>NC_134405.1:286199684-286839684 GCF_038048845.1 Mixophyes fleayi | reverse complement strand
ACGGATATCTTAAAAGTGTAAACAATATTCTCCAACTGTAAAATTCTGTGTCTGTGAATAGCCTATTTTGTTTCATAATTTTAAAGTGGAATGAAACCCCTAAAAATATATTTGCTGTAGTAAGCAACCATACTGTATTGCCAATTCTTATTAATTTTTACCTCCTATCCTCTTTCTAATAACACACTTAAATTTAGGAAGGGGGGGGAATCAAAAGAGCACAGCAATTCCACTTTTAACTCCTGGCACATAACACACTACCACCCACACAACAGTCAACGTTGGTTAAAGGCTTAGATTATATGACTACTATAAGGCTGTGGAAGTGATCCATGTATCGGTTTCATAGGTATGTAGAGGCATTTTAAAATATTTTTTTTTGCTTTTGGCATTTAACTCTCTTTTAAACACTATGGATTTATCTATTACGCTATCTGTCAAAACTAATGTCATTTCCGAGGCTTCTGATACGTAAACTCCACAAGAATGATTGCAAGGTAGGATTTCAACAGTAAACTTCTCATGAAGTTCACTTTCTATTGAGGTGCTGACAACAATGCGCAATAAAAGACTGTGCTAAAAGTCAATGCGGCTATTTAGTGTGATAAACAACTGTACTTAAAATGCACAATGATCACTGGATGAATATATAGAGCCCAAGTTACATTGCAGTCTTACAGAGTGAACAGATTGGAAAACACAAAACAATGTTAAAGTCGTTATACGTTTTCTGCAAACAACCTTCTGTATATGATCAGAAATAAGGCATATTTCATTTTGGCCTCAGAAAATAAAAGTATATTGTAGATCATAAAAAAAAGATACTTACATCAATGTGAGGTGCTTGAAACTAGAGATTTCTTTTGGCACGGATGTTAAATGGTTGCCTTCCAAATATCTAAATGAATAAAAAGTAATTTTGACATGAGAATGGGACATAAGGCAAAAGAGAATATAAATATGAAAGAATGTAAAAAGCAATAGGGAATTAAAGGTCAGGACAGAAAATGTACATTTTCTGCAGTTACGGCGGATCTAGGAGAGTTGGCATTGCTTACAGAACCCAGAGCAGTGTAAGAATGGATAACTAATAATTACTGTTCCATCAATGGAAAACAAAGCAGATTTTCTGTCCTTCACTACTGTAAGTATCTTGCACATGGCCATTGCAAGTACCAAGGGATAGTGGTTTTGACATAGTGCCGGGACTGTAATTTTTATTTGGCTTTAAAATGTTTTGGACATCTTAAATTCACAAATTCAAAGCTGAACATGGGCTGCGGTTTTAACCAGGCTCCATTCAGCTAAAGTAAATGGAGAGTTAGGTTCACTCTCCATACAGCCAGCACTTTAGAAAGACTGCAGGAGAAAAACATGCTTTATGTGCAGAATGTAAATTTTCGCAATAGAAGACTTTCTTGACTCCTGTTGCATTGACGGTTTAGAATTTCTCAGTTAAAGTCTATTTTAGTTATTTAAAGAAAAAAGAGTTTTCAAACACTTAAGTCAACAGGCGCATATGCGAGATGTATAAAGCATATCAAACTATTAGAATAACCAGTGGAAATGTATTTGATTTAATAATAAATATTTATATACTTGATTTCACTTTTCTGCAACTCATCTTTTCATCAACCTGCATATGAAAATTCACATATAACAGTGCTCATTTTGTAGAAACAAGCACTGCACATTGGTCACAACTAGCCTTTAATAATAGCTATAGAGAAAAAAAAGAAAAAAAAATGCTCGACATCTGGAATTTTATTTTACTTTTGTTTTATAAATCAAATCAAAATTAAAACACTTTACTGGTTTTCCATTTATTCTTCTGTTTAACATTATGCAGCAATCCTTTTATTATAAACCGGGGGAAGTGAAAAAAAAATGCCCTTATACAAAAAATAATTACTTCCAGAAAAATGAGCAAGAAAAAAATAATAATAAAAAAAGGAGCTTGTCCCAAGGCTAATTCTAACCAGCAGTCTGCATTACCATCATAAGCACATTAGAACGCAGAGGTCCAACCCCAAATGGTTACAATGGTCGATTCAATTTAGTTTATTTTTTTCTATTAATAAATTACACTATTTTTAAATGTATAAAATGTGAATACACTTACTAGTTACACAATGTTACAAACATCGATTTTATTTCCACATTCAATTTGTATAACGCAATTCAAGCCTCTGGAAGGTGAATTAATACAGAACAGAAATATCTAAATGTACAAATAATGTGATCTGAATAGAAATGTGGAAGGAAAGTAAAAACAAATATCTGTATATCTCTAGTCTTATAATTCTGAGAATACATTAGCCTATATACTTAAAAAAAACATTGTGTTCCATGTAGCAACTGTTCATTAAATAATTACTCTAGGTAATTCATAACTTTTACCGATATTAAAAATACACACATGAAGTATTTATACATGTATGAAGTGATCAGTTAGTACTTGATTTTTAATCCTGTAAAATGGAAATGAAAATGAAAGGAAGCAGAAAATAAGTATAGTGCTCCTGACCACAATGTTATATGGTATCATAAGGCAGGAGGTAACAGTTAAAGAATACGTTCCATTTAAGTGGACTGTTAATCAAACATGCCCCTCCCCTCCAGCACCATCTCCCAATTATCTCAAGCCAGGAGCCAATTCACACAAACTTGTGCTAATTGTCGCTGCAGGTTTAACAAGACTACTGCTCAGCCATAGCCATATCGCTTCAATAGAGCTCTCGGGGTGAGTCTTCATAGAGCAATCAGCTTCAGGTGAGAGAAGACTTTCAGGACTCTATATTTGCTATATATGGGGGATTATTTGATTAAAATTGCTCTACTAAAAGGGAAATACTACTTTAATTATTTTATGAATGAGCATTTGTAAGTAATTACAGCTGTCAACTGGGAAGTACAGAATGGATCTGCCAACAAGGCTTGAGAGATGGGCAATAGTACGGGGGCCCAGGGTATAAACCTTGGAGGCGCCAGACACACCTTCCACTGTAAGTTTCTTGGGCCCTGCCACTTGCCTGTTACTACTAAGGAAGATCACTGGGCGCTATCGGTAACATCTATCGGAGAGCTCCCAGCACATTGGTTTGCTATTAGTGTGAGACAGGAAACGGTAGACCGTTTCCTCTTCATACCATTTACAAATCAGTATTGGGAGCAGTCAACTAAATGCTACAGAATTTCTCTGGATCCTTGAAATCTCGACCATTTTAAAACATGCTCCAGATTTAAAAATATTATTTGTATAACAAAGGGAAACTGTGATATATTTAACATAAGGAAATAATTTAAATATCAGTTTTTGATCTGTACAATTACATAAAGTGAATTAGAAGAAGGGATTTAGTATCACTGATTAGATTTTTACCTGGAAATTTTACCTGCATGCTATTTAGTGCATCAATTAGATTTCTTGTTCTGAAGCATCAAGTATTATTTTCTAATGTATGAATAAAACGTAAACTCAACCAAACTCTAATTAAACTGCAAGGTTATTCCCATTTGCTTATTCAAGAAAATGTAAGATAGCAATCTAACTGAATGCCTTCAAACAAGATAACCTCTGGATAACATTAGCAGAAGATCTCATGGGACGATAAAGCAATAAGGTAAACTTTATATTCATGTATTCAATGAGGTGAAGACTGTTCAGGAAATTGGGCACTGTATTTTGCTGGAGTTAATAACATGTGATCCTAATTTCCCAGTGTGTACAATATGGCACTACGACTTTGTAACCAAGAATAGTAACCACTAGTTACCTTGCGGCACGAATATAGTCCTGGCCTTTCTCTGACAATGTGAGTCATTTATAAAGGGCCTACATTGCAAAACTGAGATTGAGCACTTTTGAAAGGATTTCACTGGTATTTACAAGTGTTATGTTCTATACAATGGCACATTTGCATGTCATGTGCACACATACAGAATTCTGCTGGACAGTGAGTGGTTTGGGGCAGCCCCTAGGAGTAGCTAAATAGGAATATATACGGGTATATTTATAATATAATGGCAGGGTACATCTGCATATGCGCACTGGAACCGGAAGCCCGGACTTGGGCTTCCGGTTCCAGATTCGTTAATATAAGAATAAATATTTATTTAAATGAATAAAGCATTTTTGTCTGCTATCACATGCTGCTATCACCATCCTGAGTTAGCAATAGGGGGACAGTGGTGGTACTTGTACAGATGCTGTCCATCATAAATAGCATGGGCAAGCTTCATCATCACCCACCAAGGGGCTTCGATAAATAGGGAGAAGCCCTAAATAAAATGAAAACTCCTATTTATGGCTTTACTCCCTTTAGTAAATAGACCCCATAGTGTGTTTCAGGCCAAACTCTTTTAGTTGTTATTTGTATTGATTATTATAATTTGTTGCTATCTTTTTAATTTTAAAACTTATTTTAGATAGTTTTGTCTGTACATAATGCCATCTCGATCTCAAACACATAATGACAATAAGTGAAGACATACTGAACAGAAGTTAATACTCAGAATTCCAGTATTGTTACTGACTTGTGCATTTACTGTCTTATGTAAATTGTCAAATGAATAGAATAGTAATCATCACCTTTAAGTTAATAAGAAGATAACAGTACAAATTATTACATAAAGAGTAAACAATTATTTTAAGTGGCTCATATTTACAATAAAATAATAAGACTGCATTGGTACAATTTATGCCCATTATGCCCATCCACCCCCAATTTTCTTCCTTGAAACACTGGCATGTCAAATAAAAAATGAGTAAACTAGAAGGAACAAAAATATTAAAAAAGTAAAAGAAAAAAAAAAACCAGTGGCAAGTCCAACTCTTGTTCGGTTTCCATGAATGTCCCTCTTTATAGGCGCTATAATTAGGAATACTCAAGATTTAAATTGGCCCAAGAAAGGAATAAACAAGACCCACAGAATGAATGTCTTCCAGCCTGCTATCTGCTTTCTGAAGACATAACAAGAACGCTGAAGACTTTCCATGTAAGGAAATTGCATTTGACATTTGATTACTGTGTGCAATTTATATAATGATCTGTTTTCGCATCATACTCTATTATTATAAACATTGCAATGTTTTCCTATCTGCAAAAAATTGCAATTTCAAATAAAAACTGGCTTCAACTCTTGAAGGTGCTGACAAAATTGTAGTGTGCTGTCCTCATGTTGAATAAGTTGGAAAAGATTGCAAATAAAAAAAACAAATACATCTAACATTTTTAAAATTTGCAAATTTTAGGCATTCACAATTGATAAACAAGCAATATAAATGGTATAGACCCGCGGTTCCCAAAGTGTGCGTCGCGGCCCCCCTGCGCTGTCACAGGGGTGCCGCGGCGATGTCACAGGGGTGCCGCGGCGCTGTCACAGGGGTGCCGCGGGACAGCCATAAAAAAAACAAACAACACATAAACTTACCAATCCGCGCGGCACCGGGACCCAGCATCCTCCTCTCTCACGCAGCAGCTTGTCACTGACAAGCTACGCGAGAGAAGAGGATGCTGGGCGCCGCACGGATTGGTAAGTTTATGTGTTGTTTGTTTTTTTTATGGCTGGCGCCGAGGCAGAGTGAGAGGGAGCGTGCGAGAGGGCAGAGGAGGGTGACATCGTGACAGAGAAGGAGGACAGCATGAGAGGGCAGAGGAGGGGGACAGCGTGACAGAGGAGGGGGAACAGCGTGACAGAGGAGGGGGAACAGCGTGAGAGAGGGCAGAGGAGGGGGGACAGCGTGAGAGAGGGCAGAGGAGGGGGGACAGCGTGAGAGAGGGCAGAGGAGGGGGGACAGCGTGAGAGAGGGCAGAGGAGGGGGGACAGCGTGAGAGAGGGCAGAGGAGGGGGGACAGCGTGAGAGAGGGCAGAGGAGGGGGGACAGCGTGAGAGAGGGCAGAGGAGGGGGGACAGCGTGAGAGAGGAGGGGGGACAGCGTGAGAGAGGAGGGGGGGGCAGCGTGAGAGAGGAGGGGGGGGCAGTGAGTCTGGATGCAGAGGGAGCAGCGTGTCTGGATGCAGAGGGGGCAGCGTGTCTGGATGCAGAGGGGGCAGCGTGTCTGGATGCAGAGGGGGCAGCGTGTCTGGATGCAGAGGGGGCAGCGTGTCTGGATGCAGAGGAGGCAGCGTGTCTGGATGCAGAGGGGGCAGCGTGTCTGGATGCAGAGGGGGCAGCGTGTCTGGATGCAGAGGGGGCAGCGTGTCTGGATGCAGAGGGGGCAGCGTGTCTGGATGCAGAGGGGGTATTTTTTGCAGACAACTAAATACCGTATTTCCCCATGTATAAGACGCACCTTTTTCCCCAAAATTTTGGGTCTAATAACTGGGTGCGTCTTATACAGGAGTAGTAGCACTTACCCTGTCAGATGACTCCTCTGTCCGGTAAAGTCTTCTCTCTGTCTGATCCTGATGCTGGAAACCTGATTAAGGTCCTCTCTGCGATGTCCGGATGTCCTTTCAGGACCTTGACAAGAATTGTTATTGTTAAGGTCCTGAAAGGACATCCGGACATCGCAGAGAGGACCTTAATCGGGTTTCCAGCATCAGGATCAGACAGAGAGAAGACAGAAGACTTTACGAGACAGAGGAATCATATGACAGGGTAAGTCAGAATTCACTATAGCGTTGTCTCTCCTCTGTATAAGCTGCACAAATACTCTGTGAAAAAATTGAGGATAATGTTTATCCTCAATTTTTTGTCACATGATTTATATAGGTGCATCTTATACAGTAGAGCGTCCTATACATGGGGAAATACGGTAAGTATTTCTTTCCTGACCTAAATACTTGTTACATTTTTTGAACCAATTACTTCTAAAACAGGACTGCTCAGTAATTATTTGGGATGGGTGCCTTGAAAAAAAAATTATGGAGACTCTAAGGGTACGAACTGCAAATGTTTGGGAACCACTGGTATAGACATTACTCAGTGCTCACTAGATGTAGTGTGTCAGGGCCATCTTAACAACATTATGGGCCCCCGGGCAAAGCAGTGCACCGGGGCCCCTACATATATATATATATACATATATATATATATATATATATATATATACATATATATATATATATATATATATATATATAGATATACAGATATAGATATATATAGATAGAGATAGATAGATGTACTTGCTCAGTGACCCTTGAAGGTTTTTTTTGCAGGTTTTTTCTTTTGCAGGATTATATATTCAAATTAAGAGCCCTGCCTGTGGGGCCCCCTTGCCTGTGCCGAATGGAAAAGATGGCCCTGTAGTGTGTATTGCATGGCTTTGAAGCAGGCAGGTATAATGCATTTCACAACAGTTCAACAATAACATTAAATCATTTGCAGGAACACTGTGCATGTCTAAGACCAGTCATTATGCAAAGAATTTGGGGTAAGGAAAAAGATTTCATGGGGCAGAAAAATAAAGAAAGTTGTTTGCTACATTCTCATCAATTTACCTGTAGAATTACATCCTGCTTAGATAATATTTTGCATTCCATTACATTGCTACGGTTATTTATATTTTACACATGCGGAAATTTAACACGTATATGATTAAATGACCCCCTATACAGTATACTTGTATCTATCTATACAAGCATAGGAAAGAAAGAATAATGTTTCTGGATGCATTTATGTGAACTGTCACAAGCATATTGCATGGAAATTAATGGACCTTGCATGTGTTGAATTTCCTTGCGTATAGGATCCATCTGCAATCACTAAGGAACAAATTCTGTGAAAGCATGTGTATGAAAGAGGTTTGTCCCTCATCTGTTTAGTTGACCTTTTCCTTGAGCATGCCCAGTTGTGATCTCTATGAAAAAATCTTCCGGGCATGCTCAGTATGCACTAGTATGGAGCATGCGTGGTGTACTCCCCACACAGACGTCTGCTGCTGATCATGGCAATAAGTGGCCTGATTGTAATGTAATGTGACCAGGTCATTGACTGTGTCTGTGTTTCATCCACTAAGCAGTTTTCCTGCATTACTGATTCTTTGTGCATTAACCAAGCTTTGTATTTCAATCTGATTCTCTCTTTGCTTCCTGAACCCAGCTTCTGTTCCTGACCTTGTTGTCTGCTACCTGTCCTGATCCCACTGAACATTCTGCACGTCTCCTGTATTCCTGATTCTACCTGCCCTGATCCCACTGAACATTCTGCACGTCTCCTGTATTCCTGATTCTACCTGCCCTGATCCCACTGAACATTCTGCACGTCTCCTGTATTCCTGATTCTACCTGCCCTGATCCCACTGAACATTCTGCACGTCTCCTGTACTCCTGATTCTACCTGCCCTGATCCCACTGAACATTCTGCACGTCTCCTGTATTTCTGACTCTACCTGTTCTGATCCCACTGAACATTATGCACGTCTCCTGTATTCCTGATTCTACCTGCCCTGATCCCACTGAACATTCTGCACGTCTCCTGTATTCCTGATTCTACCTGCCCTGACCCCACTGAACATTCTGCACGTCTCCTGTATTCCTAATTTTACCTGCCGTGATCCCACTGAACATTCTGCACATCTCCTGTATTCCTGATTCTACCTGCCCTGATCCCACTGAACATTCTGCATGTCTCCTGTATTCCTGATTCTACCTGCCCTGATCCCACTGAACATTCTGCACGTCTCCTGTATTCCTGATTCTACCTGCCCTGATACCACTGAGCATTGTGCACATCTCCTGTATTCCTTGTTCTACCTGCCCTGATACCACTGAACATTCTGCATGTCTCCTGTATTCCTAATTTTACCTGCCCTGATCCCACTGAACATTCTGCACATCTCTTGTATTCCTTGTTCTACCTGCCCTGATACCACTGAGCATTGTGCACGTCTCCTGTATTCCTTGTTCTACCTGCCCTGATACCACTGAACATTCTGCATGTTTCCTGTATTCCTGATTCTACCTGCCCTGATCCCACTGAACATTCTGCACGTCTCCTGTATTCCTGATTCTACCTGCCCTGATACCACTGAGCATTGTGCACATCTCCTGTATTCCTTGTTCTACCTGCCCTGATACCACTGAACATTCTGCATGTCTCCTGTATTCCTAATTTTACCTGCCCTGATCCCACTGAACATTCTCCACGTCTCCTGTATTCCTGGTTCTACCTGCCCTGATACCACTGAACATTCTGCACGTCTTCTGTATTCCTTGTTCTACCTGCCCTGATACCACTGAACATTCTGCATGTCTCCTGAATTCCTGGTTCTACCTGCCCTGATACCACTGAACATTCTGCACGTCTCCTGAATTCCTGGTTCTACCTGCCCTGGTACCACTGAACCATTGACCCAATTTTGTGGTTAGCCTTACAGCTCTGACTTTCTCTTACTGCTCCTCCTGGGTTCAGTTTCCAGTGTTCCTGTCAGTGTACCTCTGCAGTCCTGCTGTTCCTGAATCACTACAACAGCTGATTAATCATCTCTAGTGTCCTATTTTATGTCACTGAGTTCTGAGAACTTCACACATTGACGTGTCACTTGCCTGCCTTCAGAGTTCTTGACATTTATACTGTACAGTACACTAATATTATTTTGCTAGTCTGTGAAAAAGATTTGAAGGACGCTACTGCAGTTTCAACATCAAGTAGCAGAATAACTCATCCTTCAATTAGTGTTTAGTCTAAAGAATTGGGTATGTGGCATGAAACAGTGGCTTCCTTGGGCCTGTATTTTTTTTTTTTTTAAACTCTTTATTTTCAGCAAAAAGAACATGGGTTCTGAACATTTCGCAATAGGCATAGTGGAACGGAAGAGACATAGCAAATCAGGGAGAACATACAAAATATTAATCAAGTGAACAATATGAAACAAAATCAAACATACGAGAATATGTTACACAGTTGGTTTTGTAAGTATATTAAACCAGAACATTCGACCTGATCAAGGTGTGGTCGGTATGCATCTCTATTAACGTGGAACCCTGAATTGTTGCTTTTTCTTTTTTCTTTTTATTGAAGGTAAAAGGAGGGGTGGAAGGAGAGAGGGGGGGAGAGAATAAAAAGAGGGGGGAGAGTGACAGATTGGGGAGGAGAAGGACATTTGGTAGACCTTTCTCCTGAAAGTGGGGCAGCAATCCTTTGGGAAGCTTGCGAAGTGCGTGCCAGCTTTTATATCTGAACTTCTAAGAGGCTGGGAGTGGAGCCCGATGAAAAGAGTACCAGGGGTCCCAAATCTTGTGAAAATTAAGAATTTTATCATGGAGCAAACTGGTGATATATTCCATTGAGGCTATGTACCAGGTATGTGAGACTATGCTGTTGAGGCTCGGTGGGTGCCGGGACTTCCATTCTTTCGCTATCTGCAAGCGAGTAGCGGCACATAGATGCTGTACAAGTCTGTCTGCCCTTTTGTTGAGCGACTTGACCCGGGAGCACAGCAGCATGACCATTGGATCAGGGGTTATCTCAAATTCTAAAATTCTCGAGATTAAGTCAGCGACCTGGGTCCATATATTGAGAATACCAGGGCATGTCCACCAAATGTGGTAGAATGAGCCCACCCCACCACAGCCCCTCCAGCACAGGTCCGAGGCACCAGGGTATATTGTGTGCAGTTTAGTTGGGACTAAGTACCATCTTGTGTATACTTTTAATGTGTTCTCTCTAATTGAGGTATTAATGGAGATTTTAGAAATCCTCATTCTAAGCCGGGACCATCCCTCCTGGCTCAAGACTACCAGTATCCTGAAGCCAAGCATCCTCGAATGGCTCAATGAGCTCAGGATCAGGGCGCAGAAAAGCATGGTATACCAAAGAAATCAACCCAGAAGCTCCTATAGGGTTCCTACAGCTCCTCTCAAAAGGTGTAGGATCACGTAGTTTAGATGATCTACAAAGTGCCTGTATAAAACCTCTGATTTGGATGTAAGCGAAGTGCAAGGACGAAGGAAGGCCTTTTTTCTCTCTCAGTTCCGAGAAGGTTCGGGGTGAATATTTTCCAAGAATGTGGGTGAATTGAGTGATACCCACGTCCTGCCAAGGTGCGCATGTACGATTTGACATTTCCTAAAGGGAAGTCTGGATGGTGCCATATGGGCCTGTGTATTTTAGTGTTGCCTTACGACTTGTACAACACTCTGTTGACACTTTGCTAACATCACACAAGACAGTTATGAAATCCTGATGAGCACTATGTGTAAACATGTAGGCTACTTCAGCTCCTAATTGGCGGACAATGTTTTTACATTTACTTTAAAATTGGCAGTAGAAGTGTCAGCAGGTAAATAATTACAGCAAAACAAGTTTAAGATAATATTAATAACAAAATCGGGAGTTGGAGGTGTCTCCATTTATCTCCCTTTTTGCGGACTTGCCAATATTTGACCTTAACCTATGAGCTCACTTGTATAAATACATCGAACTACATAGGATAGTCATGAAACACAATTCTTTTGTTGAGTGATCCTTAACATATTGAACATTCCTGTTGGTCCATACTTTCAGACTAATGAGATTTTAGTTTACATAGTAAATATCTTCCTTTACAACGTTTGTATGATAGTGTTCAGAACAAGTGACTGAAGGGTTGCATTAGCCTTTTGGCATGGATTGCATTGAATATTATGTGGAATACTCACAGTTCAGTCACATCTTTTGGTACATTTTTCGGGAGGAATTTCAGTCCATTGTTGCCACAGCGAACCACAGAGTCCACACAAGTGCACTGTTCCGGGCAGCGAAGTGTCGGGAGGCAACTGCTTTCCTCGTTACCTAGTAGAAGCAATAAATCATTATTTAAATTAGCCAAAGTACTCATTTTCAAAACATAATTCTGCTCAAATCAGTATTATTTTACTTAATAATTTCGAGCTGAGTAATTGATCCTTGCTAACAATTGTTTGATCAATAATCCACTTTTCTTCTTAAAAAAGGAATCTAAATATCAGAGGGGCATTCCAAAGCCTCTCTGCTCACTAAATAATGTACCATGTGATTGTGGTTGCCTTGGAGGTCACATGGCAGTGTGCAAAATGTGCAAATATTAATTGCAAATAATAACTCTAAAAAATAAATAGCAGCCTCAAGAAACAAATCAAGGAAAAATGGTAATTGCCAAGAATCTTTCTAAGCTAAAGGCTCACATCTGTGGTTAATGGTTTGCTAACTGTAATTTTTTTTACTTTATTTTTGTTTGTTTTTTAACTAGTGGAATTAAAAAAACAAATCTGAGCTTTTAATTCCATTGCATCTGCACGTGCCGGCTCACACCTACAGAGATTGGTCCAGTGAAGCAGTAAGTTAACCATTAAGTTTCCGAGCTAGTATTACAGGGGCATCTTTGTAACACTCAGCTGTGATAAATGTTTTTTCTCATTGCAGCAGGAAAAAAAAGTTACGTTTCATGTTGAGGGAGTGGGGATGTTTATAAATATCATCAATAGTGGGAAATATTGTTAGGATTCTTTAGATATATATCATCTGTTTCCAATAAACACTATTTAAAGTCAGATCTATGTAAAATGATCTAATGGGTTTTGTTTTGGCATGTCAATTATTTCAAGGTCACCTTTGTTGTGCTTTAGATTGACTGTTCTTGTTACGGTGGGTTCTGTCAAATTAAACCATTTCACTTTAACACTTACACAATCCGTTTTTCTTCCTTTTGTGAGTTTCCTTTTCTGAACAAATGTTAACAATTTATTTCATGTCAGAGGACTGAAACATGTGCATCTAGCACCCTACTGAAAATAGTGGTTAGAGGAGAATTCTGGTCAGAGGAGTTAATGGCCACAAAACTATACTGTTTTCCCAGCTGACATTGTTAAAGGGATGCATGTGGCACATGACTGGATGGTTCCAGAGCTAATGAATCACATTCTGGCAAGTGCTGCCTTACCCCAAGTCATCTGCCCTCCACTGCTGGAAATGTCTTCCTGTAGCATTGCAAGCATTAGCCCCTGCTGACCAGAATACTTCTTAAATACCACCTCCGATTAAATGGTAAAATCAAGGCCTTTTGTCTTGTGCAAATCCCTAGTGTCACTGTGTAAAGTATGAAACACCTTAAGGTTAACTTAATATCTACTTCACTGTAGTGTATTTAGGTATCTCATTATACATATGAATCATCCAAGATCAAAAAAATGTCACCCCTGGAAAAGGTACCTTCATGTCAAGCAAAGAAAAGTCACAGATTATACCTCCTAACATTTGGCATTTAAGATTTTTTGCCATTCAAAAGAAGGGGGCCCTTTAGCACTACATGGGAGCATGACACATCCCCCGGGTGATAATTTAGCACTTAGCAAGAGCTGGGCCCCTTGCCCTCACCTAACAAACCACCACTGAATACTGCGCACACATGCTGATGGAACGCACGGCACTGGACGGGCATCACTTAGTCACTCATCAACTGCCCACAAATCGGTAGAAAAGTCTTTTTCCGCATGATAGTTCCCTCTTAGTTTAGACTGTCCTGCCTAAACCAGGACAGTTAGGAGCTATGCACAATCCAGGTATTTAATAAACATAAAAATGGCTTTTGCACCCTACTTGGACTGTACTTTCCATTTACAAATGATCCCTGTGATGTTACCAGTGAATTTTTTTTATTTATTACTCTGTAGATTTCAATTTTCTGACCTCTTTAAACCATAATTTTTGGGAGATTTTTGGAAAAAAATATAAATAAAAAAAATCTGAATAGATCACAGACAAGTATTGAAATTGTACATTTAAGGTAATACTTTCCCACTTGTAAATAAATAACTGAACCTAGAAAAACACAGGATATACAGGAACACAGATTTTTAAGAAACAATTATATTTAACCACTCTGTATATTCCACTTAACACAAATATATTTCCTGTGCACTGTCAATCAAGCTAAAAACCGCATGCATATAACTTGGTATCACCAATGTGCTCCGTTCCTATAACAACTAAATACAGCCTGATGGTACCTCAACTTTCTTGGAAACGTCTATCCGCAGCCACCAAACAGAAACAAGCTGCAGTTCTAAGAAAAAAAAGACCTAACTAAGACATAATGCTTCTGCCAAGTGAATAAGAATACATCAGTGTTTTCCTCAGCAGACAGAATTTTGATTTTCAATGCTACTGTGCGGTTGAAAGACATTCCCCTGACATTTTTGAAACCACTTAATTGAATTGACTTGTGCTTGTTTTCCAATACATGCTGTCTTGTGTGGAAGGTGGCACATGATTGGCTAGTTGTGGCTGCAGTTCATTTACATGCAGTAATCTTATGCCCTCCACTATTCCTTTCATATCTCCCATAGCTTGATCTCTGTTAAATAAAGGAGCTGATAACAAACATAAATCAGCAAAAAGGAGACACTGAAAGGATTGCTTTCGGCTAAACATTAAGCTCCTTCCACTTAGTGAGCCCCGGGGGTTACATTTTTCCCTAAGCTCCAGCATCGCAGAAACATTGGAGCCCAGGAAAACCTGCTTCAGCACAATAGGTCCCAGGGCTCTTCCAAGGGGGAGGAAGCAGCTCAGTTAAACTTTAGCATTAAACCGGGAGTGCTCCTCTAAAATATATAATGAATCAAATTAAACACACTGGTTTAGTACTCACTCTGCATCAGCCCCAGATTGCACAACACGTCCTGTGTGAAATCACTCTGCGCATGCCCAGAAAAGTGAGCGCACGCATTCACGACCATGCAGCTTTGCATGATTCTGCCACTTATGTCTGCTTACTCCTCAACAGGCGGTAAGTGGGCGTTCAAGCATAGGCAGAGTACAGCTAGGGCATGTGTGCAAATGTAACAGATGCAGACCAGGAACCAGGACAATAATACACATGCACCTCAGAAAGCAGGGATATTTGCGGGTGGTCACGGGCAAGTAGCAGATAGCCGTGATGGCAGTCTCCAACACTAGAGATCTGCTTGTGATTGCATGCCTTCCAACTGTCCAGATTTCAGGGCACTCTCCCGCTGTCCTGTCTGGGACACATTTGTCCTGCAGGTAGGAATTTTGGGGGCAGGGAGGTATGTAATGGGTGATCTAGTGCTGCACAGCGCTAGAGGGCACTCTGGAGTAGTGGCCACGCCCCCGGCACAATGCCCCATTTTGCTGTGGCCACACCCCCTGTCCCACTGGTGGGGATAGACATGTTGGGAGCTCTGTGATTAGCTGTTTTCTGATTATGATCTGATTATGTTAATGGTGATTTCTTCTGCACTCTGGCACATATTATGCTTGTGTGTGTATGTTCATGCAAAATGTTTTGATTTGGGGTTTTTCATGTACAAGACAAGGAGTTGTTTCTATTGTATTAGAGAGATTTTATTCATGCCTAACTGTGTATACATTTGCTGCAAATAAAATAAATGGTTAAAAACATGAGTGCAATTGGGATGTGAATGCATGTGAGGTATGCAGCTTTTTTTAATGAACACAAATTGCGTTTGTGATTTGGGGTGCAAGTGCGACCATGAAATGTTAGCATTGCCTTACCATCACATGTGAAATCCTGGATAGCCACGTCTTGGATTGGAATTTCCTTTAAGAAATAAGGTTTCTGACAACGTGGATTTCCACTCACGACCCTCTTCTTTCTAAGCCACTTTCCAAGCCACACAAGGTGACAGTTACAATTGAAAGGATTAGACAGCAGATTGCTAAAATCAAGAAATGTGTGAAATGAATACATGCATGTAAAACTTGTACACAAGTCTATTGAATTTGCAACCAATTAAGAATGTTTTGGCTACACAGATGTATGCCTGAGAAATGTGATTTTGCTAAGCAGATGGTATCTTGTTGCCTTATAGCCATTTTATTCTCTTATAGCTTAAAGACAGATTATATACTGCTAGTTTGTAGGAGTTATTCATTGTTTGCATCAAACTATGCCCATGACCTTGAATATGGCAGAACAGGAGATAAACCAACTCTCCCCTGGGGAGTATTCCTGTGTGAAAATGTGACAATGTAGCAAGAGGGGGGGGGCTTATTGATGTTGTGCGTGCGTAATTATGGCCCGCTCCTTGTTTTTATTGCTTCAAAAAACTGATGCCAGTTTGGGGGCGTGGCCAATGATGTGATTCTTCAAGCTCCGCCTCCAAACTACCACTTGCCCCTCGGACCTCCCAGGAAACAACTTGCCAATGATGACAAGTATAATACAACTAAAGAAAAAGTACAATAAAAAAAAATGTCACCACACTAAAAAGGTTTCAGGCCCATTATACGAGTCAAACCTTGTATATAAGGCATATACCGTATTTAGTACCTCTATACTAAGGTATAGCTGGAAAGAAATGTAGGATTAAATCTATTTGTTTGTCCTAATTGTGTGTAAATAACCCTGTGTGAACACTGCACAGGCTAGAATGCCTTTACATTCAATAGCTAGACCGTCTCTGACAGCCAGCGGGTCGAGTGATGATGAATTACACTGATGTGCGTGCGTGACCCCTTTGGACACAGATCTCTATTACATTAAAGACATCTGTAACTGCGAGTTACATTTCACAGAACAATCAGATTAAGCCCAATATATACATTCAAAATAGTAAAAAAATGTGTATAACAAAGAAAAAAAGAAAAGTAGTAGAATACTATTTCAAGGCATTTTATTTATATATAACAACAAAGATATAATATAGTAATCGTTAGCACTTCTAAAAATACTTGCTCCATGGGAACGGTTCTATTTATATTCTATATAAAACACATACATACAGTATTTCATGCAGGCAACAAAAAAGAGGAGGTAGGTTCGTTAATATAAATGGTGAAAGACAGTCATGATGGTTGCCATCCATATTGTCTCATTCCAACCACACAACACGACCGGCAGCTGCACAGAAATACCAGCCAATGGCTACTTTATTATTAATGGCTGATAATTAGAGATGAGCGGGCTCGGATTCCGCTAATCCGAGCCCACCCGAACAGTGCGGATCCGAACGGGATCCGAGCACTGTTCGGATATTTCCGGCGGGCAAAAAAATGAAAACGAGGCTCTGTTGTCCAAGTCTCGCGTCGAATCTCGCGAGGGGTGGGAGGGAGGGCCCAGAACAATTCCATCTTGTACCTCTTTTTTTGGCATTATGTGCTCAAGCTACCTCGGTGCAACCTTTTGGCCTAAAACAATATTGTGAGGTGTTCAGAATAGACTGGAAATTAGTGGAAATGATTGTTATTGAATGTTATTGAGGTTAATAATAGCGTAGGAGTGAAAAAAACAAAACACAAAACTGGTTAATTAGCACTTTTTATGTTTTTTTCAAAATAAATCCGAATCCAAAACCTTTCGTCAGGTGTTTCGCGAAACAAATCCGAACCCAAAACCTCAAGCAAATCCGAATCCAAAACACGAAACACCAAAAGTGGCCGGTGCACATCCCTACTGATAATGGTTCTGCCACACACTCTTTCCACACCAGCAGCTACAATTGTTTTTCGGCTACCTTCCCACACCTCAAAGATTGTAAGCTCATCTGGGTAGAGTCATCTCTACCTTTTGTTTCATTTCATTCTGCGTAATCTGTTTGTATTACGATCTCCTCAATGTACAGCACTGTGTAATACGTGTTAAACAATAATAATATTTTAAGTACAGCGTACATATCACACTGATATTTTTTTTACTCTTAAATGATAAATTAACTACCTAATCTAACTCCACGTGCATTTTCCATCTTTGAGCAGTATTTTTTCAGCAACTAATCTCTTTACATTGAACACTGTAACTTAACCTTATTTTTTTGTAACTAGGTCTGAAAGCAATTGTCATGGAAACATCCTTTGTGGACAACAGCTTCTACAATCACTAGGTTCACATCTGTGAAATGTTTCAAATTATAACCAATTCATAGATTCTACAATACTTCAGCTAACAGTTGCTAAAAGACAGATTAAATTGCCACTTTGAGTATCACTCCAAAATATTCAAACCTTTGTGGACAATAATAGAAGTCTGAAGAAAAAGGTCACAATTACCAGCAAAATTAGATTTTTTTTGTTTTACTGGTTACCCATTACTATACTGCTATCTACAATCTTGTGGAGTCTTTCATTGAAAAAGATGCCTATATCATCCAGGCCTAATTATAGATCTAGAATATCAATAGATGAATAGGGAAAAGTGTTCTGTAATGTGTTAGTGATGAACACTGTGTTCTGTTCATACTGGGAATTCATATGTGCAGATCTGAATTGAATAAAACAAATACCAGATGAAACTTCAGGTCATTATACATATCTAATTATCTAATCTAATTTACAAATCTAAATTGTACTAGTGGTTTCACACCCTATTGTGTAATAACAGTCCACCATATACTGCTGTCAATGGCATAGATTGCCAGTTGGTTATGCCCAACGATGGCAAATTTTGCAAGTGGCGCACAGGTAACACAAGTTCTGTACTAGCTCCAGCCCTGCAGAGATTGGGTTGCTCTCTCCAGCTATAGCTCCACTGTTACTATCCTATGTATGATGGTGAAAGTTTACACACAATGGGCTAGATTTACTAAGCTGCGGGTTTGAAAAAGTGGGGATGTTGCCTATAGCAACCAATCAGAGTCTAGCTGTCATTTTGTAGAAGGTATTAAATAAATGAAAGCTAGAATCTGATTGGTTGCTATAGGCAACATCCACACTTTTTCAAACCCGCAGGTTAGTAAATCTAGCCCAATGTCTACAAAGCAACTTAGAAAGTGGATCTCACTGGAGAAAGATTCTCAGATACCATCATAATTACACATTCTCAGGGTTTATGGTCAATCTCTCTGGTTTACTCAGTCCAGAATCATTTACTTCATGCTTTTCAATGGGTTGTAGAACATATTCTATGTTTTGCAATTACTAGAGCATCCATATTGGGTTTTTTTCTTAATATAAACCAAAATAGCTATTGAATGGACATGTCTACATATGTTATATGTTTAATTAAAGTACACTGTGAGTTCTGACTTCAGGACCAGTCTGAAGAGAATACCGATATTGTAAATTATCAAAGGGTCAACTGTTTTTGAAAATTCTCATCTATGATCATCATTAACATTAGAAAGAGGTTTGTGGGACCGCAGATTAATACTGTCTTGAACTGTTTATAGCAATCAAGTCGGTCCTTTAATATTAATTGCAAGCACTTACATTGTGGACAAAGAAACCAACGTGTTAAATGCTCCTGGTGTGATGGTCGTAATTCGGTTATCATAAAGAGAAAGGAGTCTCACTGAGCTCAGCCCGGTAAATGTGTCGTTATTGATGCAAGTCATCAAGTTACTCCGTAGCATCCTATGAAACAAAGAGCACACACAACATGAGATCTAAAGGGCGTTTTAACAATTCCTACTTGAACCCAAGTGCTGAAGTGCTTAACCAGGGCTGAATTAAATGTGGTCTGTATGAAAGACTTAGGCTGGGTACACACTACAGAAAATTTCTCCTGATGCGATATCGTTAACAATTTTACCAACAACTGTAAGTCCTGATCATGTGTACACATTATACACATTTTACATGATTTACCTTCAGATCTGCGCACTTCATCTGTCATAAACATCAGCTGAAAAGATTGTGACTCTGTAAACTCTATGGAGATATGCCTGCACTGGTTGTCGTGAGTGTAAATACACTGCAGAATTGGAACAACATTGTTCCATCACTGAACAATATTTTTTAGTCTGTTTATAAAATCAAATAAAACAATGCAATGAGCTTTGTAACGATAATAGTTCATTGTTGGAGCGTGCACACTAATGCGATACCGAGCCGAACAGTCGTTTATAATGTGATTGGCCCGATAATCGGGTGATAAACCTGTAGTGTGTACCCAGCCTTACCTTGATGTCACTGTGCAGTGCGCCAGCAAGACTGCACCGTGTAAGTCTCCTATACAGGCCTCTCTATAGTTAAATGCAGCCACAGCAGATCAGGTGAGACAAACACTGGGAGCAGACAAGGTGGGCATACAATGGGGGGAGAAGAGGACATACTATGGGAACAGAATTAAGGGGAGAAGACAATGGAAGGAGACATAAAATAAGAGCAGAGGTAATGGTAATGGAGAAGGGGGGCAGAAACGTAAGGCTTGTAGACAAACTATGATTACAGCCAAGTGTAGCTTCTTTATAGTGTGTTGGTAAAAATTCACCATACCTATCAACTTTACAATGTATCTCTATCTATCTGCTGGATGTGTGCACAGAGGTTTTCATGGTTGTCATAATTATCCCCACAGTTTACAGCTTTGCCAGTTCCAGGGAAATAATTAGTCCTACCATAAACAACACATTTACCCTGTTAAAATGTCAGGCATTCTGTAAGAAGTTGTCAATCATGTATCACCTCTTCTAGAACTGTTAATGTTTGTTTCATAATTCATTCATTATCACAGCCACTGTCAGCCAACAATCTTCACATGTGTTTGCACTGCATAAAAATGTATTTTAGAAACAAAAGGCCTCCTGAGTACATCCATATGTTATGTGCAGGTTCCCCAGGACTTTTCTTTTCCCCACAATCCTTCAAATATTCTCTGTATTCAGGGAAACATTATACTTCTGTTATTTATTGCACAACGAATGTTTACAATAAAATCTTCGCAGACGCATCAACACTCCTTCCACAGATATTCACATGTTCGGACTACTCACAGTGTCTTGAGCCCTACAAGACCTCTAAAAATTCGTCCCTGTACAGATTCCAACTGGTTCCCTGTCAGCATCAGCTCTTGTACCCCAACAGCGCCATCAAATACACCTTCACGTATATCTTTGATCTTGTTATTGCTCAAATTTCTAGAAAAATAAAATGAAACATGAGATTCTCCAAAATAATGGGACAGTAATGTCTCCAATCTGTATTCAGCACTGATGCAGTTTGTTTATTTTTCTTCATTTATGCCAAGTAGCTATACATATCTAACATTCACAGTTAACATATACAGTAGGTACACAACAGCTATCGTTCTGATCAGGTGATACACTACTAATTATTTTTTTAATTTGCTGGGGAAAAAAAATATGTAAGCAATATTTTACAATAGTAATATTCCTGCCATGAAAATATATTATGCTGCCAAAATAACATAAAATAAATATGACCTAAAATATTGAAAATATAGAAATACATATTAGGCATGAGAACAGAGCAAGCTGAATGCTAAGAGATGGCAAGCACACTGTAAGGCAGGGCTTCTCTTAGCATCTGGAAGTAAGTAGAAAGCTAGTAAATTAGCTAACACAGCTCCGCTTACATTTTCCGCAGGTTTGGCAACTTCTTGAATATTCCTGTAGCTTCCAGGACTGAAATTTCATTGTCATTCAAACGCCTAATAAATAGAAACAGAGAACTCATAAACTTCCATGCATTATTCAATATGTACACTCACTCTTAATTCTTTTCAGTATTTCCATAGCTTGCCTTTATCAACAAGCTGTGGGCAGATGAGGAGAGAGCGACAATATAGAACATACAGTCAATGACTGCTAAAATAAAGAATGGCTAAAGTAACGTCACTTTGTAAAATAGGCACATCTGTAAATTGCAGTAAGTATGATTTTTGCTTTGATCAAAATAGATTTCTAAATCAAACTAAAAGGTGGAATAAAAAGTTATTCTTATACTATTTACTTTTATTATTAATTATACATGATAAAATATACTGTTTTGCCTTTGAAATGTCTTGCTTATTCAGGAGATCTGTCTGTGCTCCAGCTCATAAATGTATGTTCCTATAGCAGTTACAAAGTTCATCCTATTTCAGAACTTCTGTGGGACTATGACATAAACAGGGTTCACACTATGTCAGTGATTTCACCTGTACCTAAAGTAAAATTTTCTATATTAAAAAAAAAAGCAAGAAAAAAAAAAACACACCAAAAATAAAGGTAGGTATGTAGTTAATGATTATTTTACCTAGTTCATCAAAGTTTGAGCACTGTCAGGTTGATTTCCCCTTTACTTAAAGGATAGATCAAATAAGGTTTTTTAGAATTTTAGAATCCTAATTTTGTATTGATTTTGTTTAAATTTTATGGTTTTACTGAGACCCAGAAGTGCATCCTCTCTTTAGCTTTAATCAACAGAGTACAGTCCACAGATTTAGATGTTCAAGATAGTATGGGTAAATATAGGGATGCATAATTAATATTAATTGTAAACAAGTTACCACTTTTTCGGTTACACACATTTTTATATTACAATTAGAAACATAAAATAACTTAGGACTATAAAAATATCTAGAACGGATACCATGAAATATTCCAAATTTATCCAACCTAGTAAATTTAGCCAAATGCAGAAAAAAATAATTTTACTGTATAAAAATCTTACAAACTTTTTGAAATAAAAAAAGCTGGATCCTACAAAGTTCTACATTTGCTGAGCAAGGGCAGATCAACATCATTTTCCTTTCCAGAAAACTATTTCAACAACCCTCCCCAAATCATATTGCAAAAAAGGACCCATTAGAAAAATGCTTTTTAAATAGTGTTTTGTGCACTTTATAGGACTTTAAAAAAAAAAAAAAAGGAAAAAAAAAAAAATCCCTTACAGCTTCCTCTGCGCCCCAACACCTTGCATGCAAGGCTAAAATACCGAAAGTAAAAATGAATTACTTCATTTAAAATAAGGCTTCTCTCAACCCCCTCCCCCACCCAACCAATGTTTATGTTCCCGTGTTTTCTAAATTCAGCACCACTTGGCTTTTTAAAAGGGTCACAGCAATCTTTGTCACTTATTTTATTTTGATAAAAATCAGAAATGTATAGCAGATCAGAGGCATGAATATATGCTAAAGAGGGTGAAGATATGAAGGGGAAGTGGCTGTCTCGTCTGCTCCTGTCGCCATCCTCATCTCTCCTAGTCCCTTATCCTTTAGCGCCTGCTCAAGGATGACTCATAGCCTTTAACACGGGAATATGTCAAGATTAAACCTTACTACATTTTTTCGTTTCATGTAGTCTTTTTATTTTGGGAAGCAACTATTCTCTTATATTTTAAAATGAATTTCAGTTTATACGATTTTGCAGTCCCAAAATTTTTTTTTCCCCCTAAATTGCTTTACACCCTAAGCTACAGCCTAGTCAGCCTATTGGATATTCAGCAAATAGGACTTCACTGAGCATGCCTTTTCCCCTCACATGCTTAGAAGAGAAGATCAGGTGCCTCCGGAGGGTGGGCTGGCATTACCATGTGCATCCTATCTACTGCACTACAGCACAATAGGTTGTTGTATTTGGTTCACAGAAAGTGAACCATGATCTCTAAATTACTGAATAGTTAAAATACTGATCTGTAATCCTACGTATCAACTATTCTCCCTACCTTTTTAGCAATATATATAATTTTTTAAAATTTAAGAAGTAGAGACTTTAGAATCAGTGGTTTTCTTACAACTTACAGATCTGTTGTGTACTCTGGTAGATAGCTGGGTATGCGGATGAGTTTTTGATTAGAACAGTCAACAATTGTTCCTTCGCAGCGGCATTTTTCCGGACAAACGAGGTCCATGAAACAATCTCCACTGAACTTGCTTCTGTAATCTTCAGAGCCTGTAGGAAAGATTAATTTGTCAAATCAAGCTGTTAGAATGGACCTTGAAGACAGCCAAACATCAGCAGGTAATCAGCAGAAAATCTATATGCTCAGTTTACAGAAAGAATTAAATGTGAAGTAACATTAATTAAACCATAGAAAGGCAAAAGGACAACACTGGGACTTTGAGAAATGCAGCATTAAGAGCTGTTATATCCCAGCCTCCTTACATTACCTGCAACCAAAGGAACAAAACATAGGTACAAGAGGTATTAACCACCCTAATATTGTATATTACAACATTGCATAGTGCTGCAAACTGAAGAATAAAATATTTTAAATAATAAGAATTATTGTTGTTGTTGGTGGCCTTATCAACCATTTGCATTATTGCACTATGCTTCATTTGCTTGAGCTAAGATTCACATTAATTGCTAACATTCCTTAACTTCCAATTTAACATTAGTAGCTTTTACCTATTACTGCAAACTTTACAAATTCCAATGAGCGCAGAATTCACAAACTAACCCACAGCAGAAATTCATGTGTTATAAGTGGTTTTATACACTGGTTTTATACACTTCTGATTGAACTGTTAGTTACACACATAACTCCACCTTTATATGTCACATCAACACGTAAACGCAGTCAACCCACCCCATCTTCCATTGCCCAGTCGTATCAGAGATCCTTCCAGCAGATGTCTAACTAACCCTTCCAAATAGAGTGCTTGTATGGTACATGTTTTTACACACAATGCATGCATTTAAACTATTTGTCTCAGCCAAACTATTCTATTCGGTATAGAACAAAGCAATTCCAACCAAAGCGCTAGTTTGCATTCAGGGCCGGATTAAGGGAATGGAGGCCCCTGGGCTAACATGGCCTCCATTCCCCCATGAGGCTCCCCCTGTGAGCTGCCCACCACACCCCCCAAGCACTTACTTTCTTCTCCAGACACTGTAGTCATTCAGCGGTACGCTGTAAGCTCCTTCCTGAGGAGATCTTGTGAGAGTGACACTCATAGTCTCACTCTCACGAGATCATCTCAGTGAGAAAATTACTGAGCGTAGTGGAAGGACTACAGTGATAGGCTCTGTAGCATTGATCCGTGCAGGGGCGCGGATCAATAATGCTGCTGAGCACTTTCAAGGGCCCCCTGGATGCCCGAGACCCCTGGTTAGTTAGACCTTGGGTTAATCCGGCCCTGGTTGCATGTAGTTTGTATGTTTCATTTTCAAATCCTCTAGCTGCTCTAGCTTCCTCCGGTAGTCTAGACATAGTAAGATGGTAGATAATTGGCTTCTGAGTAAACTGGCCCAGGTGTGTGAGGGCGACTGTGTGCCTGTGTTAGAGAAACTACATTGTAAGCTCCATTTGGGAAAGTGGTGATGTGGATGAATAAAGTTTGAAAATGCTGTGTAGTTTCACAACCATTTGGCATCTATAGACCGATCTAGCATTCTGTGTGCCAATACGGTGGTAAAACTAAAACTGTGGCCTTATTGCGTTTAGACACCTGGCCAATTTAGAGGTGGGATATCACTTGTCCAGGCAGATTTTCTTCAGTTTACAATTACCAAAATATAGATGTTTACTAAAATTAAAATGAAGGGGTAAATAAAAATGAAAGCTTTAGACGAAGTGTAGATTTCAATAGACATGTAACATACATATCGCATTTTCCCTATAGCCATCCATCTATCCCGCACTCACTGAGCAATGTGTTATAATCACCCATGAAATAACAGGGAATATCTAATGGCACTGATAATTCAAAAGTAAGCACAGTTTTGACAGTACCAGTTTAGCGTAAGCATATATTAGTCTGAAATCAAGTACAATATAATGATCAGTAAAAGGTTTCCAGTAGCTTCATTAGCTCTAATAAAAAGAGACTATGTTGGAAGAAGTATTCATAAAAATGAATATTTATGCTGTGGCACATCGTTCTAGAACTGAGACATGATACAGAACAATCTGAAGATATAATGAAGAAAAATGAAATGAGTGATTTGGAAGGTGGCAGGTTACTAACTAGCATTAAAAAAGATAATATGACCACATCTTAGCACCTACATGAAATCAACCTATAACTTATTTTGCATTACAATTATTATTTTCCAGATATAGTATGGCAAAGGGCTTGATTTACATGTAATGGACAACCTTGTCACTGTTTCAGAGATATTGGAGGAGATATATATATATATATATATATATATATATTCTATATATATATATGTGTGTAAATTCTCAGTCTTGCTCGTTATTTATTTATGCAGGACATAATTAGATAAAGGCAAAGAGGAATATATGTATTATTCAGGCCATTGTGTCTGATTGGTTAACAGGTACTTCTTATATTGCAGTGTTATATATTGATCTCAGAGGTTAGCGATAAGTTGGTATTAAGCGTGCAAGTAAAGGTGTCCCAACATATTAGTGCTAGATATCTATATATCAGTATTGGAGCAATCGTTATTCCTGGTACTAGAAAATTGTCCACTAACCGATTTTATTTCACTGGTGGTTCTATCTCTTGTGCCAGGATGCTCCCACGTGGCGGTTGGTTATATTAGCCACAGTATTCACTTTAATGTTTACTATAAAATAATATTTCCCCTTTAGCTGGTTGAAGGACTAGCTTGATTTGCCAAAACGTACCCTATTTTTCCTGACAATTAAAGAGGGGACATTCCACTAAGGTACTAGTGCAGTGGTATGTTTTAAAAATATTTTATTGTATAGACAGGGTTTTGGAGAGCAATCACGGGCCCCTGGGTTAGACTTTCTGGGCCCCCCTTAATAATCTATCACTTCTAGCATAACGGCGTCATATATAATGCTGGGTACGGGGCTGCAGGTTGTTGTTGACTGGAGTGGGGTCACTCTAATCACAGGCTTAGAGAGCTGGACTGCACCTGCGCGGAGGGCTGTTAGCTTATTCCAGTTCATTTATTTTCTCAATTCAACCCGAAATGAGTTTAATTTATTATTAATCATTGCATACACATATTTAAAAAGCCTCTTGACATGTGTTTTAATCTCCCTTCCCCCCAAAAAATAAATAATAATCAATAATTATCTATTTTTATTTATTTTTTAGTAGCTTGTCTCCAGGGCTTCAACCACAGCTAAATCATCAGGCCTGTATATAAAACTTATTTTAGGACAGTAGTGATCCAATACAAAGATAACAAGGAATAAACCATGGCAAACAATAAAGGTTAGCTATTATCAAAAAAAAGTAAAATGTATAAGATTTTCTCAGAAAAGCAGCACAAAACAAATAGACTGAAGCAACAGGCGGCTTGTATCCTGCATCACAGCTTCTCTGTCAGTAAAGCAAGAAACCTCAACATAGATCATTTGCGGCTCTATTTTGCGTCAAGGCATTTGCATAAAGGCTGTACTGTTTTTCTATGCTCTCTCCTGGGCAGAGGAAGGTTTTTATTTGATTATACATAGTGTATTATGCAGTAAGTAAAACATATTACCGAAAACAGTCTGGTTTTCTTTAACCCTAGATTGGAGATTCGCCCAAGCTTAACCATAAGCCTACATCCTTACCCTAAATGTATGTCAAACTATCCTTTCCTAGTTTTGGATTCATTACTTAATTATACAATTTCTAAAGCTCCAAACATTAGCCTATTATGTGAATGTTGATATAAGCACTAACAAAATCTCATTACATGGTAGAAGCAAACAACTCTACCAGGAAGACTACCCTTTGGAAACATGGTGGCTCCTGCCTAGGCTACCAAGGTGAATCTGAATGGTAATAATAGTATTTTTACATAAGGCAAGTTGTATTGTAGAATATTATCCAAAACATCTAGCAATCCATCCTTCCTTTTCCATCAACTGATGTAATGGTGGGGCTCCATTTCCTGCGTTCTCTTCAGTTAACATGAAGCAACTGTCCCTTGTAAGTTGGTATTGCTGCCGGAGAGCTTTCAAAAAACATCAGAGTAGTGGCTGAAATGAGACACTTTCCAATTTCGGAAGCAGCAACATTATGCAACCAGCAAGGGTCACAATGGAACAGTGGAGGTAGGTTATAGTCACAGGGACGGAGGGTGTGGGGTTATAATCACCACAAAAGATGGAAGACACTTTAATGATATATCAGAATTAAATTTAAACTCCTCACCCTCACGTTTAAAGCTCTTAGTCAATCTTCCCCTCCTTACATCTCCAATCTCCTCTCTACCTACACTCCTACCCGCCCCCTCCGCTCTGCCTGTGACCGCCGCCTCACTACTTCACTGATCACCTCCTCTCACTCTCGTCTTCAGGACTTTGCCTGGGCTGCTCCCCTGCTGTGGAACGAACTTCCACGTTCCATCAGGTTAGCATCTACTCTCAAAGGCTTCAAGCGTGCCCTCCTAACCTCCTTGTCCTGGCTCTCTCCCCCAGTTAGTACCACCCTATTTGCGTCTCCCCCTTCCCTAAAGGATGTAAGCTCTCATGAGCAGGGCCATCTTTCCTTGTGTGCTCCTTCTACTGTTCTTTCACCCTCTGTACCTCTTGGCCTGCTTCCCTAGCCCTATTTTCCCTGTCTTCTTAAGCTTTGGCCTTCTTCTCGCTGATTTCTACCATCCCTTTCACTATCTGTCCCAGATATAATCTGATTTGCTTTACCCTGTCACCTGTGTTTGTATACATTTTTGTATCATGTTGTGTCTTAGTTCTGTTTTCTGTATATGCAATGCACGGCGCTGCAGACCCTTTGTGCCGCCTTATAAGTCAGAGATAATAATAATAATAATAGAAAACAGTGCTCATTTTAGTAGGCACAAATGCACCACAATGACTTTAGTATGATTATTAGAGGCATTTCCTTGCAAAAGCAAAACAAATCTAAGAGTCTATGGACCTAATGAGAATTGAGGTCATTTTGGCACTCTGTCTTCTGACCACACTTTTTTTTTGTAGAGAAAATAATGTCTCTAAGTCAGTAAAACATTAATAAATCATAAGACTTTCTGATTAAACATCGCTAACAGCAATATTCTTTGTTCTATTACAGTGGCATGGCCAAAGACATTGAGATTGTAATATAAAATACTGGCTAAATACTTTTGAAAAAAATGTCTGTTTCTTGCACCTTGCATCACCAGCAACAATTTACACCATAGAATAATGACATGTAGAAGGCAAGTGGTGGCTATGAACAGGAAAACAAGATACTACCTGTGAAAATAATTGTGTTCATGAGTTGGAGTTAACCCCCAATTCCATACTTAAACTATATTTGAAGGTGTGGAAAGAATGTACCAGATCTGTATATCAGGGTATACTTTGCTGTTCCTCTTCCTTAGAAAATGATGAAAATCTAGGAGTAACTGTACCATCACATTGATGTCTTTAAAATAGCAAATAAGGAACTTTTAATAAAAGATCCCTGGTTTACTATCAAAGAACCATTTTTATTTTAAAACAACTACACTGACTGTTGTGTAGGTCTCTTCACAGCATATAGTGTGGAAGGAGTTGCCTGCTCATGAATTAAAAGGTAAATTAAAATTTCAGGGAAAACATAAAGAAACATTTATATCAGAATTAGTTGTTCGATGTAATAATGATAGTGTCCACTAAAACTTTCTTATGGTATAGATGTCAGGCTAAGCTTAATTGTGAATAGAACACTGCTCAATTGTACATGATTTAATTAATCACCCCCAAAACACACACACAAAAAAAATTGCTGTAGTCCAAAACAGATTTCTTTTATTAACATGGTACCGAGACCTGCAGACTCACGAAAGAGATAAGTACTAGGTACATACGCTATATCAAGCAGTGGTGCCGTCTGCATCTATGGGTGATTTTTTTTTATTGAACTCCTTTATTGTGGCTAATGTTGTACATATCTTTTGAGTCGTGGAAAGGAATGTATCTATTCACACTGGTCTATAGTGCTCATCTTACTTTTACTTACTTTCTTTGGATGTTGTTTGCTATACTTCAGGAATTTTTGGAGTTCTATTCTGGAGTCATTGATATTTTGTATGTTGCCAGCACATAATTGACATTTTTGGATCCTTATTCATTAGGGACCACACCTCGGCTAGTTTTGAGACTAGCTCCAGATTATTGGATACACTATGAGATGCATGTTTATATGTGCTATTTTTTTTAATTAGATTAATAAATTGTATATTTTTCTTATTATCACTCTATGCTTGCGCTCTCTTTTTCTTTTGGTATATCTTTTATTAACAGCCTGTCCCATTATACTCTATGGAAGAGATTAAGTAAGAGATTCCCTGTATGCAAAAGAAGAAATTACAGTACTGCACAATCAAATATGATGGTCACAGACAGATCACATTTGTTGGTCCTGGCCAACGCTATCTCCAAGTGACAATCCTTCTATGCTCTGCATTATAATCTTTAGGCGTTGTATCATTTAGTACATAAATATTGGTCATCCATTCAAAATAATATCCTAAAAAGGTGCTTTTATCTTTCATGACAGTAACACTGATAAATAGCTAGGACGGCTATTACAAAATAATAGTGTCTTCTGTCCTTTAGCAGCTGTCAATTTTTTTTTTATTTTTAGAAAAAGGCTACTGTGATTTTTTTTTTATTAAAAAAAAAAGGGTGAGGAAGGGGCAATCATTATATGCTCTACATAATATTTTTCTCAAGCACTTAAAGTCAGCCACTACTCCACAAGACAGCAAAAATCAACTGCCAACATGAAGATAGAATTCACTATCTGAACATGAGCCTTGAAATCACTTAGACAGGTGGCTGGTCTATTAACTTATTCCCATAAGGGAAACTAATGTGAAATCCAGCCATCTGCTTACAGGACTGGTTAAATGTGTACGTCTATCAGACTGTGCAATATTTTATCTGTGTTTTACAACAGAATTAAGCAGTTCAGAGGATTCAAGGACCACAATTAAAGAATATATGTTGAAATATATTTCCCTCCATCATGGAAAATCAATCTTAATGAGGGATAGGGAAGGTGATATTGAAAGGTGCAATTAACGACTGTTTAAGTGTGTTGGAAAATTTTGATAATGCTCATGTATCATTTAAAATGCATCCAGAGGCCCAACATATAAACTGAATTTACTGCTGAAAATGGCCATTACATATTCATAGAGGATTATCTATTCTGTCCAGCAGTGAGAGTTATATTATTCAATGCTAGCAGACAGACACTGTTTTAACTAATTTAGATTTCTTTAATATACTCAGGACTTTAGATATTAAAATGAAGCCCAATTTAAAGTGGAAAACATGCATCATAACCAAAACATATTTAATATAATAGAAAATGTGAATAAAATGTTCTGCACACTAAATTATATATATATATATATATATATATATATATATATATATATACACACATACATACATACATACATACATACACACATAATCTCCTCATCACCTCTGTACTCTACCACCCACATAATCTTCTCACAATACAAGACCATTAAAAAAAAATAAAAAAAAAATTGTTACAGTCAGACATTGCAGCATAGTGCCAAGTGTTGCACAAAGAATGGGCTTGTTCTGATGATCTACTAGGAGACCATCCCCAACAAGCTGCGAGTGCTTTTAACTGTATTTGCTTTTACTGTCTAAGCTTCTACTTTGGTGATCTGTGGCCTCCTTGGTGGCAGCAGTTGCTGCCACAACTTATATGAACACGGGGAAACAAAGGTCCTGGCTCTCCAATAATAAGCAGGATGCCAAAAGATAATTACTGGGCACCGTTACAAACTGACAAGTGTCACTATGAACTTTTGGGGTGTCTTCTGCACCATAAAATAAGTTGTTAATCACAGCCACCATTAATGTGACAGTTAGAAAACTTGTTACCAGACACAAGACTGTTGATAAGTGGTATCTGCCCTCACTTCCTAAAATTCAGATAGGAGACATTTTAAAACGGTTTTCATTTCTTAAAGACTTTACAAGTCATCGTTACAGTGAAATGATGGCATGGATAGGTATAGTTTTAGAGGTTAGACTTCATGGTTCAGGTCTGTACTTTTGCTGGTGTTCAAAGCCTCTAGCTGCAGCCATGCACCAACAGATGTCCAATCCTATCCACAGCAATGTCAGATCCATCTCTTGCCAGTAAGATTACCACTAAGCTGTGGTGATAATCAGACACTAGTTTGATTAGCTTAAAAGGAGTAAAATTTTAACTGTTTGGAAAAACATTTGCCTCATTACACATTTGAGCGTGAAATGTTGAATGATCTGGAAATTTCTCTCAGTTGGTCTCACTTAAACGCCCACCGCACAACAAATCCATACAAATTTACCATAGTCTCACAGCAAAAGCTTAACTTGAAGATCACAATGCTTTATACAAAAAAAAAAAAAAGTGCATGTTCCACCTTAAGACTTGCAGCTTCACTCATCTGTAGTCTGCCTTTTTCTAAAGCAATTTAGGAGACTAAGAAAATTATACGGCAGAAACATTTGCTTGGTGAATATAGCCTGTGTTTACCTTTATAGAAGTGTACAACTACACATTAATATCTGAATGTTTACAAGGAGATTAAAAAAGTTTAGGTGTGTCATGTATCCTTACTGCCTAAAATGGAGATGTGCAACAAAACATCAGGAGATAATTTAATATTCCTATCAAGCTAAGATGATCACCTATGCACTACACAAGAGTGAAGCTGTAGTGCAAGCTACAAATATGGCATTCCTCCATTTAAAGTAGAACGTCGTAATACCCCACAACACTTCACTACAAGAAATTGATATATTGTTAGGAGACACTTATCTTGGTCCTACAATAAGTCAGATCACAGAGATTACACCCCAGACAGGAGATTTTACTCCCTAGCCCCATAGGCTCAAAGTTTTGACTGGCTGCAGACATAGATCAGGGCGATATCTGTAAAGTTTGTTTTTGCTCCTTCCAGTTCCTCTAATCTGCAGCGTATCAGGAGCAGTAGAGCCTTCAGACTGTAGATTAGGATCCACCGGTTAGAGAAATGAGGTTGTGAACTTTGTGCAGTCAACACTATCATTGTTTCAACAGTAAATACTAAGACCGAACATGAAAATTAGACAATTATGCATTTGGTTACTTTTTAACTGAATAGAAGTAGCCAAAGTAAATGAAATACCCTTTGGGCTAAGCATCATTCAGAAGACCACATCCCATAGTTGACAGGCATTTGTGGTACTGGCCCAGAGGTATTAGAGTAAGTGGTAGGATTGTGGGAATTTAAGATGGCATTTACTAATCCTATGAAGAGTTCTTTCAATAAGGTTAGTCTAAAGTCTGTTAAGGTATGACTAGTATGTGAGTCTACACCAAGTTCAACCCTGACCTTATGCTATAGAGCTTGGCTCCGCAAACTGCTAAGAGATGAGACTGCTGCCAGAAGAGAGATCATTGCTAGTGCCAAGGGATACACAAGACAGAATTCCAAGAGGGAGATTAGCAAGAGCCACACAGAGCTGTAAAGACAAATGCATTTACATGCCTGTTTGGACCCAAAACTGCTGCTAATGCAGGAAGTCTAGGCATAGTAATTAGACATGTGCATATCGCTCATTAGTGGTGTCCATGCTCTGAGAGAACAGTCCATGCTAGGGAAGTAGAGACTAACCTGTTGAGCAGCTAAGAGGACAGTGTAGAAGTTGAGAAAGAGCAGGCTTGGCTAACTTGTGGCACTCCTGGTGTTGTGAAACTACACGCCCCAGCATGCTTTGCCAATATATAGAAGCTTATTGCTGGAACTTGTAGTTTCACAACACCTGGAGTGCCACAGGTTAGCCAAGCCTGCGATAGAGTAACCATTCCCAAAGTGTGTAGAGTCATTGGAATGATCAAAATTATATCTACTGTCTTTTCACCCCTCTACATACTATCCCCTTAGCACTATTATATTACTCATTTCAGCCAAACATCTGTAATCTTTCGTTTACAAAGGACAGTTAGACATTTAGTGTAGATGTTTGTTAGCAAGTCATACTAGTTGTTTATGCTGGAAAACCATATAGTATTTATACAGGGCCACCAGTGTATGTAATGCTTTAAGACACTGCAAGTAGAAAGCAAGGGAAAAAAATAAATACTTAATGTAGGGAATTCATGCAACAGTAATAAGAGGAAGGCCCAAAGTACTTACAACATGAAAGCAGCAAGTCATTTAGACATTACTATGAATTAGTACAACACCAGTTCATATTAACATTTATTTATATAGTGCTTTACAGAGAATGTTTTAGTTATTCACATCAGTCCCTGCCCCAAATAAGCTTACAGTCTAAATTCTCGATCACACAAACACATTAGGGTCAGTTTCATGAAGCCAGTATATTTTTTGGACAAACATATCATAAATGACATAATCTAGTCTCAAGCAGCATAAAATACATTGCATGTCTATGAAATATAAAAATGCATACAAGATCAAGATCTCAAAAACAAACCCATAATCAAGTGAAATAAAATGTTTAAACACAGGCTAGGTTACTTAACATGTAAGCTGTTGCTGCAATTAACCCCCATCATGTAGCACAGTGATACAAAGCAAAGCAAAATAAGCAACCTCAGTTACATGTGACTACCACCCTGTGCCGTTGTGCAGAGTCTAGCCAGATTAATACAGTATTGATTAAGGCTGACTGTCAGGGTTATGACTGTTTGCACCATATGGTGCTGGTTCTTTGCCACTGCGACCATAATACTGTATTTCATCCTCTTCAGTTATCTGGCAGTTTACCGTTAAAGGAAGAGCAATTGAAGTGCTAGTAACCTATGTCAGTGTAGCTTGCCAACAGTTCCCTTCAATTGTCTGTAGCCCTCTGGTTTGTCCGATTGGCAGCACCAAGAAAATGAGATGTGCTGGCCATGAGACCAATATATTCTGGATATAATGCTTTGGGTGGTGTATCCAAAAAATAGATATAGCTAGCCAATATATTCCCTACCTGGGGTCTGCTATTCAGGCTAACAGGTTCCCAATTGATCAGCTCACTCCTGTATTTAACCCTTGCAGCTTGTTGTTGGTAGAGTCATACTTGCTGTACTCCCCATGTTCCTGTTGACAGTCTGACAGGCAGTGATTTGTCCACTGGAGGAGCATGCAGTGGGCTCACAGGACCTCATGGATAGCTTGAATAGCAGACTTTAATAAAACTGTACTTTGCAATAAATATGAAGTGATAATCAGGGGCTGTGGAAAATTTTAGCCCAATGGCAAGGCTGCTCAGCAGCCTCTGGTTGCAATGCTACCATTGGAAAGAAGTTTATAGAGTGCTAAAATACTCCAATTAAATACAAAACACCTTTAACTAAGAACCCACTATAAAAAAAATATATATTTTTTTCAAAGCTATAACTATTCATGTCTTACCAAAAAATGTGGACATCGTACAGAAAACATAGGTTGGTAGGACAGATGGACCTGTAGATTTTCTGATGGCAAATTCTGTTGTGTGGTTTTATGTTCTTTGGGTTCTCATTTCTCGTCTTTCATACATTCTAGTTTTTTTAGAAACTAGATGGGGAGACCCCAGTAAAAACCATCTTGCAGCCAAATGGCAATGGCCTACATATGTTTGTATGCCACTTCATAAACACCTACAAGATATACAGAACATTTCTTGGTAAACCTAAAAAAAGCAGTAACGTTATCTTGTTTAGATTAAAATGGCATTTCTCACCTTATGATGCTTCTCAGAGCAGAAGAATCCCAACATGCCATGCGGCAGGAAAGTATGCAGCCTTCCATGGTGCTTGACAGAACCATGTTCAATTTGTATTGTTCTACCACATGGTTAGATCAAGCACAAAGGAAAACCCCATTAAGAGTCAGAGCCAGTGTTAGGTAGCATCAGAGAAAGGAGCATGAAGAAGGGAAGCATTGAGGAGCACAAGCTGTAGCCTTAAGACAGCTAATGACCCATTCTACCAGAGGTAGATTTAGGCCATCATTTCTACTGTGTTCAGAAACAGCCTTTACAATTTAGAATCTGTTAGTTCCAAAAGTTGTAGATACAATGTAAGGAGTGCCTGCACTTTAGTCCACTCCAGTCAACTTTACATAGTGTCATACAGAGGATGAGGAAAAAAAAATGATGTTTCAACATTTAGCTTCTATGGCTGTTCTGCTTAAAAGAGAACTGCCCTACAAATAAATCTTTCACTTGGTGGAAAATTCTGCAGTGTGTACCCAGCTTTACTCAATACCTCAGGATCACAGATTATAAACATTTAACAACTTTTTATGCCAATCGATTTTACATCCGATCAATGGTCCGATCGCTTGGTCCATGAACTGCATACACACTAGTCTTGTTTTAGACTATAAAGGGAGGAGCTGCCGTCCCATTAGCGACTTTACAGCCATGTTGTCGTGAGCAATGATTTTAATTTCGTACACACTGGTATATCTTTACATGCCCTGCAAATGTTGCTTCAAAGACATTAGCATAAAGGGACAGAGCTTTCACTATAGTTAACACCCAAAGCCAGATAAAGAGAAGGCAACACTGTATCTTCATTCATTCCTATAAAATAAAAGTTTATTACCATACATAAAATTTAGAAAAAACATTTAACTTGTAAAGTGCAATGCAATAATTTCCCAATAAAATCCCTTTATATGTTAATGGAATGCTCCAATCTCTGCAGGCATCATCGCTGATTGTTCCACAGCAGAAACGAACGGTCATGTCTGAGTATATAAAATGACAGGAGGCTGTTTGCGCCGAGTAGCACGAGAAGATGGCAAGTGAGGAGAAGGTGTCAGTGGGGGTTGCGGGTGAGGAGATGGAGACAGAGTCAGATGGTGCTGGAAGGGCCAAAAAATGTTGAAAAAAGTTCAGGTAGGGATGGAGATGCTCAAGAAGAGGAAAGCGCAAAACCAGTGAGCCCAAGAGAGGTGGAGATGATGGTAAAAGTACTGGACCAGTACGACTACGACATTAAAAAAAGGTGAGTGGGCACGTGTAATGTACCTGTTTGCATTGCTTCGTGTGAAACTAGAATGAAAGTCCTTCAAACGCCTAATTTGTAACAGATTTTTTTTTTTTGGTCAGAACGAAGAATTAACAGTGAGAAAGCCAGTTTAGATACCACTGCTACCACTAATGTAACACCTGTTATAAAACAAGAAAAACTATATTTTGAATACCAAGATACAAAAGAAATTACACAAAAGGTATTTCAGTGAACATGTATAGAGAACTAAATGCTTTGGGCACATACCTGTACCGTTATAATTAACCAAAATGGCGCTTGTTTCAAAATATATGGAGGTTAAACCTGCTATTATTGTGATTGCACCACAAGATAAACGGATCTCGAGCAGTGGGCAAGGTGAGCAAATGAGTATTTCTGGTGTTGGGTATGAATTACAGATAGAAGTTTAATGGTTAACAATTTGTATTTCCTTGTTTCGTAGGTAAAGAAATCAAAGGGAATAGAAACCCAAGCGACCAAGGAAAAAAAAAAAACCTTAAGAAAGATTTTGTTGAAATGTGTATGCTGTTTGGAACTGTTCTGCCACAAACCACTAGCACCTTTAAGTGTAATACTATTTTCAAGTGTAATATTCTGCAATTAAAAAAAATTTTACTTTTTTTTACTGTAATAAAACTGTTGCGTGAACACTGATTTATTCTGGGTATTTTACAAATATTAGTTAATAAAGGTTAATATGACTTTATAACTTTAATAGTTTATAAAGGTACAAGTTTATAAAGGGTAAATATGAATAGGTTCAACATAGATGCAAAGGGTAATAACACACGTGCTTTACACAAGTATAATGGTCTGCAACCAGACAGATGAAATACACATCTATATAAAACACAAGTATGTGATGTGCGGATACCGCACATCACAAGGGACTGGTATCTATAGGCATCAAATTTACATACACACACCCTCCTGGGTCGAGGAAATATTGGTGGATTGGTCGGAAATCTATACACACTACAAAACGAAAAGGAGATTGGAATGAAAATATCGAATGGTATGATCAACCAAATGAGGCGACAATCGTCCATTTGGGCAGACTTGAGACCATCGTGTCACTACACACACTGGCCTAACTTTCGAAAGAGTGGTCGTATGTTGGCTGGTTGAGCAGATTGGACAAAAATCCTGTAGTGTGTAGCTAGCTTAAGATAGGATGTTTTGTTGGTAAGGTGTGTCTTCTGTAGCCCTCAAACAATGCTAGACTAAGCCCTTTATTGTGTCCTATATCAGTTGTGATGTAGAACTTTGTACACCAGTATAAATCAGAATCTGATCTCAAAACTATGAACTTAAGGAATACATGAAGCTACCTACTTAAAAGCACATTAACCTTATTTTAATTTCCCTTTAATGGAAGTTTTAAGAGACGGATGTACAAGGTGTCAAGTAATAGTAGTACTGTTACAGGGTTTACTTCTATTAAGGCGTTACTAACCAAACATGTCAATTGATCAATGCAGACGATTTAACATTTTAGACCAAGGGGTAAATGTATGAAGCTCCGGGGGTGCTTCATACATTTACCCCCAAATTGGCTAAAGAACCCTGTTGGTATTCAGCCAGACTATCTGGTAGAAAGTATGGACAAGTGGTGACTTCTCTGAAAGTGTATGCAGGTTGTTAGAATGCACCAATTGGGCCAGTGTGGAGAGGTTTTGTCTAGAAGTAGACAGACAAATTCTAAAATGACCAATTACTGGGTGACTGTGCATACAACCAGTAATAAATATGTACACAGTCAAATCAGATCTGGTTGCTTGGTCCATAGAACCTGGTCTACCAATGTATTGGCAGCTTAACTGTCCCATTCACTCATGTGTAATTTCCTGACAGGCTTAGGGGGAAAGACCTAGATGCAGCAGTGGTGCATTGAATGATCAATGAAAGATATGAAACATGGTTAGGTCACAAGAACCAGAAAATTTACAAAGCACAGGAGTAAGCAACCAGTGTTTTAAATAGGAATACGTTTTGAATACTGTAGAAAATTTACCACTTCAAAAGTACAATACAACAATTGAAAATCTTCAAAGAAGTTTGTGTTTTGATCATAAATTCTGGTGACATGCATATAACATACCCATCAGTGTTTGCTAATCACTGATACACTAACAAACTCCCTTTTACTAGACACAATTAAGCAAATAAATCTTGTTGGACTAAGGATTAAATGTATCCTAAACTGCAAAATTTCTTTCCACCAACAGATTAAGTACCCCAATTTGGTTATACAGTTGACCGATTACAAGGCTGTATTGTTTGAAATTTTTGTGCATGACAAATCACTCGTGTAACTTCTGCAGGGGGAATGCCATACCACAGTGTACTCATTGACATTAAGAGCATACAGTTTAGCATATAAAGCAGATCTCGCCATCATTATATTCTAAATGAAAGCTGCCAGATTACATAAGTCAGATAAGTTTCCACAGGTCATTAGCAGAGCTCAGTCTCAAATAAACTACTATGTGACATTGTAGAGAACAGAATATGACAGTGTATTTAAAGTGAATCTTTGCTGGTTTAATACTCAATGAAAATCACTGTAAAATGTTTATTTTCACATCCTTTTAGCTTTAGGCTATATTATGCAAGGTTGGGGAAAAACGAATTTTTAATCATCATCATGTATTTATAAGTATTTAATGCCCTTTAGTGGACCAATATGCATTATTCTGCCCATATTGAATTACATGGGATAGAGTTGCTTTCTCCGATCTAGTAGAATACACAGGTCTATGAAATCACATTGTCATGTGATGTTCTGTGGACTACACAGTGCTCTGAAAGATATACTGTACTACACTTGTTCATGCAAGTCAGGTTGTCAACATGTATCCAGCTTTAATATAGTGATACTTTTGTTTGTCAATGTCTCACACCAAGGGTGACACAATAAGTGTTTAGTGGACACCACTAATTTAAGAAACAGAAACATGTTTGCTTTTTTTTTTAACCACATAAATTTATGGCCAAGTTGTAATGTTATAAGCAAGCTGTACTGAGTATTAATACGTGCACACCATTCCGTTTTAGAAACTCTGTCCTGGGATATTTGTAACACTTCCACTTATAAGTGGAAGTGTTACAAAGTGACATTTTAAGTGAATAAATACAACTAAACGCTGTCGCACTTCGAGCAATGTTTTCAACCTTTGTCAGATACAAGAGAGAAGACTTTCTTAATAAATACACAAGTGCATTGATTTCCATTGTTTTGCTTGAAGACAAGACTGACATTCGGAAGCAATTACTGAAAAATCTATGGTATAAAGATGAGGGATCTCCCCCTACACAATAGGCTGCGTGTTCAATCTGGATGACAAATCTTCATTTCTTAAAGGGTGTTATGTCAGTCATAAAATACATTAGGTGGTAACGCACTTTTGTAATGGAAAAAAACAAATGTTGACAATTAAAGGCTTGTACCCCTATTTTACTGATGTAAAACAATTATAGGAGTGTAATGTAAGAAAGCAGTGTGACAATGCTAGTGACACATTGCAGTTTAGCAAGAGCTAATATGGCAGGTACTTATTACTACAATGTGGCTGTGGTATGATCGCATGCGATGCAAAAACAAATCTCACTGTAATTTAGTTAACCGATGGGCACTAGATATAAGCACCACCATTTATGCAAGTTAAACAGATCTGTATTTTCACCTATCTGGAAACATGATAGGTGACTTGCAGTCATTGGCTAATATTTCCCTGCCGGAATACATAAAACCCTGGACTTATGTTAAGGCAATCTAGTTACCTTACAACATCGTTTGTGGAACCTCCTCAACCAGACATTCAGTATATTCCCTTCACTCGATTTTCCCATTTTCAGTGTCTAATTTTCCACTTGTTTCTTTGCAAGGTTTACTTTATGCTTTTTCACTAGTTTATATTGAAATATAGTAGCAGGGTTTATCACGCTTTGCATATTTGATGCCTCTGGCTCATGCATTTTGTGCTGTAAAGCAGGACTACCCTGTCTATTAGTTTACGGTTACCAAGTGTAATGTTCTTGGTTAAAAATAAACTACAATTTTACAGCAGTCTCATAGGGACACCAATTCATATTGAAATATTTAATTTCAACATGGATTGTCTGCTTCATGTATCATTTCCTAGTAAACGAGTTAGGCCACAAGTTCTCATTAAGTGAAAAATAATGCCATGTACTTTAAACTACATTTGGCAACAAACAAAAGCAATTAAAACAGGTTGCTCAACAACTGCCAAAATATATACACATCTAACAAGTGCAGTCAGAGAAAAGAGTGCAGCAATAGGAAAAAAAACATTTGTTTATTTTCCTTGCTTAAGAGACATGGACTATTCCAGGGGCATCCGATACATTAACAGTTACTGAAGTTAAAAAGTGTTTATAGTTTTGTTTCATGTTTGTTTATTTTCTGATAGCCCAAGATTGCTTTTTTGTTATATTTACAGAAAAACAAGTTTATAATCAGATTAAGCAGTCATCAAAATATCGATTTGCTAAGGACTATGAGGAACATGTTGTCTAAACTCTACTGGATGGACCATGAATGCAGCCTATTGTAGTATTGGTCAGTCCAGCATTTAGAGGAAGTGCATTGAGTATAGACAGTTCCTCACAATGATCAGACCACTATTCTGAGTTACACGTATGCTGTATGAACACTGCAGGGTAATGTACCGTGGGAAGATCTACGGACACTTATGCAGCTATATAAGTGATAGCTGTTTGCCTATAGATGAGCTTTCCTTACACTGTGAAAGAGTATAGTAAAATTTTTAGTGTCAAAGGCAAGCTGCCAAAATCTGCCCCTATGTACACAATGGAATCCACCCATATCATTCTGAAAATATGTCCCATTGGATAATGTACAATACATTAGGAAGCCTGTTACTTTCCCATTGTATAAAGTTATGCAAAATACACGTGAAAATGTTTGTATTAGCAGCTGCAGAATAGACAATTGTTAAGACAAGTCCTTGTTTTATTTTCACTTTTTTAAATCCATCAGTATAATTGATTTTTCCAAGCCTAACCACATTTGCCAAATGTAATTTAGAAATATGCCCTGTAATGTCCATTACAGAAAACACTGTCTGCTGATTTGATTAGCTGGCTATCTGGATTTACTCATATCTCAGTAGAAAAGGCAGCCCTGACCGGGGTAAATGAATTACCTGTACAACGGAACTTCTTGCTCTTGATCTGGCTGATTCGTTTGTTGGAGAGGCGACGTGGGCTAGTGCATCGGGCGCCACTGGTTTCTATTGGATTATCTTGCAGGTAATCAGCAAGCCACTTCAAATGGCAGTCACACACAAATGGGTTCTGTGCTAAATGTCTGTTGGAGAGATAGGATGTTTAATTGGACATGAGCAGTGACATTACCTTAATTCTTTGTAATAGTATACATACAGACACTAAACCAAGCAGCAATAAGCCATTGTTTCCCAAAATACAGATAGTGGGTCTTCTTCACCAAGCCATGTGAAACAAAACAAATGTAGTGTGTTCTTTTTTGTTTAAAAAAGAACCTGCATGCAATTGGCACACGTGTGGATTCGACTACAAGTCTATCTGAAGAAGACTGATAAATACTGGTATTGCTATGCTCTGTATGAATAGAGCAAGTGCAGCATATGCAAACACTGCAGGACACATCAGTCCATGCCCCATTGGAGCTTACAATCTAAATCCCCCAACATACACACACCGAGAGAAACTAAGGGCAATTTAATAGCAGCAAATTAACCTACCAGTATGTTTTTGGAGTGTGGGAGGAAACCCACACAAACACGGGGAGAACATACAAACTCCACGCAGCTAAGGCCATGGTCAGGAATCGAACTCATGACCCCCGTACTGTGAGGCAGAAGTGCTAACCACTAAGCCACCATGCTGCCTACATATGTGCAATATAAAGTTGCAGCAGTATTCAACTGTTCTCACCTAATAACAAACATTAAGACATTGAGAACATCTCTATAAATTTATTTAGTGGGGGTAAAGTTTGTCATTTCTCAATGTGTACTGTAAATAAAGAATTTAAAGTTGCTCATAATTGCAAAAAAATGTTATATCATCACTATCACTTACATCTACCCTGTAGCTGGTGTAAAAACAACTGAAAAACAGAACTTCTAGATGTCCAAAGCTCAACTCAGAAGCTGCCATGTGCTCAGCCTTGGCACGCCGTTGCGTTACATAGACTGCATACACCCCTCCCTCATCCATGAGATTGTAGGCTGTCTAAAGTGTCCATTGCATTTGAAGATGAACTGGATGTACCCGCTTTCACTGGCATAGTCAGTTTCTGGGCATGCATACTGCAAATTACACAAAATACGGCACATATTGGCATTTATGTTCCTCAATGAATCAAGCTCAGTGTGTGGAACACAAGGGTCAAAGGCTTATCACAAGAAATATATATATATTTTACACAGCAAGTCTGGACATTCAAATTTCTTCTATTTGTAATGATATCAGTGCGATTCCTAATGTATCTGGAACAAAGGCTTTGTACCAAATTTAAGTACATTTTGGGATATAGGGTAGACCTTCCATGGCCTGTTAATGTCAATATCAATAAAAACTTGGCTCTATATAAGGCTTTTATTTAAACTGTTTACTAATCAAATGCTTTCTCTGCATCAAGATATAGAGTTAGATAATCATCCTCCACAATATGAGGAAACTACACAGGTATTTTATAATTCAACCTGACCAATTAGATATAACTTATTGTCTGTTTTTTCACACAGCGTTCCCCTATTAAGTGTTTTGTCACTAACCCTATGTTCCCCATAACACAAGAGGGCTTCAAAGTACTTTGGCTATGATATGGATATCAAGATAATGAAATAAAATAATTCTGCCTCCTGTCCATACACCAAGATACTTTTAGGCAAAGAAACTGTTCATAAACTTTGTTTGAGAGCAAAGCAATTGCCAGTCAGGGAGGTAATGTTTAAAGAGTCCATGTGTACTTTAGGACATTAAAATTCATAGTTTTTAATACTTGGGACTAATGCCTAACTGTCAATCCTAAAGGTCATTTGTTTTTAGTTTAATGGTCTGCAACATTATACAAAATTACATGTGCATAAATAGAATGATGCTAATTTATATATGCAGTAGGATGACTATAGCAATAAGTATATTATTAAAATAATGACTTAGAGATGGGAGTCAATTTTGCACTTTGGCAAAAGCATGTTGCATTCCAGGGGGTAAATTTAAAGTGACAACAGATTACGAGTTGGATGGGGATGGGGTCTTAAAGAAAAACAGATAGATTCTCTGGATGTCAATCAGTAATTTTTTATTTTGTCATTAGTGACATTTCATGTGCTTGATTCACAAGTGTGAATCTTGTATCCAGAGGGCAGTACTAGTGACAAAGTTAGTAGTTGGTCCTTACATATCATTTTTGTTTAGTAGTCTTGGCCATAGCGTGTTGTAGCAGATACTTGTTTTTAGATGCATGTAGGGAATTTGTTCCTGCTTTATTAGCCAAGACATTCAAATAAACAATGCTCAATAGTTGCATTTATAGCTTAAATTAAAAGAAGATTTGTATATATTTGCAAATTGGACACAAGTGTATGTAAATGACACATGACACTATGTGAATCCTTTTATTAGATTGCTCAGAGTGCACCTAGAATTGCAGTTAGGCATCAACTAAAGTATAAGAGTGTTGATGCTGACAAGTGACAGCAGTAAATGGACCTTTAGTCAGTTTTAAACAAATGTTATAATCAAACATTAGTATTAGGTCCTAAAATTGCATGTGTTAGTAACCAAGTGTAAGTTGTATTCCAAGCTCTGATCAAGAAAGAGGGGCTTAGACTTGATTCAGGTAAACACTAAATAGTACCAAGAAAACGTAGAAGCATTACTTCATCTTTCATACTTAGTGATGTACAGTAGAGTAAGTCACTATGCAAAACTAGGATGTTTGTATACTTACAAAGTTTGAATTGATTTTAGAGGTGCAAACAGGCCCTTGCTGATGGTCTGGAGTTTGTTGTCATAAAGAGAGAGCAAATTTAAGCTTTGAAGATCCTGGAATGTATTCACTCGAAGGCAGTTGATTTTGTTGGCATTCAGAAGTCTGCAAAGAATATTGTAAATATATGAAACAAACCATCTGTTAAAGAAGCACTAATCTATATGTTCCGGGGTAAGACATTAGGAGATTGCTTTTAGAGAATAAACCATTAAGAAATTCTAACTTGGAACCTTGTGTTTCTGTTCAGTACAATAAGAGCTTAGCTTAGTCCATTATGCTTTATCAAGTTTAGGTTGCTGCCCTCCAGCCAACCAGAGAATGTTCTGCATAGTAACCATGTTACCTCAAACCAAAAAAAGTGTGGGTTTAGCAATAAGGTGTAGTTACCAGTTCAAGCATTTGTAAAAGATGAAAAATAGACAACATGTTACATTTTACCTACTGTGTTGTACTTGGAATACTTCTTGCCAAACATGAAGATTCTTGAGAACTTAAATTTCTGCCATTAAATTAAAAAAGGGTGTGTTCATGCTGATTTTATTCATTCCATTATCACCAAGAGGTTCATCATCAAATTGCCTCCAGTAGAGGCTTCAACATTGACTATGGATAATGTTCCCATAAATCCTTGCATCTCTTCCATATCAGTTCAGAATATATGTCATTAGTTCTCATTCAGTTTGACAGCTACTGGAGTAAATTCTTGGGAAACTGCATTTTTTATGAAAAGGTGTCCATGTTCATGAGTTCGAGATGTATTAATTTCCTTAAGTGCAGAGTTTGTTGTGAACCAACATTTAAGATCTGAAAGTTATTTTGACAAATAATTCTATTTGCAACCTTCTCTAAAAAACAGACTTACTGGCTGATAAAGCCAGGACTAGATCTACTAAATTCAGTAGACAAATTTTGTATTCTGGTTTGCCAGTTCTCTCAGTTTGCAAGTGTGAACATAACCAGCCTCACTGTTTACATTGATCCTGCTGTTTAGGTGGCTATTTTCTATTATCTTACTCCTGTAATATACACACTTTTGTGAATAATATGAACACTGAAGCCAGGGTTTTCCTAAAAACCACCATTTTCCAACTCAATCAAAATCTGATCAGATTTCATTATGCAAGAGATGATTTGTTTGTCAGATTATAGTGATATGTTTATCTGCCATCCAGAACACTGATCTAGATGACGCCTGACTGTATGGATCGGTGCAATTTGGCATTTGGTGTGGCAAGCTTACTTATTGCTTTAATTAATCCATCATGCTGTCCCAGAACTACATTGGAGACATATTGGAAATATTGAGGATTTGCCTCTGTTAGGGAAACAATTACATCCCGATGCCAAAGGTTAAACTATATTTCTATCTGTATCAACATCCTGAGTTCTAGACTGCTGAATAAGCTGTATTGCTGAAAACCAAACATATAACACTTTTAGCCAAACAGTAAGAGGATCAAACAAAGAAAACCATAAATATAAAATGAAAATGCAAGTTGTTTAAACAAAAGAACTAATATTCACAGTTTGTACCTACTACCTACCTAAAAGGCTTCCTACCAGTACCAACACTGCATTTTAGAAGATGACTTGCCCCTACACTTTGTATGTGTACTCAGAACGGACCTTGAAGGTCAGACAAATCTATGACACAGCTTGCTGCTACCATGAATGTACTCATAATTAGTGCTTAATAGGCCACTTCAGATCTGCTACTGCTGCATTCACCTTTAGGTGACTGCAGTGCAAGGCAATGCACCAGGGGCCACCCTGCAGGTACAAATGATATTCTGGGCTACAGAGTGATTTGTACAAATCAAAACACAATTTACACCAAACTGCTTATACAAGTCTTCCCATAGCACATACAGAATACACAGTAGCAGAAAATAAGGCCTAGAAATTACACTACTTATGAGGGTATTGTAAACTGTAATTTACCATCATTATGTCTCCCAGAAATCCAATCTGGAGAGTTATGAAGACTCAATTAGACTTAATCCAGATGTGCAACTTTTAATTGTATAACAGCAGGTCAAAAGAATCAAAACACAAGCTATTTATGTGTTCAACATCTGCTCAGGGAAAATATTCTTTCTATATGTTGTGGGAGGAAAAAGAATGTGTTGGGGATTCAAATCTGTAAGCAAAATCAAATGTCATTACAGGCACTAACAGCTACATTTCATTATACAAGTCAATCAAGTCTCCCTGACCTTGTCAATGACATATGAAGAGGGAACATTTTGTAACCATCCAACAAGAACTTGCACAGCGTGAGATAATACAAGTCATTTACAGGCAGAATATTTTGTCATTAAACGGAACATAGGTTGCATAAGAGTCTGGTTACAGAGCTAAAACAGCATTCAAATTTTTATACCACTTTTGTGAGCTTTCCTTGGCTGCATGTGGCTGGCCCAGGCTTTACACCTGTTATAAGTGTCTAAATACCCAACTCTGTTTATGGATACTTTTTCCAGTGTATTCCACTCAATTTGCCCCCCCAAATATTGCACACACTAATTTGCATTCTGTTTTAGTTAAATTAAACATAAGAGTTCAGCATGAAATAAGTAAATATTTGCATAGCTCTTGCTGCCTTTACCCCCAACAGTAATATACATTTATGCATACAACTCAAAATACAATGTCAGCGGCCAATTGAGATCCTGGATTGAAAGTTCTACGGAATCTTTGCCTTAACCTTTGTAAATACAAAATGTTTTAGTAAACCAAAATGTGTTTAAGATTGTGTTTGAGCATTCTTATATTTAGTACAGTTCTAGATAAGGTTGGCAATTTTTTTTCTCTTATAGGTCTTGTTTAAAAGCCTGTAAACAAACCTTTGGTAAAAAAAAGTAAAAATAAAGATAATCATGGTAACACTCACAGCAACTGAAGAGATACAAGGCCATCGAAAAGTCCTTTGGGGATTTCAGTGATCTTATTTCCATACAGCACTCTGTAAGATGAAACAGAAGTGTTAGGCAACATATGTTTTTATTGTTTTCCCTTGTTCCATATTAGAATTTGTATTGATTTTTGTGCCCTGTGCTTCAGAGCCGTGGTGCGACAAGTAGACTTTCATTTAACAACCAATCTAAATTTCATTCAAGGAAAGCAAAGCCGCATTAAATGCAATCTTAGGATTCATACTCAGTTGGATGGTACCCACATCTTAAACAGAGCAACTAACTCAGAGACTTGAAACTGGTTATGTGTACATATCGCAAAGCAAAAGCTGGTAATTCTATCAGTCTCCAGTGCCTGGCTTACATCTCAGTATTGTAGCTTTATTTCAAGTAGTGATACTGAAAGGCATACATTCAATGTCAGTGCCCTGTTTGTTCCTTCATCTAATATATCACCAAATCTAGAAACATTTTGGTGAATTTACCACAAACCAAAATCAAGGTTTCAAGGTTTGCCTAAGGTCACCAAAAAAAAAAAAAAAAAAGATTTGTCCACTTAGCTTTCAAACCCAGGACAGTACACATGACATTGATGCTGTGAGGAGTTTAGTGGTGCTATATAAATAAATTATAATGCATTAGCTGTGATGGAAAGATGGGTTTCTTCAGTATAAAAATAGTAACATTAAGGAATTCACTGCCAAACCTGATGTAAATAAAATAATGTTTTAATTTACCAAGTTCATGCCTTTCTTGCAAGAAATGGCAACTTTAGCTCTAATTATTAGCTTGCATTATTGGGGTGACTGATCCAGGGAACTAATCTGATTGCCCTTTAAGGGGTAGGAAGTTTTTCAATAAATTATATTAAATTGGCAACTGTTTTGCTTGGGTTTTTGTTTTTATTTTAACATCCTGTGGGACACAAATGAAATCTAACCATTTGGGGGCCCGGCTAACAATCTTTCACCATCCACTGTCTCATGCATCCCTACAGCTCTGCAGCCCATGCTGTCAGTCCATCGTGATATGTGTCTACAACTGGCTCACCCAGGTCTACATCAGGGCCCTAATCCCTGCCAGCCGGCAGCAGTGCCCAGCCAGTGCAAAATGTATCCGGGTCTTTTCCTGTTGTGCCAGCGATCAGGTATCGTTACATCCTGAAAGAGAAGCCCTGACGTGACCAACTCTGTATAGTGACATTCACGTCCCTTGTGTGGCTGCCAAGAGGAATTCAGGGTCCTGGTACAACAACTTCATGGGGTCCCTCTAGAGGTGTGCATGTTGAAAAATTTTGCTCCGCCATTAGCAGTGGCTGTGGTCAAAACAATTGGGGGCATGGCTATGCATCATTGGAGTGTGGCTGGCGGGGAAAAACACTAGGCCCTGAATTCACCGGAGCGTGACATATGTCCAAGCACTCCTGACTTTCAGGACATCTAGCACCACAGTGTAGTACAGAAAGAAGGCAGTGTGTACAGAAAGTTCAGTCTTGGCCTGCACCTTATACTGGGTGCAGGCCAATTATTTATTAAGGAAAGGACTTCTAGCAAAATATTAAGTGTATCCTAAATATTGTCAAATAAACAAACTATTAAGATAGACAGTGATTAACTGCCTAGCTGCATTGCTGTCCTGATTAAATATGTAAGTCCATTAAATTATTTAATTTAACTGAAATACCACTATATATAAGCTGCATTACATTTCCTTATAACATGAGCTCTTAAGTTCTAATTGCTGTTTTCTATTAAATTTTATTTAATAGAAAATATTTGAGGATATAATTCAGCTCTCCTAAAAATGTAGTGATTAGAGCCACATATATTCCTTAGGGGTACTCTGTATTAGATTGTAAATCAGATTCAATTAGAGTAGTTATGCTGTAGGAGTGTATGCGGATAAGCAATCCCGAGTCTTTATTCCCATTCATATAATGGGGGTGAGTTTGCTAGTCAGCAAGTATATTGCATCAGGATAATGGGTAATGCAGCATCTAGTGCCCTCCTTACAGCTAAAGACAAATATCTAAGCTGGACTCTCATCCATTATATTCTAAATGAATTTAAGAGGTTTAGTGTCAGGGACATGAGATGCGGTGTCCGCCGACGCGTGTTTCGCTAGAAGCTTTGACTAGGCAAGCCAATAGCTTCGATTGGTTCTTTATAGTGGAAGGCCCTCCCGCAGGAATGACATCAATCATAGTAACGTTGTTAGCAACGTCTGTGTCATCATGTATAAATGGTATAACAGTCTGTATGGCAGAGATCTAAAGCTGCAAATATCCTTGTAATTGATATTTCTCAACAGTGCTGATAGTATCAATTCTATTGTTCTTAAATATAACTGTTTCTTATTTATATATTTATCATTTTCCTGCCGACACATTTATGAAAATAAGGATTACCGACATGAATCATTTTAATTCTTTTGTCTGTGATTAGGCGACTATATCAGTGTAACAATTACTTAGTCATTATGTATAAAAAATTGATATACAGTAGATATTTTCTTAATTAATATCATAAATTTTTTAAAGGCAAGTACTCAATAGTAACAATCATATATATAAGTATATTGTGCCATGATAATAAGATATATCAAAAATCCTGGTTTTATAATAGACTTAATGAATCTGCAGAGGATTAATTACCTATATTGGAGAGAGGAAGATGGATAAATTCTGTGCCATTGTACTGATTTGATATGATATTAAAAATAAATATGAAAGGGAAGGTGATAAGGAATATAAAGGGAGTGATAGTGAAAAAATTATATTATATAAAACAATATGATATGCTAAAAAGGTGAGTGAATGTAGATCATTGCTATTGATTCAATATCAATTATTAGATAAAGTGATTCAAGGGATTTTAAAACACAATAATATTTTGAGAGTGAATAAGCCTCTATATCATGATTAGTTAATACAGGCATCCTTATGCCACACACCTAACTATTGAAAATCATAACCTACTCCAAAAGACTGAGTAGTTACTATGATCATTAAGTTCATATGGAACCATACTGCCATTAAAGAGATTCATAGACGAGAGACGCCAGGACATCCCACTGGTAGTAGTGGTAGTTCAACAACTGATGATGGCTGTAATACTGTGCCCCTTAGCAAGGGAAGCCAACCTATTGACACCAATAGGATATCTAAGATAACCAAGCTTGGTGCTATAGATTCTAACCAAATGCTGGCACCTGGAGGCTGTGTGAGTTGGGGTAAAGGTAGCAGTGGAGAAACTGGAGCAAAGCCAGCAGAGTCGTGCCAGGATCTGGTCGGCCATCAGCACTCTTAATAGGTTTTCTGCTCTGCAGCAGTCTGCGTCTGAGTCTCAAGATGCTAGGCGACCTGTTCAGAGAGGTAGCTCAAGCCGTGAACGCTCAGAAAAGGACAGAGGAGACAGATTTGAGAGAAAGGAAAGATTTGATAAAGGAGATCTTTTTGAGCGATCTGACCGCTCAGATCAAGCTCAGGCTGTGCTAACTAAGAGGAGTTACAGCATGGAGACAGATGACCACAGCAGAGAAAGAGGCACATATTCCACAGGATGCAGTGAGAAAAGTAGCAAGTATGAGTGAGCAAAGGGATCACACCAAATAAAGCATCAAATGTGAGCCCTTAACAGCTGCTTCTACAGCTACCACCTCAATATCCTATATGTCTGAAGAATTGGAGAAAAAAAAAATCTAGATTATAAAATGGTACCTACATATTGATATGAATGAGGCACTCCAGTGCGTGCAGGAGCTGAACTGCTCTATGATGCTCTTCATCTTTGTTCAGAATGGTATGGAGTCCACGTTGGAAAGGAGTATTATTGCCTATGAGCACATGGGGCTCCTTCTGTACACTAGTGAAGGCGGGCACACTAACCAAGGAGCAGTATTATAAAGGGAGTTTTGGAAGTACTTGAGGTGTGTGAAGATATGGAGATTGACATCCCTCACATCTGGCTGTATTTGGCTGAGCTCATCAGACCTGTTTTGTTGGAGGAAGGCATTCCAATGAGAGAGTTATGCAGAGAGTTGACTAAACCATTGGTTCTAATTGGGAAAACTGCTATCTTACTAGCAGAGATCTTAGCTACAGTGTAAAGGAATGTCTCACAAGAAAGCAGGTACCCTCTGGCAAGAATCTGGACTCAGCTGGAAGGAATTCCTGTCAAAAGATCAGTTTATCAGTGAACATAAACTTGAGTACACATTGGGAGAGGACACAGAGTCATCCCAGTAAGAAAGATCTTTCCCCAGCAGAGCTGGACAAAGTGCTCACAAGACTCCTGAAAGAGAATAGTAGTAACCAGCAGATATTTGATTGGTTTGAAGCCAACTTAAATGACCAGCAGTAGTCATCCAACGCCTATATCCAAACTCTAATGGGTACTGTGTGCCACTCTGCCATTATCTTTGAGAGTCCTTGTAGAGTAGATGTCAACGTGATCCACACCAGAGCTAAGCGACTTCAGAAATACCTCAATAATGAGGCAAAGGAGCTTCAGGTTCTGTATGCTCTACAGGCACTTGTGAAACTTGACCAGCCCCCAAATCATTTGAGGATGTTCTTTGCTGCACTATACGGTGAAGATGTGATAAAAGAAGAACCATTTTACAAGTCAGAATCTATCAAGGACCCAGCGGAGCAACAGGGAAAAGGTGTTGCCCTCAAATCTGTCACCGCTTTCTTCACATGGCTGCGGGAAGCAGAAGACGAGTCCGATACTGATAATAAAGTCAAAATATTCCTCTCTTGTGTTTGCTCATTTTAATTGGGGCTTCTGTTTTTTTGCTTTTTTTTTAATTTTTATTTTCCCCTAATGACTTAAGAAACACAAATCCCAATGACTTTGCATTTGTGAGAAAATATAGACTCATTCACTGAATGATGAAGCCTGGCAGAGGGTGGTGAGGTTGCCTGGCACAAAGGAATTAAAGGGCAGAAAGTCTGAAATTTGCAGGCATTTCATTAGAGGGAGCCTGGCATATGGACAGACTGCAAAGCTTGGAGGTTTTTTTTTTGTTTATGCAACCATTTTTTGGGGTTTAACTTTAATAAAAGTACTTGAGGTATTTTGGGACTGCTGAAGGAAGGGTGGAAAGCTGTGTCCCACCTTCTCCCTCTACTCTCCATCACAGATTGGGGCACATGCAGACCTTTCACTCTTACAGATATGATTTTTAAGAGAGCAGTTGGAGCCTACATGCTTCAGTGGGGCAGAGCATTTTAGTTTTTATCTTGATGTTCATGGCTGATAGATATATATATATATATATATATATATATATATATATATATATATATATATAAAATGGTTTTGGTTTGAAGATGGCATGCCATTTTTGAATCTTGTGTCCTGGTGTCAAGACAGGACAGCTTTTATTATTTTTTTTTAATAATCTGATGAACTTCTGATGGATTTGTAATAATATCAGTTGTCAGTGGATGCTCTACCACCAACAGCGGAGATTGTTATTTTTAATTTTTTTGTGATCAAGATCTCCCTTCTCAACAGAGTCAGAAAAGATTTTATTTGTATTCAGATCACCATGTGTTGGAAAGATTCAACTCTAAACCCTAGCAAATTCTGTATTTATAGAGAAAGCAAAGTCTTTTGGTTATTTGGTCTTCCAAAATGTTTTGGAGGTTCTTGTAGTTAAACAAACCAAGGATGAATGAAATTTGTAAATACTTTGCTTTCTTTATTAAGTGTTTAATGATTGTGATATACAAATTTCCCCACAACCTCTTCACAGAAACTGGAAATAAGAACCTAAAAAAAAAAAATCTAACCATTTGCTAGTTATTTAGTTCGTTATGTAGACAACTCAAACGATGGATTTAAAAACAAAAAAATAAATATACTAAATCAGGGTCATATTTCCTACCTGTGAATTGCAATGTTCACCTAAAATTTAATTTTGGATAAGTATTTCACAAGTATTTTAATGACCATTTTCCTCAGTATAGCAATAAAATTGTTGCTGTCAAAAATAGTGTCTATTTTATAAAGCCACAATAGCTGCCCAGCGTGCCTGAATTCAAATTGAATTTCTTGCTATATGTTATTGCAGCTGACCTAGGTTCACATATTTTGGATTGTCACCTCACATAAAATTACTTCCAGTAGGTTAGAAGCAGCTTTACTGAACCCTTTCCATAATCTGGGAAGAGTGAGTGAAGAGCGCAGTACTCTTGTGCACTTGACACTGTTCAGTAAAACAGATTTTGATCTTCATTCGATCCCTTCCCACATATTAAAGCCAGATGTTCTCAACACTCGATGGAGAAAATAAATCTGTAATATTATTCAGCCGTTTATAAAACATCTATTCCCAAAAGATAATCCTAATGGATGAACCCTGAGCTAAAAATTTGTCTTGATCCATTTGCTATTCCTTAATAGAAAATATCACTGCGGCAAAAATAGCAATATTTTTACTTTCATTACTGATATTACGAACTTGACTTTACTATATCTGATACTGAGATCATTCTGGGACAAACTTGTAATAAACACTGCTATGCAAAATGTTCTGCTCTTATGAAAGAGGAAGCCAACAAAATGCCAATGGGTTGTCAATGATTCAGTGGGTAACTTGATCCTGCCTTCTTGAAAAGGACAAGATGGGGATGTGGTCTTGATGCCACCCTGCCCTACAGGAGGTCCAAAAAGCAAGCAGGCATGTATACAACATACCTTACACAGCAAATGGACATGAATAAAATGAATGCTGCAAGGATCTGCATGGCTTGTCATAAATACAAAATAAAAACCTACATCAGAAAGCCTGAAAGAGAATTGGTGCATTTGACAGAACACTAGTGTGAAGTATTTTGTTGTAAAGTTACAACACATTTTAAATAGTATAGCCTGAAGGAAAGTCTAAGTGCTGTGTACAGATAGTGATACACATGCCATTCCTGAGGAATTAGCTGTAAATCTGGGCACCTCCCTCTGTATCCTGCACTTACCCCTAAATTAATTTAGATTAGTGTTGTGGTACATCATGCAAGTTGATTCTCTGTCACTATAATGCGATTTACTGAAATGTGCTACAGTCTGGTGATATCAAATTTCTCAAAAACATATTCCTTCAAGCAGTGATGGAAGTGGGCTGGTATACAGGGGTATGCAGGGCTGGAATGGCCATCGGGTAAGTGCCAGATGAGCCAACCACCTGACTACATGTGCCACGTTCTGGCCACAGTGCTGTGTGGCAGGGTCTTCATTGGAGAGAGGGGGGGGGGGGCAGGGTACATGAAGAACTTACCTCATCGTGGTGCCCCTCCTCCATTTACACTGAATGTTGGCTGTGATGTCATCACATCATGCCCGACATTCAGTGTGGAGCGGCGCAGATAGGAGCAGGCAAGACGACGAGAAGAAGAAAAGATTAAAGAAGCCAATAGAGAGGCAAGTAGAGGAATGGAGGCAAGGGGGGGGGGGGGGGGGGAGCAGCATGGAGGGTGCAGTGTAATCATAGGGCAGTGTGGTTATGATGAAGGGGCACAGTGATGAATGTGTGATGGCACAAGGGGCTTATGGCAATGTAAGTGTGTGATGGCACAATATGTTATAATTTAGATATTTGCTGTAATTCTTTATAGTGTTCCCAGAAGATTAGTGCAGATGAGTTCTGTTTGTTGAGATCATCTCAAGACTGCCTGCCTGAGAGATGACAGCTCCCTCCTTGCCTGCCGCACCCATCAGGGAAATCAGGAAGTTAATGCAGTTTATCATGTACAATGTACTTTTGATAACTTTTTTCTCCTTTCTTGAACATGGGGCACTACTGCATGGAATAGTGTGATTTTAGGGCACTACTCTGTGGTATAATTTGATTTGGGGCTCTATAGTGACGTAATATCAATTGAGGCACACTCAAGGGTAAGGGATGTGTGGGTGGACCCTTTTCTGTGTGGCAACAGTTTATTTCCTCCTCATCTATGAAGCGATGCCCCAAAAGTTCACTGTACCTGGACCCCAAATTTCTCTTGGTGTCCTGTACATACCATTGCCTGATACTGGTGCGCCCTATGCTACAAATAGAGAGTCAAGCTGTGTGTAATACATTTGTATCTCACAGGACTAAGTGAGCTTTGCAAAAAGTACTGTAATTATTAACATCACTGTCTGGATGAGAGGTGGGCCTGTGTGCTTTAAGTGCCAGTCCCGCCCTGGTGGTGTGCCATAATGGCACTTCTACTGCCTTCATTGTGAAGCAGGCACATTCCTTTCACTTGCATTTGTCAGACCACCACTTCTACATTTCCACTTTGACCACTGCCTACAAATACGTTGACACTTCATATCAACCCAGAAGATTACTGTTCTCATGCAGGCATATTTAGAAATGTTATGTACATTACAAGTAACATTTAACTACAGGTCATCTGGTCAGGTAGGTTAAGTTTATGCTCTATCCACTTGCTCCACCTTGAATTGTATGTTGCATCATTCTGATAGTACATAGCATAAAAACCCACTCCACTTCCCTTAAGATAGAAGCCAAGTTGTGGCAGCCACACTAAGACAAATACATAATGCTTTTGGTCTGTTCTGCTGAATGTAAATATGCCGATTCAATACCGGCTTCAGAGCAGTTAGTGACCAGAGAATACTAGTCTCAGTCTATGTCATTCTTAGAACATTAACTATTACAAAAGTCACATAAGTGTTTATAATATATTCCCTATGCTTGGTAATTGCACAGCTCTATGCAATATTTAGGTAGCTGGGGTAAAAGCCACTCAATAATTTGACTGGAAGCTCGGGTTGCAAACGCCTAGTACATTTTTATAAAATTAGAGAGTGAAAACATTATGAACAGTCCTTTTTTCTGACAAGTTTGGTAACTAAAGTGTAGGCTAACTGAAAATATTAGTTTATGCATCGTTTATCAGGGTTTGAAGGGAGTGATATTTTTGCCAATATTACCACATTTTACTAACTATAAGTGCACTAATAAGAAGTTTGCAGATAAGTGTATGATATGTAGGACATCATCATTCCAGCTCCTTGTTTACAGTTGTGCTTTATAAATGCAGATGGACAAGTGTGGCTCCAATTTGTTGACAGCATTTAATATGCATCAATTGCTACAGCAGAACCCCCCCCCCCTGAACGTACTGCTTAAGCCACTACTGAGGTAGTTTATTGGAAAACAAAAACCCTTCACATCATTAAATGAACCAAGCCCAGATGACTTCTATAGCAGCTTAAATGGTAGATTTCAGAGCAGAGCAATTTGTATCAGGTGGAAGAGAGTTAGGTTGGAGGATCTATTACAGGGTAAGTAAAAACACTTACAACAATCTGCACTTAGCAGAAAAAGTAGAACACTTGCTCACTAAAAAATAACTTTGGGGTAAATTTATCATGCTGCAGTTTTGATAAGTGGAGATATTGCCTATAGCAACCATATTTTATAATATAAATGGCACAACCTCTTATCAGTGCTTCAAGACTGCTACCTCAATCAATCAGCAGGTACCACATACCAAAGTACTGGGGAATCAGCTTGAACCCAGGATCTTTTTACATCTGAATATTGTTGAATGCTCCACATTTCTGGCAGGAGTGAGCTTGCTACCTTCATAGAATATTTTATGTATTTTTGAATTTGTGGTTTTAGATTTTCCTTTGTTTTTATGGATGTGTATTAAATCTGTGTTTTTAAACAGTAATATGCTAGATCTTGTGAATATATAACCTCCCCATCTAATATTGCACATGGGATCATGAATATTTATAAGAATTAATGTTAGAACAGCAGAAGATTGCCACAGAATACCATACGAGTTTATGTATGCACAGAGTAAATGCATGAGAAGAGGCAGGTGCCCAGACATTGTTTTGATACACATTCACTTGAACTGCTGTCCACATGGTGATACTTTGGGATTTTTTCAAGGTTTTTGTTGATGCCATAAGAATTTTACTGTAGAATGAAAGTCTTTACATCTACCTTCTTATAGTCATATCTGATATTATATAATCTCTTCCTTTTGTTATACATCATTGGGAGATATTGCACAAGAACTAACTGTGAATCTCATTGGAACTATGTATGAATTCTATGGGGCATTCAGACTAAAAAACACTAATCTAGTTTATATAGCATATATGTTGGACTTTATACCAGAGTATGTAATATATAGAAGATTGTACACCAAGTTAAGAATATATACAGTTTGTACCTGAAATATTTACACCCTTGTTGTATGACTGCTAAAATCTGCTTGGTTAGTTTGTAGAATGTACTAAATAACTAGAATCTGATTGGTTGCTATAGGAAACATCTCCACTTTTCAAACCCAATGGAGACTTGCAACTTTATACATTTACCAATTGATCAATACATGTCTACATACACAGATGGTGATGATGACAGTGTGCTTCCCATTCATTGAATGAACCTTCTCTTGCAAAATTTAAGTGCAACATCATAAATATTTCCAGAGATTCTTTTAAAGTTTGGTTTTTATTAAGGAAACCGTTCCAGATGCAGAAAACTGTACTGCATCCCCACAATGTCACATTTTCTGATCTCTTGGAATTATAATCAAGATGTTACTTTAAGTATCTTAAATTGCTCCAAATTCCTGTGAACGGAGACGAGAAAAACAGACACCCAGAGCTACAGTCAGTTGATGGCTCCAGAGAAGTCTTTAATCACCAAACAATTTCTAGGTTGATCATGTAGAAAAGATCTTAATAGGGTTATGCAGAGAGTTCTATTTTCAGTCTGCAGTCTACATGATCAATTGCTAATTTAAGAAAGATTAGTTTGTCTTTAGCGACATGACAGTTGTCTGCATAAATGCATGGTTACTTAGGGAGCAATTTAACGCTTTTATGTCTTCTACACACTAGCGTAAAAAAAAAAAAAGTCCTCTTTTAAAGAAAAAAAATACACAAAGTTGTACTTTAACCTTGCTTTTGTTAGAGCATTCAATGCATGTTTTCAAAGCCTACAGCACAGTGTACATAATGCACGCTCCCATATTTCTGTATTGTATCAACATACATGAATACTGCAGACAGCACTGAAATTAATGCATTTTTTTTGTATCATTAAAAGGTGTTTAGCAAGCTATGTACACATGAGCATTAAAACCATTAGAGTCTCTGTAGCATATCTGCATAAAGTATTGCAGAACCATTTTACTACATTTTACTGTCTTGTGATCTTATTGTTGTCATTAACCCCATGCCCTGCATATATCCTAGTCTGCATTTTACCCCACGATTGTCTGCAGGTAGTGGTGGAACAAGTTAAAGTGTAATCAAAATGATAGGTGGTCCATTGGAGCAGATGTGCTAAAACTGTTAGCTTAAACAGTTTCCCTTGTGTTCCTCCATGCTAGGAATTGGGACAAAGTAACATTTGTTTGTAAATATACAATCATATCAATGCTGCGCAATTGGAGGGTGGGGGGCAGGGGGGACAGAGTGGATGAAGAGGGACCACCACTGAGGCGAATGCAACTTTGTCTCCACACGTTGCATTCAGTGTATTCCTCCAGAATGGATTTTTGCTAAAGGCATGACTATGTTCAAAAGTGTAATGTGTCAGCACCCAGTAGGATCAGGTGGCAGGTCATGGCAGCAGCAGAGCATGTCACAGGTCCCACATACAGAAGTCTCATTAATCCAGTAGGAGGACAGAGGAGATTTCCCTTGTTGAACGAGCAGGTGGACTATTGGGGATTTTGGAAGTCCTGATTATAAGGTGAGAGAAGGTGTGGGGGAGGGTAAGCAGAATCATGGCTCTGCTTTAGTAGGAAATTCAGAAGGTGCACTCACCTTCCCCCCCTTTTTGACAAAGCCAGCCAATGCGACCCCACTCAACCCACCCAGATAGGAGGGAGGATGTGTTAACATCTCAACTATGGTTGTCGCAGGAGAGAAGGTCGGGTAGACAGCTAGATGGGGCCTGCATATACTGTACTATGATTTGCCTATTGGACACAGATAAGTGACCATTGGTTGCCTGAGTACCACACCCCTTAAGGTTATGATGGAAAATAACTAAGGCAGTGGACAAATTCTTTCCACTGCTTGGTGTGGTGTGCTATGGGTGTTACTATGTTGAGGATTTATGGAACAGAGGATCAGATAGCTTTCCTGCACAAGATCTTGCATTGTAAGTGTCCACAACTACAAATATAGTTTCTAAAATTTAGCCATAAATATATTCAATGGACAATTAATATTGCTCAGTACATACTTACAGTGAAGTGAGAGATTTTAATCCACTGAATGCATCTGGTGCCATCTCAGATATTTGGTTCTTACTGATGTCTCTAAAATTAGAAAAGTAGATTTATGAGTAAATTTAGTAATATCTAATATTCAAATATTCTAAAATATTCAAAGCAATATACAAACATAAGTGTGCTGTGCAATGGGAACCATGCTCATAACGTAGGCATCACTTGTACTTTTATTTTCTATGGGGCATATTTAATTGTCGGCGGAAACGCAGAAAATCTTGCGCACTTACCGTTATTACGGTAATAGTGCGCGTAAAAAACGTTATTACGGTAGTTTTCTTGCTGGATTTCAGCTCGCAGCTCCCTGAGCCGCGAGCTGAAATCCATCTTACTATTACTGTAATAACCGTAATAGTTTTAACGCGATGGGATATTCAAACAATTGAATTGAAAATTTAAAACTACATTAAAAGTGTTATAATACAGGTATTTTGTAATATAAATAATTGATTCTAACACAATTGTTTTGCATTACATATTTATGGGGATTATATCAGATTTAGAGACCTGTAATATAATATAATGCAAAGGCTACCAATTGTTACTAGCAACCCCTATTTAACCACTTCATGTCATCAGTGCTAAAGATATATCTGTATCGTTTACTAGGCAAGAGATGAGTAATCAGGTCTATGGTGCCATAATCTTAAGGGTGCTTTTAGTGTTACGTTCCACTCCTTTATATCCAGGAGTGCTTTACATTTAGGGGCCTATTTATGAAGCCTTAAACCATGCAGAAATTGCCTTTTATGTCTGGTTTAGACATTTTTAATTTAAGTGTTTAAGAAAAGTGTAATACAAGAGATATGGGCAATTTTATCAAAGTTTGACCCCGATGGTTAATGCCATCTGGAGATGGTGTTAGCCATTCAATCCTATGAGATTTGAGTGCACAAGATCGCTTTCAGGCAGCATTGCTGCTGTCCCCTGCACAGTTTACCACTTCTGCAAAGACTCTGGGTCAGAACCCAGAATATTCCTTAGAAAGAAGTCACGCCAGGATAGTGTCCTATTGGAGGCGCGGTCCTGACATGACCCAAAAACAGGGATAAAACCCGATAATTGTTAAATAGGCTCCTTAAAGAGAACAAGAAATGGCAAGAACTGCATCTAACATGCAGATGAATAGGACTTCTATTGTCCCTGTGTCCTATATCTACCAACTGCACATTTCCAGGGACAAATATTTTCAGTGGCAATCCTATGGAAATATTTGAAAATCAGGGATAGTTGCCAAGGTAAATTGTAAGGCTTTGAGAGTTTGAAAGCTTGATGAAATAAATGTAAGTTGATGTCCTTATTATCAGCCGCCAGAACACAATAGAAATCAGCAATACAAGTTAAATACAACTTCTCTTCAGACGAATGAACAGAAACAGCCTTATCTTGACTAACAAGAGATTTTTTAATTTTTGAACAGAATCAGCACATTACCACACATTATGCTTCTGCAGTTTGCCCAGGTCTGCAGCCTGTCTCTTAAGAATAAGGGAACTCCCTCCTGTTGCAGTCAGCCCTCCTTAACTAGGGAACAGTAATTAAGAGGAGTCTATTGAGGACTCCATGCAGCTCACAGATGCAAGACCTGGGAAGGAATTTAGCTACACACTGGGGTATGCACAACAAGTGAAATGGGGCAAAACGCCAGTGGAGCAGGAGTCTCTCTGCTATATAAGGCTCATTTAATGGCATAAGCCTGATGAGCAAAACCACTGTGCTATTGGAGGTTCTCAGCAGGTGGCTCTATGGACTTTCCCTATAGATATTGTTCAGTTATGCTTGTCTACATGACACAATGACAACACTGGCCTTTAATTACATCAATTAATATCATCCCCAATATCACCACATTATAGTGAACTTACATTCGCTTGAGTTTCTTGTACTGAGTAAAAGCTCCAGCTGGAATACTCTTGATTGAATTCTGTTCCAGCCGTCTAAAAGAAAGGCAGAAAATTATTTATATTGTCTACTTACAATGACGGGCATGGTGACCACACATCTGCATCACATGTATTATGAAAGCCTCACAAATGTCTGGTTATAGGGAACGTTTAATGCTTGTCTGCTCAACTTGTTGAATTTTTAGTGTAATATACTATTTGTCTTCATCAAAAACTCACAAAAAATATCCAGAAGTCTTGGCAGAAACACACAACCTATTTAAATTACTACAAGCACATGTTTGAAGCTATACTTTTAGCCATGAAAAATAACAGCAATGTACATATGCTAGTATCCTGCAGCCAGCTAGGTTTTATCTGCAAGTCAGAGCAGACGATCAACTGAGATATCAGGTGCTGGATGAGATTCCAGCATTCGTCTAGGTGAGGACACCTTTCTATCAGCAGAGAACTTTATTACATGGTATTTCTTTTTTTTTAACAAATTCTATTGAATTTTACAGGTAAACATAAAGTGGGAAGTTGACATTTTATAAATAACAGCAATTTATAACTTCCGAATAAATTAGGTAGCATATTCCAAACAGTATATAAGGGAGAGGGAGGAAGAATACTTGTAAAGTATTTCAAAAAGATATACTTGCCATATGTGATTGACAGAGGGAAGAAAGGGGGGGGGGGGGTAATTATACGGTATTTCACACAGGTTCCGTTTTATTCTTTTGGCTTATAACTTGATTAAGAATATATATTTCTTTGGAAGGACAGCGATATTCCATCTGACTATGCACGCATAATTTTAGTATGGCCGTACTCCTTTTAATGGTTATAGTTTAGATTTTTAAAGTTTTTTTGCTGCCTTTTAAGATTTGTGTTTAGAGGTTGTGTCGCCTGGTCACTATATTGTAATCCATAGGTATTTATGTACCTATTCAAGTAGCACCCTCTACACCTATTCTTCATAAAAGTATTATAATCTGGCAAGTATACTAGTGATTGAAAGTGGGGGTCTGTAAGAATTGCAATTTCCTTTTGGTGTGAGTGCGCAACTTTTGATTTAATGTACATACACTGATTAAACAAAAAACCAAGCATTTCTCAGTGATTAACAGTGAACATAGTTAAAAGTGTCCTGATTCACAGAGATATTGTATGTGGTCTTTATCATCCAGTGGATCATAACATATCGCCAAGTAAATAGCCCAAAACACAAGAAATAAATTCTATAGTATAGATTAATTGGAATAAATAAAGTGGCCTGTGACTAATGTTTACAGCAGGGGTGGAACTAGCAAGGTGTGCAGTTGGTGGCAGACTAACCAAAAGAAAGGCTGTGATGCTGCCTCCTATTGACTCCCCTAATAGTAGAGACAGACAGTTCATTAGAGGGAGCTTCAGTAAGCCAAATGAGGTGAGAAATTGTCTCCTTAGTTTACATGGGCCCCTTGCTAAATTTTGGAAAGGAAAGAGCCTGCTACCAAATATACTGTAGTCACGTGAAAAGAAACATGTCCTCTCACTGACAGGGGAGGGCTGGCAAATTTTAGCACAGGGGGCAAGACACAACTCAGCCTATTAGGAACATTTTTATGGGAAAATAAAATGTAGGTGGTGCAGTGATCCAGCGCAAAAACTCAGCAGCAACAGACATTTGGTACAATGAATCATACATAGAAACAGAACAAGGATAAATGATGTAGACAGAGAAAGGAAAGGCATGAGAGGGCCCTGCTCGTGAAACCTAAATATGTATATGTTAATTGATATATTAATACCACTTGTGTATTACAAAGGTGCTAATAAGAATGGGTATATGAAAAAAATAACCATTTACAAATTTAACAAGTAGCTGCTACATGCATTAAAGTATATGTTTGAATTTGTCATACTGATTGTTAGGAAAATGTCAGTGTTGACAGATATAAGTCATGCAGTGCAGAATGGTTTGTAACACCTGCTTAAAAAGCATAAAATATAATAACATTATAACATTCATCAGCTCTTTATTGTAACATATATTTGGAAGTGTTTACAGCAAGCTTGTTAACCACTGACTTGCAGAATCATACTAATTAATGTATTTCACTGACTCTTACAGACGATCTTTGTGTCCTTGTCACATTCCACAAACCACGTAGAAAAATGTGTCTCTTTAACTAATTTCTTTGTCAAACATTAAGATTTTGTTATTGAGTATTTTGGGAATTTTACAAAGCGAAAAACCTCTTGCAGAGAGAGAAATATAGGGATAGGACTGACGGTAACAGGATAAACGTAGGGATATTAACTAAATATTTTTGGCTTTAGGAAATAGACAAGTCACAGACAAACATGACAAAGTGAGTAGATTTAACTATCTGTAACACATTAAGCAGGTAACCCAAATGCTGTGAAAATGTAGAGGGGGTCAGCAGAGCCGCCAAGATAAATTTCGGGCCTCGTACAGCAACTTTTTGGGGACTATTCCATAGCAACCGAAGGGGGTGAGGTCACACCAGATTGGTGGCTCCTCCCAGTGGCAGAACTAGCAAGCTGTGGGCTACGGTATAGGGAAGGTGAGAGGAGGGATCCAGGGCCTACAGCTCACTAGTTCCCCGTAAGGAATTAATTTGTTATTGAAAAATAGGATAAAAAACCCGAACCTTGTAACAACACACATATGTTCAGACATATACAAATGTATGTTCATATGAACATCTCACTTTCTTGGCAACAGTGAACTTATTTATTCTAATTTATCCTGATAAGTGCAGAGTTTAATTCAAGGACATGATTCAACAAAAGGAAGTAGGTATATCTTAACAAAGTTTCTTTACAATGTTGCTGTGGCTGGATCACCTAGAAATAACTTATTAATATTATAAATTTATTTTAATTGTCGGAGTGCGCCAATATATATCATTGCAAATTCACTGATTTTTGTACTGGAAATGTATTTGTTTCTAAGACAGTATGTCAGGATTTGTTTTTGTTTTCTAAAGGAAATTCCATGCTAATTAGACCTTTTCATCTGAGTGACCAACAAATCTTATTGGCTTGAATGCACAGGAGGGGGTCGTTAACCTTTCATCCAGTGTCTTGGTAAGATAGGAATCCTCTGAATAATGTAACAACAAGTTAAGTTTGCATTAAATCCAAATTTAGAGAATATATTACATCCTGATGTTAACCTATGGATGTAATATCTCAGACTTTGTGGTGCCAGCTAGGATCAGTGGGTTGGATTACGCCGTGCCAACATGTGTGCCAAAACATTATATAAAAGCTGTATTTTGCATTTCAACTGTATTATACCATCTGAACTTTTGAAGATCACTAGTATCTCTAAATAGTGTGGAAAGGTCCTTGTCAAGACCCTTGCACATCACTGCTTGAAGATTCAGCCTGAAGCCTGTTGCCTGCTATATCCTGTGACCAACAGAAAACATCTTACAGTATAATCTGTTTCCTGGTTGTCCTGTGTTGAACGCTGCGTCTGTGTGTCAACGTTCTGCCCGCTACCCAGTTTTCCTGTTCCATAGTAAGCGGCCAGGAGGTACCAGTCAACTCACAGCAAAGAGGCACTCTAGCAGTTATACCCAGAAGTAAGTGGTTCTAGGTGAAGTGAAGGAGCCTAGTGGTGGCAACGAGATTCTCCTACAACTATTGTGCAGTTGGCATTCGCAGTCGGCGAGTGTCTGGTGGCAATGTAACAGTCGCTTACTGACAGTGAGATGGAAACCAAGATAAACTGTGTAAGGAGAACATCCCTTCATCCTCTTCCCAACACACCAGGGGTGCAGTAAGGCCATCCGGTCACAGTTGCAATTTCTTTTTGTACTCTTACTGGCATTTTTTTATCTATTTTACTTGCGCACTATTTAAACATATATTTTATAATCTTATTTTTAAGCAACAATATGACATGATTTAATTTTTTGCAGGAACTAAGGAACTAAGTGACGACTCTTATTTTTTCTGGTTTCATATATATGTATTTCTAGTGCAATTGCTATACATTGATGTGTTTTTGATGTTGAACTCCCATTGCTGACAATTACTTCATGTTGCAAATTATATATATATATACTGCTATTTCACAAAAACTCCATACAACTTGTGCCATTAGATCGTTGTTGTTTTTTGTATATCCCTTTCTAGCTAGCAGCACAGTGTACAGGGAGAGAGCAGACCTTACACCATTGTTTTCCTGAAATTACAATGTATTACAAGGATATTTGAACATTTAGATATCTAAATGGCAGAAAAATAGTTGTTAGTGCATTGTACAAAATACAACAGCTGAGAAAGGAATCAATGCATTGTTTGGGTATTTGATCACCTATGTGGTTAATGACAAGTAGAGAAAATTATTTATTTATTAGGGGTCAATGATCCAGGGAATGTGTCACTTTTGAGGTCAGGAAAGAATTTCCCCCTGTTAGGCTAAACTGACTACTGTCATACTGGGGAATTTGTTTTGTCTTCCTCTGAATCAACATACATTTATAGGAGTAAATTCAGCTACAAAGTACATTTCTGCACCTAGCAAAACCATTTTGGCTGCAGTGGGGCAATATAAAACGCATAGTTGGGATTGGGGCACGTCTTAGAGCTAACTCCCAATGTAAAAATATAGCTGCCTTGAATTTGCGTGTTGCTTGCAAAATCACACAGACTGAGTGTTTCACTCCACCCCCTGAGGGATCAGACATGTGCTGACCTGTCTGGGGCTGGTCAATATTGTTCTATAGCCATAATATGGCTGACTGATGACATGATTTCGATTACCAAAATTGATTTTCATTTACTGATTTTCATTTACTGATAAATGAGCATATACATTGGGTAAAGAAATGAGGATAATTAAATAAGGAGTGGATCTGTAGTTTCCCAGTTGCTCCATACAAAGGTCTACTGTCTTTCTGCATATGAATAGGATTGGTTTCAAATTTACAGAATATCTTTGGGGCCGTTACCTATTGGGATAAAATTAAAAACAAGTGCAAACCACAGATGGAATGCATATAAATGTTATTGGCCTCTTGTAGAGTTGGACAGGTTTGCTCCACAACCATATTCAGGAAAAGAGGCTCACTTGAAAGGGTGCATTTACGCACCTCACGCTGAGTCCTGCTGTACATCATAAGCAATGCGCCAAGTGTACAGCAGGAGTAACGTGTGTATACTAACACACACTTATATTATAGAGAAAATGTGGCTTCACAGTGTTAATAGTAAATGCTAATGTCACATTACTCTATCTGTACACAAAATATAATAACAAAATTAAGTGTCACATACACAACAGATAATAGTGGCTTGAAAGTTATTAATAAATGTGAAAGTTGAGTTTACCATAAATAATGTAAGTCAATACAAAGTAAATTAATTTAAATAGAAACATCTGTTCTTTTTCCATTTAAACTGAAATGGGAACTTTCTGCTACAGAGTAAATGGAAATATAAATTAAATAAGGCAACTTCATATAATATAGCAGCCACACTAATGAATGAAATACTGTCAGCCGAAGCTGTCAATCCGCAATCATCCTGCCAGAAACAGCTAGCTAGCTCATCCCCATCATTGTGTATCGTTGCATGAGCACCCGCACAAAGAAAATGTATATCCAACTCTACATGGGCACCTATGTGTTACATAAGAATGTAATGTTTGGTACACATGCAGTGGAAATATGCTGGATACTTTTGCATGCATTTGCAAATATGTCCAGAACACCAGCATGTGTACTGTGAATGAATGGGTGAAACTCTTGCATAAATAAATATAAGTATAATATAAAGTAAAATCAACCCCAGCTTCATTTAGGAACTAAACTAAATTGAAATAAAGTTTCTGAGTAAACAACAGAATATAAAATACTTGAAGTTTTCATTTTTGGATACAATATCTGACATGGTCATGATGTCATGTAGGCTTATAGCAGACTGTGGACATGGATGCCTCTGGTGGGCAGTGGACAAAGATAAATGAAAGGGTAATGCCCACATCAAGGCTATAAATTCTATTCTACAGTTTCAAGTGACATTATAATCCACCATTCCAAATGATGGGAGGTTTAATAAATGTCAGTGCATCCCATTGTGGCTATTACTGCTAGGTCTCATGGGCACTATCTGCTATCGTAAATGCCTAGTCCCAAAACTACATGCAAAATGTTTTTAATACACACCTTAATGATGGATGTCTCTTTATTTGCAGGATAAAAATCCATGATAAGTAATAAAAATTGCATGTTTCCAATTACTGGTAATTAGCATTTTTAAAATAAACAGTGATATATTTTTTTAGTGATGGAAACATTCTTGTTATTGTAAAACATATTTAAACATGAGAGCAAAGAGGCTGTGTGTTTATGGTCTTTTAGGCATCAATCCTGAAAAAAATTAAAAGTAAATTCTTTTACGCATTCCCCATAGTGTCATCGCACTGATTGACAACCTGAGTGTTATTGCAGTTACTCAGAGTCTACTGTGTGATGGTGAAGCAGGAGAAACAGCGGTGGTTATAAGGAAACCCTGTGATAGAGCCTCTGGCTATCACCTAGACAGCAAGGTCATTATGCAGATTAGCCACGTGTTGGAAGTACCACTACACCCTTGGGTAATTGAGGAGGAGAGTACTGAAATAGCTCCCTCTCTATTCAGGGCCATCTTAACAACATTATGGGCCCCCGGGCAAAGCAGTGCACCGGGGCCCCTAGATATATATATAGATATAGATATATAGATGTATAGAGATACAGATACAGATATCGATATATATAGAGATAGATAGATGTACTTGCTCAGTGACCCTTGTAGGTTGTTTTTATTTTGCAGGATTATTTATTCTCATTAAGAGCCGTGCCTATGGGGCCCCCTTGCCCGTGGGGCCCCCGGGCAGCTGCCCATCGTGCCCAATGGAAAAGATGGCCCTGTCTCTATGGCCCAATCTTCAAGCTCACTTACAGGTCCAGGTCCTACATATTAAAGCCACCAAATGTAAATAAAGTGTAAATAAGGGCAGATAGATTAGAATCAGCTGTTAAAATCTATTCTGCTATTACCATTCTAAATTAACCCGTTCATGTACACAAAGAAGCCATAACAATATGCACAATTAACTAGAGTTGTGATTGAGCTACAATCTGGAGTATTCTATCCAGAAATCTGACTGTAGTCTTATATGCCAAAGAAACACTCCACACATTTTATGGAATATAAGTATTGTTTTAAGCATGTGATATTTATAGTGGAGGAGGGTATGACTGTCTGCTTTGATCCATATTGCTTCACTTTTGACAACAAAATAGGGATATCACAGATTATATACAGATTAATGAGTTACATTAATGGTAATATTCTACATGCATATTGTTTTATAAGTCTACAGTTTAAATGGAAGCAATGGAACCAAGAGTGCTGTGGCTAACTTGCACCATAGCATGACACACTGAGCCAACGGAATACTGTAAGCCCGGTAAGTGCGATGGGAGGGTGCCATGCTGGCCCGAACCGAAAAACTATGGTTCGGCAGAGGGATGCTGGAGATACCAGCACTGGCCCAGATGACAATCATCAAATAACAGGCAATACTTCTGATCCCGTAACAGCTTATCTTGCCATAATGGGTTCTCATCTGATTCCATGATTCTGTTCTCACACAGCAGGAATGAATAAATATACTATCCTGCTATACAGCGCTTCCCAATGCAAAGCCATTTGTCTCCAAGACTAATATATACAGCGGCACAAAAGAGGAGGAACCTCTGTTATATTTATTTTCCCTCCGCTATCTTCGCTTAGTGGGAATGGGTTAGTATCTGTTACCCTGTGCAGTGTTCTAGCAATTTTCCTATTTCAAACAACATCTAATGCATAATGGTTTGTCAGGCTTCTCCATAACACAGACAAATCACAGGCAGGGAAAGAAGAGTGAAGCATCAGTACTGATAATTCTTGGCTGTCAAACAAATAGAGTCTACAAATGAGATGGCCACGCTCTATTAACAATGTCTCTGTGCTCTGCTGGAGATCTGTCATAAAATGTCCCTTCTGCATTTTTTGGCTGCGAAAATACTGGAGAGGTTACAATATGTAAACTGAGGGCTTTTACCCCTTTCTTTCAGTAAAGACATGAAGGCGGTAAGTACAGGGAAGTCTGTGTAGTGATTTCTGGACAAACATGTCCTATATCTCAGATAAATTTCCTTTTAAACACTCAACCAGCCTTTTCCACCTAAATCCACAATTTTGTGTTATCTAATTGCTGCTGCTCGTTAAACTTTTATGCCTTCATATATTTAAACTAACTCATTTTATACGAGCTGTAATCTTTCTGGCAAAATATTTAATAAAGCAAAAATTTGAAAGATGCATGTTCCTATCACGTTCTCAGTTATCTGTCATACATAGCCTTGTGTTTGAAAACATTTGAAGAACTTTAATTACAGCGGTGCATTTGGCTTGCAGTGTGTGTCAGCCATGCCAGAGCTAATGACATTATGATAAAATGATTGCTTACATCTCAATAATGCCTTCTGGTAAGTTGGCTGGAATGTCAGTAAGTCCTTTCCCTCGACAGTCCACCACATTGTTGCTGCAGGCACAGGCAGATGGGCAGCTCACTGCATTGGCATTGCATGACGGAGGCTCATTTTGGGATCCTGTAAAATCACAATACAGCATTAGCGAGTCCACAAAGTGCTTTAGTTTACATCCACTGAAAGGAAAATCATGTACTGTAGTTTCATGTAGTTTCAAGACTTTACACATTTTGCATCAACTCGGGTCACTTGTTTTCTCTTGCTGGAAAGCATAATCTAAAGCCACCAATTATAGCACTATGCTATTATGAAAAATATACCTTTGGTACATCTTGAAAATAAGGGCAAATAAGCCCCGTGTTGTATGTCAAATGAATCAGTTCTGTGATCTGTTACTGATATAATGAATCAAATATAAAGTCTAAAGACTAAAAGATTTTTCATCAGTCAAACATAGAAGTTGCTCATTAAGACTCATTTACAGCCGTGCAAAAGAGTGAAAATCTGCAGTGTAAATGATCTTACGTGAAAGCCATACGCCTGCTTTTGCACACGCCTGTACTGACCATTTCTTCCTAGCTGAAATTCTGTATTGATATAGGTATACAATGTTAGGAAATAGTTAAACATTCGCTATTTTGAAACACCTATACAAAAAAGTTAAAACTGTCACTTAAAATACTACCAAATATAGATGGCATCATATAGTATAACAACTGTATTGACATAAATCGACTCAGGATACTATTCCTTTTAAATCACATTTTAATTTGTCTCACCTACATTGTTACTTTCTAGTTTCCAAAAGATGTTTAGATGCATTTAGCCTCAAATGTCACGATTTTGATATGCAGATAAGTTTTTCCAAAAGCCAAAGGGGAAAAATGAAAATGGCTACTGTCTGGTTGTGTACAGGAAGGGGCAATCTCTCTTGACATAAGAAAAGAGAATTACTCAGAGCCTTATGCCTGCATTTGAAAAATGTCAAGGATTCCACTGAGAGCTGGTGCCTGTGTGTTTGAATTTCCATTAACTCTAACAAATTGTAACCAATGGTCATCCCTCTTTTTATCTGTCAATATTATGTGTACTAGATGCAAGTCAAAAGGAGGAGAGAAACCATCAAATATTATTTATATTGGTTGGAGTTTCAAACAGACTTAAAAAGGCTGAATTCAGTAAGTTGTGGCTCTTGAAAAAAACACATGAATAAATATGGTTTTTAAAATGTGCCTTATCACTTTCTAAACTTATGGACTATAGCAAGGAAAGTATTAAATGTTTTTCATGTATGTCATACATATGCAATTGGTTCCATTACAGAAGAATGGTGTGGTTTGAATACCAATTACTATACACAGACTTATATAGGTATATTGAATATTTTTGTACAACTATTCCTGATTACAGCATTGATTAGTGCTTCTTAAGCACCATTTATATTCAGAGCTTTCACAATTGTATAATCCAGATACATTCATCTATGCAGTGGTTAACATATGCTTTGAAAACATATTGTTTTATTATTTATTTTTTTAAATGGGCAATCATTGTTGCTATGAAATGGATGTCCAACTATGGAAAAAATCTTTATCCCATGCATATGCTGTAAGGATGGTGCCCCCCCAGATAGTGGGTGTACTGCACTATACAGGCCTGAGTCATTAATGAGAGTAAAGCATAAAAAAGGAGTAACTTTGCACCTGTGCAAAAACCATGTTGCATTGGAGTGGGAGGTAAATTTAAAATGTGGGGACAGATTTATAAATGGAATAGGACATGTCCTAAATCAGGCCTGTCCAACCTGCGGCCCTCCAGATGTTGTGAAACTACAAGCCCTAGCATGCTTTGCCAGTAGACAACCTGTTGATAGCTGGAAGGGCATGCTGGCACTTGTAGTTTAACAACATCTGGAGGGCCGCAGGTTGGACAGGCCTGTCCTAGATCAACTTTAAATTTCAGTGTAAACATAAAGCTATCAAGTATTTGTGTGCTAGATAAAAAAAACAGCCAGTATTTACCTTATGTGCAAAATAATAAACTTATTTACACCCGTTGCATTGTAACATGGTTTGTCCTAGACAGCATTTACTCGTTTTCTTGGCTTACTCTCCTTAATGACTCAGGTCCTACATGTTTCCATCTGAGAACCATATGAAACATCCACAAAGACAGTCATGTGAAAAAGTTGCAGGGGACTAAGCTGCTACAACTACCATACCATTAGGAGGTGTTTAAAATTGAATATCATCAGATTTACCAACAACAGTGTGTTTTGTGTCCTCTTTAAAGTGGGTCCGAAGGTCATAAAGCTTAGACATTTGTTATAACACATTTGTATAAGATACTATAAGTGGACTATACCCCCCCCCCCCCCTCCATCCATCCCTTTATTATAAAATGCACCCCATTCCCAGTATTTATTTTATTATTATGATTATTATTACTGTTCATTGTTTTTCTTTATTTCATTGTTTAGGTATATAGTAGTTATTCATAACAAAACAGTTTCTTTGTTGGTACCTAATGGAAAAAAGAGTGTGTTTGTGACGAAAGTCCTATTTCTAAAAGGAACCACCTCTCTTTCTGTATGCTGGACACTGTTCTCTCTGCCTCTCTAGTAATTATGTTATATAGCTGAGCTGAGGGTGAAACGGAATAGTCACCTGAATACCTTTACTGTATGTGACCTGTATACATGCACTTGAGCAGTAAAGTATCCCTGGAGAATATTCTTAAATGTTATCATATGTTGGCTTTAAATATGAAGGGCAAAAGAGCCAAGGAACAACACAAAATCCTTGCCATAATTCTGAAAATGTGCCTATATTTATGCCGAAGTGCATAGGTTTATGGAGCAAACAGGCCGGGTTAATAATGAGCGTGATGGAGCTGCAGCCCCATACCACCACCCCTGAAATAGGCCCATTAAGATCCCCTCAGGGGTGGATCCAGAGTAGGGTGATTGCCTGGGGCAGGCAGGGCTGTGGGACAGGGGGGCATCTGCCTCCCGGGCCAATCCCATAGTGGACTACCTAGGGCTGGGTCACTGGGCCACCTGCATTTTTTCCCATTAAAATAGGATGCTGAGTGGAGTCTTGCCCCCCGGGCTAAAATTTGCCAGCTCTCCCCTGGTGATTGCACTCCTAGCAGTTTGATCATTCCCCCTCCTCCTAGCAGTGTAGGCTTGCACTAGAGAGATGAATTAATTTGCAAAAAGAATTTTATGCAATTATTCACATCAGTCCCTGTCCCATTGGATCTTGCTGTCTAAATTACCTAACACACACACACACACACACACACACACAAACACAAACACAAACACAAACACACACACACACACACACACACAAACACAAACACACACACACACACAAACACAAACACACACACACACACAAACACAAACACACACACACACACACACAAACACAAACACACACACACATGGCCATGGTGGGAATCAAACCGTTGACCCCTGTGAGGCAGCAATACTAACCACCACAACATCACACAGTCAAAAACATACATTATAACAATGCACTGTATGAAGTATATTTCAGAAATGCTAGAAAAAATATGTGTGTTATACAGAGCCGTAGCGAGGGTGGTGCGGCCGGTGCCGCCGCCCAGGGCGCAAAGTCTAGGGGGCGCCACGGCCCCCCCTGTTATTAAGCAAGTCACAGCCCCAGGTACACATCTGGGGCTGATGCAGAGTCAGCGCTGCAGATTGCGATATAAGCAGTGCGGGGAGGTGGGAGGCGCCATGCTGCAGAGGCACTCCAGCCTCTATTGCCACCATAGGTCAAAATACACTAAGGAGCTCCTGTGCAGTTCAACACAGGACGCTCCTACAAGAAGCCGATCTGCCCGCCCACTTTGTGTTAAGTGACAGCAAGCTGAAAGAGGCGCCCCTCCCCCGTGGTCAGCCCTTCAGCTTGTCCAGCACAGCAAGCTGCCTGCTACAAGTATCGAGACTGCTCAGCAGAGGACCCTCCGCCCCCTGTACAGCCCACAAGCTTCTGTTGCATTTTACACCAGCCTGTACTCCAGCTATGTAGGTAAGTAATAATCAGCATGTGTTTCTTACCCTGTCTCTCTCTTTGTATTTGAATCTCTCTCTCTCACCTTCCCCCTATCTCCCCCTCAGCCTGTGTGTGTCTCCCACTCAGCCTGTGTGTGTGTCTCCCCCTCAGCCTGTGTGTGTGTCTCCCTCTCAGCCTGTGTGTGTGTGTCTCCCCCTCAGCCTGTGTGTGTGTGTCTCCCCCTCAGCCTGTGTGTCTCCTCTTCCCCCTGCCCCCCCCCTTCAGCCTGTGTGTCTCCTCTTCCCCCTGCCCCCCCCCCCCTCAGCCTGTGTGTCTCCTCTTCCCCCTGCCCCCCCCTCAGCCTGTGTGTCTCCTCTTCCCCCTGCCCCCCCTCAGCCTGTGTGTCTCCTCTTCCCCCTGCCCCCCCTCAGCCTGTGTGTCTCCTCTTCCCCCTGCCCCCCCCCCCCCTCAGCCTGTGTGTCTATTAATTTAACAGGAGTAGGACTATTCATTTATTGGTGACTATTAATTTAATGGGAATAAGGGTTATTAATTTATTGGTGGGGCTATTCTTATACTTGTGGGATGATTGTGGTGGTGGGGGCTATTAATTTAATTTATTACTGGGGATTTTGGGGTGTGTTTTAATTGAATGTGGAACAGAGTTGGTGTTGAATAGGGCCTATTTGTGAAATGGGAGTGCTCTTAATTTAATGTTGGTTGGTAAGACTGGAAATATGCCTTTTTTAATGTAATTTTGAGAAGGAGACCTGATTATAAAACATGGGTACTTTTATTTCATGTCAGGGCTGGTTAGAGGAGGGAGGCCTGGACTATTCACTTGTTGCTTTGCTTTCCTTTACTTGTGGTGAATATTAAAAATATTTTTTCCAAACAGGGCCCCAGCAGGATCCGGACAAGCATCAAGTGAGCGGAAGATGACAGCAGCAGCTCCATGTGGTCATACTACAAGAACAGGTACGAGAAACTTGTACAGGATTGGAGACCAGTCCAGTACTTGTAAAGTGCTAGGCGTATTCTCCCCCACACAGGGCCGTAACGAGGGTGGTACAGGCGGTGCCGTTGCCCAGGGCGCAAGGCCAAGGGGGCGCAGCTGCCGCCCGGTACCTGACTCCATACCTTGAAGAGAGAGAGACTAACTTACAAGAGCTTGGTGCTTCTGCCCTTAAGTTCCGCAGTGGAACGCATGTGCGTTCCACCGACAGGAAGCTCGTCATTTGGAACGCAAGTTTGCGTTCCACTGTGGGCAGAAGCACCAAGCTCTTCTTTCTCACAGACCCACAGACTGGATACTATAAAAGACTGAAAACACAGATGGACGTAAGAAAGACAAAGGAATATAGTCGTAAATATAGATCGGCACGTACGAAACAGGGGATAGTCATTTTAAGTTGGAAACACACTTTGAATTTTTTTTCCTAAGTGCTTACTTTTCTTTAGTTATTTACTGTTATAATTGTACAATAATCCCACCGTTTCTCTTGCTGAGACCCCCGCCTTAATGCCAGATGCATTCTGTATAAAAAAAGAGAGGGGATCATTTTAATGGACACTCGTGCAGTCTGAAAACAAAGATGGTCTCTTTGGATTTATAGCGCAAACCAACTACACAAATCCTTATTTTAACTAAAGTGATTTAATGTGGAGATGCCAAATATAAAGGCACCACTCAGTCTTTCTTGTTGCCCTTTATCCTTGTCTGTAGTTTTAAAAGAACACCTCAGTGTTTTGTTTTCAGTATTCACATCAGCGATAGCAAACCAGTATTTCATGATCTCTTTAAACTTGTTTTCAGCATCTTTGCTGCTTTATAAATTAACAATTGTAAAGGGCAACAGAACTCTATCTATCTATCTATCTATCTATCTCTCCCTCCCTCCCTCTCTCTCTCATCACTCCCTCTCATCACTCCCTGCCCCATTGGGGCTTACAGTCTACAATTCCTTTAGACACAGTTTTGCTGCTCTTATTTCAGTATGAAGTGCATAAAAATTAGAATACCTATTGCTATATATTTTTTGCATACTTTAAATGGTCATATATTATATATATATATATATATATATATATATATATATAAGAATTGTTTCAGTAAAGTGCTAGCCACACCCACACATTATGTTTGCCACTCCCACTTAGATGGGGGGCGCCGGTGCCTTGTCTCGCCCAGGGCACCAAGATGTCTAGTTACGGCACTGGTGTTATACATTTGGAAGCAATGAAAGGTGTTGCATCTAGTCTTTACAGGATAAAACATTACTAACAAGAAAGGTCAAAAGATATAAGGAACATATTTTCATGTTCTGACTGTTTTGTTTATTAAATAATGAGCATGTGTCACGCCTGAGGATCTGTCCGTACGCAGCCTTGGTTGTGTCTCTGGAGCTTGACTGGTGACTACATGGACAAAGCTGGGTGGTCTGATAATGTTCCTCTGCATGTAGTGAATGGACTGATGCAGATGGTGATTACACTAGCAGGGGAGAGTAACAGGAACTGGATTGCTGGACCGGACTGGAACCGGAATTCTGGACCGGACTGCTGTAACCAGAATGCTGGAAGAGGATTGCTGTAACCGGAATGGAACCGGAATGCTGTGACCAGAATGGAACCAGAGTGGGTGGAACCAAATTGCTGGAATCGGACTGGAGCCAGAATGCAGACTGCATTGTCAGAGCTGGATAAATAGCAAGACTGTAGCAAGATAGATAGCAAGATAGATAGCAAGACTACAAACTGCTGGGAACCAGGTTGGCGTCTAAAATACAACGTTGCACTGGCAACAGGTAAGGGCTCCAGGAAGTCCTTTTATAGTTGTTGTTGATTCCTGATTGGCGACTGCAATCAGCTGGGCAGAAGCAGCACTCTGATTTGCTCAGATGGATCAGGTGACTATATCCAAGATGGCAGCTCCCATGGACTGGTTTTCAAGGGAATCTGAAATGGAGACTGTTATCACCTGATTGGCTGAGAGGAATCACGTGACCGAATCCAAGCTGGGCTCACCCATACTTGATTCTGGAGGGATTTTTGGAGTGGAGACAGACTGGACAGCATCTTACAGAGAGGTCTGAAACCAGCAGAGCCTGAGGACCACAGGGACAACTTGGAAAGGCAGTGAAGAGGTAAGTGACAGAACCTGAGAGCCTGGTGTGTGACAACATGTTGCTAATTCTGTTACAAATATGTGTACCTAGTTTCCTATGGCAACGCAGGGGGATTATTAGATTTATATTATGCAAATGGTACCATTTCAGCAGCTTGAGCCAAAAAAACCAGATACGTTCTGATAGAACAGAGTATATTATAACATCTTTGAGAACACTGCCCTTTAAAAACCAAGCAATAAACTGAAATTGATATTGAAATAGACCAATTATCGTGAAAATATAAATGGATATGATTTAAATGCCAGAGGCATAATAATAAGTATTAGAATGAGTGAACAAATCCAGCAGAGTACCTTTACGCCAAATTACTACATTTTAATTAAAATACACCAAGTAGATCTAAATTCTTCATTTACAATGCTAATTGGTTTTATCACTACAATGTTCCATCAACATAAAAACAAATGTTTTAATTCCTTAAATAGCAAAAATGGGAGTTTAAATTACAAGGATATATTTGAAAAAAAGAGTAAAGAAGTTTTCTTTATAGGGACATCAAAATTAGCATTCTTTAAAATGCAAAAGTGGTAGCTATTATTTATTTATATAATCGTTCCTAGACTCAAACGTTGCCAGGGCATACCATACCACTGGAGAGAATGATCTTCAGCTACTATACCTAGAATGAACATCTCAGAAAGGCTAGTAAAGAAGTTGAATTACCTATCAGATCACTCAATAGGTGTTGAGCAAGTAGAGTGCATACAGTGCACATGTAGCTTGAACATACTTGGTAAATCACTGCATCAGCTTTTTATTTGCAAAGAAGATGACAACTTTGTGTGCATGCACAGAACTTGATTAGACTTACATAAAAAGGCTGATTTGCCTCATAGTTAAGGGTGTGTTGACTGGGCAAAGGTCTCTCTTTGTGAGCGGATTTTATTGAAATAAACCTCCTCAAGTGGAGAAAAGACCTCTAGAAAATGCAAATATTTTACCCTAGGATTTAGCAAACCTTCACACAGGCTCAATAACTCTAGAGCCTCATCCCCATGGAGTGGCCTTGGAAGGTTTTAGGCAGGTGGTAGGCTCAAGCTCACACCTGTCGTACATTGTTGGGACGGTTCCCATAAGAGCAGCATCCCCCTTAAATGTGTCAAAAACGCTTCCACATTGATCACTGGGCGCACTCCATGGGCTTTCTTTGCTGCCGCCCTCTTGGCCAATGGACCAATGTAGATTGTTCATAATGGAAGAGAGATTACTTTCTTCTAAAAATAATAATATTGAAGCATGTCAAAACAGGGCACAGGGGCTTAAGTTTCCAGGCCCTCCTTAGGAGGAGAGCCATTAGGGTGAAAGTGTCTTCAGCTCTCCCTCTTCAGAAGCTTGGAGGGTCCCTTTTACTCTCTGACCCCCAGAACCATAAATCCCATTAGTAGTGAGCCCAGGTTCAACTAAAGCTTACATTGAGGATTAAAGTATTTGGTTTGCCCACAAAGGAGAAAGCCACCAACAACTTGTGGAGAATGGTGGTCTTTCATCCCCTGAAAACAGTGGACAAAAAAACATACAATAAAACACACGAATAAAGTGCTATATTTAATTAAATACATAGTGACCTCTGGCCCCAGCCTTACAGAAAGATATATAAAAAAATGTCTTGTCTAGGTATAAGAAATAAAAGTGCTAACGGAAAAAGAGAAGTGTATTAGGGGGCACGCAGCTCACTCTTCTGGCCATAGGACCAAGTGATGATGCACTGCCTACTTGAAGCCCCACAGTGTACATGCATATCTACACAGGTATGATCCAAAAAAACAAGAAGTTCAATACCCCACCCATTGGGTTTTAAGAACATCACACAGGCTTAGTGTAACAAGCCATAGAAGCAGCCTCACTATAACAAAGAGCCGCTTTAGGTAGACATAATTTGAGAGGTTTTTCCAAGGAAGCATTATCTAAAGGTCTCCCCTTTGTTACACATTGTTCACTCCAAGGTATACAATATATGCTTGTCATTGGCTACAATTTGTCTAAAAGGCTGGTGCTGTATGCCACTAATTGACGTATTGTACTAAATGCCTAACACATAGTATTTGTTCATGTTCATAATTTTTGTCTTGTTTGCAAACTTTTTTTATTGGTAATGGTGGTTTGGACCGTTATGGGGATCCACCTCTTCAAATCATGAGATACTCCCTTATTTGTGCGGGAGCTGAGGGCCAACTTCAGGGAAAAGGAGCCAAACCTAGGAATGTGGGTCTGAAGACACTTGCCCCCTAAGGGACTTTGCGTCTCCAGGGCATTTGGAGCAGAGGTCACTAAGCCTGGCAGCAAAGGGGAACCTAATGTGCTTTGTCCTTATGACTCTGGAGGTTGAGGCATAAAGGAGGGCCAATAGACCCATGCGCCCTATGCACTGTGTTTTTGGAAACTGCAGAGCATGATAAAGTGCAAGCACTCCATGCCCACGATCTTTGACTTCTGGTCAGTTAAGAACAATTTATGTTCTTGTGATAGGTTTCAAACGATAATTAAATGATTCAATTTGATTTTGCTAACATGTATAAATAAATGCTATTACTTTCTATTAAGAAACATGGTATAAGCACTGAGCAAAAAAAAGATTTGGAATGTGGCATTAACAAGAAATGTGTTTAAGTGAACCAGTCACCATAAATTAAAATGTTCTGATTCAATAATATAACCTACACATATACTGTATGCCATATATTACATTTGGTCTAGAAATCAATACTTTTTAATAATCATTAAAGGAAAGAATTATAAAAGAATTGTGATATAAACATGCCTAGCGATTATTTCACATTGTGCCCCAAATACACAGGCATGTGTTCCACATGCTATTTAGTGATTATCCATGGATGAACCTAGCCATTGGTGCAGTGTTACTGGAACACGAATTCAGAAAGTGGCAACTATGCTTGTATGTCAAAATAACAAATCTTGGTTAGCTTAATAGAGATATAAAAGTAATTACCAGGGCAAACAAAGTCCTTTTTCTGAACATCTGCTACATTGAAGCCTCTCAGCTGCACTGGTGACATGCAGAATGTGAACTGGCCAATAGTTCGTCTTTGACGCAACCAGTCTGACAACCAAGTAAGATGACAGTCACAGTACAAGTAGTTGGAGTGAAGTCGTCTGAAACAAAAAAGAACAACTTAGAATTATAAATATGAATAGTGTAACATATTAACTTCAGTGTGTTTAAAGCAGCAGAAAAATTAGTTCTATTTTTTAACATAGATCATTGTGTCAGACTATAAGAAAAAGCTTAGTCTTTACTATTTACCTTAGTTTGTTTCTACAGGCTGTTATTACTGATTCATAATTATGCACAGTTCCACAGTGTCATGTGACTACCATGGTAAACACAGTCACATGGCACATGATGTAGTGAGCAGAGAGGCTTTGTAACATCCCGTTAAATCCTACTTTTTTCCCCTCTGAACTCTGACATGCTGAGAGTCTGAGTCTCTGTGTGAGTGTGAGTGGCAGCAATACTTGTCTGCCCTTCAGACAGATTTTGAAGAGGATAATGGTTTGTAAAAGGACCGCTAAGAAAAATCACATGTATGCTCAAAAAGTACTTAACTTAGCTGTTAAAAGAAAAACTTTGTATGTGATTTTGCTCCGTTAATTATTTGCTTCCACTTAAACATCCTATCATTTTCCCTAATAATTGGGCCACTGCCTGACATTATTTTTCATTCTTATTGGTGAAAAACCACATTGGAAAAGTTTTCTTTTTAAAAAAAAACAAAAAAATGAGCACCTGCCATGTAGAATTTTTCAATACTTTTACTGAATGATTTATGAATGAAAGGGTGTTGATAATAAAACACATGGATCACCTGGCCTAACCACTGAACAATAGGATCCACTTCCATTTAGGCCACACATGCTTAAGTTTAGCTACTGGATGACATGGGCCTGTAAGTGCAGTGTGCAGATGAGCGTGCACACACACACAATCCAATAATGGTCAGGTTGGAAAATGAGTGTGTTCTCTTGCCTCTCTCTCTGGCCACACACCTATCATCCTTTTACTGCCGTTTGTGTTGTTTATGAAAGGAATGATAAGAAATATTACATGTTAAAAACAAGTGGTTGACGTGGGCTGGTATACGGTGGTATGTCATACCACCACTTCTCCTACTACTTTCATTGTAAAACTATCAAATTCCATCCACTTGCATTTTCCATACCGCCACTTCTAAATTTCCACTTTGACCACTGTCGAAAAATACAGATAAATCACTAACTGGCTAGTAAAGGAGAATTATGGTATGTCAAACAGGCAGGGTTGGAACTACCACTAGGCGAACCTAGGTTGCATTGGTTAGGGGGTACCTGAAAAACACCTAATGGGGGGCATAATGTCATTCATTCAATATTTTTATTTACTCCATGGCACCCGCAAGACTGCAGGTGACCCAGCCCATGGAGCCCACTATGGGACCAGCCCAGGGGTTAGATGCCCCCCTGCCCAGCCTGCCAGTTGTTGCCCCTGAGGGGCAACAACTGGCAACTTCTTACTTATGGGTATGATCATCATCACCATCATCACCATTTATTTATATAGTGCCACTGATTCCGCAGCGCTGTACAGAGAATTCATTCACATCAGTCCCATTGGAGCTTACAGTCTAAATTCCCTACACACACACACACAGACAGAGAAGGAGAGAGACTAGGGTCAATTTTGTTAGCAGCCAATTAACCTACTAGTATGTTTTTGGAGTGTGGGAGGAAACCATAGCACCTGGAGGAAACCCACGCAAACACAGGGAGAACATACAAACTCCACACAGATAAGGCTGTGGTCGGGAATTGAACTCATGACCCCAGTGCTGTGAGGCAGACGTGCTAACCACTTAGCCACTGTGCTGCCCCTATGATGCCTCAGCCTTACACCACACTTTCAGTCTGAGGAGCAGAAGATACTGACCCCCACCCTTTCTACATAATGTAAGACTGTCCACTCGCCTTTTCCTCTCACTTATTGAATTTATCTATTTTAAACCCTCTGGACAGGGTCTAATTCTACCCTTTGATTTCATGTCTGCATTTATTTTGTGCACCTTGTATGTCCCATTTTCCCCATCACCCAGAGCTGCAGAGCACTGTGGCGCTTTACAAATCAACAGTAATAATAATAATAATAATATCTAAACAGAATTCTTTATTATTGTCTTAGACCTTTGCAGAAAACCTCTTAAATGTGATGAGGGAAGTTCTACAGTTTTGTCACTTGAAAAAAAATATATATTTGGACATGATTTAGCGACTGTTAATTTGCCTTTAAGCATTCTGCATGATCTCCTAATAATTTAAATGTATATAGATAAAACATGACAAACAATAGGGTACAGAACTGCTGTATCTAATGTTGGAGAGAAAGAATGTTGGTGTCATGGTGCTGTAGCCCTGTTCATTTAAAAAATGCCCGCTTTTGAAACAGCGCATAGATCCACAGACAGCAGGACATTCTCCATTAAGGAAATGGATACCATGCGGTGTTTCACATAAATGAAGCTGCTTCAACATCGAAAAAACACGAAAGCAGATCAATGCAAACTAATTCTTGCCAGTTGTAATCACGGAGACAAGATCAATAGGAGCTAACAACATGAAATTGATTGAGCGGTGACAGTCCTGCACTGCTAATTCACAGGAAATAGTTCTGCACCGTGCTACACAACATTTAATTGCAACTGCAAAGCTCATTTTCCAGACGTCACTAGTTTGTCCCCATGGTGGTGAGAATTGCTGTCTCATAGAGCTGGGATCATGAATTTGATTCCAACCAGGGCCCTATCTGTGAAGAGTTTGTATGTTCTCCCCATGTTTGCGTGGGTTTGCTCCGAGTGCTCCGGTTTCCTCCCAGACTCCAAAAACATACTGGTAGGTTAATTGGCTTCTGTGTGTGTTAGGGACAGGCTCCAGGGGCGGGCTGTGCCAAGGGGCAGGGGGCATATATGAGAACAAGCATAAAACAGATACACAATGTCCAAGAATTCACCATATTTTACAAAGAATATATATGGTGTTAACTACATCCACAATTGCAAAGAATACTCCACACTGAATTCCTTAGTTGAACATTGCAGCTTCTAGTCTCCAAAGTTATAATCCAGAGCAGCTCTGTGATAGTTTTAGTTTATGACTAACCCTTTTTTTTTTAAGTATCTTTATTTGTATAAAGGTACAAATAACATACAATACATTACATTTAAGTGTACACAGTACAAAACTTAGACAGTTAGTTTAGAACTAACCCCTTCCAGACAAAACACCTGTTTAGATGCCCTTTGTGTACAACTTAAAAAACGTTTAGGTAAGGAAACTCAGTGACTTTTCCTTTACTTTTTTTCTTTTCATTATTAAAGAGTTATTTTATTTATATTTCTTGTTGTCATTTTCAGAACTTTGAGTATTAATTTTGTGTTTATTAAAAGATATTTTAACTGGGGCAACCAATGTTCCCTGCATAAGGCAAGCACCCCAGTCATTTTATTAAATAGATTACACCTTTTAAATCTCAGGGATGAAAACCCCTGATGTTCATTTTCTATTATGTGAATCGGTCACAAATGCTAATTTGATTATTCCAGAATATAACAAATTTCTTTTTAGTGAATTTGCCCTGCCCCCTATTACCAAGTCAGCTTTGGATACTTTTAAAAATGTTGTTTTAAAGTAATTTTAAGAAGCATTGGTCACTATTATAGAACAAATTAGAAGAATTTGCTTTAACAGTTTTGAACAATATTAATGTTGTTGTTTATTATTATTATTATTATTATTATTATTATTATTATTAAAGCTGTCTTCAATAAGTTAAATAAAGCTAGTGCAATTGTGGATACAAAATATGACAAAGTAATTCTAAGAGTTTGAAAGACAATTAGCAGATGCATCCAACAAATCCTGGTTAAACAGAATATATAAAAAAACAAACAATTGACAGATTTCTGGAAGATGCAGAATACATTATACCAGCCGACCTAATATCTTCCTTCATTTGAGATTTTCTAAAGACACATTTTCTATACACCTATTAAAAAATACATAAACATTACACTAGACCACCAAAGAGATTGAGTGATCTAGGGGCTTACTTTGGGAACAGGTGGTGATCAAAAGCTGATAGATACCATTGCTTTTTTTAAAAAAAATACATTTTTAAAATGTAAGTTTTAAAAATGGTCCTTCATGGTCCTTATGGATGTCCATACTGTATATACTATAACATCAACCAACACATTTAATACTTAACTTGGCTAAAAGTCTTAAATTTAAAATATAATTTATTGAATTGTTCATGCCTTTGTTGGAAAGATGTATAATACATTATACAGCCGCCGGGTCCTCACATTGAACCTTTAATATCGTCAGCCCTTACTTGTGATGTCAGTTTCGGGATGTGGGATTGTCTCAATTCTGGCATGTCACTATTTCAACAAGTCTACTTTTATGTTTGTCACAATTTACACCTGTCGCTATTATCTAATCGGAAATTACATCAGTCGGTTCTGAACTGCCGCAGTACCTGTTGTCAGCATTTACAGCTTCGGAAAAACAAATACAAACCTGGTCGTACAGGTCACCCTGCTCCCTACTAAGTAATTTTACATTGGTGCTTCTATTCTTTGTCAACTACCTGTATATTGGAAAGCTTAAGGGGCTTATAAAGCAGGTAAACAATTTTAAGTATACTAAGAGTTCAGGCCATACTTCTGTTTTTTAGTAGGTTCTCATGTTATGTTCCAAATGGAATGGATATAAGATAAAATGTGAGGGGTAAAGGGCAGACTAAAGGTCAACCTGACCTCCATGCCATTCAGGGTATGTTGTTCATACAAACAGCAATGATATACTTAGTCTTTGCATGAAGGGGACTGCAAGCTAATGACGCAGAGGTCATTTAATTGCCATATGGAAAACACACATGCTACACTGTATAGATCAGCTCATTTCTATCCTACCTCGTTTTACCTCATATATTTCCTGCTGGGCGAGTTAAACAACTTTATTGTACAAACATCACTGTTCTGAACAAAACCACAGCATAAATGTGACTAAGAAATATTGCTGTATGTTGTATGTAGTGTAGAACAATGTGGACTGGTTTGGTAATAAAGCAGTATACACATACTGATGATAAAATGCATTAAAATGAAATGTACATATTGACAATAATGTTGATATATTTTACAGGAAATTAACTTTTCTAGAACCAGCATTGATTTCTAAAGTTAATCTGAACAAAATCTATTTGGAAAGAGTTAGAAACTGCCTGGTGTAAAAGTGTGTCTCCTTCAATTGAATAGAAGAGCTTTGTTTTAAAAATCCCATTTATGATTTTTTTGCCTTTGTTTTCTCCTTTAATTACAGCAAAGCAGGATTAGTCATTGGAAGTCTCTAGGGAACTATCTACAAAGCCATCTTCAAAATTAAACTAAAGGCAGAATGGCAGCAGACACTCAGTTCTGGAAACAGACAGCTGTGATTGATCGATCTGAGGTGGCTGGATGAATATTACAGAACATTAATGAGAACAAAAGGAAAAAAATCCTGCTACTTAATCGCTTAAATTAATTCCGACTACTATTAATGTCAGTCCACAAAGAGACTGAGGAAAGGGACACGGAGGTAAATATAAATTACTGGCTATCATCTCCAAGGAACAAGGAAGGTAATTTCCGCAGGTGAAAGGGACTTTTCTTTAGTATATTTACAGTTTGGATGATAAATATTCTACAAGGTAATCTTGAGGTTCCAATTTGCATTTGAAAGGACAGTAGACAGGCATTATGTTCTGCTCACCACTGTCAACCATCCTGGATTAGGACCAAATGCCTGCAACAAGTGATTTCCTAAATCATGTCAATAGGCAGAATATTTTAGACTCATGAAGATACAGAAATGGTCTATATTTTTTTATTTTGAGTATAAGTTTTTGCTATTAGCTTTACCGAAATACAAGTCAAATGCATGCTTAAAAAAATGTATTCATTTTTTTGTAGTTTATTTTCTCACAAAATTCAAGTGATTTGCCACAAACCTATTTATTAAAATATACATAAGAAGTATTGTTATGTAAATAGTCATCTAAATCTTAGGTTTCATAATTGAGGATGTTCAAACTGTGTCAGTATGTAGCTTCGCTTACATGGTGGGTACTTGTAAGTACTAGTATGTGAACGGGGCCAGGGACTTGATGATGTGATTCGCGTCATTGTGGCCCCACCTCCTGGTGCGCCAATGGTGAGATTTACAACATGGGTGCGTGGCCGAGATTATGCAAAACGCTTAAAGACCTTACGATATACTGACTTAAATGTGTTTTGTTATAGATATAGTTAGACATCTTGGTGCTTTACAAAGAGGATGATAATAATAATAATAATAATAATAATAATAATAATAATAATACATGGAATGAGTGTGCAACTTTACACATTGCCGATTAAAACCATGTTCCTGAGTCAACAGGAGATTTTAGCATCATCTGAAAAGTCAAATATTGCCATTAAAATTGATACTATCATCATATTTCATTATAACATTACACATAACTAAGATGCATAGGCGAATATATAATACTTACAATGTACGAATCTTGGGCATATGGTTGAAACTAGTGAGTGGTATCCTTGTAATGTTGTTATTGTTGAGTGTACTGAAAGAAAGAGAACATAAATTATTCATATATCATTGTTTTCTCAACGTAATAATTATGTGAAGAAGAACAGCACGACTGATATGAGCTAATAAATGTGTTCCAACACAACAGTGGGAAATCATGGTGACAAATATGCAAAGAACAATTTGTCAATTCTCATGGGAGCCATTTTTTTTAATGCAGCTGGCAATCACACATGGAATGAAAGATTATTATTTGGCTAGCAGAGCGCTCAATAACAGGTAGTGAGTAACACAGATTGTATCAACTGGCTGAGGTATAACATGTCCAATACAAGCATATCAAGCTGGGTGAAGTCAAAGTCAGGGTAAGTCTAGAAAGCGCAGAATTGCACAAGATGCTGACACGTTTCATTGGCAGTAGCAGCAATAATATTTATAGCCATGAAAATTATGCCACATGCCTACCAATATCTGTGCAACCTCATACAGGTATTCACGTGTATCTTTACCTTCAAAGCGCTCCAGAATCATGACAAACTACGAATTCTCTCATGCAATTTGCTATAGAATCATTACTTGACTTTTCGGATTTTGGCAAAATACACAAAGTATACATAAACATACATACATACACACACACACACACACATATATATGTATACATACATACATACATACATACATACATACAGTAACCTCACACATTTTCCCCATGACCAGCTACAATTGTGATTCCGCTGCTTTATATATCAAGTTATCCCCGCATCTCTTAGACTATGAGCTTATTTGGACAGGGCATCTTTACCTTCAGGTCATTGTATGATGCTATTTATTTGTATCCTGAACACCTTAATGTACAGTGCTAAGTAACATGTTGGTGTTTACAAAGAGGATAATAATAATAATGATAATAATAATGCTATGAGATACTTTCCATCATTTAAAAGCCGTTTCCAGGGACAAATATCAGATAAATCAGTATACATTTAGGGGGAGGAATTCATCTTACGCCCCCCACCCGGAATAACGCTGCATTAAACGTTTTACCGTTAACAGGGTAAATTTAACCCGGATTTCTGCTAGCGGCTCCCAGAGCCGCGAGTAGAAAGCAGCGTTAAAGATTTCCGTACTAACGGTAATTATGCGCACTATTACTGTAGTAACAGTAATAGTGAACAGGCCAATTAAATTCCCCCCTTAATGCCTTAATTTAGTTCTTATTCATTCTAAATGGGGTGCACAGAGCAGAACACCGTTTACTCAGCACTTACCCATTGTAACAAGACCGTAATACAATTCTTTTACAATCTATGTAGCTTGAGAACACCACACCTATCCAACAGAACAGGACTTCTAAATAGTATCATAACACAGTTTTTATTACACTCTATAGAGACCCAGGAAAATATACCCATCCAGCGCGAAATACTAATTTTGCTTTAAATTTTCATATTTATTATATTTTGATGTGTCAAACAAAATGTAGATACTAAAAATGAAATCCAGCAAGCAATGTGTTTCCTAATGAAGTCAAGTGATTACATTGCTGTATTAACATAAGAAATCATTAGGTAGCTATGCAGCATTAATAAAGCAGTCGGATAGTTGTACTTTTAAGAGACAAATGTAAAAAGAACTTCAGTTACACAGTGACCTGGACGCAGTAAAATACACCTTGCAATTACCTATTGGCAGCAGCAGAACTAGTTAACAACTAGCAGGTAATGCAAGTGATACGTATTATGACATTTCTCCTGCTGGTAAGAAAGTGATATTGAAATCACAGACGACTGCTAAAATGTCAGCATTCAATTAGGAAATTCAAGGGGAGACAGCTCACTTACAATAGTATTTCTATATTGAAATTGTTCATATAATCTATGCTGTCAAGTCCACTTCCTAATAGATATCAAAGAAGCGCTTAAAGAACCACTAAGCCACAAAATTGAAATTTTCAGATATGAACCATGAAGAAAAAATACATTGTTCAGTATTATCCTGGAACTACACTACAGCTCTGCTTCCCTCCAAACACGACAATCTGCTGCAGAGTGGTGAAAGAGATACAGTGTGTATGTGTGTATATCATCATCATCACCATTTATATAGCGCCACTGATTCCGCAGCGCTGCACAGAGAACTCACTCACATCAGTCCCTGCCCCATTGGGGCTTACAGTCTAAATTCCTTAACTCACACACAGACAGAGATGGGGAGAGACTAGGGTCAATTTTTGATAGCAGCCAATTAACCTACTAGTATGTTTGTTTTTGGAGTGTGGGAGGAAACCGGAGCACCCAGAGGAAACCCACGCAAACACGGGGAGAACATACAAACTCCACACAGATAAGGCCATGGTCGGGAATTGAACTCATATGGGTGTGTGTGTATATATATATATATATATATATATATATATATGTTTATATATATAAATATATATATATATATATATATATATAATAGGGATGCTCGGGCTCGATTTTTTGCACACTGAACCCACCCAAACTTAGAGGATCCAAGTAGGCCCGCGAGCCAGCTCGGTGCTTTCGCACGTCCTCTGATCTGAATTGAGGCAAAATGTCATTGTTGCGTTGTCGGATCTTGTGCTCACACAGAAACAGGGGTAGCAGTGTTCTTGTCACTCTCCAGTCTCCAGTGACATTGCTCAGTGCCATTGCTCACACAGAAACAGTGGTAGCAGTGTTCTTGTCACTCTCCAGTCTCCAGTGACATTGCTCAGTGCCATTGCTCACACAGAAACAGGAGTAGCAGTGTTCTTGTCACTCTGCAGTCTCCAGTGATATTGCTCAGTGCCATTGCTCATACAGAAACAGGAGGGGTAGCAGTGTTCTTGTCACTTGACAAAAATTTAATGGAAATTAATGTTATTGAGGTTAATAATAATGTAGGAACAAAAAAAGAGCCAAATTATGTGATTTTAGCAAAAACATAGGGGGTTTAGAAAAAAATAGAGATCCAAAACCAAAACACGCGAGGGCGGTTTTGCCAAAACAAAAACCAAAACACGGGAATCAAGGAAAATCTCTAATATATAAATAAACATATATATATATATATATATATATATATATATATATATATATATATATATATGGTGTATAGTGCATGAAACACATCAGGATTTTTCTATATTGAAATATATGTACATACCTTTTGCCACCACAAAACAAGCGATGAGTGTTTTGTAATTTCAGATGATCAAAACAAAACCCTCCAAGAAACACTACTACTGTCCAGAAAAAATATGGTGTGAATAATTAGGTGAAACATAGAACCATCAACACAATAAGATTCAAGGTCTTCAATGCCAGTCATGCCTTCTGCACAGCCATTGTCCTGATGTTTATCCCTATCCATGTATAGAAGATTACATTGCTATAAAGAGTTTTAATTCCATGTAGAAATGTGCCCCTGTAACTGTATCATGCAGTTTAACAGCATTGTGTACAGTTTAAATAAAATGAAGTTAGATTTTTCCCCTTTGCGTGTCATCCTTAACAAATGATCACTTTTGTCCACCTAAACCGGTAACGAGAAAAGTCTAATGTGAAGCAATTGCATTATATTGCTTTTCTATAATGCAACTTACATATTCCTGGCTATATTTTAATGATGGCAAATGCTTCACAGAACATGCCATAAATGTATTTTACAATGAAGTTGTATTAATCTTTGCAGATGTAATGAACTAGTGTAGTCATTAAGGTATAGGAAATGGAGCTAAATCCATAAATTATTCTACAAATTACCCTGGTGAAAATGAAATTAAAACATGCCTCATCTTAATTATCATTTAAAAAACTAGATATGATTATAATGTATATAAATATGTTGTTGTATCTAAACTATGATACCACACAGAGTTAGGCATATACATTTCCCTGACATCTTTAAATTTTCAACTTTATGGGATATTAGACTGAGAATGGCTGGAGATTCACCTAGACAAGGGCATTGCATGCTCTAAGAGACTATCATAGACTTTAGTACACCTCTGTGTATCCAATTAGAGATCTCTCGGCTGGCTGGCTAGCTAGCAAAGAGGAGCTGGATGATGCTGCAGAAATGTTTTTAAAGAATTGAATTGATCTAAAATAACTTAAACGAAAGGGCATTACATTTGCAATTATGGGAGTCTTCAGTGTGTGTATATAGTTATACACATCAGGCAGTTACATACATTAGGCAGTTAAATACATCAGGCAGTTATACACACACCAGGCAGTTACATACATCAGGCAGTTATACACACACCAGGCAGTTACATACATCAGGCAGTTATACATACATCAAGCAGTTACACACATCAGGCAGCAACATACATCGGGCATCTATGGGCAGCACGGTGGCTTAGTGGTTAGCACTTCTGCCTCACAGCAATGGGGTCATGAGTTTGATTCCTGACCATGGCATGATCTGTGTGGAGTTTGTATTTTCTCCCTGTGTTTGCGTGGGTTTCTCCCACACTCCAAAAACATACTGGTAGGTTAATTGGCTGCTATTAAATTACCCTTAGTCTCTCTCGGACTGTGTGTGTATGTTAGGGGATTTAGATTGTAAGCACCAATGGGGCAGGGACTGATGTGAATGAGTTCTCTTTACAGCGCTCCAGAATTAGTGGCGCTATATAAATAAATAGATGATGACGGTTTACAATCGCTAGTATTGCCAGCCTTTCAAAATACATTGTTATTGGTAACTTAAGCAAAAAAAATACTGCTGACGAAGATTTTTTTACTGACACAATATCCTGCTTTATCAAAATGTTACCAAAAATCAATGTAGAAGTACAATGAAATGGGAATTGTAATCCTACACAGTCTCAAAATCGCTGTTGTGTGACTCCTGGGTGTATTAGTGTTGTGCCAAGATTGGCCCAATATTTACTGACTATAACTGTAGTGCAGAAATTGCTGCTTGTTTTTTTACTGATGTATCAACCCCTAGCTATCACCATCAATCACTATTGGTAAATACAGATACCGTACTTCTCAGCAAAGTTGAATGTATTTATAATAAACTAAATAAAGTTATTATATGTACTTATGTATTTGGGAATTGTTTTTCACCAGTCAGTAGTGCAGAATACCGCAACATCAGCAGTACACGTATGTATTAGAAATTACAATAGTCATTTTAAATGACTATTTTCATTATATGATTTTACAGAACATTAGTGCACATTAGGGGGTACATTTGCTAAACTGCAGGATTGAAAAAGTGGAGATGTTACCTATAGTAACCAATCATATTTTAGTCATCATTTATTTAGTACATTCTACACAATGACAGCTAGAATCTGATTGGCTGCTATAGGCAACTTCTCCCCTTTTTCAAATCCGCATTTTAGTAAATATACCCCACGGTGTTCTAATATATATTTATTTTACTGCATTTACATGTACAAGCTGAAAATAGCTTTCACTTATGTCCGCATAATGCTAACTACTATATGCATATACCTTAATGTTTCATAACATGCATTCACATGTCCTTTTAATATTGGTTTTATCGGTTTCATTTTGTTTATATGAAATAAAGAGAAAATCAAAATCAGTAATGTTATTTGGAAATACTATCTCATAAAAAAGGATTATGTTTTTTGTTTTTTTTAAAAACGACTTATTAATTTATCTTAGCCCCATATGTCTTTTAATCTGTACCGTATACCTGCATCAGCTCACTCAGTCCATTAGTATAAAAAAATTAGCATACTGTTCCACCAATTCACTGAAAGACTGTTCAAACTTGTACTAAATGAAGTTCATAACAAAAAAAAACTTGGTCCACCAAATATGCGTTTCATTCCACATTTGGCTGCACTTTGCATGTTTGACCTTAAGTGTTCCATTCACAGACTATTAATCCCACAAAATGTGAATTCACAAATTAATTACGGAATAGCAAAACATGATCAGAACTCAAATATGGTATCATTGGAACTAGATGCCTCAAAACTAGATTTGCATGAAATTTTGCCACGGTTTTATTCATTTCTACAGGAGAGAAAGTTGTTACGCCACCTCTCGACGCTGACTGTGGCTCTTCTCTGTACAATGTCAGAATCACTATGTCTATAATTTAAGATTGCTTTCTAGTATGTTTTATTTTTATACCTTGCACAATGCAACAGATTCATGGAACTTCTGTGAAAGTGTCAAATACACTATGCCTCAAGTGTTAAATCATCACATAAAAAAAACACAATTGTACAATATAAAAAAAAACAACATTGTTTTGTGGAATATAGATATCATTTTTATTTGAAATGATTTTTCCTGGTTTTAATTTTAATGGTCCCTCGAGTACACCTTTGTCTACGAGGATCTTTAGGAATGCTATGTTGTATGTGTAATGTCTTTGTTGAATATTTTATTACAGTACAGTGGCATTAACAGCGAGAAATAACCTCCAGTCAACTTCTAGGCTTTCAAAGAACATGATTGGTAAGACCATGAAAAATTAGATTTTCGTTTCAGCCTTGCCACTCTTGCAGTAATAGGGAATTAAATATAGCCCAAGTGCTGTTCAAGAACAATGTATTTCTGCCTTGAAACCTATCATTTCTAAACATGATGGATAGACATTAATGGACATATCCCAAAGCATTATATGTCCTGAAAATATTGTTATATTAATCAGGTATGAATAATTGTTCAAATAATACTGTTTAAATGGTTTCTTTCTTCCTGAGATGGGATTTATAATGAAAGGCATAGCAACTATAGCATATTGCCCATTAATGGACTTCTACAAATATTTTTAGCGCTAGAACTGTTTCTAAAATTCAGGACTTTTTATGTGCCTTTTGTTCCTATAAGTATCCAATAACCCATTTAGACTCTTTGGGGGAATTCAGTTATCCGCAAAGTGGATAACTGAATGTTATGGATGTTCCGGAGAAACTGCGCGGTGGAGATTTGAAATAAATCTCCATTCATCTTTCCTTGCTGGCAATGTGCGCGGCACGATGGCCTTGTGCCACATCACCGCCAACTGAACCTTCGCCTTTGAAGCAGGGTTTTGTTTTTTTGTAATATTTTTGCTCTCAGTATTTAAACAGTGGAAAAACAATTATACTATTATAACCAAGTTTGATAAACATGTTGCAATAAGAATTGTGGTGTTCATGTAGACCAAACCAAGGCATGACATACGTAGATGCATCTGCTCAGCACTTAAGTGTTACACATTCAGGGGCATAATCAATTAGTATTTGCAGCCGCCATTAAACACGGCTGCACGGGACCCATTACCACAACATCGAGGTTTTCTGTGCGCACCAAAATCCCAGATATTGCGGTACCGTATTGGCACTTTACACACACAGCTGCACGTAATTGCGGCCGTGAATCCTAATTGAATACCCCCTTTAATGAGAAAAGTGTCTTTAACACCTGTGGGAACCAAGTACAACATTTGTGCAGCTTATGAAAATGTGTGCAAAAAGGTTTGCAAATTAAAACTCATTAATTTAAGCCTAGTGTTGAGTTATAGAAATTTACCAACTGGAGTTTCTTGTGTCTTTATTGTGTTCAAATTCAAATAGATAACCAACAATCCTATCTTTGAGAACTGGTTAATACAAGCATTTTTATGCATTTTATATATTATTAGTTGTAGTAATAATAAAAAATGTTTTTATGGTGTTCCCAGCTGAATAAAAAAATAAATAATTAAATGATTTTCAAAACAATGAGTATTCTTTTATTTTTGCTTGTATTGCCGTACTTTAGTACACAAGTGGGCAATTCGGTTACATATATATATGTTGTTTATTCCACTAAAATGTATTTCATGCTCTTTACAGTGGCAAATTGTTGCTGCTCGGTTTTACTTTATTGAGCTGTGAAAGCATCTACTAGAGGTACTTCTCACCTCTGTTCTACACTGTGGGAATATTCACAATTCATGAGTTTTACAGATCATTTAAATTATTCAATATATCTATAAATGTTGCATGAAAAATGAAGACAGGATCTTATTATGTATAGTATTCTGGTGCTTAATATAAGTAGTACATAATATAGTTTGTATGTTATCCCTCGTCAAATATGGACTCTGTTTTATATAAGACGTTGTCTAGATATATTTGGCTTGATATCGCAACTAGAAATAAGAATATCATTGTTTCAAATTCTGATTCCCATTTATTGGATTTTTAAACCAAACTATTGATAGACAAAAGAAGACACTAAATTTGGTATCTGGAAAACAATCGTTAATTCCCTAAACTAAGATACTGTAGATTTACAAGATCATACTAAATTATAAGGTGATTTTCAAGAGCAAGTAACATCACTTCTGTAAATTAATGGACAGTGTACCAAGGTGTTTACTGTCCCAATGCAAGACTCTTGGTACTATAAACAGTGAAATATACACCAACAGGGCTTCACGGGTGTATTCACTTCCTCTATTATAGGTGAATAATCCTGTTGTTTTGCAAAGCAGAAGGTTCCCAAATCCCAGATTACAGCTGTTTAAATACATGGAAAAATATACAATTCACCAAACAGGTGAATGCGATGTTTACTTTGTGTTCAATATATAAAATAAATATATGGCCTCGTACCAATAAATAATATAGAAAAATCCTGGAGCATTTAATTACAGTAATCTCATATATGTTACCAAACCATGGAAAAGGAAGGAAATACACAAATCCGGTTGGAGAATATCTCAATGTTTATAACAAGCCTTGCATTGTAATCATTTATTGGTGATTTTTGCTATTCGGGCAAATCACACAGTTTTTTGTAACCTAAAATATTATTTTATTAAGCTAAAATATGTTAAATACTTTCTTCAATTAAGTTCTAGTTTTGATACATCAATAAAAATATTCATCTATGGGCAAAACCAAGTTGTTAAAATAAAGCTTGGCAGAATACATCAAATGTAATAATTACATATAAATGTTCCTTTCATGACATGTGGTGACCATTTTTGACACTTGCCATTTTACAAACACAGTAGTCATCAACAGGTCTCTTTTCATATATTGAAAAGAAAATTGTTGGATTTTTGTAATTTATTATAGGATTACCATACTCCATTATTTTTTGTTACTCTGAGCCTTGCTAAACATTGTGTCACTGAAAACTATCTGGAACTACCCGCTTTCTTAGTCTAATACTCATGACCTCAAGCGAAGGGACAACTTCAACAAGTGTGTATTGTAAATACAGAATCAATATTATTATTTGCATAAACTGGAACAGAAGGTAAGAGCAATGATTGTACAGACGCCTTTAACCCAGAAAACAGTCTTGTATCAATCTACACTTTTAACATTTTGTGACAATTCACTGCCCATGAAATACCTATAACTGAAAAGTAAATATGAATTTTACATCAATAAGAGGCGATATTTCATTGGATTAAACACACTAAATTATGAAATATCTTCTTTACCTTATCAATATCAGCTAGAATTTGTGGAACAAAATTTTGGGAGGCAGTAATAGACTGAAACTAGCCCAAAGCTATACCAAGCACTTCAGTTTGATATAGTGGAACTACAACTTAAAATATATCTTTGTTGAAATGTCTGAGTGTGTTTCTCTATATGAAAAATAACATTTCAGTCACGGTGGCCTGTCTTGTCATCAGAATGTACTTTAACCTAACAAATTCCCTATGACAAGGTTTAATCATAACATAACAAAAACAAACATAACAAAACATTCACATTTAAACAACTATTGTTCTTAACTGATTAAAATCTAAAACATATCCTATAATATATATATATTGTACCAATACATTCATGTTAAATATTTACTCAATGTACAGCTTGATGACCATGATATGTTCAGAAATTCTGTTCATGTTTACTATAGTCTTGATATTAATGAAAAGAAAAAAATATTTTACTGTGCGTGTGTTTAATAAATATCAAAGTGTATGCACAAGCGTGGGTGTGTTCATTTTTAATGTGACCTGGCTAATAAAACAGCTGTATCTTTCAAATTAAAGTAGTAAACCAGGAGAATTTTGAAGCTAAGATATTCACATGCAAGACTTCTATGTTCGATTTGGTTGAAAATGGATTTAAATTAAGTCATCGTGAATTGTCAAGAATTCACAGAGGAAATGAACTGACTACCCCTATGTACAAAGGATGCCTACCTTCCATATTTCATACTAGTTGCTCATTAGAAAATCTAATTTATATTTGTAATAGTTATGACTATTATATTTAATCATTTAAATGCAAAATACATTATATAAAGCATTGTTACTTTATAACAATTAGCCTGCCTAACATTTTACAAGTCTAAATTTACAGTATACTGTATATATTACTATAACATATTAAATGAATTCAATGACAAAGGAATTTAAACAAAATAAAATGATAAAGAGTAGTGTGCTGAGGCTCTCTGATGTTAAGTGTAGGCAGACCTCACGACAATGCAAGAATCAAAAGTTGGGAGAAGAAACTTAAAAGGCTCTTAAAAAAAACCAAAATGCAAGTTTGTAATTTAACAAAAAAAATGGCAAAATATTCTATTTAAACAATGTAATAATGGCAAGAAACCATTCCACAGACTAGAGCCAATTAAATACACGACTTTGAAAAATATATCAGTGGACCCCTTCAGTGGCAGATGAATATGAATGAACATTGTCGGACACACTGTGCGTAATTAGGAAATTGAATTTAAAATGAAGAATCATCACAAGATAAATTATTGTCATTGGGAAAGAAGCAGCTTTAGAAAATGCAATACAATCATCTTTACGCCACTGTTCTTGGAATTTAACTAAGGAACCTCGACCAGCTTATTCTTTAGGAAAGTATAAATTTTGCGCAGCATATCTAAAGAATAAATGATACATTAGTGGGTATAAGTATGATCAAATTAGAGCATTATCTTTCCCCAAGGATTATATTGTTTGTAGCAAATTGCAGGAATTTCATTGGCTAGAGGACAATGAAGGAAAGACTGCAAGTCCTACAATGGGATACTCCTAATCAGATTAGTTTAGATTTTCCAATTAAATGTCCTAATTAGCTGAGATTGAATTTTTGGCAGAAATAATATTTTGGAATTGATAACAGAATAAAGTTAGCTTTACAATATATCTGAATGTATATTTGTACATAACATATATCAAACTTACCATTGAATTATATAATGATTTCAGCAATACAATTATCTAAAAATAAAGTATCTACATAAAATATAGAAATATTACAATAGAACATCAAGATATTTTCTCCTCTATAAAGAGTATTCCTCAGACTCCGTTTCATTTAGTAAAAGCTGTTTAGCTTCATCAGGGTAATGACATTACATATACAAATTATAGTTATATTTTTACTATTACAAGGTATAACAATCCAAATTTATTTTGTACTTCTTATTGCCTAATGAATCCAGGTTGTCATTTCTATAAACTTTGCTTTTAGGCTCAATGTGAAACACAATCCTATGCTGCTAACCAATCCAAGTTATGTTTCTATGCTCTGCAAGAATGGGACCAAAGCAGCCTAAAATTATAAATTAGCAACTTAAAATCATGGAAATGAAAATGTGTAAAAAGAATTCTAACTGGAAAATGAGCAGTTTGTGAACACTAAGCCGTCATTATGTCAAATGTATTTCGTAGGAGTTTATGAGAGCTCCAGCAGGAGCATATCTTTTTCAGGAAGGAATGAGGCATTACATTTTCAGGAAATAGTATGTCTCCTACTGTCCTGAAATAACATTTCTCACCATGTTCCTGTGGGCAATCCTGCAATGGTCTGTGTTGCCACTGTATTTGAACCCACAGAAATGATTGTCTACTTAACTGACAACAGAGTAAAAATATTGTGTTTGAAATTGCAATCTGAGGAGTGCACCCTGCCTGGTTGCTACTGTATATCTGTGCCAGAACTGGTAAAATTGTGTATTAAGGTATACTACAGTAAATGTGTCTCAATTTCTTTTGCATAAATGACCTAACAGTTTAATGTCAAACATTTATTTCCAGTTCGTAAGAAAGACAAAACTGTTAATGAATGTCAGGAATATACAAAATCCAAGGGTACATTACATGACTTAATTACATAGTAGAGGCAGTGGTACATAATAAGAAATATTGGGTACCCTGGAATTACTTTTTAACAATAGAAGAATTATGATATATTTGAAAATACAATTCTAACAAGGTTAAATATATAAGAATAATTATATCATAATTTGAAAATCTAATACAAATAGATATGAGGATTTGTAATTAAACATTTCTCAAAAAATATATTTAATTTTACATTTAATTTCTTCTAACAAGAATAATAATAATATAAAAAGATTATGAAAATGTTATAAGGTGTCAGGAGTAAATAACAAAATATTAAGTTACAATGAAGCTGAAAAGCAACCAATTCTAATTACATATATTTTACTCACCGAAAAGTCTATCCCATTTGAAAGACCTGCTATTTTGCTGCAATCGCTAGATCTTTTTATCTTGGTGCAATACGAGCCGTTTTAGCTACTAGACTGGTACAGGATAGGTCCATTTGGTATCACATGGTAGTAACAAATTTAAATATGGTTGGCGCATGACTGTATTTCTGCTGCATTATGACAATTTCTCGCAAACTGCATCTCTTTCTGGCTTTAATGGGCTGAATTCTGAATGACTGGGAATCATGTTTATGACTAACGGTAATAAACCTGACATACTCTAATTTATGTTCTGTGGTCCAATCAAAGTTAAGACAAAGTTTTGCAAAGATGCAAAGGGTGTCCTCAAATTTTATTTCCAGTTAATTGTGCAACACTGACTGGGAGGCATGGTTTGTTAATAATAAACAGTGTATGCAATTTATCTATGTTTCTGCTCTTGGACACAGGGAATGATATACCCTTAGCACAAATACATCTCACTAGGTATATTTGAAATTGGATATGTTTTATTTATTATTTTCCTACAAAAAGTTTGTAAAACTGAAAAAAGCTTTATAAAGCTTTTTGGAATTAACTTTTTGCTCTGCTCTCTGATCTCCATTTATATATTAACTCCTAAAATGCAGGTCACTGACTATTTTGAGTAGTACTAACTCTGATTGGTTGAAATGGGTCAGGCAATAGGAGGACATATTTTATGCACCAATCATCGTCCAGACACATTTGAAATCTAGCATCTGCAATGCAGCAAAACCACATCAAATGGGAGACCTGTAAGAATCGCATAGATCCTGTTTATCTAACCAACATGGGCAGCAAACATCCAAGGTCATTATAGGACACCCATTCTTGGTCAATCTATAATTTTGATGCATTTCAAAGATCAAAAATATGACTGTAGTCTGCACGGAGTCTTAGTCAACCACACGAAATAAAATCTCCTGACAGCAGGTTTATAATACTGAACTAAGCTGACCCTTGGAAGGCCTTATTTTCTAATGTTGACAAAGTTTCCCCAAATACGTCAAGTTACTTTGGTTACTATATTATTTTTCAGACCTCATTCTAAAAATACATGTTTTCTTCATTCTCTGATTACTCAAAACAGGCTCCTATTGTGTTCTATCAGTGGTACCATCTCGTCTTCACAGTTCAGATTTGATCAAATTACAGTCCGTTAATGAAAACAAATTAAGCACATATAAAGGACTGCAATTTCTGCACACACAAATATGAAAATGGAAAATAAAATATCCAATTTCCACATATTTTGATTGCAATCTTATTTCTTCAAGCAATGAAGTTGCAAAGACATAACAGTCATATGATATAACATCATACAAGTTACATGGCCGGGGAGAATTTTACTTTCATTTTTTATTTAAGAAATATTGATTTCTACTTTACCTTACCTTGGTTTGTGTTGTATACAGGAAATATATGTGCCTGCCACCTGACAAAATAGTATTTGTTATTTTCTGGTTCTTTTCAGACTATGGATTATATATATAATGGTCAAAGAAAAACCCAGCGTGGTCTAGCTGTGATTGGTGAGCTATCTAGGCGGAAAAATAGTGCTGCTGCCTTTGGGGAGTGAATGCAATCGCTACCATCAATAGATACAGATTGTATGCAAGAGCCCCTGACGCGCTTCTGATTCTGTTCTGAGATGTGATGTAATTTACAAATGTTGTAATTTAGCGTTATTTATTATAAAATGTATTTTATATCCTAGAAATTTAACACGGAACTGTTACGATATCATATGTATAACATGGGAAGGGTTTTAATTTGACAGTAAAGCTTTCCATGATGCCTGTGCTTGTGACTATCTGAATTAAATAAAATTAAGTTCCATTTCGAGAGAATAGAATATCTGCATATTACACAACTTAGAGCAATGTTACGGGGGCAATTATAAAGCTTGTATAGCTTGATAATGCTTTCATCACTTAAATAACAACTACATCTGTAGCTCAGTCCTTCACCAACCTAAGTAACTTGATTCAGAATTGTAAGCAATTAATTAATTAGACACTATGAAGAATCTAAACACTTTGAAGAATTGTTTGTGCTCAATGTTTTAATGTTTATACTGAAATTGCCATTGAAATCTAATAGATTTTAAGACAAAAAGCGCCCAGCTAATTACAAAACAATTTACAGAGATTTTACAGAATTGACATACAGTAAACTAAACATGGAAATCAACCTGATATTGCAAAACTAAAAAATATATGAAAATACTACTTTAAATCTTCACATACTTTTTGTCTCTTGCTTTTAATCAAGCACAACAATCGCAATCTCTTCCTCTATCTCCCAAACAACAGAGTTCATAGATTCTAGTTTCTGACAGATAGAGAAGGACAATGTTATTGTAATATTTATCTACTACATCCTAATACCACATTGAGTTTTTGCTTGACACAACTGGTAAGGATAACTTATACTTATACTTGGTATATGGTGAAAGAGCGGACTATATAAAAATCTACTATAGTTCATGAAAAGAAACACAAACTATTCTTCGCTACACTTTAAATATATTTTTTATAGAAATATTTACCTATTATGCCATTTTAAAACGTGCTTTGTAGCAAACATTATTATGGGCCATCTTATTAACTTTATTCTGACAAAAAGAAATAATAAGTGGTTTGCAGATCTGCCAAAAAATAATGATAGTATTATTTCATGAAATTCCAATGGCTACCTGAACCACAATGATTTAATATGATGTAAACCTCAAATTGATAGCTAATTATTGCTGGATAAGTAATTTCTTGGCCTCCAGCCCTGCTTTACCACTGAGAGGGGGAGAATGTAGGGGTCATTGTGTTGACACATGCCTGTATTTTTAAACTACAACCCAATTTCTTAAAATGAAAAAAGTTATTTGAATTTTATCATTTAAGGCTATTGGTTATATAGATCTTCTAGTGCAAGTCAGTTATAAAAGATTATATTAAGAACACTATCCCGTCCATGTCATCAATCCGAGTAATTTCTCATTTAAGGAGACTGAAGATATGTTCACAAGACGTGGGACACAAAAAATGTGCTACTAATGTAGTGTAGCTAAAGAACTAAGACCACAATTTGTAATACATGTAGAGGAATAGTGTATACCTGAAACTGCTAACAAACTATTGATCAACTGTGCAATATCAATTTGTTTGGAAAAAACTGTAATATGGATTTCACATGTTGCTGACCGTGAGGGAGGGGGGCAACTTCTATAATATACAAGATGTAAACGAGCAGAATTAATTGTGCACTACAGTGTTACTAAAAAATGGCTTGGCCATTGGTTAGTCTCAAAAGCTATTGACCGAGCTGGTGTTTAACGCAACAAGGTTGGAAAGACTGCTTGTGCCATGTTACTGAAACAAGTGCCATGATTGCATGCTTAATAATATATATATATATATATATATATATATATATATATATATATATATATATATATTTAACAATAAAAAATACAGGTCAATCTGGTTCAATAAGGCAAAAAGTTTAGCAGTGGTTGCACTTGTCCATTGATTGAATATACATGTATATGTGCGTATTTTTCCATCTACAGTAACTATATACAAGGAAGAGGTGAACATGAAAGGTGAGCGGTTGAAGAAGATACGAGTCTGATATATTATATAATGGAAGGACAAAATGCAAATGAGACGGAACTTTGAATCAAGATCACCAGTATTTATGAGCTTGCAGTACTGCAGGTGTCAAATATTGGTAGAATGATAATTGGAAGGGTGAGTTTAGGCACCGCTCTCTACAAACTATCAACAGTCTTTGGGAACTAATTTGATGATATCGGGGGAGGATATTGCATTGAAATTAACAGATTGCTGAAAGTATTATTACTTCCATTTCACTAAAGGTACAGATCTTCTCAAAGGAAAAGTTGTAAATATACATGGTCAGATAAAGCCTTTCCTTAAAAACTATATTTCATAAATGTGTGTTAATGAAGACATCTGACTTATATATTTTTACTTAAGTCATACTTATTAATACTTATTAAAAATCATTAAAATCTTACAACCTAATTTTAACCCACTTATGTGCTGACTAATGAAATACAACATTTCTTAAAAAAAAGATATATTTTGACACTTTGTAGTTGTTATTTGTTTACTTTATTTGGCAGCACAGTGGTTAGCATTGCTGTTTCACAGTGATGAGACCCTGGGTTCTATTCTGAACAGGGCATCTGTGCGGCATTTGTATGTTCTACCTGTGTCTGTGTTGGTTTCCTCCACATGCTCCAGGTTTACTCCCGCAGCCCCCCAAAAAAATATACTAGTAGATTAATGTTAGTGAATTTCTCAGATAGAGGAAATAGATTGTAAATGTCACTGTGGCAGTGACTGACGAGAATGATTAAATAATCTTTGTAAATCACTGTGCAATATGGCTATATAAAAAATACTCAAGGTGTAAAAGTATAGAACTGATATTATATTAACCTTTCTACATACAGCACAAACATATTCTGTAATGCTGTACAATCATGGAATCAAACATGTAAAGTATAGTGTGAAAATATTCTATTATTTTTTTCTAAATGAATTGGTTTACATAGTGTACTAAAGATTAGAGAATAGTTACTGTAAATGTTTGAAATCTTTGATTAACTTCTAAATGTAGCTTCGACTTAACATGTGCGTAAAAAAAATGTTTAAAAAATGCCGCATTGGCGGATCCATGATCACAATGACATCAGTGTCTTTGTTGGGTCCGCGTACGTGACTAGTTTATAAAGTAATTGGCCGCACCCTTTTCTCCTAATGCTGCTCAACGTGAAGTTATGTGTTGGACATACAATTATATCTTCATATCCTCATATCTATAATTCCAGATATCACTCAAAGGCCATAATCAAATATATTGTTCTTAAATGGCAAATATTCGTTTTTATGCCAAAATTATTGAAATTAATTCCTAAAGAAACACAATGTTAGATCTGTGAACTGTATAATGTAAACTACTACAGTCTTGTGAGGGCATCTAATAGATCTACTTCTATTCTATGTCCTAACTAAAATCATTCATGCATTGGGTTCTGTATACTTTCCTTTACTGCGCTGGTGTAAAAGAGGACTTTATCTTATTTTATTCATTATTTCTTGGCCAATTATATTATTCCCACCCTGTGTGTGTGTAAACGCCACCATCAAATTCATGTGGCTCTAAAATTTATTTGATGTTTATGTTGTCAGACCGGTTTACATGCGCTGGCATAAAATATTAAAGCAGAGTTGGCGTAATCATCTTATATATAGAACTATATATTTGAGATTAAGCTAATTATTAATGAATGTCACACCTAGGAGATGCCTTAGGAATTGAACCAGCGCTCAAATCCATTGCTACGTAACAGAATATAACACTGTGTTATCCAATGATGGCGTATTTGTGCTATTTGGTGATATCAAGTGTACTTTTTATGTTTTATATTTGACATCACAGGCTCATTTTACCCACATATCGGTATGTCATCTAGATCATATACACTAATATCCATAGATTAAAGATACCAATTCAAATACTCAAATGGATTAATTCAGACATGAGATTAGTGATTTACATTTTATAAAGTGTAACCTAACTTATCCATATGCAGTAAAATGTATGAGCAACAAGACTAACACTTCTTATACTTGTGCGACAATATTGGTTGTTTATGTGCTGTAAAGAAATAAGATTTGATAAGTACTTTTCAGGTAAATACCACTTGTAACTTAGTGTATTCTATTTTGTTACATTTTCTCCACATTCCACAACAGTGGTAAGAGGTGATATTGGAGCCAAATGTAGCCCTTAGGAGATTTATATGTGTGCCCCCTACTCGGTAACGGAGATGCCCATGGGCACTTTGGCTACCAGTCTTGAGTATAACCAAACTTAGATTAATATGCCGTGTGGATTGTATGTGAACATCAAACTGGTTCTCAGATAACAATAAAAAGAACCATTGCATGAGGGTGCATTTACAGTATACCCAGAGCAACCTAAATCTTCTCTCAAAAATGTAATTTGCAACCTCTTGAGGGACTAAGGATCCTGAATCATGTAGCCCACCCCTATAACATTGATGGCTCCTCAGATTCCAGACTTAAGATATATAGATTATTGAACATATTTGACTTAAAGTCATATAGGACAAAGGCCTCTAGTAATACCAGTTTTACTACTTTTGTTGTTGCTCCTGAGTGTGATCCACGATGTAATGTGCCCACTTTTACTACAGTGATCATCACCACTACTGCAGATGTTGTCATTGTGAATGGAACAAAAGGGGTTTCCAGCAGTGAGGAGTTTCTTTAGATCATCATGAATATGCGCATATCATCAGACACTGACTAGAAGTGTTAGTTTATACTACTCTAACACTATATATAGCTATGCACAATTCAATTATTGTTATTCCACATATAATATAGGAATGGATATTCGTCATATAAAAATCAGCCCTTAATAATTACACAGACTCGGAAAGATATTGGATGCTTGAAGACTAGATCAATCGAGCCATCTGCAAAGGCAGATTTGGCATTGCCACTAAGAGGGCATACTGCCCTGACCATGGTGTAAGGTAACTGTAGTTACGTCTGTATTTCATTATTTGAGCTGTTTTTAAACTAATGATAGGGTGTTATTTTTTTTACAGTCTATCACAATGTGTGTCCTGGACTTCCATGGTCATAACTTTGGCCACCCATAATGCCTTTAAACTAATGGCTCCCCACAGTGGTCCAAACTATGCACAACAGCTGGTGCAATCATTACACACTTGCCACCCAGTCAAGAATCTCAGTGACCAGATATAAAAGTAAACTCACATCAGCTTCAAAATATAATGTACTGCCCAATTCAACATTTCAGATCAATAGGTTTATTACCACATGCCTATACCAGAGCTACAATTCTATTGGCTATGTGCCTGCCTTGAAATCTCTAAGAATTACAATTGATTTTCTCTGCAAGGATGTGTAAGACATTTATTTTCATCTGTGTTCATTTTTTTTCATAGGGAAACAGCCCGATCTACTAGAACAAATTCTGTGTTTTTTATTACAATTATGATTATGCTGTCACACTCCACTGGCAAAGTGCAGTTTATTTCTTGCAGGCTCATATTATCAACATTATATTTTGTTTGTGACAATGGCTAGTAAAGCAGGGTACGTGTCTATAAAAGCATACAGTGTGTATTTTGAAAAGCTATGAGCATACAAAATTTACCACAGCAGTAATATCTGTCGCTTCAAATTTAATGCCATAGGAACGCAGAGGGGTTGGGCTGGCTTTTGAGGAGCTTGTCCCATTACTGTAAGTTGGCACCAGAACATTAAACCTTTGTATGCAAAGGATGAATGCTGCCCAGCTCATGCATAGAAAAAGAAATGCATATTCAGTAAATAAAATGTAACTTTCTCACGATGGAATTATTAATGCAATGCAAATTACATCAACAATAAAAAAGCAAGAAGAAAGTATGAACTATAAAAGGATTAAGACTTTGTTTTTATTTTTCTCCAAGCCAACATTTCCGTTGTGCGTACCGTTTCAAAATTTGATTACTAAATGATATATCAGTGTGTTACTGAAATGAGAAATAATGATAAAATAAAGTACAATCCATTTAAGATCTAGCATCCGCTAACTACTGTATGCAGAATCTGTTCTTTGTTGAACCTGCATATAAAGTCACTCTGCCACATGTTTGGCACCATGGCCTCTCTGTAACCTTTTCACGTGTCCACGTGAGGCCTTGCCAATTTAATTTTACTACAGAGTTCAGAACGTATTTTTATCTTGCACATGCTCAATACAACACATAACGTGTCATTAAAACTAGATAGTTGTAGCAAGCAATCAAAATCAACAACCTATTTCAGTTCAAATTTCAAATTATGGATCATTTATTTTGGATCATTTTGTGGCTGTTTAGACTGGCGTTTGTTTATCTATAAGACCTTTAGATAACAAATTACCCGATCAAACAAATGTGTATTATAACAGTGTTTCCTATATTTCATAGAAATACAGTGCATTTGAATATTTTATAAGAGGTGAATGGCAAAGCAGTGGCTGTTGGTGATACATGCATGCTGTTATGAGAACATTTGTTTCAAACACAGACACATGCATTGTAACAAAACCTGCAACTGGTATATTATTCACAGATCCTTATATAATACTGGTACCTGCATTAAATAACTCAGAAATACTGTGAACCTGTTAACACATTTAGGGATGTGAGCAAAGGTTGCCAGCATTACATGTGCTGCTCAAATGCGTTTGCTTTGCCCAGCAGTCAGATATGCCATTTTAAAGGCTCATTCAGAGAATCTGAAGAGAAATGCTCAATTGTGGCTTAATTAGCAGTAACCCCACTTTGTGGGAGGCGAGAAGATTCACTTTCACCGGTTGTAACACTTTCAGCAGCATAGAGGGACAGAAAGAAACAATGAGACAGGTTTCTCTCTTTCTCTCTCTCGTAGCACTGCAGCATGAAAGGATGTGAACACACATACAGACAAGAGAAGAAATCACAAAGTCAACTCACAGAATTTCCAAGTCACGGAGCGCTCGAAAGACTCCATCTTCAATGCAGCTTATCTGGTTGTTGTCCAGTTGCCTGTAGAAAGGAAGAAAAAGTCAAACGTCTGGCTGGGTAACAAAGCTGCCTTAGAGAACCAGGGTCCAGGCTTTCTTGTCACTAAGGTGTCCCTCCACCCCCTTTGCAGTCTATGCTCGTCACCCAGGAGGAGGCTCGCTTGTAGAGTGCTGCTCTCTCTGTTGATACGGACTGTCTGAGAGAACTGCACACACTATAACACACTGAAGTCTCTCAGGTCTCAGTAAATATTAATTGCACTTTTTTAAGGCAGAAGGGAGTAATTTCATTACATTATGGCATCCAATCCATTACAGGCTTTTACCATCATGTCACTGAAACAATTTCATTAAGCTAAAGGCCCGTAAATCATGTGAGGTCACTTTCCTGCCCTCGGCGACCTCCCAGAATCCTACCCCCCCCCTCCCCCCAAACCACCCTTTTACTGGAAGTTGCAGTTCTCTGTCCTGACACAGTAGTAAATTTCAGGCTTTATCTGCACAAGAGCTGCACTGGTGTCTGGGGAATATACCAATACCAAATTAGACTCCACTAATCTAATTTTATAGTCCTTTATTATTCTAAGTACCAAATGTCTGTGGTGGTCAGAGCCTCTGTGAATTGTTGTTTGTCCCATCTGGGGAGCCAGTTCTTTTGAATCATCATTGAATGAAATATTTGGTAGTACATGTGGTTTAACTGGCATTGGCTGCTGTCGTACTTTACAAAATAAAATAAAAAAACACACATGAAAATCTAAAAGCTTAAGTCATTCCATATGCTTGATTTACATATTAGATTTTATTTTTCTTCTAAATGCCTATTTGCAGTGGTGCACTTTCACTAATAAAAAAAGAAAATCAATTAATGTATTATTATATGATTGATTAAGTGTATTGTTATACAACTTTGAATGATAGATTTACTATATTAACTAGATTTACAAATTAGTAGCAAAATGGAAGCTTTTGATTTAACAAATGGTACAAATGAGCCTTTTACAGTACACAATCCATTCTAAGTACAATTTATATGTAGTAGATACACTTGATTAGCTTGGCATTATTCCATACTCGTTCTATCAATTAATTAGCTTTATGCTGAAGCCGCAGATCAGTTTATATATTACGCTGGTCACACACTCAGAGCATCTCTGGCATGGTCAACATTTAATACAATGCCTGCAAAAAATCAAATGAAAATCTGTCTGTAAATCAGTTCAGCAGATGACTTGTATCAGTTTATGCGCGATCTAGCAAAAAACTCTTGTTTCCCCATTTGAGCATCAAATGGGAAGATCTGTCCAATTTGGTCACTCACCAGTGTGACCAAATTGGAAATAGACCCTGTGATCTTGTGTGTAGCCAGCATTCATAAGCTCGTAGGCAGCTAACCATATGATTAGGCTTATATTACTGTGCAACTGGAGCACAAATTGACCTTTATTTTACATACCCTTTTTTGTAATAGGAGTTTTTTTAGTGTGTGTGTAAACTTTCTCAAACAAATATATAGTGTACTCAGAATTCAGAGCGCAAAGTGCATTTGTCTATGAATATGCACAACGCTATTTACTCCGTCTCGTAAAGATCACGTAATTGTCATATATAACTATAAACCATTGCAAAACAGGAGTTTTATTTTGCTAGTGAAAAGTCCACTTTAAGGACGGTTATCCTCTGGAGTTGAAAAAACAACGTCCACTCAGTGACAACGCAGAAAACACGCAATCGCATTGGGAACAGATACAGACCAGATGCTTATACGCCTGTCCAAACTGTATTGTGTGCGTGTAGTCAAGGACAGGTGCAAATAGTGAATGAGGAGTATGACTGTCACCAGCAGTAGTGAACCGCTTGTGATTGGCTGTTTGCAAATGACCCTCTGAGGCTGATAGGTGCATTCTTTGTTGCACGTGCATATATTATTCTTTTGTGTGCGTGTTTAAGCTAACTCTTTTGCAGATGTTTTATGTACATGAGACAGGGAGCTGTTTCTTCTGTAATAGAGAGGTTTTTAAAATGCAGACTGGTGTAGACTTGCACATATTTTTCGATAGTTGCAGATATGCCTATGCCTGCAATTGCGACTTTGTTAATAAATGTAATTAGCGCCTGTGATTTGGGGCCAAATCTGCATCAGCTTCTTGGTGTGTAGTGTGTAGCTAGCGCTACACCTGCAGCCATGCTGGGGGACGTTCAATGAAGGACCCCCTTGCTTTAAGTGAACACAATTCAATGAATCATGCAGGATGCAAAAGACATGATCATACCATTTCCTCTCCCAATCACAAGTGCAAGCAGAATTGGATAAGGCGCTCTATAAAGCAATAGTTTTCCTCCCTATACCAATTTGTATACTTCTAATTGAATTAAAAATGTTAGTAAATACATGATTTTTTAACATCAGAAAGTAACTAAATGACACAGCATTCACTTATAATTGGTTTAAAAAGTAAAATATATTCATAATAAGGGTTATTTATAATGCTACAAACTGTGGACCCACAATGCAATTTTGTGGGGTCATGTATCTATATTTGGTGATTGCATGACTGTGGTAATTTATAAGGGAAGTGTGTTAAAAAAGTGACAAGATGTTTGCAACGACAAGGGGCTCAAGCTATATTTCCTTCTGATGGGCAGAATTTGGTTCAGAAATGTTCCTTTTTTGGTACAATACTAGGCACAAGGGGCACCTATAAATTGAAAACAAAAAGTCACTAGGATTCAAACACATGGGAGCACTATATCTTAGGCCCGACTGGTATAAGGTAGGGATGTGCACCGGCGACTTTTGAGGTCTCGTGTTTTGTGTTTTGGATCCGGATTTTCGTTATTTTTGAGGTTCGGATTTGTCTCGCAAAACACTTGACGAAAGGTCTCGGTTCGGATTTAAGGTATTGGATTCGGATTTTTTTTGAAAAAAACATAAAAAGTTTAAAAATCAAGTTTTTGGGCTTATTTTCACTCCTAGGCTATTATTAACCTCAATAACATTCAATAACAAGCATTTCCACTAATTTACAGTGTATTCTGAACACCTCACAATATAGTTATTAGTCCAAAACGTTGCAACAAGGTATCTTTCTGGACTGCGTAGAGGAGTGGGTCACCACAATATATATTAAAAACCCTGAACTTTTATGATTCGCACCAATAATTGTACCTGGACTGCGTGGAGGAGTGGGTCACCACAATATATATAATAAGAAAACCATCAACTTGTTTGATTCGCACCAATAAATGTACCTGGACTGCGTAGAGGAGTGGGTCACCACAATATATTAAAAACCCTGAACTTTTATGAATCGCACCAATAAATGTACCTGGACTGCGTAGAGGAGTGGGTCACCACAAGATATATTAAAAACCCTGAACTTTTATGATTCGCACCAATAAATGTACCTGGACTGCCTAGAGGAGTGGGTCATCACAATATATTAAAAACCCTGAACTTTTATGAATCGCACCAATAAATGTACCTGGACTGCGTAGAGGAGTGGGTCACCACAATATATATAATAAGAAAACCATCAACTTGTTTGATTCGCACCAATAAATGTACCTGGACTGCGTAGAGGAGTGGGTCACCACAATATATTAAAAACCCTGAACTTTTATGAATCGCACCAATAAATGTACCTGGACTGCGTAGAGGAGTGGGTCACCACAATATATTAAAAACCCTGAACTTTTATGAATCGCACCAATAAATGTACCTGGACTGCGTAGAGGAGTGGGTCACCACAATATATTAAAAACCCTGAACTTTTATGAATCGCACCAATAAATGTACCTGGACTGCGTAGAGGAGTGGGTCACCACAAGATATATTAAAAACCCTGAACTTTTATGAATCGCACCAATAAATGTACCTGGACTGCCTAGAGGAGTGGGCACTGGGCACCACAATAAAATATATAAAAAACCTTCAACAGGTCTGCATTACACTACACATACGGCTGCTCCTCCATCCTCTCCATCATATACATGTTGGAGTTTTAGCGTGTGACAACCTCTTGTTTTTGATAATGTCAGTGCATTTTGAATATTTTTCAATTTGCCCCACACCACTGAATGTACTTTATCTATGATACGCATCTATCTATCTTGACTGCGTAGTGTGGTGGCCCCGGTACACAATTTGGTACCGAGGCCACAATATAATTAAAAAACCCTCCACGTGTCAGAATTCCACCAAACAAGTATCTGGACTGCGTAGTGGGGTGGCCCCGGTACCCAATTTGATACCGGGGCCACAATAAAATAAATACACCCTCCACGTGTCAGAATTCCACCAAACAAGTATCTGGACTGCGTAGTGGGGTGGCCCCGGTACCCAACTTGATACCGGGGCCACAATACCTCCTCCAAACATGCTCCAGACAATTCGTCATTGACAGACCCCAGACAGACAGGGTCGTAGTGTTATTGTTTGACTTTGTAAACCCAAAAAAATGTCCCTGTTGCACTTGCACATAGTCGTGCAATGAAGACTGACTTTTTCATTTAAAGGCACGATCTTTCAAGTGTAGTGTTTGTAAGTCTAAGTCATATTATACTTTTGGTAAAATTGTTTTTTTTTGTTCCTCTTTATGGTAATTAATTAGTAATAGAATTAAAGTAGGAAATAGAATTAAATAGAATTAAAGTAGGAAATAGAGTGGTATAGAGTTGTAGTGTGGTATAGATAGAGTGGTCCACACAATATAATAATAAAACCCTCAACTGGTCTGAATTCCACCAAACAAGTATCTTGACTGCGTAGTGTGGTGGCCCCGGTACACAATTTGGTACCGAGGCCACAATATAATTTAAAAACCCTCCACGTGTCGGAATTCCACCAAACAAGTATCTGGACTGCATAGTGGGGTGGCCCCGGTACCCAATTTGATACCGGGGCCACAATACCTCCTCCAAACATGCTCCAGACAATTCGTCATTGACAGACCCCAGACAGACAGGGTCGTAGTGTTATTGTTTGACTTTGTAAACCCAAAAAAATGTCCCTGTTGCACTTGCACATAGTCGTGCAATGAAGACTGACTTTTTCATTTAAAGGCACGATCTTGAAAGTGTCAGAAAGAGAGAGAAGACACAGGAGAGGAGAGTTGTAGCTGGGGACCTGGGGTGGAAGCTCCCAGGCTCCCCCAGCATTGCCTGGAAGTCTGAGCGTGGTGACTGAGCCAGGGCAAGGAATGTGTGCCCTGGATGAGGGGGAGAACTCCATGCCACTATAGTGAACCCAAGAGAGAGGGGGACACTGCACATGGAAGAGGCCCTGGAGTGAGGGCTGCTACAAGAGGCATGGTAGCTGTAGTGTCAGATCCTGAGGCTGAGAGTACACAGAGTGACGTGTCAGAGCACAGGAGACATTATCCCCGCAGAGGAGGGATGAGCTGCAGTTGAGAGGTCTGTTGTTGAAATAGGACATGCACACTTTAACAAACCAATCATTTCAGCGACAGGGCCTACCAAACAACTTTGACTGAAATGATTGGTTTGTTTGGGCCCCCACACCAAAATAACAATTCATCTCTCCCTGTACAAACTAAACAGGCTCTACTGAGGAAAGATGTCGTCCTCATCCTCAACCTCTGATTCCTCTCCCCCTACAGTGTGTACTTCCTCCTCCTCACACATTATCAATTCGTCCCCGCTGGACTCCACAACCACAGGTCCCTCTGTACTATCTGGAGGGCAGTGCTGTACTTCATTGAGGAATTGATTATTCATTTTTATAAACATCATTTTTTCAACGTTGTGAGGAAGCAACCTCCTTCGCCGCTCACTGACTAGGTTCCCTGCTGCACTAAAAACTCTTTCCGAGTACACACTGGAGGGGGGACAACTCAGGTAAAATAGAGCCAGTTTGTACAGGGGCTTCCAAACTGCCTTTTGGAGTTCTACCACGTCACTACCTCTAGTTAATTTAGATTGCAAGGCTTGTAAATACTTTGAAGATAAAAAAAGCAGGCTGCACAGACTGTGGAGCTAGAAAGTGAAATTAAATGGACCACGTTACTTTGGTGGCTATCTATGCCCCCCCCCCTCCCCGCCCTACACTTGTAGTTGAATATAAAAAAAGCAGCCTGCATAGACTGTAGAACTAGAAATTCAAATATACAAAAAAATGGACAAAGGCAGTTTGCTATCTATCTGCATCAGATCCCCTCTCCACTAGGAGTAAAATAGAAAACTATTCAGCCGTTATATAATCTAGAATATAAATAGAAATTGAGAAAGGCAATTTGGTATCTGTCTGCATCATAATCATCAACATCCTCCTCAGCGCCAGCTACATCAATATCCTCCTCCCGGTGTACAACATTCACACCTTCATTAGCCAAATCTGTAACTGGACTGTGGGTGATCCTTCCAGCATATGCAGAGGGCGTGCTGCAAATGCTGGATGGAGCCACCTCTTCCCGTACAGTGATGGGAAGGTCAGGCTTGACAACCACCAACATCCTTGGACTCACCTTGTGGATTTGTGATAATTTCTCTTTAGAAGGCAGAGTTGTTTGCTGTTTTGTTGCTGACAGCATAACTCTCTTAAATTTTTTGTAGGGGGGGGGAGGAGGAGGAGGGCTAAGATCCGTGGGTGAAGCTGAACCACTAGTCATGAACACGGGCCAGGGCCTAAGCCGTTCCTTGCCACTCCGTGTCGTAAATGGCATATTGGCAACTTTACGTTTCTCCTCAGATGATTTTAAGTTTCTCTTTTTGCTACTTTTTCTTAACTTGGGCTTTTTGGATTTTGCATGCCCGGTACTACGAGATTGGGCATCGGGCTTGGAAGACGACGTTGATGGCATTTCATCGTCTATGTCATGACTAGTGGCAGCAGCTTCAGCATTAGGAGGAAGTGGGTCTTGATCTTTCCCTACTTTATCCTCCAAATTTTTGGTCTCCATTATATGTAGCACAAGATACTGCAGAATGTGTGAACTTGGTAATATTGCAGTACCAATGGACTTATACTGCTGGATTGGTTTTGCAAATTTGGTTATAATTATTATATTTTTTTTTTTTTTTTTATTTTTTTTTTTTTTTTACTTTTTTTTTATTTTTAAAAAACTTGGGAATAGTGGGGAAATAACTATGCCCTTAGAAGCACAGAGCACAGGACACAGCACCACTGGACTGAACAGGACACGGCACAGGACCCAGCAGCACTACGGAACTCAGCAGGACAGAGCACAGGACACAGCACCACTGGACTGATACTGCAGAATGTGTGAACTTGGTAATATTGCAGTACCAATGGACTTATAATGCTGGATTGGTTTTGCAAATTTGGTTATAATTATTATATATTTTTTTTTTTTTAAATTTTTTATTATTTTTTACTTTTTTTTTATTTTTTAAAAACTTGGGAATAATGGGGAAATAACTATGCCCTTAGAAGCACAGAGCACAGGACACAGCACCACTGGACTGAACAGGACACGGCACAGGACCCAGCAGCACTACGGAACTCAGCAGGACAGAGCACAGGACACAGCACCACTGGACTGATACTGCAGAATGTGTAAACTTTGTAATATTGCAGTACCACTGGACTTTTACTGCTGAATGTGTGAACTTGGTAATATTGCAGTACCAATGGGCTTATACTGCAGGATTGGTTGTGAAAATTTTGTGGTAATTAAAAAATATTAAAGTAGTTTTTGGTATTTTTTTAAAAAACTTTTTTTTATTTTTTTAAACACAGGGGAATATTGGGGAAATAACTATGCCCTTAGAAGCACAGAGCACAGGACACAGCACCACTGGACTGAACAGGACACAGCACAGGACCCAGCAGCACCACTGACCTCAGAAGGACAGAGCACAGCACACAGCACCACTGGACTGATACTGCAGAACACAGCACAGCACAGCACAGCACAGCACAGCACAGCACTAAACAGCACAGCACAGCACAGCACTAAACAGCACAGAACTAAACAGCACAGAACTAAACAGCACAGAACTAAACAGCACAGAGGACCACCTAACACACCCTCCCTCTACCCTGATCAATGCCCGAGTGAAGATGGCGGCGACTAGCGGGGAATTTATAGGATCCGAGTATCGCGAGAACCGACAACGGGATTATGAGTCAGAGCCTCAGTTTCACTTTTGAATTTGGCGCCAATACCCGGATCTGTCTCGGATCCGACTCGGATCCGCAACGTTCGGGTGGGCTCGGATTTCAGAAATCCGAGCGCGCTCATCCCTAGTATAAGGTCTTCATAAAAGCCAGTAGCAACAGAGATAAATGCACACTAAAAAGTAAATATTTCATGCCACATATACCATGTTCTAGTGATTTGCAGAATCTTATTATATCTGTAACTTTAGGAAAGACCATCCAAAATTAATTTTCAAAGGTAACTGCATTTCTCTTCAAATTAAATATAGCCATACAAATGCTGTACACAAAACAAAATCTAATGTAGTGACATAACCAAATTACAAAAATGATTAACGTCTCTTTAATTCATTCAATTGTAGATCCACTGGTAGTGACATGTAAATTGCAGTAAAAAAACAACTAAACTGAAACCATAAATTGAAAAAGATGCCATATTAATCCATAAGGAGGGCTGTGGAGAGGAATCGAATGGTCTGCACAGCCACCTTCCCCCTACCTATAATTCAACTCAGGTGGGGCCACAGACAAGCAAAATGGGGCAGGAGTTCATATATGCCTACCATAGTGCACCACTGCCAGGCCACCAATGTAAGCCTGAGTACTTTGTACTTGACCACCTCCCTTTCAGCGCCCCTGTTTATCAATAGGGCTCCTATAATTTTAAACTTAAAAACAAGGACACTCATGAGACCTGAAGGCTTCCCAAACTCCATTCAATACTTCCTTTAAGATTCAAAATTGGGTACCCAAAATAAGGTCAGGAAAGCAACCACACAAATCCCAAAATGTCCTACCCAGGGGTAGGCAACCTGCGGCTCTCCAGGTGTTGTGAAGCTACAAGTCCCAGCATGCTTTGCCAGTAGATAACCAGTAGATAGGTGGCAAGGCATGCTGGGATTTGTAGTTTCACAACACCTGGAGTGCCGCAGGTTGCCTAGCCCTGTCCTACACAAACAGTTGCTGTTTCAAGGAAGGATTTCTGGCATAACGAATGATGAGACAGCCGAAAATTATATTAATACTGGCACCATCACCAGCACCAATAAATGTAAGAATATGGTGAACAACTTCCTTCTTATCCTGTGAATTTGGGTGCTTCATAGGTCTAATTTACAAGAAAATAAGCATTTTAAGTTAAAGACCCTGGGTGGAAAAATGGGGACTGCCATGGTGCAACCCAAAGTGCAGTTGTCATTCTTAGGGGCATATTCAATTCCGATCCCGATTCGCGGGATCGCGCCGGAACGGGCGCAAACCTAATCCGCGGTACCGCAATTACTTGGATTTTCGTTCGCAGCCCATAGGCTGCGTACGAAAATCCGCGTTATTGCGGTACCGTATTACCGGCAGTACTGCGCATTTTCCGCGGTAACGCGCGTTACCGCGGATCGGATCGGAATTGAATATGCCCCTTAATGTGTTGTGAAGTCAGCGATCTACAGTCCAGTGATGACATTGTGTATTATTGCTCAGTTATGTATTTATAGTAACATTTTTTTCAACTATTGTTTTAAGATCTAATTGTATTTTCTATAAGACGTCACTTGCTTATTTCGACTATTCATCTTTAATATAATTCATAATGACCTCTAACCCTCTTAAGAGATGGATCCTTTTGTCCTTTTCATTGTAACCTGACCTATGACTTGACATCAGCTGCATCACCAGTTTTTTTTCTATGTAATTCCCCTAAAGCCAGCTACTTAGCAAATGATGCACCTGATCTAGAATCGGCAAAAATATGATAATATCTAGCTTATAGAGGTAATAAAAAGGTAAATAAAAACAACACAATAACACAGATATAAATAGCTAATAAGAGTCACAATCCTCAGTTCACAGGCACATAAAGGGGGGAGACACTAACACTGGTGGATGGTCTGGTAAGGGCTTGTAAAAGGAAGTTAAGCCTGCTGAAAACAACCATAGAATCCTGTAGCATATATTAGACTATGGTGCTAGCATGAGACTATGTGGCAGCAATATGGGACTATATGCCATTACATATAAAGCGCTGTTATGGTGGCTAACTAGGTCCTAAGCAGCGCATGGTGAGAAAACCTTTCAAGTCAGTAGGGCTGCATGACTTGGACATTTATGGTGGTGTAGTTTATTACTAAAGTGCCAATTAACTACTGTAAAGCAGTGCACCATAGTAAGCAGACCAATTTTCAATGACAGTTGATAGAATCTGAACTATAAATGAAAAAACAATGAATATTATTTTTAAAGGGTTTGATCATCTACATAAAAAGTTTCATCTGTCTCTAAATGAACACAAAAACACTCCTGAATGACCTATTTGACTATGCAGTCTAGTATAATGTGTTACAATTATAGTAACTTTAGTAAACTGCATTTGTATTTGTTTACTGACATGTGAATTTTTGATCCATCTTCTTCCAGGGCTGACATTTTCTGTAGATAAACTATATGGTCATTGCTGCCTGTGTTGTTCCAAAATGTTTTAACTGACCAAATCCAATATGTGTATGGATTATATAGGGCAACAGTAAATTTGTTTGGATGTGAAATAGAGATGTTCACTTACCCCCGTGTTTTTTGGTTTTGGATCTGTATTTTTCAGAATAATTGTTAAAATATGCTAAACTCACATAATTTTGATCTTTTATTGTTCCTAAATTATTATTAAAATCAATAACACTAATTTCCAGTAAATTTTGAACACCTCACAGGTCACAATATATTATTTTCATACACTTTCGGACAAAGACTGCAGCGAGCTGGCTGGATCCTAAGTGACAGAGCAATGACACAAACGCCAGTTCATAGCACATCTAGGAAACATTATCACACAGAAGTGGCAAAAAAGATAAGTGGTGCAAGATGGATTTGTCCTTGGGACCTCCCACCCACCCATATGTTAAAAAGCTTTAACCAACTCACACAGAAACATTAGGGGTAGCATGTACAGTTTAACAAAGCAAGCACAAGGAGTGCCACTTGGATTGTTTGTGCCCCCACAAAACAAGCTAAGAATGGGCTTAAGGCAGTTAAGCTAACAGTGCTGTCAATGACCTGTAAGACTACAGCAGGAGGCTGGTTAGAGCAATGGCACAAACACACATCAGTTTATATCACATTTAGGAAACATTGCCAGTGCCACACAATTTCAGGAAAGAAAAGTGGTGCAAGATGGAACTGTCCTTGGGCCCTCCCAACCACCCTTATGTTGGATCTTAAAAAGGACATGCACTGTTTAACAAACCAAGCACTTCAGCGACAAGAAGTGCCACTTTTGTGGCTGAACTGCTTGGCTTGTTTAGGCCCCCCACAAAACAAGCTAACAATGGGCTTAAGGCAGCTAAGCTAACAGTGCTGTCAATGATCTCAAGATGTTGTTGTCATCATCTTCAGCCTCATCCTCAACCTCATCAGTATGTACATCATCATCACACAATATTAATTCATCCCCGCAGGAATCCACCATTACAGAAGTCTCTGTAACATAAATGTAAAAAACAAAAATGTAAAAAAAAGCTTTTACTTTTTTAAAGAAAAAATAACACATTTTTAATAAATGTGAAACTTTACTGTGGAAAAACATAAAATTTCCAACATGCCATTATACCCAAAATATTAATAAGCATTCCAACATCAGCTAGCTTCCTTTTTCAAACAGGTTGTCAGCGGTATACCTCTTAGTGAAGCGGGGGGTACACAGAGTAGACTGCCTCTGAAAAATCTGGCGTGGGTACATGCTGCTACTGTTCTTGCTGCTGAAAGCGATTCACCAACCCAGTGAGCTGTCACAGCCATATAATCTTTAGTTTGCCCAGTTACGCTTGCCCACATATCTGTGGTTAAGTGTACACTGGGTAGAATGGCATATTGTAGCCCAATAATTACATTTGATAAAACCTTCTGGTAGAGGCGAGGAATTTATTTTCTAGTAAAATGGTGTCGTGATGGAATTTGGTAACGGGGACATAGGATCTCAATTAACTGTCTGAAACAAGCTGCATTAATTGTGGATATTGGACGCAGGTCTTATACTAGCATAGTACTGTGTGAGGATGATGTACACACTGATAAGGGTCAGGATGAGGATGAAGATGATGACAGTGTAGATTGCAGGTGCTGGGATCTAGCTCAGAGAAGGAAGCTAGCTGATGCTGGTATGCTTGTTAATATTTTGGGTAGAATGGCATGTTGGCAATTTTATGTTTTTCTACAGTAAACGTTCACCTTTATTAGAGAGGTGTTTTTTTTTCTTTAAAAATGTAAAAGCTTTTGTTTTACATTTTTGTTTCCTGTCTTAAAACCACTATGCACTTGAACATAGGCTTTAGCAGATGACGTAAAATAATTAGTATCGTCATGACTGGTGCCAGCAGCTGCTTGGTGCTCCTGGTCTTCTGTGGACTGATTTGAATCCATATCGATGGCAAAAAAGCAATGTGACTGGAGATTGGAGAATGACAAGAACAATGTGACTGGAGAGTGACAAGAACACTACCACCCCTCCTGTTTCTGCATGAGCAATGGTACAGAGCATTGTCACTGGATAGGAAACTGATAAGAACACTGCCTTCCCTACTGTTTCAGTGTGAGCTATGGCACAGTACAATGTCACTGGAGACTGCCAAGAATGCTGTCACCCCTCCTTTTTATGTTTTAGCTATGATGCTGGCCAACTACACTGGAGACTGCCAAGAACACTGCCACACCTTCTGTGTCTGTCTGTGAAATGGCGCCGGATCACTGTGGAGGGCAGTACTTATAGAATTCAAAATTCGTTTTCAGTTCTGAGGGCGAGCGAAAACACAGAGCCGAGCATCTGCAATGTTTGGGTGGGCTCTGTTTTTGGAAAACCGAGCGCGAGCATCTCTAATGTGAATGAGCAAACCCCATAGAAAATTTTGCCTACTTAACATCAAATATCTGTGTGTGGCTTTGTGAAACACAATTACATGGACTACATTGAACTACCCTTAATAGATGACCGTGCTGTCTATAATCTAGGTAGACTAATCTTGAGTGTATTTAACAAGTGGTGAGAATCTTTGCTATACAAGGCCTTGTAGAGACCCAGAGTACCTACAACACACAATGATTACAAAGCAATAAAGCAAAGATAAAAACATGAACTTGATATTTTTTTGTAAGACTGATTACAGAACATTTTTTCACGATGACTTTCTGTTAAAATGGATTGGTTATTGTAATTCTGGCTTGAGCGGAAGGTATATTTACAATAAAGGGTCAGTGCTTTCGACTATAGGAGAAAACACACTTTTCCATTAGAAATGGCCTTTTCAGTGTTATTTGACATTCGCTTATGTCTCCATGGCTTTTCTTATTAAATTGTCACAAATAGTCTTTATTGTGACTCCGGAGGATTGTCATGTATGGTTAGGAACTTCTTGACATATCTATGATTGAATTACTTTGTGCGGCATTGTCTAAAAGGCTCCATCCTGGAATTTAATGCGACTGTGACGGGCAATTAACCGCTGAACAATAGGAACAAAAGAATCACAATAGGGGGATTTGTATACCAGTGAAAATTCACTCAACAGAAGTGTTTTTAAAACAGGCTCTGGGAAAAAAAATATCGAAGAAGACACAGATTTGTTAGTGTTGTCACAGAAACGGTCATTATGTGTTTCTTCTCTAACTCTTCACAGCTTTGAACTAGTAATTGAGAATCACTGCAGCATACGTTTTAGAACTCAGAGTGCAAGAAACAAGTTTGTTAAAATGCAATGAAATTATAGATTTGGGGCTGCACATTTGAGAAGAAGCTGTTCAGTTTTGTGATAAATCAGCTGTTGAACTGGGTCTACGCTGTGGCTGTTACATCCTTAACATGGTATTTATGAGTAAACCCCCTCGCCACCACACCCCCAGACCTGTACAGCTATAAAAGTTAAGTGCACTCCTCTGACCCTTCAAAGGTGCCCAGATAGAATTACTAGTCTAATGGACGGATGGTTTATGTAACAAGAGGGCACTTGCACCCAAGGCCCCTCTGCTTTTTATTAAACAACTTACATTTGTTTTTCTTTTTAAGACAAAAGCTTTCCCCTAAGGATAAACCACAATACATAGGCTTAGTACATGCAGATATTTTGCATATATGTATAGTCAATTTAATACATAATGTAAGGGGTGAGCAAAATCATTCAGGGGGTGCCACAATGATACCGCCCTGCAAAACTGTGACTTAAAGCATTCCAATATTCCTAGAACAAGTCCTATTAATTCTGCTTAAGATCTGAGGCCAAGAAGTGTCAGACATCCTGTAATTGAAAGCAACATGCAATGTGCAAGTTTTAAGAATATTTTAATTTCTTGGCCTTTAAACAACTGTGTATATCATAATTAGTTCTCTTTAGGTAACCAGAAAGAGGTATATGTACCAATTATACTAATTTTTAATCAGCGGTTAAACAGTTCAATGATTTACACTGCACTGATACTGACTTCACCCAGTGATGCATATTCAACACAGACATTAAATCATATTCAAATTGCCCTACAAGCAAGCGTAAGGCAGTTTCCATAAGAGCACCTAAATTATTTTATGGAAATCATTCCTACAGCAAATATATTTGGAGATGATGTGGAAAATGTATCCACTTTAAAACGTCCTTCTTTATTTGCTCTTTAACTGCTAATAGTCCCAAGTAAGCTTTTTCTGTTAAATAAAGTTTTTGCGTTTATATTCAATACAAGCCTTCCTTGAGTTAAGGTTGTGCCATAAATGGGTATGAATGAGCTAGTATGTTACAAAGGAAAGCTCTAAAATAGATGTACAAAAAGATCAATGACAAGTAGCTTTAATGAAATAAACTAATTATACTGTATTGTGCTTTTTTTTTTTATTGAAACAGGTAACCATAGCATTCGTCAGTATCGAAGAAAAGGTCACTCAAATTGGAATTACTTTGGATCTGGAAAGATGGACTGGTGTTTAAAATACTGTGAAAAGTTTTGCAGGTATTAATAATGATATATACTAATATCAATTATGGTCTCCCTGGATCTGCATTACATACATTAAGCTTTACATCTAGTGACCAAAATCAATGTACCTTAATTATTCAGGGATTACTGAATATTGTTATTTTGTGTTGTACTGGAAAATTTATGGTAAAACCTTTTTATATCAATTTATCAGGGTGTCAACTTTAATTCCAGCAGCAGAAGCGATTTCAGCAACACAGAATATCTATATTCTTTTTTAAGACCTATATAGCCTAGGGCCTGAGGTGACATTAAATGGTTGCTATAGTTACACAAACAATTGCTTCTTTCAGTGTATTGATGTATTTACGCAAACCTTTATATAGCATATACCATTTACACAGCAATGTACAGTTCATGAAGAAGAAAAGGACTTAGTGAGAATATACACAGCACAGAGTCATCTCAGGTGATACTTGTCTGTCATTCCAAGCAGTCAAGTGATAGACTATAGGAGGAGCAGGGCTTCTGTGTTTAATTTGGTGTGAAAAAGTGGTCTGTGTTTGAGCCACATGCCTCCACAGTGATTTCACAAACTGGCTGTTCGTGGCCCCTTCGCTTCGTAGAATCTATTATTTTTGGATAGACTATGAAACTAAATAGATAAGTTACTCATATTGCAATAAATTGGTCTTTTAAAGTTGGGGGCCAACCATTTGTTCTTCAAGAGATTAAAGTTAATTTATTTTTTATTTATTATTATCTAAAATTATATATTAATTTTCATGTAATTTTATCTATCTATGAGTTACCCTTGTAGTCAGTAACTATGCCAATATATCTATTGGAAAGAACACAAGAGTGTGGCTGCACAACTTTCAATAGAACCCTGTGAAAAGGCTGCAGGACCTGCACATCCATGTACTATATTCCTGGTTATGATGTCACTGATGAACTGCCTCCAGCTTCCTTAACCTAGTGGAGGGCAACAGGTGGCTTGTGGAGCCTTCACCTGCGGCCCCAGCTGGCTGCTCCTGATCTTATTCTCTGCTTTGTAAGAAGCAGAGAAAGAGGCAGAGTGGGAGAAGACAACTTCCATGTCACATGTCCTTCTAGGCACAGTGTAGGAAGTTCACGTGACCAGAGGAGGAGGGAGTGCAGTGTGGTCACGTGACCGGAGGAGGAGGGAGTGCAGTGTGGCCACGTGACCGAAGGAGGAGGGAGTGCAGTGTGGTCACGTGACTGGAGGAGGGAGTGCAGTGTAGTCACGTGACCGGAGGAGGAGGGAGTGCAGTGTAGTCACGTGGCCGGAGGAGGAGGGAGTGCAGTGTGGTCACGTGACCGGAGGAGGAGGGAGTGCAGTGTGGCCACGTGGCCGGAGGAGGAGGGAGTGCAGTGTGCTCTCTCTCCTTCATCTGTGCGGCCCCCTTGGAGGCTGTATATAAGTCAGGTTGCCCACCATCACCTTAAACTCTCAATCCAGCACTGTCCCATTCTATTCTCAGGCTACACTTAACATGCCACTTGTGTCTTTCCCATAGATATTTGGGCATTTACATTCCCTAAAAAGGTAATACCTTGATGTAGAAAGTCTGTGAATTTATCCTAAAAAAACAACAAAACTTGCTTTGCTTGTATCATAAGGGTCTGTGGAGGTATGCCCCCCCCCCCCTTGTGTGACAACTTAGGTCCCCACCTGAAAGCGATATTGAACACCAATGAATTATAATGCTATTCCATTGTGCAGGTTAATAGCCCCATGTGTGTCTTTTCAGCTAACAAAATGCCAGTGACACTAAGTGACACTGATAGATGAGAAGAAGTCTGTCGGCCCACAGGGCAACATGCAATAGCGCGGCATTGTGTATTGTCCTGCTAGTAAAACTCACTTAGCTAAACCGCATACTCTGTGAAAATCTATATCCAATTTTATTGTGTTATGAAACCACAAATATGTGATTGCTGTATTTGGCCGTGTACCATAGAGGTCCTCAGACACAGTAACATGACTATCTGGACAAAAATGTGTCTGTTTTTTTCATACATTGTAAAACTATCTAAAACTTTAAAGGATCTTTGCTCCCTCATTTAAAGACCAAGGTAAAGTCAGCGCTAGTAATCACTGTTAAAATATACTTTGTGCTTAAAGAAGACCATGGCTAATGACTAAATAAACGATGGAATTACATTATTGGATTTCATGGCATACAAATAAGTTATAAAGAAATGATATATGCACTCTATACAATATTGTAATAGAAAGGGAAAGTATGGGACAGCTCCGCACTTTCTGGCCACTTGTGGCACTGCAGGAGCTGTCATTTTTTTCACTCAAGATTATTTTTACTATGGGACATTTCAAAAGCATTAGACGCACCTCTGTCCTAGACTTACAGATACCTAATGAAAAAAAACTAAAAACGCATCACACAATAAATATCCGGTTCCTGGAATTGTGTTGAATTAAACTGTGAGGTTACAGAAAAAGTTGGGAAGAGAGAGAAAGATGGAATATAAACATTTCAGGGAGCAAGCTGTTACTTCACTATACTCTCAGTGCACTTACAAGTAACGGCACGTGTCCTGAAATTCTTGTACTCAATCTTTCTGTCCCTGCAACTTTTTCTGTAATTTTATGCTTTAATTAAACACAATTCCATTCATTGAATATATATTATATGCTGCTTTTTTCTTTTTTCATCAGTATATTATAAATCCAGGGTTAAGTGGGCAGGGAAACTTTCTTACCTAGATACTATTCTCTTAAATTAAGGAATGGATAGGAGACACGAAGGACTACGGCACACTGTTTTTTTTTCTTTTAAATAATCAGCTGTCTACTTACAAACAACACATGGATTCATAATGAAGTACTTATCTGCATTGTGCTGCACTAATGTAACATGTACATATATTGCATTTTTACAGTGCTTTTACTTAAAAAGAATCAAGCATCTCCTGAATTTTGTTACAAACTCAACAATGCTAGTGTCTTTTATTCATCAAAATAGTGTACAATAAAAAAATAAGTTGTTATAATAGTTATTTTTTTTTTCTATTTTATTGCTATGTATATACTTATGTATATACTTATTAAGGTGCATTCGACTAGAGTTAGAACACCTCTCTATCATCAATCATTCTGTCCTGCTTGTCCGGCAGTTTTGAAGTGGGTGAGGTTGAACAAGGTGAAGCCAATCAGAGGCTTGGGATTGGTAACGTGTGCTGATCTTGTGGGAAGCAGTTACCTGTCCACTTGTATTATTATGTTAGGAGGGGGCTGTCTGTGATGGGGGCACTATCATGATGTGAATGGCAATAAGCAGGAATCTAGAGACAGAGTTTGCTAGTGGAAGTAGCAGGGTCACCCACTAGTAATGATGTAAGACTCATGATGTATGTCAAATGCAGCTCTATAGCAAACATAATTTATATCCAATTTCCCATATCTTGATCTCTAATATATAAATCTATACTGCAACAGTAACAGTTATGTTGTAAAGAGACATTTATTTCTAATATTTTGATTTTCCATTTAGTGGCAAGAAAAAAAAACCAGTATAATGAAATTATATTAATTTTATTCTGTCCTGTAATCTAAAAGAGATCCCAAGATTCAAAGGGAAATTAAATCCCAACTCTCTCACTGTCACTGCAACAACTTTACAGAATATGTAATCTTTAAATGTATTAATGAAGATCAAATGTCATGGTTAAATTGCACCAAGAATGTAGTCAGTTTATTTAAAGTCTTTATTGGCCGGCAAATAAGGCTCAGATTATCTTGTTGTACAGTCTTCACCATGGTAGTTTGTGCTAACCCACTAAGTTCAATGCAGAATCTCAATTATTCTGTACAAAAGGTTTGCAATAAATGTAATGAAACAAATGACAAATTCAATAAGCTGAGAAGAGAGTGACCGTCATAAAAATGATGGAAATTCTAGAGTTCATTGTGGCCATGAGGCTATTTAGTAGTTTAATTCAAACCATTGCTAGGTGTTCATGGATAAAAGCCCTTTTTGACAGTCACAAATACATGACTGGAGAAGATGTTCCCCTTGCGCATTCACTGGGAATCTATGTCCCATGAAGTGAAAAAAAATAAATAAATCAACATAAGTTAGATTTGGAACCAAAATAATTTATGTTTTATAATAACTTAAAATAATGACAAAATATGTTTCTCTCGAAGAGTGTTGTTGCATTGTAATAGGACCATATTGGGATACTGTCCCTGGCATAGAGCTGCAAAAGTGTCACATTGCTAGTCCAACCCCCCACATTAGAACCACGCCTTTAACTAAATTAACTCTTCTGCTTTTTAAAATAATGTCTGTTTTAGCCCCATTTGTGTCTTAAATTTATCTTGAGAGTTAGGGGACATTGAAACTGCCTATATTGGAAGTGAAACTTTGCCTATTTCAAGCTGTTTTACATTGGACAAGGTGTCCTAGAAATACGCTTCTCTGCCTAAGTACACCTGGAACGCACAAAAGGCTCATTAGAGGGACTGGACGAGACCGAATATTCACTAGCCCGGAGCCAATGCACAACTAAAGTTGGTTTGCATCGTGGAGATGGCTGCTGGTAGAGCAAGGAAAGCCTATAAAGTACAAAAATAATATATACAAAGGATGTACAAAAATAATATATATAAAAAAAGAATTAGTGTATGGGATTAAAACGACTGTGGAAATAATCTCTACTTAAAAAATGTGTTTATACAGAACGATGACATTTCTAAAAGTTCAGTGAACACAAATGGTTCACTAAAATTATTGAATGGATAAATACATAGCTGCTGACTGATTGACCACATCGTATATGCAGTGTCTCTACTGTAAGCAGACAGAGGAGATATTTCAACCTTTGTTGAACCGACTTTTGCTTTAAAAAACAATGGATTTTTTTTTTCCAAAAAATGTTAAAAAAAGAGTGTCTGCAAGTAGGAAATTCATTTACTGAGGGTCAAAAGGTCCAATCTCACTGATGTTGTTGAGAGAATTCTAATCAAACACACACCCAGGAACCAAGTCGAATACCAACTATTTTCAGAACCCATGCTCTCAGTGACACAACATTATTTACAGTGCACTTTTGCTGAAAGGAGTCGTTAGGATGGTGAGTGACAGGAAACACTGACAGTGAAAGGCATATAACTAAGTATAGAACTATGTCATAAAAACCTGTTTACTGAGTAACCATTGACTTAGCAATTAATTATGTAAGTATGATATGTGGACATTGGATGTATTAAAAGAAAAGATTACTTTCATCAAATATATTTCTCTAAGCTACCTAAACCTTAAGAGTATTTTTAATTAAATTCTCAAGCCAGTTTCCTGTTATTCCTTACACTCTCTATACATGATGCATACTGGCAATGGGTTTTTGAAACCTGATGACATGGGTAAATTATGTGCAGTGGCGCACGCAGGGGGGGTTTCTGGTTCTCCAGAAACCCCTCCCCTCCGCGAACCAACGGTACTGTACAGCAGCCGCGGCGCTGTCAAAGAAGCGTCCGCGGCAGTGCTGTATTGTAGTATAATAGAGCACTGCCGCAGATGCTGCTTGACAGCGCCGAAATGGAGCTGCTGCGCATGCGCAGCAGCTCCCTCTTGCAATATTTTTTCTTTTTTCCGGGGGGGCGGAAACCCCCCCTTCTAAATCCTGCTTTCGCCCCTGATGTGACTGGGTTGGGTGGAAGAGCAGAGGCTTTTGAGTAGTATGGGCAGATGCACAGACAGCACAGACTCCCAACGTTAGAGGTTGGGGAAATGGGACAATGTACCCTAGGATAGGGTGTGGTCATGCATCATTAAGCAAGAAAGAATAAAAAGCTTAACAATGTTCATTTTAATAAACGGGACAATTTTAATAGGCTGCATTTATATCTGGACATAATACTGTTACCCCGCTGTACAATAAGGATTCAATCTTATCGTAAACTTGCTGTAATTCACATATGTAATATAAATGTCAAATACAAATGTCAAATGACATATACATGAATAAAATGCAGAGTCATTATTTATCAATGAGCAAAGAGCCATTTTACAGATGATATTACGATAGGGCTCTTTATCGCATCTCCCAGTAAAAGAAACAGGTTAGATAGCATTGTTATGTTATTTGCATGAGGAAGCCTATTTTACTTGTTCCGCAGTAATATACCTGATTTATTATCGCCACCTCATTAAATAATGCTTGTAATTATTTTGACAATAAAGCAGTTTCTTAAATTCAAAAAGATTTCAAAATATTTTTTTTAAAGTGAATTCAACATTTTTAATTTTAATTAGTGAAACTTAAGTTCAAATCTCACATATGCACATATCTGCAAAGTCACAAAAGAAGTAGCCTACAACATGTACATCATGCATAAATATTTTTTTTCTAATAACTATATCAAAATTTGACATGTTCATCAAAGAAGTGTTTTAAGTAATATGGGTAATTTTCACACTGACAGTCTCAAAAATGTCTGATACCCCATGTATCAGTAAAGTCGAAGGTAAGACCGAGTAAAAGTTTTAGAGCTAATTCTTACAGTCAACAGCATGCAAAATAATTATAGTTCAGACAGATCCTCGTTTCCATGTCTAAGATTTGACAGACTTTTCTCTCAAACCGCTTAACACTGTACCTTTATTTTGTTTTATTAGTATTATTTTGCATGCTCTACAAGTTTAAAATTAATTGATCTATGTGTTTAAAATTCTGGGCATTCTGCTATTGTCTTGTAGCCATATAATGACTAGTGTCTGCATGGAGAGCCCTACACATTGGCAGTGGAAACTGTACCCAACCCACGGGAAATATGTATAACTGGTGTGAAATATATGTTATTTATTAATACTTACAGATTCTTTACATCAGTTATTCCTCTGAAGGCTTTTCTGGGGAGTCCTTGTATTTGGTTTTCACTCAAGTCCCTGAAAGAACAAAAAATGATAGATTATACATTTATATATATTTTTAGTGTCCAACTATTTTAACACATAATTGATTTTATTTTGTTTTTAGTCTATTGTATAGAAGATATTTCCCAAATATTTATGACAAATTGCATACAAAATAAAATATATTAAATATGATTAAATAAAGCAATAAACTTTAATGCCCAGCAGAGAAACACATTGGCCTACCCTACTCTTTGGACCTTCCCTCTGGTCAAGTGTGGGTGGCATGATGACATGATTCATGCTATCACGTCCCACCCCCACTGTGCGATGATGTCATACACATCCTTGCGCGCCCACTTCAGAAGAAAAAAAAGCGGGCCCTGGCAGGGTGGCCTTCTCTCCTGGGAGTCCAGGAGGACTCACAGAAATTCTGGGAGAGTAGGCCAGTATGCCAGGGAGAGAGGTTGCTAGTGTCTCAAAGGACCTAGATTACAAGCCTATGGACCAAGATGGTATTGTGCCAAGATTAATAAGAAACATAAATATGTGACTACACTACACAGCAGCATGGTCATGTAAAATAAGCACATGCCACTTCCCCCTGGGCATCTGAGCTAACTAACAAGTGCCTATGGTTGCGTGTATAATTTACAGGACGCTAGTTTTTTATTTGTTTTTTTTCTGTAAGTGTCCTGGGGTATATTTACTAAACAGCACGTTTGAAAAAGTGGAGATGTTGCCTATAGCAACCAATCAGATTCTACTAATCAATTATTTAGTACATTCTACAAAATTACAGCTAGAATCTGATTGGTTGCTATAGGCAACATCTCAACTTTTTCAAACCTGCCATATAGTAAATATTCCTCCTGGTCTTGTAATTGCAGGATTCAAATCAAGATGGTAGGTACTGGTTGGGCATAGAGAGAGGCAATACCAAATATATCAAGTGCTGTAGTGGAATTAAGTATAAAAATGGAAAATCTCACTCTTTTGATATAAATGGGATCATCTTAAGCCTAACTGCTCTGTTAGGCAACAGTTTCATGAACTCAAGATTTGAGAATTGCTGCCCAGGGGGTATATTTACTAAACTGTGAGTTTGAAAACGTGGAGATGTTGCCTATAACAACCAATCAGATTCTAGCTGTCGTTTTGTAGAATGTGCTAAATAAATGATAACTAGAATCTGTTGGTTTGCTATAGTCAATATCTCCACTTTTTCAGACTCTCAGTTTGTCAATATACCCCCAGGTCTGTAAAGACAACACTAGTTACTAAAATCTGAGCCAAATCACTGGTGTTAGACTGAATTCTGTAGCAGGGAGTGCTGCTGGTGAATTTAGCAGAAGGTTCTGACTCTCCAGCTACCTAAGGTGCTTCCCTTTAGTCACTGCTAACAGAGATTAGGGGACTGCCTGGCCGAGGAACCAAGTCAGCTTGTATTCAGCATCCTCATTCGTCTTTAAAAAAAATAGAGATGTATAAAAAAAAAAAAAAATGAAATGAACTTATATCTAAAATATCTAAAGAAAAACAAAAGGAAAGTAACAAATTAATTACAAAACTTAATAAAAGAACAAACAGAAGACTAATTCACACACACTTCTCTAAATACAAACAAAACTGAACTCTTAAACAAACACTTTCTTTTGGAACTAGCAAGAAAACTCCATAGCTTGCATGCTCCCTGCTGCTCCCATGGATTATAGGTGGCTTAACGAAAGCGGGTGTAGTGATTTGGAGCCGATATCCGCCAATCAAAGCCAATCATGATTTGCAAGCAGAAAATAAATTTGTGGTTATTCAAAATTGTTGAGCTGAAATTTAGTCACAGCGAACAGAATTTCTGGGGCTCCATATAACCCTGCTTATTAATGTGCCGTCTAATCCACAAAATGCTTCACTAAAGTCTTGTGGAATCTACTAAAGCGACCTAAGCAATTAAAATAAAAAATATGTCTCCTGTTCACGGGAATTACTGAATCCATCTATTTCAGATGACACTTTGCTTGTAAATGTTATTAATATTACTTTCTACTGAGACAATGTCCTCTGGCTCAAAACACTTTGGCCATAAATCTCCAGAACTGTATATTGATTTCATAAATACCTTTAGTAGGCTGACCAAATGACAGCTTTAATGGTATTACTGATGCAACAAAGACAAAAGTTCAGGGGTATGCACTTTATTTTATACTACTTTATTTTTGTCATGATTAAAATGACTTTGTTTCTGTTACCTCCCATCCATTGTGTGCTGAAGCACTTTACTCATTCATAATAAATCAATGGCTCCTATGATAAAGTAAACAATCAATCAAAGTACACATGTAAGGCAAATTTTTTTGTAAGAAGAAATATTTCATTTAGAATTAAAATATATGTATTTAAATTTCATAAAATATGCACTGGCCTATCAGTTACTTTTTTAGTGTTAGTGAATTTTTTTTATATTTCTGTACAGAGCATGTCCTAATATAAGCAAAAAGGAAAATCACATCACATATCAACCTAAATATCCGGATATTAACCGAAAAGTTCACATCTATTGTCATTTGATTTAGTGTTTTCATAATTGTTGTTTCTTTCAGTCTCCCTCTTACATTACAGCTCCTCCTTAATACCATTGACAATACAGGCAAAGAGCAGGAGGTGACACATTCAGCTGATATCCAAAGTAGGTTAAAGAGAGTTACCAATATACATACCAGAATATAGAGGGGAAACAAAATGGGAACAAGAAATCAATAACTTAATAAGAAAGCATCATTTGCTATTTTAGAGACACTAACGTGGATTTAAGTTCACTTTAGTGAAGAGCTATTGTAACAATACTTATATGCATTCACAGTTTGATTTGCTGTTTTTCCTTTGTGGATGATACACTTGTGTCAGTTACTGTGACTTCTGTACACATAGTTTATGCACAAGGCCAGTAGCAAAAACAAATGACTAAGAAAATAAAAACAAAGAGAAGTCGTATTTTTGCCAACATAGATGGCCTGGACCTGCCCTGGATGCCATGGACCTGCACCTCTTAATGCCCATATGGTATACATATAGTCATGACTAAAAGGATAAACTCATACTTGCCAACTCTCCCGGAATGTCCGGGAGGCTCCCGAAATTTGGGTCGGTCTCACAGACTCCTGGGAGAACAGGCAAGTCTCCCACATCCCGCAATTGCCTGGGCAAAATGACGCGATTCGCTGTGAATCGCATCATTTTGGCCCCACCCCATGTGACAAAATGGCATTTCCGTTGCGGGAGGCGGGGCCAAAATGATGCGATTGGCCGCACCCTGCCCCCTTCTGCCCTCTATTCAAGCCCCTCTCCCAGAATGCAGTTGTCGAAAGTAGGCAAGGATGGATAAACTTGATGCAAAAAAATAATCGTCATATGTTCCTTAAACTCTGACAATTCTACAGTAGCCTTGATCTTAGCAGCATAAGATTTACATTTTTCAAAAGTGCTTTTTCCATATTGTGCACAGTTTATTAATTTGAAGAAGGTGTCATTTCATGCAATGTAGGGTCAAGTTGTGCAACAGATAACCATTTTTAAAGGACGACTTCAAAAGCCCACTAAGTAACACACTAAATAAAATTAAAACGATCAATAAAATATTATTAATACTGGAAACTGATTTTTTTCTTTAGAACAGGGGTGTAAAAAACCCAACAACTATTCTCCTTGCTCCCTTCACGCTGAATATTAGTTGTGACGTTATCACACCTACCATTTGCAGTGAGAAGTGCACATAGAATAGCCACACGAAGGAGAAAAGAAAACGGAAAAGAAGAAAGAAGGCAATAAATAGGTAAGCAAAGGGGAGCAGAAGCATCATGGAGAGCGCAGTGTGAAACAGGAGACAGATGAAGGGGAGCAGAAGCATCATGGAGAGCGCAGTGTGAAACAGGAGACAGATGAAGGGGAGCACAAGCATCATGGAGAGCGCAGTGTCGAGCTTCAAGAAGAAAACATTAAACTTGTTTTTTCTTAATAATAAACCTTACAAAATTACATATCAGACTTTCTCTTTTCTTGCAGCCCACACAATCTTAGACTATGATTATTTGGCACAATTGGGGTTTTGCGTTTGACATGCCTGCTTTCAAAGATTTGAAAATAACATAAGGTAAAAAGATATTCAGCCAGAGGCTGTACACATTCCTTCTACCCTGAGATTCACAATTTATTAAGTAAATTAGTTAGGGAAATGACTGCTGTGACAAATAATTATATTTAATAAAATAAAAATCTGTATGTGCCCTAAAATCTGCACATGCTCAAAGGAAGCACAAACACTGTTGTAAAAAAAAATACCATTTAAAAAAGATAATGCCTTAAGTTACATACATACAGCATGATGGCTAAGTGGTTAGCACTTCTGCCTCTCACAGTACTGGGGTCAAGAGTTCAATTTCCGACCATGGCCTTATCTGTGTGGAGTTTGTATGTTCTCCCTGTGTTTGCTCCGGTTTCCTCCCACACATCAAAAACATACTGGTAGGTTAATTGCCTGCTATCAAATTGACCCTAGTCTCTCCCTCTCTCTCTTTCTGTCTGTGTGTGTCTGTGTGTGTGTGTATGTTAGGGAATTTAGACTGTAAGCTCCAATGGGGCAGGGATTGATGTGAGTGAGTTCTCTGTACAGCACTGTGGAATTAGTGGCGCTATATAAATAAGTGATGATGATGATGATAATGCATATATATATAGTTTTTACATGTTGTTATATGATATCAAAGTGCAATATAGGTATATAGTTTGGTACTAAAAATCTCTTTATAAACAGCAATGAAATAAATAAACTAAATGACAAAATAAAAGGAAATATCTGCTGAAAACTAAAAATGTAAATATCAGTGGAATTTAGTGAGATAGGTGGAATAAGACTCACTCTGCTGGATCTTTAAAACCATCACAGCACCTGCTGGATTGGGAGATCAGAGGAGAACAGTGTATTTTCCCTGTATATGGACTATGAACAGGTTACCAAAATGAAAATATTTGCTCTGGACTAACTTGAAATGGCCACAGAGGCATCACTTCTTCCCCCCAAAAATGATATGTCTGTACAATTACACAAATATATAATTGAGGAGCACATTACAATTTGATTGTTTTTAATCAGACTGTAAATTTAAAAAAAAATTGTGATCACTTCACACACATTACAATTTTGATCTGACAGATGACATTGCAGTGTATGTGCAATGTGGGGCAGTTGTAGGATTGATAAAATAAATTAAATTAAATCACCTCCAGTTCAATCACACTAGGATGAAACTTTTGCACGATAAACAATTAGATTATCAATTGATCTGTACACAAATATATATATATATATATATATATATATATATATATATGTATATACACACACACACACACACATAAAATACACACACATATATATATATATATTGTCTTTTGTCGCACACACTAAATATCGATTTTTCAATAGATTAATGAACAATGATTGCACTGAATGACTGGATTGTGTCATCTCTCAGATCCATAGCGATCATTCCCTGCTTATTAAGACACACCAGAAGGTGCTAATTGGTTTCAGACTTCAGAAATGGCCACAATCCAATGCCTTTTCCATCTATAGTCCCTCTCCCACTACATTACTATTATTACTTGATTTCTTCTGAGCAGCATACACCTTTATTTGGTCACTTATTTCTAGACACTATAGAGAAATTAGATGGCAAATATGGGCAGCCGAATTACTGACCTTCACTGTGATATTGCGTAAGTAATATTTCTTGTTTGTCTCACAGTATAAGAAAATATAATTTGAGGGAAACAAAAGTAATAACATTAATTTCAAATAGAGAGGAGAGCAGGGACAGCATCTATGAGTCATGGATTAAAAATGGGCAGTCGGCCCACTTAGGAAGGGAAATAAGGCTGTCTCTGCACTTGGGAGAAAGGGGAAGCGTGTTGAGAATTGTAATGAAGAGTGACAGGTTCCAGAATAATGCAAACATTATTCCGAAACGTGTCTGTAAACTAAATGACATGTAGAAGATCCCTCAATAATAAGACAGCAGGACTAACAATTACCCTTGTTCCATTATACTACACAAGTGTGCCTATGAACGGACACTATTGGATATTCAATTAAAAAGATGAGTCAAAAAGGAAGAGATGTTTATAATACTATGACAGCCAGTTTCAATCTATGAGAGGTAAACAAAATTATGCATAATAATTACTACTAGATGTAAGTGAAAAATGGCACAATTCAAATCCATAAACCTTTGTTTTTTCTCCAGACTGATACAATCTAAAGCAAGGTCTTACTGATGCCAAACATTCCTTTCAGTCATGTCATATGTTCCAGAAGAGGCCATAATTCCAAGCTCTACCCAATGCAAACGCGAGTTATCCTACTTGTTTTCATGATTTAAATTGAAAGTGAGGCGATTGTATAAGAGGAAAGCAATATATTGTGATGCCAAATACATAAAGATACATCTACATATATACATACAGGTATTGATACATATATGGGCATATTCAATTGTTGGCGGTTTCCGCAGTGGAAAAAGTATTACCGTTATTACGGTAATCCTAAGCCAGATTTCAGCTCGCAGCTCCCTGAGCCGCAAACTGAAATCCAGCGAGAAATGTACCGTAATAATGGTATTTACGCACACTATTACCGTAATGATGGTAATAGTGCACGCACCACGTTACTTTACGCAGCAACGCCAACAATTGAATATGCCCCATAATCTCATGTGACAGATGATACTTTTATATACAGATATACAGATTTTACAATTTTTACTTTATCATTATTTATTGAGAAATATGTGAAGAATCCATGTGTGAAAAAAATAAGTACACCCCCTAATTCAGGAGCTTGTAGAACCACTTTTAGCAGCAATAACTTGAAGTAATCATTTTCTGTAGCAGTTTAACAATCTGCTTTGCTTCAAGTCATTGATCTTTGAGTGCATTCTTTATGCACAGCTCTCTTACTGTCCCACCATTGCAACTCATTAGGATGGACTTCAAGTTGACTACTCAAAACTTTGATTATTTTTGTAATCATTCAGTTGTAGATTTGCAGGTGAGCAATATGATTTATGCTTTACAGAAACATAAGCAGACATAATGGGGGACATTTTTACGAAACTCTGTAGAAAGGGTGTTGATGCCCATAGCAGCCAATCCAATTTGTAAAGAAAAGTTTAGACATTCGATTGGATGCTTTAAGCAGTAGCACTTTATATTATTTATTTATTTTTTTTAAATCTAAATAAAAATACAATCACTTAAAATAATGATAGTTCCATTTCTAATTAGGTTACTTGTATATAACATGCCTTCCAGAACCCTAATGCCCTAAAATAGAGCCTAGAAGAGATGACCAAACTATTAATTTGGCCTTAAGTGTTCCCGGTCCGCCCCCAACCACACCATACGGCAAAATGATTTTACTTTAGTCACCGCAGCTCTATTCATAGACTATGAAGTCTATAGAAAGTATTTTACAAAGATCTCAACCACATCTACTGGCAGCCAGTGGTACAATAGCTTCTGTAGAGATTACCACTTAGTAGCATTGGTGCTTTAAACATGAAGGCAATAATGATCATCCCTTACCTAAAATCTGTGGTATGTCTCTGTATTTATAGACATTCAATTTCTGAAAAATATACTATGTCATACCCATAGTACGTCTCTGCAAGCATTAGCCGTGATAGCTGTGGTCATCTTATACTGTACTTAGAACGTGGCCAGATAATGAACTGCTTTGGTGCCGTGCAGTGTTGACTGGATTTTTAATACAACGTTGTTAGATTTATTCCTTACTGGCCGCCAAGTGTCTTAAGTTTACCCAGAAGACTTCTTCATTTAATTAGCTTAGTGCTTTATTAATATAAATATTCTACTATTGATCATAAGAGAAGCTGATGCAAGTTTGAGCCAGGCATACATCAGATCCATTTAATGGAGATGCACTCAGAAGAGAAGTTGGCTCTAAATCAAGGTAACTGGGAGGAAGTGCTCCTTGGGGATGACGAGCCTTAGCTGAATCCATAACATTTTTACACAGACATCTTTTTTTTCCTTCAGCAGCAAGCACGTAGAAAACAGTTATGAAAATGGCCTCGTCTTCTAGGTATCAATTAAAGATGTCAATACCTTAATTAAATTGAATAGTTTAATTAGATTTATGCCAGAGGATGCCATTTATAGCCATAATAGGTTTTTTGGCTTATGTTCAAAGCAATGAGCAGAAGGGGGATTGTAAAAGTCATTGCTGACAATGTATTAGTGAATGCTTCCCTTCCCTTAGTGCAGACATCTCATAGCATAGAGGTCATAATCAGCCCTCACTGGGTACAGAATGGTTTTATAGTACTTTCACAGTAGAAGAATGAATATACATATGTGGTAACTGAAACAGATGAGGTAGTCAGTAATGCCTTTTTACTACAATGTCCATACATTTCTGTACATATAGTAGCAGCTGTCTATGTATGAACTACTAATGTACTGAAACCTCCCCTTCTCCACGAATGAGAATTATTCAATGTAAAAGTTCACATTCGTACTTTATTCTATATGTGTACAGATAAATGCATAGAGAGTTATATTTAGGCCAGTTACCCACTGGAGTTACAAATTATGCATGTAGGAAACTTTTTTAAACACCAGTAAAAGTATGTAAATAAGTATGAGGATTATTGATTCCAATGATCCCCTTGCCAACTACGGCAGTGTCTTTTGGATGCTACCTTGCACCTACATTATGGGGAGGGCTGGCAAATCTCAGCACGGGGGGCAAGATTCGACTCGGTAGCCTATTAGGAACACTTTAAAGGAAAAAAATGCAGTGAGTGACCCAGTCCAAGGTAGCCCACTATGGGACCGGCCTGCTTGCATTCACTGTAAGTAAACGTATGGGGTTCAACTGCGTGACTGAGTGTCCTCCATTGACCCCCGACAACAGGTATAAGGGCTGGTTACCCCATTGCATGTCACATGTCTAATAAAAACATTAAAAAAGGATATCAGTTACCAGCCTGTAGCCAATCAGTGCTTAAGGACATTTACAATTTAGAACACAAAACTTGCAAACTTGATACCCATATCATATATATTTATATATATATATATATATATATATATATATATATATATATATATATATGTATATATATTACAAACAATAGCAAAGATACACAATTCCCAGTTATATCAGATGTTTACAGTTCTACTGCGCCTTACCCCTGCCAGACTGTATCACTGGGGAGCCGAGCGACGATCACCTGCCCCAGCTAAAATTTCTTAATAAATAGCGGTGAGATTTTCTATAGCTGCGATAAATCTTCCATATCGCCACTATTTCATAAATAGGCCCCTATGCCTTTAAAGCAGCATCATTTTACAAAGATGAGAAGTGTTCTTGTTGGTGGTGAAATTGCATCAATACCTTTATCTAACTCACACTTTGACATTAACTATTCTAATTTCAGATACTGGTCTAAAGGAAATGTTGATCACATTTAATAATAAAATGTTAATTACGGCTTACGAGAACAGTCATAAATTTTACATTGTAATATTGCTGGAAGTCAGTGTGATCGCATATTTTAATATTACGCAGTGTTCTTTGGAATCTTGCTACAATGGTCTCTTATAGAATACTGCTATATTTTCCTTTGAAAGTGAAGAATGGAACTACTGTCACATTAACACTTTATCACATTAATGGCCATTCAAAATGTACGCTCTAAATTAGTTTCCACAAAATTTTATATGTAATATAAGCACACAATAAATCTTGCTATTGCCAACTGCAACTGTGAACTTTAGTCATGGTGAAGAAATGATAAGTAAAGCTAAATAAAACAAAGTCCTGTTCCAAATGAACTATGACGAAAAACAAGAGAATTCAAATGCAAAAAGGAATATAGTTATACATGTAATACATTAACAGAATAGTAGAGAACAGCAGTCACGGACAGAGTAAAATTCAATTGTACCAGAGTGATGGTTTTGGCCATATAATACGTTTTGTGACATTTCCTTTTATTTGCCTAGAGCCAAAATGTTCATTTCATGCAATTTGTGGTTTAAGCATCATTTGAAATTATATAAATTTGGCAGCTCTGTCTATTGTTACAGACTATAGTTGCAATGAATGAAGTTAATCCAATTTTATTCATGTAGCGAAAACATCCCTGTAAACCATAAGCACTGCTATCTAATGCTACTTCCTGAAAGGTTCATGTTTGTTCATCAGATTACAAGAAGCTGCATATCTGTGTGCAGCCCACCAAGAATACTGATCCAGTGTATTTCATGGTACTGTCCAACAAACGATTTTTACTGGTGCACCAAATTTATTTGGATTTACATTCTGACTTATTGACATAAGAAATATGTACTGTAAAATTTAATCTATAAAGTATTAAACATACTTGCATTGTTTAGTGACGGTTAGAATGCAGCCAACAAGGTCATTCATATTGTTACTACAATATGAAATGTAATGTACTGGCTCTCTACAATGGGCTACCATATATAAATATAATTAAAGTGTACCAGTCATCTACACACACTGTGGAAAGAGGGATTTTGTGCCTGAGTTAAAATTCATCATTAGCAACTGGTGAACTAATGATAGATGCATGATATATATATATATATATATATATATATATATATATATTATATTGTTTCAGCCCAGAAAACTGCTGCCTTCACCGGACCGTATTTGCAATGCGCAAAGTTGCCAACAGTGTAAAGCAAAATTCTCTTTTGAGACATCACTCGCCTCAATCTGCACTTAAGCATCTAGACTTCCGCCAAAGTACATGAGTTTGTGGTGCAAAATGACAGCATTTGCAGAGCAGCAAAAATTTGCACTAAAATTTAAGACTAATGCAAAAAGTTCGGAGGAGTGACTGTGTTCCTTACAAAATACGGAATTGGCATACCGGTGAAATAGTTTTGTCAAAGGGTACAAAACCGAGATTTTGATTTGCTGAGCAATACTATTAAAATGAAATAGAGATGCTCAGGCTCAGTTTTCTGAAAACCAAACCCCCAGAACATTGCCAATTCAAGTACCAGCTTTCCCTGGAGTGGCTCCTTATATCTATTTTTCACAATGTTTTCCCCTCCCTGGGTCTATCCCTCTTAATCATTGGTGGGTGCTGTATCAGGGGGTTGGAGGGGGAGTGGAGATGAGCTGTACTTCCACAGAAGGTCCCCTGCTGGGCTCTAGACAAAATGTCTGAACTAGTCATGTTGAGAACAATGAATACTAATTGCCCTTCCCCCTCACCTGTATCCTGCAATCTTATCCTTACCCATAACCCATGTGGCTTCACTTTAAGGACAATGACTAACAGCTTCCATGCAATATCAACAAGATACAATAAACAATATACATATTTACAATCAGCTACAATGGCCCCTTATCCACATGTAATTAGACACTGCAGTGGTATTCTGTTGTGTTGGGGAACAAAAGCAAGGGCTATAAAAAGTATAAAGCTATAATCCACATTTTGTGAGAAACGAGGGCGGCGCTTCCCAAAGTGTGCGCCGCGGCTTCCAGGGGTGCCGCGGGCCAGCAAGCAAAAAAACAAAAAAAACGTATAAATCAGCGCGGCGCCGGGCGCCAGGACCCAGCATCCTCCTCTCTCACTGAGAGAGGAGGATGCTGGGTCCCGGCACCACGCGGATTTCTGGACTGACAAGCTGCGTGAGAGAGGAGGTCTCGAGGAGAAGTTACCGGTTGAGAGCGGGATCTGCATATGTTAAATTGACCCTGGATTAGGAGCATCCGGACAGACAACCTGGGGAGGAAGGTATGTGAACTACCCACCCTTCCCAGACCTGTGAACGGACCTTTTCGTGATTTAACCCATGACATTCCAATCCATCTATGGACAGGCGGCTAATGCCCTTGTGCTAGAGACCTACAGAGTTCTCGGCATATATCTCCAGTTTTCCAACGTTATAACATTGACTAACAAAGTGCTCAATTTATTTGTTTTTAACAGCAAGTTTGCCCTACAATAGAATATTTTGTTAGCTCATCTATTGTGTTTAGTTTTGCAATACATTTAAGTAAATCTATTTTCTCTGACTCATATCTCTTCTTAAATATCTATTCCCTTTCCCTTCCCTTTGCGCTGGGGAATTCAGTTTTTTGTTTTGGCATCATTAGGAGGTTCAGACCATCTCCTTTGTTTTTCCCCTAGGCTGCCCTATTTCTCTTCCACGTGGGAAGCGCAGATCCCCCATATTTTTATCTTAAATTTTGTTTGTTTTTTATCTGGCTGGCCCGCGGCACCCCTGTGGAAAAGGGCATAGGAGGGGGACAGCGTGACAGAGGGCAGAGGAGGGGGACAGCGTGACAGAGGGCAGAGGAGGGGGACAGCGTGACAGCGTGGCAGAGGAGGGGGACAGCGTGGCAGAGGAGGGGGACAGCGTGGCAGGGGGGACAGCGTGAGAAGGGGCAGAGTGTCTGGATGCATAGGGGCATTTTTGCATACAACTAAATAAGTATTTCTGTCCTGACCTAAATACTTATTACATTTTCTTGACCCAACTACTTCTAAAAACAGGACTGCTCGGTAATTATTTTGGAGGAGTGCCTTGAAAAAATTATGGAGACTCTAAGGGTGCCGCGAACTGCAAAAGTTTGGGAACCACTGGGTTAGGGTGATATTAATATCTCGTTTCACCACGATTTTATATAAAGAGAAATGTGATTTCTAAAGAGGTAGGAGGTTAGACTTTAGTGTGACGTTTAAACTTTTGCACAGTGCAGCTCTTTAGCTTTTCCAGCCTTCCCACACATCTAGTCACATATATAATTTGTGGAGACACCAGAAAGTAGAAGTAGGCATGCACCTTAGAGTGTATCATATAGGTACTATGGTGCAAAACCAAAGCAATTTTCAGGACGCATTTAGTGCATGTCATGAATGAGCCCCACTATGTTTAGGCAACTTGTACACCTTCATTTGCACTTAAAAATGAATATTGGATAATTTCACTTCAAGTGACGCCACTTCTATCTCTCTCCCTTAGGTTTCCCTAATGCCTATCTCTCCAGCTGCTGTGTAAAAATGCCCCCGAATGTCACTCCCAAGGCCTTCCCAACTTGGACACACTGGCTACTGCTTGTTCAATGACGGCAATTCCTGGTCTCAACACAATGATGTCACCTTAGCTACCCCAGTGCAAAAGTTATGCAAGTTAACCAGATCCTGAACACTGTGCTGGAATTTACCTGTCACTAAAAGCCTATAAATGCCTATCTAAACATCCTGTTCAAAGTCACATACAATTTATCCAAACAGAGTGTGTATGTATATATATATATATATATATATATATATATATATATATATATATATATATATATATATATATATATATATTCAGTGGTAAGCCAGAGGTTAAATATAGCTATGAAAGGTGTGACTCAACCTTCTGTGTACATCATTCCGTCAAGAAAATACCACATGTCTTTCTGTCGCATTATGTGCTCAGCATACAATGCTTTATAGATTGTCCATCATTATCTCTAATAGAATCTCAAGGTCAATGAATAAATAAAATACGCAGAACACTTTCAATGAATTCTGCACTACAGACATGTAAAATGTCACCTCTAAAGATGAAAATCCCCCTCATTTATTACATGTACGGAAGGAATGCAAGCTTTTCCTGCAACTTGTACTGAGCTATGCTAACAACTGAGCTAGCTTGGTTTTACCTATGCTTACATCATGCAAGTGACTATTACTACAAAGATATGCACTTGCCTCAATAATTAAAGCACACTTGCCTCAATAATTAAAAGACAATGAAGTGAACCCTTTATAAAGTATCTTTCACCTGCATAAAGAAGAGGCAGCCATTGTAAGCGCTGCACCAATATTCATCTTATCAGTTCACTTACCGTTAGGCTGTGTATCGATCGGCTGCATTATTTATTTATTATTTGTTTAGGCTTCAAGGTGACTGCTTTTACTAAGTGTAGTTTACAGGTGGACTTTAATGGGCAAGCTTAAGCTGTAGCTTTATATATGCCAGGACACATTGCAGGATTCATTTCCAGATGGTGTACAAAAACTCTCTGCACCTTGGTCTGTGCAGGTTTGCCTAGTTTTCTGCCAAAGAATTAATTTTATTTTATTTTGTTTTATTATGAGTCTTTATTTATATAGTGCCAACATATTATGCAGCACTACATGGCAAATATTCATCTTATTCATCAGTCTAAATTCTCTACCATACAATACAGACTAGGGTTAATTCTGGCAGAAGCAAATAGATTCGCCTTGCTCAAATTTAGCCTGATTTTTTTAAATTGATCTAAAAGCTCTAAAATATCCATTGAATTTTCAAACTTTAGAACCAATTCAATGAACCTGTTTGAGAAGCAATGTTACACAATTTAAGCATCTCCACTCATTTATATTAAATCTGGTAATATTTTGATCCATCAAGATTAATTCACGCTTCACTGGAAAATTGTGATTTCCTCTATGATGGTTGTGACTATTGATGTCTAGAAAGCAAATTGAAATATATCCAACCCTCAATCAGCTTCTTTTTTTGTTTCATATTGTAGCAGTACTTTACAATACACCCTTAAGGGCTAATTTGCCTCTAGAATTGCTAAATTCCTTAAATGGAAGCATAGTAGACAGATGCCCAACTGATAGGAGATACAAAACCACTAAATCTAATGAATACTGAAGCAGAAACCACATGCTGAGGGTCTCATGTAATTATGTAATGGAGTGGGTGGACAAAACATCAATAATAATAAATGGTGTGTAGTGCAACATGTTAGATTTACTGACTGGCTGGCTGCACTCCTCTCATGTATGCTGTGTTTTTCCACTCTGGGTTATTTTTACACAAGGCTATGTGACTACCTCAGAGATCAACTATCAGTATTTTCATAGACTACAGCATCATGCAGTTTTTTTTGAGAACTCATGCGAAGGTAGCATCATATTTCAAGTAATTGTTGTAATCAATGAAATGTAAAATAAACCTTCATAGTACATAAGGTTTATTGAAATGTTCATTGTAACTCATGAAAATATGTAAATTTCCATATTTACATTTTATCATGTTAGTGAGAGCTGCAATATTGATTTGTCTATTAAGTCAAAATGAAAAATCACCCACAAATATAGACGGAACAGCACCCATAAAGCCAAAGAGCCTGATTCATTAACAAATGCGAAAATGAACGTAATGTGCATTTAAAAAAAAACAAAAAAACGTATGTACATCGGGTATACACACTTCTGTATTCAACAAGGAGCGGATGTAAAGATACGTATATTAATGAGTACGGGTCTAGGTCCGCTCTGCTCTACAGACAAGACACTGCAGGGTACATCTAATAAATATGTGGCATATAAAGTCCCAAGAGAATGCACAGAAAAAGAAACATTAATGACAAAACAGTAAAAAAAAGTTTGTTTTTTTATTCCAACAAATACATTAGGTTGTTCTTAATGTCTTCTGTACATATAATACATTTTTACAGTTGCTCCTGGATTGCAAACACATGTTTCAGCATGCATACACAGCCGTCATCATTAGTATTCGACACTTACACCAGACCTGTAGCTGGTGCAATTGATATGACTAAAAATCATGTACCTTAGAGATGCCCAAAGCTTGAATCTCACTCTATTCATGTGCTTGGCACGCTCTTACTGTACATTTACTATGCGCATACTCCCAATTCACTCTCAGTTCCACCTCTGAAATTGTAGGCTGTATTAAGGGTCCTTTGGGCTCTATTATGAATTGGACGTTTCTCCATACTCTGGTTCTGGGCATACGCAGAGTAATTGTGTGCAAAATACACAATGTATCGTCATTTACACTCCTTAACTAATCAGGCCGAAAATGTGCAAATATGTTTGAAATAAACAACGCACGTACTGACTCACACATCAAGAATGCATAAGCACAATTTATATTTACTAAGTATATGATTACTGCAGTACAGTATTTAATAACACAGCAAAAATTCCCCTCCTTCTCCTCCTCCGGTATTACAATATTTTACTAAAGCAAAATATCCTTTAAAGAATGTTTGCTATAGAATTTCAAATATACTACACCAAACTCAAAGGAAGGCCAAAATACTTGATAACACAATACAGATTTAGTAAACTGTGATGCTCAGACATGACGTACAAAGAAACTGCCAGGAAATCACAAAAATATACAAAATAAATAAGCGCTTCAGAATGGAATTTCTAGGAAAGCATTTTTTAGTTATTATTTTAAAAACAGACAACACTAAAGGTCTTTATTTTTTATTTATCCTTAATTTTTTTTTGCAATTTCTAAAAGTAAGCTTGTGTTTTGTTTTTTTTTTGTTTTTTATTTATTTATTTACTTTTTATTTTGAAATGACAATTTGCACATCCATAAGAACAAACAATATGTCCAACAATATAACAATGATAAAAAGACAAAAACAGAAAGAATTAGTATGTCATTTTGACAATTTTTAAACTTACATTAAGAGAGAGGGTGGAGGAAAATTAGGGAAATAAAGGAATGTTTTGTTTAAACATTTTTTTTCTTTTTTACAATGTAAATTTCTTTAAAATTAGCCTAAATTAAGGACTGAATGCACCTTTAGACAGGAATGCAATCAAGTAAAGAATATAGTTTAATGTATGCATCATACAGTATATTTATAATTTCTATAAACAGGTATTTTTATATTTATACTTTTTTACTGATTATTATTATTATTATTATTATTATTAGTAGTAGTAGTAGTACTAATTATATTTCTATGCAAATAGGCATTGCTGTTTGTGTGTTATATACAATAAAAAAAATTGTGTGATTTTATTTCAAAAAGTAAAACAAAATAACATGTAACAAAAAAAGTCAAACATTTTAACCATTTATAGTGTTTTAACCAATGTATTGTATATTTTATTGGAACTTGATATTCCCTTAATAGAGAAACTCCAGTATTTAATGTAAAGGTAAAAAGTGCTGTGCCATTTGAGTTGTAATTGAAAAATCTAATTTAAATTCAGCTTGAAATTAATTTAAAACATAATTTTATTAGAATTGAACTAGAGTGATGTTCTAATTTTTAATTAATTTACATTTTAGACATAAAGCACCAATATTGCAATTTAACGTTCACAGCACCAGAATAAAAATATACAACATATTGTAATATACTCAGCATTGATACCCTGGTGGATTAAAAACTAAAATAAATTGATCCTTAGTTATTTACTATAGTCTTATGTCACTATATATTCACATTTACAATTTTCATTTAGATATGGTGAAAAATAAATGTCTCAATCAAATGAAATATACATTATATAAATATGTCACCGGTATTTTTAACATTATGCAAGTAACACAGGCCCTGAAGTATAGCACTCAATGACAATACAGATATTATAAAATGGGTGTTGTTACAAATTTTCATAATTTAAATGAAATGGTGCACAGTGTATGATTAGACAGTGTGGATGATTTCACACATATTAGGTTGATATTTTACAGTGTCAGAACATAATCAATCAGACCTGATGGAAAACGTTTTTTTTTTTGTTTTTTTTTTGCTAAGGTACATCACTCCACATGACCCAGAGATCTGCAAGTCCTACCAGCAGACTGAGTAGCAGTCGAAGCATGCACAGTCAAAGCAAACATAACTAGTGCCACTGGATACAGCTGATTGCAGCAAAAATATCCAACACTGACTTGTACACAGCACTTGTAATAAACAAATCATCCACAATGAAGTTAGTTCCATGGCTGTCAGAGTAGAAAGCCAGTAGAAATGTACAAAATCTACTTTTCAAGTTATTTCATTTCTTTAGGGCAAACATTTTTTTTTTAAATTTAGAATAATGGTCTCTAAACATATATATCTAAGGTAAGAACATTTTAAAAAGGAAATGTTCTTTGTATTGACTCTCCCTCCCATTCAGTAGGCTTATTGGAGGGTAGACATTTGACAAAGAGGCAACCATACAGGAACAGCTAGTGGTAAATTTATCAAGCTGCGGGTTTGAAAAAGTGTAGATGTTGCCTATAACAACCAATCAGATTCTAGCTGTCATTTTGTAGAATGTACTGAATAATTGATAATTAGAATCTGATTGGCTGCTATAGGCAACATCTCCACTTTTTTTTCAAACCTGCTGCTTGATAAATTTACCCCTAGTGTTCGAAGTGGAAATTTACAAGTGGCGGTGTGGAAACGTAAGTGAAAGGAATTTGACAGTTTTACAATGGAGGCAGTAGGAGAAGTTACACTATGGCATATAACTGTAAACCAGCCCATTTGAGAACCATTAGGGACATCCCCAAAATGAAACAGTCTGGATGAGACTCTTTTTAATTGTGTGCTGGGAATTATATTTACATTATATTTGATTCTTATATACCATAGGGCTGAAACATAAGAAACATTGATTAAGTGTGTGAGTGGCATGGCTCAGACAACAGAGGACAACTGGTGATATCACCCATTCAATCACCATAATCCAATAACCAATATATTTTCAATTTTCCCATCATGGCTGAATTGAAAATGCAAAACACGCTTCAGGAGTGGATGACTTATTGCTCCCATATAATTCATTTAAATGTTTAAAACACAGTAATGTATTGGATACAAACATGTACCTTACATAAGGCCCTGAGTGTGGTGCAATAAACCATCTGATAATTACATTTTTACAAGCTACTGCGATAGGCATGTTTAATTAAGGAAAGGGTGATATATACCACTATAAAACTATTGTGAAGAGTAGGTAAAATATAAATGATAAAATACCTAGAAATAGTAAAATACATGATGAATGGCATGCAGCACAATACTTTTGGTCATCTAGGGCAACTGACCTTACTTGCATAGCTATTCGCCATTTCGGCAATAAGTATCAAATATTTTAAGGCATAAGGTGAAAAACCCGATCGTGGAAGCTTGTTTCAGCATGGCTGCAGACACTCATGAAATTCATAGAAAGTGTTCTCCAGACATTGCAGTTTTACAGTGCTTTATGTTAGGTAATGTGTTGTATCAAGCCAATGCCAAGTTCTATAATATATGTAATATATATAGATGACTGGTTTAAAACTGTCTGGAGGCTCACATGCAAATGCAGACCATCCTCAGTTTATGTTGTTAATTCAACACTAGGAAGTTAAAGGTTATGTGCAATATGATACAGTGGTATTGGTCTCTTGCTTGTAGTGATGATTAATAGATTTATTACATAGGTCTATTGTAACACCTAGAGAGTACATGAAGCATTCTGGCTTATTTTCAGAATAATATTATTTGCAGCAGTTGATGGGATCTAATAAGTTGCAGCTTTCAATGTTTCCTTGACTTATTACTTTGGAGTGGGCTCTTCATATTAATCAGTAACTGAAATGTAATGGACCCTATAGGAGTTCCTTGCATGCTTTCATTGAGGACATATTATATGATCATTTGTTTGCCTATGTATAAAACTTGTATTATACCACACGTGGCTACAGTATAATTACCAAATATGTTTCTTTTACATTTATGACTGTCAGAAAGGATGTTTTGTTTAAATTGACGTGGTTGAAGGCATAGCCTCAGATATTCAGAACTTGGACGCTGTAAAGCATGGCATGCTGGGCCTTATTAAACATTTGTCTCATTGAAATTGACTGAAGGGGGAAACGGCAGGGAAGGCTGCTGGTGCTAGGAAATGCACTGGAACAGAGCACATTATGATAGTGGATCATGGTGTTATTGCTGGAACAAAGCCATTCTGTTCACATTTGCTTTTAAGGGCTAACCCGACAGGTCTAATTTCTTCAAAGTGGGACCACCTGGTACCAGGCCATTTTCGCCTCTAAAAAATGTAAAACTTTAATTGGTACAACAGTATAAAACATCTGTTCTGACCTGGATCCAAGCTTCTTTCCAGAAACGAAGCTGGTCTAACGGATACATAATGCTGCAATGCTTTACACCTGAATGGATTGCCAATTTTACTAATAACAAATATCAATTCCTTATAATAACATCATATTATAAAGCCAAGCTGGTCCCAGGACAGAACTGCTTCAGATTAAGATCACAGCAGTAACTGGCGTATTGTCAACACAAGTTCTTCGTGAGTGGGTCCTTACATCCAGTTCCATTTTGCTTTCAAAGTACGTGGGGCATTCAGAAAGTGGAATTGACCAGTAGAGGTGTGCATTCTACAGTATATCTCTGACTGCAGAGAGCATTGGGGCCTAATTTAGTGTTTGACACATTTTATAATAAAGAACAAGTTGACAGAGATTCTGTCTAAAATAAATCAAGATACGTCCAACTCAAAAACAGCAGTACTTCTGGCTTGGGTCGACGTAATTTCAAAATTATTCTGTTTATAGCCCTTTTACAGATTTTTCTTACCGAGGGGTAACATTTTTAATCTTGGTGCAAATTTTGAGGTGTAAATATTATCAAACAGCTCCGTATTGTGTAGAAGTCGTTTGCATCGGGAACACCAAGATTATGCAATATGATTCAGTGTGGTTAGTTCTACACTAGCAGGTAGTGATATTCATAGGGCAAATGGCCCACTCCGTAAGGATACACAGACACTGAAGTGAAATTCATGGATCGATGGATAATACATCCATGTACAATCATAGTTATCATTAAAGATTACTGTACACTAGTGAATAAAATATGGCTACTGTACTTTATCTTATAGACGATATAAAGTAAAGTACCTGTCCATTTAATCCTTTGGACACACACTGTTTATTCATCTTATCAGGCAATTATACGCAGTGACTAAATGTATTTTAGTTGTTACAATAGTGAAAGCCCTCTCCTTAACCAACAGTTAGCAACATTTTGTTATGTTTCATGCTATATGGTCTTCATGGATTTCCTTCATGATGAAAAGCCAACAAAATAGATCTATCCTGTTCCTCTAAGCAATAAAAGTCCTCACCTTGAGGGTCTACATAATCCCTTCTTCACCTGACTTCACCCCTTCTTCCTCCTAATAAAGTGATCTATTTTAGCTTTCATAAAATATTCTTTGTTAAGATTTTTAAGATTGAAAAAAAAATGTTTTGGGCAATTTAAGAAAAAATTGTCACCGGGGCAGGTGAGCAATGCTCAGCTTCCCAGCAACGCTGGCTGGCAGCGGTAAGAGGAGTCTTACAACTCACCAAACCGGTCCTGGGGGTATATTTACTAAACTGTGGGTTTGAAAGAGTGGAGATGTTGCCTATAGAAACCAATCAGATTATAGTTATCATTTATTTAGTACACTATACAAAATGACAACTAGAATCTGATTGGTTGCTACAAGCAACATCTCCACTTTTCAAACCTGCAGTTTAGCAAATATACCCCCTGGACTCTTTGCACATGCATGAGCTGGGAGGGGTCTATTTTAGCAAACAGACTCCAGTATGTCTGTATTTCATTGTATGCTTTATTGTATAAGCTTCTTCATCATCTATGGGGTCTATTTAGTAAAAGATGGCGATATGGCTGATTTCCTATCACAATAACAATACCCAGCTGCCTCTGCAATATTGGTCCAGAGAGGTAAGGTTCCATTTTGTTCTGTTAAATAAAACACATAAGCATGACCCAGTGAATCTTACCACTACCAGGGGCTACCTTTGATGAATGATGGGGCTTTATGGCATATGATAAGAAAAAATAAACTAAAAAAGATAGTGCTAAGTATTTACCACAGACTACATTGCAGATTTTAAACTTTTTAAAAGAAAATAGTCATATTTCATGATTCAGGTATATTACAAGATTTGCTGTCAACTAGCAACAGAAAGACTGGCATATTTCCAGAAAGGCGCTATATTCTATTGATGCAATGGGATTATGTAAAAACAAAAATGTTTGTTTTCCTCAGAAAAAAACAGTAAAATGATCACATGTCTACAAAACACCTAAACACTTATATTTACAAGGTGTGCAAAGGCATTTTAAATCGCAGCACATGTTTTACATTGGTTCCCAGAATATACGTAAAGGAAAATCGTGATTACTGTGAGATTGTTCAATCATCACAGCAGTTTTTAGTCATCTATTGAATGACCAGTAACCTCAAGTGATCAGAAACCTGATAATGCAAAATAAAAACACCTGTAATTCTTAATGTGTCAGTCACATAAGTACAAGTCCCTCCCACAAGAGATAGCCTGCCCTTAACAAAGGAAGGTACTAGAGTAAAAATAGCATCTGTTAATGACCACTCATAAAACTACCCTAGACCACACTTCACCGTGCCATAAGTCCATTAGTTCCACAAATTAGCCACCAAGCTTTAAACCTTTCATGTTGGTCTGAAGAGGCTTCTGTTTGAGCAGGCTGTAGCTGTGTCATAGGATAACAAGACCACAATAATACTGGTGCCTAATCATTCCAGCTGCTAAGCCACATTTCCCCTGAGACTGTCCAGGTTCCCTAGCAGTCAGTGTAATTATACTTATACACAGGATGCCGCCTCTGCTTTCTACGGAACACCTTGCTGCTATTTACCAACTCTTCAGGACGTTCCAGCCACACTGGTTTTTATTTTCTGGGGCTGTGTTATTTTTCCATAGAAATATATCATTTTATTTCAATTCTATATGATTGCTAACAGTTCTTATTACATGTTTATTTTTATTATTATTTATCTTTTCAGTTTACGTCATAATTTTGTTTATTTTATTTAGTTCCTGTCACTTACATCACACATGTTCACTGTCCAATTATACAATGGAAAGGGCACAGGGGCAAAGGCAGAAATTCAAGTATTGCTGCAAAACCTGTTCTATTATCACCATTTCAGGACGGCGATAACAGATTAATATAAATTAAAAATTTTACCTAATTTTAAAATTTGTATTTATTTTTTCCATATAATTGGAACACAAAGGCCAATATAGTTAGTATAGTTTACAGCTACTACTTATTCATCATCATCATCATCATGATGATGATGATGATGATGATGATGATATAAGTGAAGGTAATGAGCTGCTCTCCTGAGGTGGGGGTGGGATCTGCTCTGTTTAATGACTATGCGCTGCTTCCTCTAAGGTAATAGGTAGACTGTGGCCAGTGGTGCGGAGAAAGGGGAATCCCCTCCTTTTCTAATGTCTCCTCTCCATCTCTATATAACAACCCCCCCCTTTGAATATGGCATTACTGACTAAGGGATGTATGTGTAAAACTGCGATCAGCCATTACAATGGAGAAAACAGTCGTATTCTCTGTAAAATGTCAATCGAAAAATGTATGAAGAAGTTTTGTCAGAAGAAATCAAAGCTTATTAGTTCCACAAATTAGCCACTAGGCTGTTGGTAAATAGGAAAAACAGATTGCATGACAGGGGGGACTTCACCGGGGCTCCCAGAGTAGCCCCTGCATGGTACACATCCGCGGTGCTTAAATATGCATTGCTGCGATTTGCAGCGATGCATATAGATTGGCACCGCATAATGTTAATACATAGACCCCAATGGGAGCTACACCCCAAAATGCAGTTCAGCAGGTGGTTTGGTATTATGGTTGTGCCTTTATACATACAGACAGAGCTGTGTGACACCATACCTTCCTGTATTAATATATGTGTGAGTGAATACCCAATCATTAAAAAATAGATACAGTCAGAAAATATATTAGGCAAGGTGTCTGATGTGGCTCCATTTTAATAACTAAAGACTTATTTAATGAATGTGCAAGTGTTCCGGGTTTAGGAGAAGTTATAGTTGGCATTGCATTACATTCTGCACGGACAGGCTGTAGTAAGCATTGACATTTTACATTAGCTGGAAAGCATAGTGAGGACAATACAGGACATCATTGGGGTTTAGCTGTATTTATTGCATCTTGTTCCTTATCTCTGGACAGTCAATGTACTGAAAAATCCTACTGCCCCTTTAATGTATTGCATAAGAATAAGAAATAAGCTATGCAGTGTTATGAAAATAATTAAATCAAATGTGTCCTTTCCTTATTAATAATTCATACAAGCCTATGCTTTAAACACAGTCGTGTGACTCTCAATGCTAATAAGCAATACATGTTGTGGCTAAGTTACTTCCTTACAGTCTGTACTGACTGTATAGTAAAACCCCCTCTTGCTAAAGTGAGCCATGTATATTTTTGTCTTCACCATACAGATTGAAGAACAACGTTTGATACTTCTTGTTGTAAACACCGACACAAACCAGATCTCTAGCTCATCTCATGACTGCCAAAGATTAAAACAATTTTTTCTTATCATCGTATCACTTATTATTGATATTTGTCAATACAAGAGGAGCCTCACACATTAAAATTTTAATCATATTTGTGTTTCTAACTATAATTAATACATTTTCGCCACACATCAACATAGGCATTTTGCACACTTAAATTATTAATCAATTAAAACCATGATTTCACTCATAAACAAAGGGATTTATCTCTAATCGATCCCTAGGGGCAGCATTGCTTGTTTCTGCAGGACTTCTCACATTTTGGCCAAAGTGCCTGGTTTACTGTAATCACATCCACATTTAAATACATTTGCTGAAAACCCCACACCCTTAACCACCCAGGATTTTGATGGCCTTTTGATGGTTGTTTACAGCACAACACGAGAATACATTTCTCTTTCTCAGTTGTTGTTCCTGCTTGAGTGCGGCCTGTATGTTCTAGCTAAGCAAATCCACACAAAAGTGCGTCTCTATGACACATACCTTTATTAGAGTTATGTAGATGCCTATTTAACTATTATATTATATTATATTACAATATATTATAATTATATTATATTATTATACTATTATATTATCACATTACTATTATATTATATCTGCACCTTGTCTTGTCTTTGATAACCACCTCTCACTTTGCTCCTACAAGACTGCTCCCATGCTGCTCCCCACACCCAATCAGGCCTTCCCACAGCCTTCAAATCTTTAGACCTTCTCTAAAAAAAACAGTTTCTTTAAAGCTTATCTCTGATCACACTAATGCACCCTCACAGCTGTCCCATTCTCCACACTCGCTCCGCTTGTTCCAGCTGTGCCCTCCTCCACTTAGAATGTAAGCTCTCTAATGAGCAGGGTCCTCCATACCCTTTGTTTTCATGTCTGCATTTATTTTGTCTGCCTTGTATGCCCTTGTTTATGGATGTCCTATTACCCTACTGTATGGCGCTGTGGAGCACTGTGGCGCCTTACAAATCTACAATAATAATGACAATAAAAACCTGACAACTGATGGTACGGATCATTCGTTGGTATGGTCTGTCAGTTTTATGCTCTTAATTACCACACTTGGCCATGCTCACTAAATATTATCTTTAAAGGACATGTTGTTATTTAGGATGGCAATATTTTACTCTGTCACATTTAAATGAATTCAATGTGAAATAGCATCTGAGAAACTGTTTCCACATGAAAATCATTGTATTTTGGACATTCATTTTTTTTTTCTTTGTTCCAAATTGTTTGTACGCTGACTTGATCTGGAACACTTACTCTAATTACCAAATGCGATGGTGGCAGCTTAAAATGGAAAGTAATTTAGACATAAGAGCATGTTAATATTGCATATTATATGCAGCACATGCTATCAATTTAGTGATCACAAGCTGTTCTTCAAAAACAAAATGTGATTTGTCAGATGGGATCTGCCAGATTCACTTACAGATGTCAAAACTTTTATTAAATGTTACCTCAAGCTGTGAGCAGCTATTAAAACTCATATTATTCCTGTGGTGATGTCATTCTGAGGATTGCATTAAATGTTCAAGACAACTTTTTAGAAACAAAAGTGAAGAACAAAATAATAACAAACAAGGCAAAAAAGAGAGAAGTAAATTTGTAAAGCATTGTGCTGGTTACACCACAGATACACCAATCTTAAATCATACCTACCAACAGTCCTGATTATAACAGAACTGTCTTGATTTATGTGGTCAAAAGAGGTGCGACCCCAAAAAGTGTAATATCCCTACCCGAGATTATTACAACATCTTATAGATCAATCATTGGATTCAGTCTCAGGAAGGCTCCTTGCCCAGCTTGAACATCCTTCCTCCTTCCATTAGTGTCCGTCTGTGCCCCTGAAGGCGCTCAGGTGGTATATCCCACTGGTTTAAATCCCACCTGATTCCTTGACAGAGGAGGAATGGGATCACTTATTTCAAAGAGTTTTTAAAATGTCCAAATGCATTAGTCACTCTGAAATGTTAGTTAAACATATTCATAGATTGTGCTTGACACCTAATAGGCTATATATGTTTCTGCCTAATGTTTCCAATTTTATTGGAGGAGTTGTGGTGAGGTTGGGAGCCTGCTTCATACTTTCCTGAGCTGCCCACAGATTCAATCCCTTTGGTCTGAAACCTTTGTCTTAATTAATTGGGTTGTAAATGTGACAATGAACCCCATAGGTGGCGCTCATACACCACTATCCCACGCAGCTTCATCATCGCTATGTCCTGGGACATATCCGTATTGCTACTAGAGCCGCAATTGCCCAGTACTGGAAATCTCTCTCCCCTCCACCTATTTGTGTAATCACCACCAAAATTCAAAAAAGTTATTACATGGAGACCATAGGTTTGTCATACACACCTTCTGTTTAATATCTCCTAATTAAAAAGCTTGATTGGAACACTTCTTATTCTGGACACTTATCCCCACCACTTTCCTCCTCTCCTCTGTGAATGTTTTTGTATAGACCAGGCATATTTTATTCATGTCCTCTGATGTACTTGTATGTTATCGAGGTGTGACCCAATGTCTAAAGGCAGCATGGCCTTTTAGCAAACACTCTTGTTATGGGTGGATCTGAGTGTGGTCTGGGCTGATCGGACCTATGGCCTAATGTATCCTGATTTTGTAGTCGGGAATGTTGTCCATAACTAAACTACAAAGCATAGAATTACACTGTACACCGTGATGTTACTTAATAACATTGACCAACGGTGAAAATCAGCATTGAAACCAAAGCAACCAATCACATATTAGTGTACATGTGTCTAGTGCATGAACGATGAAAGTAAATCTCTGATTTATTATAATGGTTTTATTGCTGATTTGCATTCTGAACAATGTTAATAAATAGATCCTCAGTAACAGGAAGCCATGGATATCTCCATACTGTACTGGGCAGCAAGTGCAGGTAGACAAATTACCTGTGTGCATGAGTGTGAGTGAAAAGACACACCAAACAGAAAATCTGATATGTTTAGAAAACCTTCTGTTGTGGTGGAATGGAATGCCGCGAATGTGTATTTGCGCTGTGTGTGTGTGTGTGTGTGGGGGGGGGGGGGGGGGGGGGGTGTAGCCAAAACATGGGCAAGTCGGCGAAAACATTCACAATTCGGCAATCTCTTGGCCATTCCGGGAGAGTAGGTAGGTATGCCTATATGCAATTTGATATGTAGTTAGTTTTCACTCTGGATCAAAAACAAAAGGTCTTGTCATTAGGATAAATAGTGCCTTTTGTTTAAGAATATTTTTTGAATAATTGTCGATTTATTGCAGTATTTTTAAATACTCACCGACAAGAAAAAATAAACATTTGTCCAGATCCTGCCTTTCGGTTTGATAATATCTAGGGGACGAAATCTAGAGCATTATATGCTGTCGGTAATGAAATATATGTGAAATATGATCTTATAACTGAACTGAGAAGAGAGATCACGCACAAGACAGAAACAGAACAGAATGGCAATGAAATCGTTTCATTTTATAACTGTTATTCCTTCCCCCCCAAGCGAGAGGTGGATTAAAAAAAAAAAAACACATAAAAAATCCATTTGAAGATTGAATTGCTTTACCAATACCCAGGCCACTGTGGATGGGTCTAAAATCCACTTACACTGAAAGCAAGACCTTAAAATAAACAGGGACATTCACCGAAAGCCTTTTACAAAGATGATCTCCTAGACAGGCAGAAACCAGTGCTGAATGGTTACTTTGTTATGCTTTACTTTCATTCTTGAACTAATCTTTTTATAATGAACGTAATCCGGTTAGCTGCAAAGAATGGCTAAATGTCACAGTAATTGGATAACAGCCCGAGATTCTGTAATTATTTAATTCATTATTAAAGGAACAACTGTTTAAATCTGTGCTCCTACTGCCTGACATCTCACCAGACAATGCAGCAATTAGCGACATTGCCAGAGTTAGCATAGTGAGCCATTGTCTGGAGCAGGAGGATGAAAAGCTAAACGACCTGCATTTAACTTTACACTGAGTCACCATCATACAATATGAAGTGTGCACTAAGTTACCAGCCCCAGCTAGAATCCACTCTGTATCGCCAAACATATCACCAATAGTGGCAAATTAGGAAACCTCTATTCTCATTATTTTTTAAAAAAAATGTTATGTGCATTTAAACTCCACCGCTCTTATGTTTGTTTGCCATCCCTCCCGAGCTCCAAACCTGCCTGTCTATGAACATGTGGGAGGATTGGATTTTTGATCAGTCCCCTTTCCTTTTTCTTGGCACAACTAACTGAGTGCAAATTGTACTATGTACTGCCTTGTAATGAACTAGCTTGTATGTGATATTAGAAACTGCAGGGGAAAGTCTCTAAAATTGAAAGTGTTACAAAATGAAGTCATTTTCGTGTTAAATTTTTTTTTTTAAAAACTACTAAAGATCCTTAGGAAGCACTGGCCACATGTCATGTAATGGGAAATATGTATTTAGAATACATGGAAGTAATACCACTTTCATACTGCCGCCCCGGCAATATCCCGGGTTGTTAACCCGGGATATTGCCGGGGCACAGGGCAGTATAGATAAGAAGATTCCCGGGTCGGGCGGGTTCATACTGCACCTGCCCGACCCGGGTTTTAGAAAAAAAAAAGTGTAAAAAAATGTTTTAATTAAAAAAAAAATACATAACAAATGTTTACTTAACTTATTTTCAGCCAGCGGTGTCTCCGGTGCGTTGCCGGCTGTCAGAGGGACCTCTGGGTACTAAAATGACGTCATTTCTAGCCCATTAGAAATTAAGTCATTTTAGTACCCAGAGGTCCCCCTGACAGCCGGCAATGCACCGGAGACACCGCTGGCTGAAAATAAGTTAAGTAAACATTTGTTATGTATTTTTTATTAATTAAAATCATTTTTTTTTACTTTGCCATTTTTTTTTTTTACAGTATGAATGGTGAGACCCGGGAATTACCCGGGTCTCATCATTCATACTGCAGGCGAGCGGGGTCCAACCCGGGAATTACCCCTCGCAAAATCCCGGGTCTAAGTCCCGGGATTTTAGACCCGGGATTTTGTGGTTGGACTATTCATACTGCACCAAGACCCGGGTTTTTCAGCGTGCCTCTGCAAAAACTCGGGTTTTTGGTGCAGTATGAATGGGGTATTAATGATATGTTTGTAAAAAAAGAAAAAAAAATAGATAAGTACATTAACTAGAATTTCCTTGTCCAAGCTTTAACTGCATCCAATAACCAAACAAAACCCACTCAGGGTTAGAGTCTTCCTTTATTTAGATGGTGTTAATATGTTCTGCAGTGCTGTAGGAAAACAAATACCATATTTCCCCATGTATAAGGCGCTCCCATGTATAAGACGCACCTTATAAAAAATATTACGGTAGCTGTCAAAAAAGTTAGGGAGAGTGTAATGGCCGGCTGCTCTGATTGTGATCAGGCATTGTTCTCCAAAGCTTGCAATCGAAAGGAGGTGTGAAGAATGAATAGACATTTTTTATACACTAATAGCAAAGAGTAAGGATTTTTAGAGATTTGTAATAAAATTGCATATCATAATGCAAGGTATTACAACCTAAGTTATATGCATACATATTACTTAACAACATGTATATGAATGGGGAAGTAGAGAGAATGCCTAAAAGTGATGTGATTTTCATAGTTCTATACTGTAATTCTGAAAAGTTTTGCCATAGACATGTGCCTCATTAGACAATATGGTAAAGTAACAATAGTGAATCAGTTGTTCCCGGTGTTGAATTATTATTGAAAGGTTTGTACGATAAATAGAGCCCTGACCACCATGGAATATGTCTTCTTGTTACTACCGGGAAACCCTTAGGGACTGCTAAATGGAGAAAATCACATGATAATATGTTATTCACTAAATAAAATATAATATATATAGTTGGTCAGATTAACATATATTGCAATATGTGGAACTAACATTCCCTGTTTTTAATATAATATTATATATATATATATTTATTTATATTTATATTCTTTATATGGTTACTTTAGAAGGGAAGATATCCACAGTTTAGAGCAATAGTAGAAACAGCAATTTCCATACAAAAGTTTATGATCAAATCACTTCACAGTATAATTATTGGTTCATAAATGTGACAAACAATTCAGGCAACATCAGGGATCATGTGGCCAATGTCTTAGATACATATAATGTTACAATATGACTGCTTTATTCAAGTATTTCAATTTTTCTAAAACCTTCGGAATCCAAATGAGATTTTAGCAAAGTGTTTTAAGTGATATTTGAATGTTGCACCTGTGCAAGAAGATTCAAGTATTTAATGTATTTGTTAATTAAAGTATCTTTTTACATTCAACACAGAACAAACTGATGGAAAACTAGGGCATGGTTTGTACTGAATAATACTGAATAAATACTTGCCAAATTACTCATTGAGAAGAGTGTTATAAATCCATTAGAAGCCAATCATTTATGGAAATTTACAAGTTGTAATTGAACAGTATTTTATAAGGACAACCATGATCCTGCAAAACAAAATAATTAACAAATCTAATCTACTGAGAGCTTGCAGGTTGTTCTATGTAGGGCGCTTTATCCTGACTTGCCTCTCTTGATAGTTCGTAACTTACATCATAATTATAAGGTAATCTTTTTGTGTATAACCTTTTATGTGCATAAGCATAGGGTTTCAATGTATTAACTTGGTGTGGGGACTTTACTGTGTATACTACTGTATGGGATCTATTGTTGTGCTTTGTAGACCTGCATGGAGTTATAGTGGAACTATATAGAATCAGTGGAACTATACTGTATTAACTGGCATGGAGCATATATTGTCTATACTGGTAGAGGCGATGGGACACTGACCCAGGAGCCGACACAGCAAGAAGTAGGAAGAGCTCCATCTCTTAAGCAACACACCTTAGGTAAGTATGCTGTGTCTGGGAGGGACTCTTGCTGTGTCTGGGGGGGTGGAGGGGGGTTTATGCTGTGTCTGGGGGGAGGAATTATGCTGTGTCTAGGGGGACTTATGCTGTGTGCACAGCGCAATGTCCGCGTTCCACATCACCGGCAATTGAATCTCCTGCATGTTACTTTATGAATAAATTAGTTTGCAGTTTAAAATTTTATGTCATTTTCTCTCATCATTATTAAGTTTCTGTTGAAGGGCTTTTGAGCGCCTCTTAATTTTTATTGTGTATTTATCTTTGTATGGGGTTGCAGAGCCCCTAGAGGCAGCCATTTCTCTAATACAGTTACACTTTTGTTTCATTATCTCACCATTTCCAAACATATAGATATCAATGATTATTTTTATCACACATATTTTGCTTGTTATATAATTATATACTGAGTGATCTGTGTTGTGTACTGTGTTGACTAATTATTTTCCATATTTCATGTACATTTTTCAAACAGGTCCCAACATTCCAGGATGCATACACTGAATCCAGTACCAGGCTGTGAAAGCTGCAATAACAGGTAGGTGAGAGCAACACTGTCTTGATACATAATGGGAAAGAATCAAGAACATCGATGCTGCACATTTTTTACAGTAAAAATATCTGCTCATTTTTGCTCGCACCTCTATGGTGTGCAAGCAAAAATCAGCGGATATTTCCCTAAAAACAATACGCGCGAGGTGTCTCCGTGACCGTTCCGGAGACACCGCACACATTTTTCTCTATTTGAATCTCCTCCATTATGTCACGTGTAAAGTGACGCAGCCATGCCTAATGTTGATCACGCCTCCAAGACTGTGGCCTCGCCCCCTTCCGTGGCGGCGCTGCTATGCATCTTTCCAATGTGTCTTTCCTTTTCCAGGCAACCACCTTTTCCTTTTGCCATAATTTAGGCTCTGAACATAAGTGAAATTTGCAGTATTAGCCCCATTAATAGCAGGAATTATCCACGATTTGGGCAAAAATAATAATGCTTCCGTTTGCTATCAATTAGATTTTACTTCCTTAGGTGTAGGATTTAGGCCAAATAGAAATATTTTATAGGTAAGTCTAACACAAAATGGATACAGGCCTTTTGGTGCCCTAGGATCACCGCCAAGAGAAATTATGGGCCCCGTTAGAGTAACTTCTTGGGGGGGGATTCCTTCCAGTACATAGACAGGCCAGGGCCCCCAGACAGGCCCAGGCCCCAGTATGTGGTACCTGCGCCCCCTCCCCCTCTTGACGCCCTTGCCTAGGATGGTTGCTGTTAATGTTAATATTGAAGGAATAAGATAATATGAATATATAGATCCTTAGTGCACAATGTATTTTCCTACTTGCAAATTGCATTTGTGACAGATTGCACATGCATGTTAAACAGAAAACCTGCAGCCGATGTTCAATCTATTACTGTATTTTATTATTATCGTTTATGTCTATTTTTTTAAATATGCACATAAATGTTTTTCTATGATCCCAGAATTGAATGTGTTTTTCGGGCCTCTGCTATAATTAAGGTCCTAAGGAAATATCATAGGATCCGAACAGCCAGCTTATCTCATGGACAAAGCATTTGGTGCCAAACTGACTTTGAAAGAATTGTCACCTGTTTTCCTTTACCACTGAAGCAAAGTTTATAGGCCTTAAAAGCAAAGTCACCGAAAAAAATATTAAAAGAAGATATTTGTACAAACACATGTGTCCATTAATTTGTAATACAGCAGTGAACACAATTTGGGCAGATGGTCCACAGACTGATAGAGAACAAGGCATAAGCCCATCTGCCCACCAGAGAAAAACTGGCAAATATTCTTACATTGGAGTAATCAACAATCACATCACAAAGTAATCCAATTGTTGAGTTATCTCTATAGAGTTGTTCAGTGCGTATGCTGCATATGTTCAAATCAGTATAGCAAAGATAATATAACTTACCTCCTCTATGTTCCCAAGTACGTGCTTTTTTACTTTGCACTCACATTTCTATTTAATTAGAAAACTACTTTCAATATTCACTAAGCTACTTTATCTTCATTTCAATTTTTTTAAACTTTTTTTACTTTCAGCATATATATCTGAGACAGAAGGGAGACAGAAAATACAGGTGGTCCCACATTTTACAATATCACATTGGTTACCATAGCATATTTAAACATATACAGGTTGCAATGCATAACTGGGAAATGACTGCGAGGAGGAGGGGAAGGAAGAATGGGACAATTTTTATAGTCTTTGTTGTGTCTGAGCGGAAACAGGTTTATAATGTCTTTGGACTAAGAAACAGGTGCAAAACAAAGGGAAATAGAGATATTCTACCGCCTGACATAAATCTGGACTCCCAAAACACATATTTGTAGGACCAAATAGCAACGCATTTTTTCACTTTAGCCAAACATTTGACATTCCTCCCAAGAGACTGAGATAAGTACAGAGCAGAGCATGTAATGCCTGGTTAAACTAACAGTATGGTGATTTAGGATACAAAACAGATTTTCATACACTACTTTGACATGGATATGAATTAAAAGAATCGTCTGTCTTTCCTCAATGCAAGCCATCGAATGTACTTTATTTTTTTAGCTGCATAACATTTATTTTGTTTAGAAGTCATTTTTAGAGCTGTGTGTTATTAACAATATTTCATCAGTAACTCTAGGTCAAAGCATAAAAAAAATGAAAACAAGCATTTTGTTTGGTACACAAATAGTTTATTCCCACAGCTGTCACAAATAATTTAGAACACAAAAATAACTCTTTTCTATATAATTGTGACACAAATAACTCATCTGAAAAAAACCCATTCTGTTTAAGCTGACATATAAACAATTGCCTTAAATGTCGCCCCGTATCAGGTGTATATAATTATCCAACTGCTTTAAAGGCAGCTCCAGCTCCAGTATTTACTACTCAACACCCCCACCCCAACCAGAAGAATGGTAGGGTCCATAACTCCCCTTTCATGGTTTGGAGGATCCTTTTAAGTACTGTAGCACTTGTCATTACCGAGCAGCTCAAATTGAAACAGTGTTGCCTGTGGCCTCTGCCACTGAGGAATCCAAACCAGCAGGTCACCCACTTCCCTCTTTATCTGAGGAGGAGCGCATGCACAGAAGGGACAACTATCTATGCCTCTACTGCGCCTGTCCAGAACACTTTACAGTACAATGCTCCCTGTGCAGACCCAAGTTTTATCTAATTTATTCCATATGTTCTCTGGAATCACAAATTCAACTTGAGAGTACTTCCTAAACCTGCTCCAGAGAGGGCTCCTGTTCCTCCAGCAAGCTCCATAGAGGGTTCCTGTCCCTCAACCCAGCTGGAGATGGCTCCTGTACCTCTAGCCAGCCCCAGAGGGTTCCTGTTCCTTCAGCCAGCTCCAGAGGGCTCCTGTCCCTCCAGCCAGCTCCAGAGAGGGCTCTGTCCCTCCAGCCAGCTGCAGAGATGGTGACTGTCCATCCAGCCAGCTCCAGAGAGGGCTCTGTCCCTCCAGTCAGCTGCAGAGATAGTGCCTGTCCATCCAGCCAGCTCCAGAGAGGGCCCTGATAATCTAGTCAGCTCCAAAAAGGCCCTGTCCATCCAGCTAGCTCCAGAAAGGAACCTGTCCCACCAGCCAGCTCCAGAGAGGGCCATGTCCATCCATCCAGCTCCAGAAAGGGTTCCATCCCTCCAACCTGCTCTTGTAACAGTGCTGCCCCTTCAGTCATCCCCTGAACTGCCTCATAGAATTGTTCTTCCATCCTCTGCCTCCTGCTCTGAAGTGCCAAGCCTCTGCCTCCCTCTCTGAGGTATCAGTCTTTGCCTCCTGCTCTGAAGTTCCAGTCGTGTTCTATCAGTCAGAGGTTTCTGAAGTGACTGTTCAGCCATAATTGCCTTGTAGTACTGTTCAGCCACAGTTGCCTCATAGTACCGAGCAGCCTGAGATGCCTCGTAGCCTCATCCAGTCCGAGCTGTTTGAAAGTGCTCTCTTGTCCAGAGTGTCTGAATGTGCTGTCTGGTCCGAGGTGTCTCAGCCAGGGCCTTCCTCCAAGTGTGACCAGTCTGGGCCATTCTCCAAGTGTGTCCAGTCTGAGCCATCCTCCAAGTGTGCCCAGTCCAGGGCTTAAAAGTTCTGTGCCCAGTCCGGGCCTTCCTCCAAGTGTGCCCAGTCCGGGCCTTCCAAGTCGTGTGCCCAGTCCGTGCCTTTTGATTTATATGCTCAACCAAAGCTCTCAAAGTCGTGTGCCCAACATGGGCCTTCCAAATCATGTGCCCAACCTGGGCCTTCCAAGTTGTCTGCCCAGTTCAGGTCATCACCTGCCAAGGGTGCCTGATCCGGGTCTCCAGAGTCTTGCGCAATGTCCATGCTCCCAGTCAGGGACTCACAAACTAAGTGACTTTGTAAAATAATCAAAAAAAAGAAACCAGCAAAGTGAGGTAAATGACAACTGACTAGCTATAGCACCTACATTCAAAAAAACAATATTAGGGAAACACAATAACTACACAATTAAATTATTATTATTAGTAGTAGTACATGAAGTGGATGAATAGCCGACCAGAAGCTCTAGACATACAAATAAGATCTGGAATGTGTTCTTATGATAGAAATAGTAATCAATTTCTTTTATTAGTCTACCTTGTACAGGTTTAAACAAAATACATTTCTCAATGGTTACTATAGATTACAGCACATTTATACTCCTGGCATCATGTTCTTTAACAAGCCTTTAAACATACAAATATCTCTGAAATAATACTAACATTTATTTTGCTGTACTGAACCATTAGTAGTTTGTTTATTAAACTAATCAATGTGATTTTAGTATAACACAAACATTTGGTATTTTCTACACTTTACATCCAAAGTTTCCTTTTGTCAAGTCAGATTGTCAAGTCAGCAGTAACTCAACCACACTCTTGCAAGTATCACAAATTGACATGTACTTTGACACATGCAATCTGTTAATACAATACAAGTGCAAATGATTTGTTAATGCAAAAATATTAAACAATATTGAGTAACACAGGAAAACTCTGTCGGTGGTAAAGGCTCCAAGGCATGTCTGCATATCAACATATCATCAACACTTTAAGCAAATGGGATTTATCATCTGTCGTAATAGGAATGATAAATATTTAACAGGTGCAACATGTTGGAACTTTCTCAAAATATTATACATGGCAATTTATAACATACCGTGAGACAAAGACTGCATAAATAGCACAATTATGGAGAAAGATTGTAATACTCCATATACTATTCTCAAAGCTTATTTTGTGTCCTTTCTTGAACCAAGAAAGTTTATATTATTTTGTATTGTTAGCTAAACTTGCTGGTCCAATTAATATCTCATCATATCTCTTCAGTATTATAATACATTTATAGCCAAAATAGTCAATCCATTATGAAATAGACTACAGTACTGTTAGACTGAAACATTTATGGAAATGTAAAACTTTTGCAAAGATATTTGAAATTTGAAGAACTCTTTTAAAAAGGACAACACAAAAGGAAACTGTTTGGAAGTAGCCAGTAAGATGCCTATAAAGCGGAGGCAGCTTTAAGGGTCCATTCACCAAAATTGTCATATTCTCTGTAAACTAATACAAATTTCACATGTATGAGCAAATGAAAATAAATGGACAAATCAATTATCTTTGTAAAGAAAAGACAGTAAAAGAATTTCACTAGAGCCAGGAATTGCAGTTTAACAGATTGCCTTCATATTTTAAATAGCTCTATTTAGCAATTCAGATCTATACTCTCTATACTGCCTTTAGAACACACTGAGGAGAAACCCTTGTGTACAACCCTGGTAGACTGGGCTTCTCTATCTTATGGGACAAAGGATGAGGTTGGGGGAAGCTCATAACCGGGGAACCTAACCGCAAAACATAATATCCACAGCTAAAACTGCGGCCATGGTAGGTTATACTGGTTGTGGCTTAACCAGAAAGTGGATTGATGTTTAATAAAATATGTCAATTTGTGGCCGGAGTTTGTCAAAATAGGGGTGGGGCTTATGTTGCCCTGCTTTCGGTAATGTAAATGTTTGGAGGTATGCTGCTGTATAACTTCTACATTCTAATGGGGGTTATTGGTCTATGTTTCACTTCAGCAGGAGTGAAAGACATGGTTCAGAAAGTCAAAATAACTCCACATCATCTCTTCACTACAATACAGAATAAGAAGACAGAGGTAAATCGCTCCTTACACCAGGGCTGAACTTAGCCCGGTCCTATGGGTGGCAGTGTCTGTGAGGTGGCTAGTTCCATGCGCCAAGCATCAGCATAGAAAACTGGACTGAGCACATAAGATAAAAAAAATAACTTATGAGCTTATCTGAGGTGGGGGATTAATTGAATTGAACAGGGAAACTATTTCTGCTCAATGAGGACCGATAAATGTTCTGTATAAAAGCTATGAATTAGGGTAGTAAATGTTGTGTGCCTACAGAAGCTAATGATTGATATCCAGCCCTACATTTCACATAACTCCGGCCCCACTCCTTTCTTTTTATAAGTAATCTATTGCTAAATTCAATAGTTACCTGTAGGTATACTGCTGGACTGGAATCATTTACGTTCACCAGATCACCCAGTTGTGCAAACACAGATGAACGCACTATTTTGCCTCACTCAGCTATTTACACTATTGCTTGTATGTATCATCCATTTCTGTACTCCTGGACCAATGATCAATATTTTCATTGTTTGCTAAACCACAAATAGTTTGTTAAGTCAATGTGCACCGTCTCACTTCTGAAAGCATTCTTAAAAAAATTCCTGTTGCTCCATCAGCAAAGTGTGCATCCCTTTATCCCATATTGCAAATAACAAGTGCTCAATTTATTGTTAGCTGCACAAACATAAAATATATATTATAAAACTTCTACATAAGTTACATATTTGACAGCTAACCCTAATAGTCATGGATGTTAAACTAGGTACACACTACAGAATTTTCCACCAACTTTTTATGCCGATCGATTTTACATGTGATCGATGTTCCGATCGCTCGGTCCATGGACTGCATACACACTAGCCTTGTTTAGGACGATAAAGGGAAGAGCGGACGTCCCTTTAGCGACTTTTTACAGCCATGTTGTCGTGAGCAATGACTGTAATTTTGTACTCACCTTTGTGGATTGGTCGGAAGTTTATACACACTACGCAGCTTTTGAACGAGCGGTTGAATGTCGGCTGATTTAGCCGATTATTGGATGAAAACTGTGTAGTGTGTACCCAACTTTAGATCTGACAAATGCAAAGTGACACTTCTCTTAGTCTGAGTGATGTAAGCAATGCTCAGTATTTTGTTTCAATTTGCTTGCTGAATATAAAAAATATTTTTGCAAGGGGAGTATTTAAAGTGCAATAGAACTGTATTACAATATTTGACATTGTCTTTAATGTCCAGACATGTAATATCACATTGCAAATACTGCTCCATATGTGCCATACGATCTATACCTGCTCACTAGTAACATGTCCCTAGAAATCATTATATAAGTAAATCAGAGACACAGAAAAAAAAAAAATTGTGATGAATTGTTGGAGTTTTATTTTATTTTAGAATGTATGGAAATAAGTTAATAAACACTTTTCTGTAAGTCCTGTTGCAGATTTAAATAAATATACAGTGCCAAATACAGCCAGAATTATTGTTCTTGGCAGAACGTTATTGAAAACACGTCTGTTGGCAGCTTTTGAGGAACTGTCTTATAGTGTGTAAATGATATCACGGAAGCAGAAACATAGCTTTATTCTGGAGATCAAATCTGTCAGGTGCTATGTATAGATAACACTTTATTATCTCAAGTCATACCAGTCAAGTTATAGGATCCAACTGTAAAACTAGTTAGAATCCCTCTATTTGCTTTATTGTATGACACAAATGATATAAAAAATTTGTTTCCAGGGATCAAAAAAAAAATCTTTAGAGAGACACTGAAGAGAGAGTAATGCTCGTTCAAGACAATTAAACAAGTCTTACAAGGAGCACATAAACGGATATCATATGCTGCCCTCTGCTGGCAAAAATAAAGCTAACACATCTGAAATATGCATCATAACAATGCAGGAAAATTTAAAATATATTGCATAAAAACGTTATATCCCTATTTGACTATGTTAAGTTTGGCAGACCTTTTTGGCGGACTTTATGGAACACAGCTGTTGCTAAATTCTGTATCAACCACAATGCTCAGATAGCTTTTGTGCGCTGAGTACAGTAGTTGAACAACACATGAGCGCCTGTAAGGATGCCAAGTCTTGCCTTAAGTGTTCCAGTATAGTACATTTTTTTGCATGTGGAATATGTGACTGCAGTCAATAAAATGTCTTGAAAAGCTGAAATCTCCAGCTCACAAGTAAGTCAGTTAGATCAGTCCAGATTTGGACATGGCCATCTTCTTGGGGGTGTCTCTACCCCAGCAACAGTGAGACTTCCCATATTGAGCTGCTTCCACGATGTGTCAATTCACTGACGTCACCAAACTGCTAACACATATGGTTCAATGGTTCAAACAAATCTTAAAATGAGTGGATCCAAAAAGACAGAACTTCCCAATCAGCACCTGATTGGGATGTTCCAGATGTTGATCAGGATATTTGGTGATTGGTTGGCTAATGACCGCAGATGACCAGTGCACTCATTTTCTGGCTGCACCAGCAATGCCCTATGGGAACTGCTGAATTCCCCAATCTTTCAATTTTGGCTACACATTTGTGTTGACCAGTTTTACATAGACTTTTCTTTTTGGTACTGGTGAGTGGCTGGATCTACCTATGTATGGACAAGTTTAGTTATTGTGGTCAGTTGATAAATACAGATTCAGAAACATGATTTCCGCTTATCCAATGAACATCTGCCCGATTTCAGATTTTGACTGTGAATGTTGTTTTGACATTGCTCTTTTAAGTCTAAAAAATACCTAATTACCTGATATAATGTCTCCTAATGTAGCGAACTTTTGAAAACAGAAAAAAACATAAAAGAGAGGAACCAGAAAGCCAACAACCCATAGGATGCCATTGAAGTGGATATTTTTCTTGTTTATTGCTTTTCTTATATAACAATATGCAACCGCAGAATTGACATAAAAACTTCTACAAATCACAAGCTCATAATTCCTGTTTTCTACCACTTCTAGGTAAACCTGTAGACTTTGAACTTGCTAACCCGGCTAGTGATATTCAGCACATTGCACTCTTACAACGGTATATACTTAAATATTCCATATATTAACATTTTTATTTTTAATTCATTAAATTGTATTTATTTTTTTAACTAAGGGGAACTTTGCAAAGTGAAAACATTTTAATAGAATTGAATTGTGATAGGACTTCACAGTGCATTATATTGTATACAGTGCCCAATATAACAGGACTAGTAATGGTTTGTGGCCCTGACTGACTTGCTCTACCATGCCTCCAGGCTCTATGGGGCACCGAATGTCACCTTTATAACCACCATTGCTATTCTGTAATTTCAGATATACTTGTACAGTGCACTGTTGAGGGGCAAATATGCTTAAGTCTAAAGAAGGAAACTGATCGGCCTTATTGCCTGTTCTGAAAATTTAAAACTATGCTACATAGAAAGTGTAAGTATAAGATACACACACACATATATATATATATATATATATATATATATATATATATATATATATATATATATATATAGTAGATACATATATATATATATATATATATATATATATAGACACACACACACATATATACACACCGCCTAGAGGACCACCAATACACAAGGGACGTACAAGCTTCAGTTTACTTGTGACACTGCTTTTCATGAATACATTTGTTAACAGCCTTTGTGATCTAGATATAAATGCAAATTGTGAACTGAGTTATAGTCCATGATGAATAGGTACTATAAAATGTGCTTACAACTATACAGAACATTAGTAATTATGGAGTAAATAACAAGTGTTAAGAAGGGCAGGGAGAAAATATATATAATGGGAATTTTACACAATGTCGTTATTTTTATAGCTCAGCATTGTAATCCAGTGGCACTGCCTTCCACAGGGGATAATAAATGTCTACATTATGTATGCATGTGTACAGACTATAATATGGGTTATTATCATTTATTTAGAATGTGCCAACAAGTTCTGTATCACTGCAGTGAATTTGTACACACTTATACACAGAAGTCTATAGCAAGATATAAAAAGGTTATTAAGGGTTTCTCCTGCCTGCTAGCACAATTAGATCCAATTTACATTGAATCCCTTTATACAGGGAAAGGGGGAAACCTATCTGGTAAACTCGGCTTTCCCCAAATTAAAAATAATTTAAAAAAAATTAATAAGTTAAAAAAACCAAATTGCTTTTACATATCATTCTTTCCAATTTAAAATAAACTACACTTTATATTGTTGTATCCAGGGAAGTTTACCGAAACGTTTTTGCGTAAATTAATGGGCTTTAACTCCTCATTAAAAGTTACAAAAGTTATTGAAAAAGTATTATTCTCCTATATGAGAGATTTATACCAATAACCTACCAAGAAATCCCCCCAACTCTCCTGTAAAAATGAAAAACATAAAACTTATTTTGGTAAACAAAAAAGTAATTTTCGAAAAAAAAATGGACCTAAATAATTGGCTGTGTCGTGAAGGGGATGGAGGACGGGGATTCTCCAGCCTTCATGAAAATGTTAATAACAAACAACAATAATTTTCTCTGCTCAAATTTTACTGTAAAATTATTCAGGGAAAAGTCAGAGTTTCAGACAAGCAAATAATTGGCCAATTAATAATACTGCTTTGTTGATTAGATTTTCTATGTAATGCTTTTATGGAACTAAAAAAAAAGTCTAACAGCTGGAGTAAAGGCAAACTGTGTAATTGATAGAGATTTATCCTGAGTGAAGAGTTTAAACACTCTTCTAAAGCGTAAAGTGGAAGAGGGAAGCTTAATGATCAGAACATGGAATCCCTGTGTATTGTAAGTGTTTACATTTAGGAAAGCATGATTTTCAATTGTTTGAAGTTACTAAAATTATGGGATTACTTGTAGATGTGTGTGCCCATGGTTTATCTAATGTAACCTTTACATTGTCCTGCCTATAGGTTTACGTCAAACACTTTTTTACAATATATCATGCATGTGGTAGGTATTTGTTTTTATAAGAGCCCTCTCTTTAAATATCCGATCTTTATCATGAGAGAAAAGAAAAAAGTTATAGTAAATTATATAAATTCTCCATAAAAACAGCTAACAAAAAAGGTTTAAAAAGAATTAGAATTTATAAAACGTTTGTTATAACAAGGGAAATATATCTATTGTACCGAGTTCAACATACAGACACATGATTCTCCCTTATCTCAAAATTCCTTAGTTCCATTATCAAGAACTGACATTTTGTACATATACTTGTTAGTACACAGTTAGACCTTTCATGTTAACAGCTTTTGTATAAAAATCAAACTGCATCTCAGATTTTGTACTAATAGAGCGAATAACAAATATCTCCACATTAAACATTTTAGTTTTAATTGTTGCTACCAGTTAAATGTTAAATGTTGCTTAACAAAGATGTTTGCTTCAATTCACATTTAATTTTACTATGATCCATAATTTGTTTCTTTTAAGGGTATGTTCATTTCAAGATGACTTGAGGCCATAGAGGTAGCTTGGAATGCAGGGCCGGCACCATGGTGTACGGCCAGTTCGGCTGTGAGGGGCCTGGACAGACCCCTCCTTCTGGCCAAGCTCACTGGTCTGTCTTGGTCCCCTAGCCCGGCCACCAGACTTCTGTCTGACATCGTGACATAATCACTGTGTGCCCCACTCCCAGTCTATCAGTGTCTGGGAGCCGCCACATCGTGGAGTCAAATTAAGTGAACTAGACCATTTATAAGGGCAAGGGGAGTCCAGAGCATATGGGAGGGAGAGTAGGCATGTAATCTGATAAGGGAGAGGGAGGCATGTACTGTGATAAGGAGGGACATGTACTGTAATGACTGGTGGGTAGCATGTACTGTGGGGGATGGGGGGAGCAGAGTATGTAGTGTGCTGAGGAAAAGGGGGATCGGAGCATGAAATGTGATGATGGAAGGGGAAAGCAGAGAATATAGTGTGATGAGGGGAGAGGAGGAGTGGAGCATGTAGTGTGATGAGGAGAGGGGGGAAGTGGAGCACGTAGTGTGGTGAGGGGAGGGGGGAGCGGAGTACATAGTGTGATGAGGGGAGGAGGAACTGAGCATGTAGTGTGATGAGGGGAGGGGGGATTGGAGTGGAGCATGTAGTGTGATGAGGAGAGGGGGGGAGTGGAGCACGTAGTGTGGTGAGGGGAGGGGGGAGCGGAGTACATAGTGTGATGAGGGGAGAGGAGGAACTGAGCATGTAGTGTGATGAGGGGAGGGGGGATCGAAGCGGAGCATGTAGTGTGATGAGGGGATGGGGAGCAGTGCATGTAGTGTGATGAGGACAGGGGGAGCGGAGCATGTAGTGTGATGAGGGAAGGGGAAACGGAGCATGTCGTGTGATGAGGGGAGGGGGGAGCGGAACATGTAGTGTGATGAGGGGAGGACCGGAGTATGTAGTGTGATGAGGGGAGGGAAGGGGAGGGGTGGAGTATGTAGTGTGATGAGGGGAGAGGAGGAGCAGAGTATGTAGTGTGATGAGGGGAGGGGGGGAGTGGAGCACGTAGTATGGTGAGGGAAGGAGGGGAGCGGAGCATGAAGTATGATGTGGGGAGGGGTGGAGCAGAGTATGTACTGTGATGAGGGGAGGGGGGAGCAGAGCATGTACTGTGATGAGGGGATGGGATGGGGAGCAGAGCATGTACTGCTATGAGGAGGGGGGAGCGGAGAATGTACTGTGATGAGGAGAGGGGGGAGTGGAGCATGTAGTGGGATGACGAGAGGGGAGAGCAGTGCATGTACTATGATGAGGGGGGGAGCGGAGCATGTAGTGTGGTGAGGAGAGTGGGGGAGCAGAGCAAGAAGTATGATGAAGGGAGGGAAGAGTTTAGCATGTACTGTGATGAGGAGAGAGGAGGGGAGCATGTACTGTGATGAGGAGAGAGAAGTGGAGCATGTACTGTGATGAGGGGAGGCATGTATGGCAACGAGGTAAGGGGACATGTATAACGAAGTGGTAGGGGGGCATGTATGGTGATGAGGTAGGAGGGCATGTATGGTTATAAGGTAGGGGGGTATGTATGGTGACGAGGTAGGGGGCATGTATTGTGAAGAGGTAGGGGTGGCATGTATTGTGATGAGGTAGGGGGCATGTATTGTGATGATGTAGAGGGCATGTATTGTGACGAGATAGGGGTGACATGTATGATAACGAGGTAGGGTGGCATATATTGTGAAGAAGTAGGGGGGCATGTATGTTGATGAGGGAGGTAGGGGGTATGTATGGTGACGAGGTGGGGGAGCATGTACGGTGACGGTGTAGGGTGGCATATATTGTGAAGAGGTAGGAGGGCATGTATTGTGACAAAGTAGGGGGCATGTATGGTGACAAGGTAGAGTGACATGTATGGTGATGAGCTGGGGGAGCATGTATGGTGATGAGGTAGGGTGGCATGTATTTTGAAGAGATAGGATGGCATGTATTGTGAAGAGGTAGTAGGGCATGTATGGTGACAAGGTAGAGTGGCATGTATGGTGACGAGGTGGGGGAGCATGTATAGTGACGGGGTAGGGTGGCATGTATTGTGACGGGGTAGGGTGGCATGTATTGTGACGGGGTAGGGTGGCATGTATTGTGAAGAGGTAGTAGGGCATGTATTGTGACGAAGTAGAGTGGCATTTATGGTGACGAGGTAGAGGGGCATGTATGGTGATGGGGTAGGGTGGCATGTATTGTGAAGAGATAGAGGGGCATGTATGGTGACGGGGTAGGGTGGCATGTATGGTGACAGGGCAGGGTGGCATGTATTGTGAAGAGGTAGTAGGGCATGTATTGTGACGAGGTAGAATGGCATGTATGGTGACGAGGTAGAGTGGCATGTATGGTGACGGGGTAGAGTGGCATGTATGGTGACGGGGTAGAGTGGCATGTATGGTGACGGGGTAGAGTGGCATGTATGGTGACGGGGTAGAGTGGCATGTATTGTGAAGAGGTAGTAGGACATGTATTGTGACGAGGTAGAGTGGCATGTATGGTGACGGGGTAGAGTGGCATGTATGGTGACGGGGTAGGGTGACATGTATGGTGACGGGGTAGAGTGGCATGTATTGTGAAGAGGTAGTAGGGCATGTATTGTGAGGAGGTAGAGTGGCATGTATGGTGACGGGGTAGAGTGGCATGTATGGTGACGGGGTAGGGTGACATGTATGGTGACGGGGTAGAGTGGCATGTATTGTGAAGAGGTAGTAGGGCATGTATTGTGACGAGGTAGAGTGGCATGTATGGTGAGGAGGGAGGCTAATAGGGAAGGTAGATAAAAGTTCTTACACAGCAGATAAGACGTCCTCCCATATATAAAACTGCATAAAAATAATAATTTCTTTGAGATATGTAAATGATAGGCTTTTTGCTAGATGGGTAAGAAATACATGCTATAGATTTGTACGTGTTAATTACAGGACACACACAAACCTTCCCTATACATGTAATAGGTGGACCTCTAACAGATAGACATAGATGGATCCTTATACTTAAGCTCTAGGCTGGGAACTTAAATTCAAATCTCATTAGTATTTCAAAAAGCACAAAATTGCCCATCTGTGTAAACACTAAGAGAATATTTGTAAAGCTATTCCAAACAGTTTATATTTCCTGTCCTGCAAACCTGTCCATGGCTTTTCTTACATGGTACAGCCTAAACAATGGAACCCTACTGTCACAACACCCTGCTGAGTTACTGATTCCACAGGGTACTTGCACAGTCAAGGCTGAGGAAATATTTGTATGAATGCAAATTAGTGCAACGTAAGGATGACAACAGATTTTTCCATAATTGTAATGCTTATTTTTTTATTTGTTGTGTTTATTCACAACTACCATAGCTAAAATATACAAACATAATGACACAATTCTTGTATAACCCTTAAGGCAATAGGCACAAATGTATATTTCATACTAATAATGCATAAAATGGCATGATTTCACATGCATAATTGCAGTGGCTCTGGGTTTGGTATGTTCATTTGTTTTGTATCCTTTTCTTCATAAACTGTAAAAGAAAACTAAGCTAAAACAGGATTCTTGTTCATACTCAGACACTGAAGTACACTGTGCAAGTGGTGTGGTTATAACACTGCTTACTGACAGCAACACATATTCTAATTGGTCCATATGCAGTCATATAACCCCTCCCCCATTTACATCAGTCTATAAAGACTAAACTCATATCATGCACAAACTCAATACCTAAAAGCATGTGCACGTCTTTAGTGCCTTGAGTATCAGAGAGATTAAGTAGCGCTGTAATGTCGATTTTAATATATGTATAAACCTTGCATATGTATAAACTGGTGCATTCTGTTGCCATTGACATATTGTAAGGAATAATACACTCCATAATGTATTATATACATATGCAGAACATGGAATTGAGGCTGTGTTATATATCAAAGCATACCTTGGGAAAACTAATGCCTTGAACTTTGTCTTAAGTTCAACAAATTTTCCATGGACTTTTGCCAATTTTGTCTTGATAAATCACCCCAGTTTCTCCTTACTCTGATGACCATATTGGTACCATCATATTATGACATATAATGACTATCTTAAGGCCAAACAAAGCATAAAACATTATATAAAAAATATGCTGCCTTTTTCCTTTTACAGAAGTGTACTCTACAGTTTACAAGAGTTAATGCGCTCAAAATCTTTTTTCATATATTGACATTTTATTATCAGTATGTCCAGTGAAAAGCTTTCCAAGAGCCAGTCGCATCTTTTTATGATAAACATCTGCGTTAAAGTGCAGTAACCAGTTGGCACGCATTGCCATTGAAAAGCAACCACTTAAAAGTTCAGAATACAGTTCTGGTATTTTGAAGTGTGCATTGATGTTGTTGCTTTATCCCCATATAGGCGTGAAGTTTACGAGGTGCTTGTAAATGTGAATGAAGAGAAGTGGCTGCGCTGGTGTTGACAGGTTTCTGTGATATATAATGTGTGCCTCTTAATAGCATATGTCTATCTCTGGTGAGGTAGCACATTTGGGCAAAAGCTTGTTTCATTTTCAATCACCTTCCTGATTGATTGTATTCTAGTGAGAAAACAAACAACTAAGAATACAGGACAAGGATATAAATGCAAACTAAACACAGCAACTCGATAGGAAGAATAAATCTTATGATCTCTGTACCTATACCCCCTTTTTCTGTTTTGTTTCTCCATCAAATATACTGAGGACAGTATTTGTGTATGGTAACTTAAACGCGACATGTCACTTTCAATCTAATATTTTATATAGCGCCTAATATTATATGTAGTTGGCAACATTATTGATCCTGCTGCTGAGCCAAGGGGGCGTGAGTGTGTAAATCACATGTTCAAGCTCCACCCCCACTTAATTTACGCGGGAAGTGTGCAGGATGTGGGAAGTTGCACTGCTCACCAGAAGTCCAGGAGAACTCGTACAAATTTGTGAGTCCCCCAACATTCTTGTAGAGCAGTGAACCCATGGTATAATATGTATTTATTAAAAATAATCTTCAGCTTTTCTAAGCTCATTCCGTTATATTCTCAGCTCCCGGTGGCTTCTTACATCAAAGCTCCTCTTACTGATGAGCACGCACCAAACAGGGAAGATAAAGAAAGACGTAAGGAACAAGTATAGAGTGATAAACCTATGGGTCACTCTGGCTTCTGTGCATTTGGCACTATGTAGATAACATATGTATTCAAGTGACAGGTCCTCTTTTCAGTACAAATGAAACCAAAACTTACATTTTTTATTCATGAGGCTTGACGGTAAAATTCTCTGTTAAATGTTATCTTGACTTACCACTAGAACTTTGTTAAAAGGTGTTAGGAGATGACTGGAAAGCTGTTTAATATAGAAAAAATCTGAAATGACGGCACGCAACATGTCATTTTTTTCCTATTCAAACTTGCTGAGATATCACTGGTTATGAATCCACTAATCTGTGCAGAGCCATCCGTATTACCTGGATGACTGCAAACCTCTTATTCAAACTCAAGACATCTGCACTGCCGCAGAGTGATGAAAGTTGGAGAATTTCTGTCCCCCTGACCAGAAAATGTAATGACTATACAGGCTATTGTAACAGGTGAGAGGCAGAAGCTATGCAAGGTCCTCTGTGAAGATTGACTGCATAAATAACATGTATTCTGCTGTCCCTCTAGGAAAGCCCAGAATTGATGGCCGTAGAGTGCAGTCAGTCACGTTTTGGAATAGTGAACTGCTGGTACTTCATCTGCCAGACAAGAATAGACCATAGGACTGGCTACTGTGAATCAACAAACAGCATGTATTCATCATAACTGTAGTAACCCGGGGAGAGACATACAAGAAACAATTATGTTGATGTGTAGCTTTACTGATAATTTTTTTCAAACATAACCTACCAGTAAAATAAAGGAATTTTAAATAAAGCTAACAAAAATAAGTAAAAATAATCCTTATTTCTTAGATTGCGTCATTGTTTAAAAGTAGAATGACCATTATCCTATTAATCATTTCTAGCAGATTTGCTTAAACCATATTTCATGCAGAACAGACATGGTTTTTAAGGGACTGCCCTAGACCTAAATTATACAGTTCAGTTTTGAAGGATGATGGTAAAGGACATTTCTAATATTGCCATTTAGGATGTGGACAGTCTTTAGTGGATCTAATCACTTAGTGGATCTAATCACTGAGCCCCAAGGGTTAGATGGCCCCGTGGTTGAAACAAGGAAGATTACTTTTAAAAATAATATTGTACGGTATGTGATCAGTATGATAATAACTTTTGGAGCAGTAGGTGCCTTTAAATAAATGTACTGGTGAACTTTCAGAGGCCAGTATGATTCTGGTATAAGGCAGAAGATGACAGTCTGCATTTGAGGGTAGTTGGAAGAATAGATAAAAAAAAGCATTTGGAGAAAGCGGAAAAGGGAGATTGGTCATAAAACCTACTAGAGGGTATCATTGGCCAAAGTCTGATTGTGCAGAGAATTAAATGTCATAGTCAAGCTCTCAAGAATTATAGTAGTACATAAATCCCATTATTATCTATAGTACCTATAGATAACACATATGTAAATCTCATTTATTTTATTACTTTTATTACTTAACAATGGACTGTAGACATTTTTGTCTGGGTTAATAAATAATAGCAGCACACGTTATGAGACAGAACCTGGGTTTTATTGCATTGTATACAAGTGGGTCAAAGATTAAAAGTCTTCTGCCTCTTTCTATTAAACATGGGATGGCTGATTTAATCCAGGGATGCACGAACATGTATTAACTACACAACAGGATATGAAGTATAATCCTGTTGCATTGTCCTCTGTACTGCAAATGTCTCCGTTCCTACAGGATTCTGAAATTAATTTGTTTTCCATGCAGATATAATTTAAAAGATATAAAATAAGAAAACAATGAAAGGACTTTGGTTAAACAGAACGGAGGACGTACTGTGGGAAGATAGAGTATAGCAATTGAGATGTAAACTGTATCAGTTATTTGTAATAGTGGTGAATTTAAAAAGTATATGATCATTGTTGAAAATATTAAGCATCTTTAGGTTGCACATAACGGTATATTTTGTTATGCGCACCAATAAATCAGCTATGAAAAGTACTACAAGTGTTCTCCAATTTGAAGAAACTGTACCCAATTGTACTACTGCCAGAGCATTATTAACTGACGGCTCAGTCACAGAGCCATGGGGGTATATTTACTAAACTGTGGGTTTGAAAAAGTGGAGATGTTGCCTATAGCAACCAATCAGATTCTAGCTGTCATTTTGTAGAGTGCACTAAATAAATGACAGCTAGAATCTGATTGGTTGCTATAGGCAATATCTCCACTTTTTCAAACCTGCAGTTTAATAAGTATACCCCCATGGTGTTTTGGGGAGTGAATTCAGTGTGGTTTATTAATTATCTAAAACTAATGAAAAAAATAATCCCGAAAAATATACTCGGTGTGAAAAAATATGTCAATGGTGTCCATTATGTATGAATGGTAATGTCTTTATATTTCATACAAATAGGACCCTTTTTTCTTGCCAAAAAAATTGAAATAAAAAAAGACTGGCAATGTATAACACAGTACATCAAAAGTGAAATAAAAATTGACCAAAGAAAAATTAAGTCAGCATAATTCAGTAGTTCTGACAGGTCTCATCTGGCCAACATTCAAACTTTTTATTGATTTAAAATTCCCTTCCTTCTACAAATAAACTTCGTCACACCTAATATAACTTCCTCTAAGCATTATCCAGAGTGACAAACTCAGCAGCTGCATATTTAGCTTGAGGTTTTTAGGTCCCCCTGGTCTCAGCCATTTATACATGTAGCCACATTATTATTATTCCACTCATAGCATTTCTGGGTTCTGGGATACACAGGAAATAAAATAGCTGTCACGACATATTCCTCTGTATCAATGCTTTTTCAGATTCAGTGTGGTTCTTGCATATCTATTTGAGAAAAATGCCTGTTGTTCCTCCCAATGCACTTGCCTGTGTTTCATTAGCCCATCAACATGTACTGACGTTCCACTGTTTGCTGATCCTCTGAGTCATACTAAACAACTTGGGGATTAAGGATACTTGCCAACTTTGGAGATCACCCCTCCGGGGAGTGGCCACTATAAACGCATCATTAGGTTCCGCCCCCTGTTATACAATACCAATGTTTAGCCTATTATAGCAGATAGCAGGAGGCGGGATGATGTGATTAGCCTCACCCCACCCGCTTCACCAACCAAGCAGGCAGGATTCGGGAGGTTGCCCTGCTCTCCCGGGATTCCAGGAGAGCTCCCAAAAATTCAGGAGTCTCCCGGGCATTCCGGGAAAGTAGGCAACTATGGGATTAAGGTAATGCATTTCATCAATGTGTCAGATTTTTAGATTTACTCGATTGCTTGAGTTCACACCATCATAGTTGCCAATGGTCCTTAATTTCCAGTAACAGTCCTATGTACTATGTAAAGATTTATCCCTATAAAATTTGGTCCTTGGAAATGTCTCTATTTTTTAACACCGACTAACTATACAGTACAGTATATAAGATGTGATTCTTGCTGTCTATTTTTCTTCTCTCTTTAAAAGTACTTACATATTAAACATGAATATATAAAATACACAACAAATACTTTATGTTCAGTAATGCCAATTGGTCCACTGAGTCTGCAAAGCAACTGGCCAGCAAAGTGTATATCAAAAAAGCTCCCCAATATTACCTAGTCACCTCCAATTTCAGTCCATTGTTTTGGTTTAGCTCATAAAAGGAAATAATCTTCAATATGATGCATTACCCAATGTTATTAATGCTCATACTCATAGAAACTGATAATGGTTTAAGTGTTTCATATAAATTTTAATAACAAAAAAACACACACACAAAGGCGTGCCAGTTTTTATTGCAAAACAAGAGGACAAAATCTGGATTAATGAGCAATGTTTTAAAGTTATTTTTAAAACCAAACAGGAAAAAAACCACTTGTGAAAAGTCTAATTGTGATAATAGTTAGTATAAAATCTGAAATATAAATGTGTTGGCAGATTCTGCACTTTTATTAAAATAATTATACTGCTGTGATAAACAGCTGCAGAGTTTTACAGGAAAATTGCCCTTTATTGGTATAGCCTTCTTGGAGCATAAATGTGTAATGTGCCTTAGGAAGATGTAAAGGTAAAAATATAAGTAACGTCATTACAGCATCCAGAGTATGGTTTCCTGAAATAACACAGTTTGATGCAAATTATGTTTTGACATAATTACAACCATATAATGTTTTATATAGTTGTATCACCTGCACTGGTATGATTATAATTCAAAATATTTGCTCCAGGTGGAAGCTCTGTTTTGAGCTTGAGCAAGTTATTGAGTGTTATATATTATGTACTCATTACAATACCTCTAAAATTACCTTTAAAACTAATATATAAGCAATGAGTCATTACAAGGCTGGACCAAAATGTTTAAGTATTGTCATGTCCCTAGTGTTTGTTTGCACCTTTTACATCCTGTGATGAAGTCTGGATACATTAAGGGACCCTATTAGACTAAATGGAGCCCTGGAAATCTAGTTGCCCTAAGTCAGTGTTGGCTGACCTGTGACACTCCAGGTGTTGTGAAGCTACAAGTCCCAGCATACCCTTCCAGCAATAAGCTGCTATATATTGGCAAGGCATGCTGGTACTTGTAGTTTCACAACATCTGGAGTGTCACAGGTTAGCTAACACTGCCCTAAATGCCCTCTATGCAGTAAATAGTAGACTGGGCACTACAACACTTAACATGTCCCACACAAGTGATAATGCCTAATATGGTAGTGACCCAAAATCTGTGAGCGACAGGGCCAGAAAAATTAGAAGTAGCAGAAATGCCCAGTAAGATGGCTGATAATAGAAATGCCCATTTTTTTACGTACAGTTGAGGTGGTGATGTCCAGTAAAATGGCTTATCTGTGTGCTGCTTCAGTTAATAAGATGTAACCGGCCACTTTCATTTTTGACTCTAGCTGAAGCCCCGGGCCTGCTCTATGCAGCCGTTTTTCCTGGGGCTCCGCTGGTTCTGTACTAAAGAGTATAATGGTGACAGAGGGGAGGGAGAAGTGAGAGGTGGGGGCCTTGTAGGCACTGCACCCCCTGCAATGCCACAAGTTCACCAGGACCCATAAGGCTAAGCACACAGACAGTACTAACATGAACAAACAAGTGTTAACAATCAAACATAAGTGTTATAGGCTATGGGATGAAACCATACATCTACATTTATAACAAGTTAAGCTGGGTACACACTACTGTTTTTTCACCCGATTATCGTGTCAATCTCACAATAAACGACTGTTGAGTCAGACGGTCAGATATCGCATTAGTGTGTACGCTCCCATGATCATGTTTTATGGTACCAAAGCACATTGTATCGTTTTATTTGATTATATAACCGGACTAAAAATCTTTATAAAAATGGAACAATGACGGGAAAATCCTGCAGTGTTTACACACTCACGACCGGCAGTGTAGACAGATCTCCACAGAGGTTACAGAGTCACCATCTATTCAGTAGATGGTTATGACAGATGAAGAGCACAGAAGATAAATCATGTAAAACGTGTATAGTGTGTACACATGAATCGGCATCATGATCAGGACTTAGTCGTTGGTAAAATGGTTAAAGATAATGGTGAGAAATTTTCTGTAGTGTGTACCCAGCTTAAAAGACATTTATTTTTTACTGCATTATGAGTTAAAATAGATAAATGTATAAACAAAAGTACAACTGCTTACAAGTGCTTTCTAATTAAAAGCATGCACACACTTATTTTTGCATCTCCGCAATAACATGCAAGTGTTATTTGTTTTATGGATTACTTGCAGACCAGCTCCCTGGGAGGTCGCCTGCAATTAGTATGCACTCAAGTACATGGATTCTATTTTTTTTATACACAAAGGGAAACAGACAGCAAGACAGTGTCAACAGTGTCAACATCCTCCTAGTATTAGGTTGATAAGTTATTAGAGAGTGAGGATTTGTACATAAGAGAAGTAGTATAATGACAAGGGTCAAACAATGGCAATGTGTGGGCTCTAGGTCATATATAAAACTGCATGGATGTGTCACATGCAGAGAAAAAGAGCTAATTGGATCCTCTTTGAAAGCAGAGTTGTCAATATGTGTTCGCTTGATAGTGTGAATGAGATGGAGTAAAATTCGATACTAAGCTAAATGTACATACTGATGATTGACAGTCGTGCCCCACAAGATTTTGTGTAGCAGGAATACGTACAGAACAATGCTCTACTGATCTCTGGTTTGGTAACAGATAAATGTATAAGATACATTGGTTGTATTTTGTAACGGTTAGGTGTTATTTGTACCGTCTATAAATGAAGATTTATTATGTTTATGTCTGATTGATTTAATTTTAAAGTGCTTCCCTTTTATATTTGTTGCTTTTATTAATTTTTTCCACATTAATGATCTATTTGAAGCAACTTCATTTGGTGTACTGGTAAAAAGTGCACTTGTTCCAGGAACCGTCTTCACATCCTCCTATTCTACCAGTAGGTGGCAGTTGGTTTAACAAATTGAGAAGCAGGCAACACTTTCAGATGTAAAACATGGGACGTGCTGTAAAAACACTTCCCTTGTACAGGGGATCTATTAACAGTCACCTTTGTCACCTCTGTCTAAATGCGGAAAATTTTTTAAGAATTGTACTTATCTGTTACTGTTGCATATATAAAGGGTTATTTACTATTGTTCTGCTGTTCTATTATAGGGATTATACTTTTTACGCAGCGGTGGACTAACAAAACAAACTAATTTCTCTCTACACAGGGAGATCAGATGACACCCAAGATCACAAGAAGGATTTAAACTCTGATATCTTGCAAGCTCTTTATTGTCATTGTTTTATGATACATTACATTGATTGCCACTAACTTATATATTATATGTTCTATAAAGCAATATTGATAATAATACAATAGAGCTTAGCTATATGGATGATGCCACTACCAAGCAGTTAGTGGTGGTGCTGAATGTTTAGAGTAGTAATATTGTACAGGCAGGTACACCACGGGTAGGATAGATTGCCCAATTATCCTGGGGGGCTGGTTCTGGCATCTCCAGAGCCCCCTGCCGGAATATGCACAAGTGTCGCTCACCCATACCCTGGTGCCTATTCCGATCCCTGCCTTGATTAGAGGACTCTCATGTTAATGGAGCACGTTACCTGGTCGCCCTCCTGTTCCACCCCCCCTTCTAGAAATTTTGGGGCAAGTCAAATGTGGGCTCCTGTCAGTGATGAAGTGCAAGCGAAGTCTCTGAGAAGGACTTTGATATTATTATTTGGATGGCCCATGTATCAGATCTCACCTAGAAGCTCTGTTTAAAGTGATTGAATGTCTAATGTATTATTATATTGTTATATATGGAGGTTTCCTCACTAGAAATGTGAACGTGGCCTACAGGAATGTAACAGAGATTAAAGACCTATGAGAGTAAAGCACAGAAAAGGAGTAACTCTGCACCGCCCAAAACCATGTTGCATTGGAAGGGGGGGTAAATTTAAAATGTGGGGACAGATTTATACCTGGGATAAAATTTTAGTGTAAAAATAAAGTCATCAAGTATGTGTGTGTGCAACATGAAAAAACAGCCAGTATGTAACTTATGTGCAAAATAATAAACTAATTTGCATCCCTTGAATTGGAACATGGTTTGTCCAGGATCAGACTTACTATTTTTATTTTTCCTTTGCTCTCCTTAATGACTCGGGCCCTAAGAGAGAATAGACTGACAACTTCTGGCTATGTTGATATATACTGGAAATGTTTATTACATTTGAGGTCAGTCGACTTATAATAATTATGGTGTGGAAATACAATTTCCATCTAAACCTGCTACACACTGTTCTGGTTATGCACAGGTCTATAAGCAGCCCCAAATCATTCATAAAGAGACTGAAAAGACGGTGCAATGTACAAATATGCTAATGGTCACTGAACATGCTAGGCTGCAACTGTAAACAATAGAACAATAGAAGTGAATGGGAGGCACTTATGATATAGTAGATATGCAAAGGACAAGGCAAAGGTAAAATACATTGCAATATTTTTTTCATTTGTGACAGCATGTGACTGCCCTTGTGACACTGTACAGGGCTTTGCAAGTAGATAAGGCAGATTTTGCAGAGAAGCACATTATAGTTCTAGCTGATGGCTTGATAGAGGTGCCCTGTATGCATAATGATCAGGGTTTTATCATACTTGCCAACTCTCCCGGAAAGTCCAGGAGACTCCCGGAATTCACAGAGACGCGATTCTCGGTGAATCACGCCATTTTGGAGAGCGGGAGGGGGCGGGGCGCAGCCAATCGCGTCATTTTGCCCCCGCGATGTAAATTATGGTTTCGCGAGGGGTGTTTTGGGCCAAAATTATGCGATTGGCTGAGCAAAACCCCTTCCTGCCCTCCAGTCATGCCCCCCTCCCAGAAACAGTAAGCAAGTATGGGTTATAAAACCCCATTACTTCTATTCAGCTCAAAAGTCAGGAATGACATAGTATTTCACTAGCACTCTAACTTTTATTGTAGGGCTGGTAGCCTCTGGGAGGGAGGCATACTGTTTTCTTGGACTCCCTATAATGACACCAGCTAGCTGTCTCCATTATAGTGGAAACTAGACCAGGCTGTCTAGCACTGGGTCTGGATGAGCATTGGGGGGGGGGGGGGGAGTATGCTGCCTGTTTTTGAAATAATATTCATGTAATTTAAAAATATATGGGCAGGGGACTAATCGTATTATACAGTCCCTATGAGAAATATGGTCGTGCAGCGATGTTCAAGTGATAAACTGACTTCTCACCACTGTTTCGTAATCTGGTATGGGATTGTCCGATGGTATTATTTATACAAGACAGATCTGCAAGTTAATTTACTGGTGACAAATCTCTGGAATTCGGCTGAATTTTACAAATGGCTAAACAGATTCGCACATTTCTAGTAGTCACAAAAATGTAACAAGTACGAAGCCACATCATGGATTTGTGTTAAGATATTTAATTGAGCTGTAGGGGCAGAAAGTACTTTTGCATATCCATCAATGTGTTCGTTTTTGGCAATTGATACAAGAAAAGAGGATAAAACAGCTGTACGTCTATGTCCTAAAAAGACCCTTTTCTTTCAATAAGAACCATCTTGCAAGCCTAAAGCCATAAAACTCTGGACATCAGAGCAGTACACATTGGTAGAAGTCAGTAAGAAAAAAATATGTTTAAAGAAGAATGGTCTCAATTTTGCAAAATTAAATATTCTCAGTAGCCGCACGTCCAGTGGCTTCCGAACTCTTTCAGACACATTCTGAAATCAAGTTAGGCATGCCTGGATTACAGGTCCAATAATTCTCACAGCAGGCTGTGAGAAGCAAGAACAGCTAGTAGTACCAAGCCTTAGCATGCCACTAACTGGTGACAGTGCTACTACCAGCATTACTGTAGATGCTGGAGGTAAGCTTGAAGCCGGCTTCACCGACAAGTAACACAAGATAAGAGACAATTACAGTATAAAGAGACATTACAATATTTATAATATCAATTCATCTTAGAAAACTTGACAGTTCCTCTTTAATGAAGAAGGACATCTGAATGGGAAAGTAAGCTGTGCTTTCAGTTGACTCTGTATCGTTGCATCTTCATGCATAGTTAAATCTCAGCACAAAATGTAAAATAGTTTTTGCCTAACTTTATGGGCAAGTGAACAACTTTATGTGAGTGGGGTTTATGAGCACAATGGTGCTAAATGGCCATATGTTTCACAATAGTGATAGATAAAGAACATGGAGAGAAACCCCAGTTAGAAATAGGGTATGTTTTCTCTTTAATAGTATTAATATTTGATCATTTCTGTTTAATGACTATATGTTATAATACACTGTATATGTTATTATGCCAGAAGCACATTAGACATAGACAATGTTGTCTGATTTCCTTGCTGCAGAGATGAACTTTTGAGCTGGAGGATTTTTTTCTCCCTAATAAAAAAAAACTTGAAAAAATGAATTATGGTTTTATTCCATCTACTCCATTTATTCCATTCCAGTACTATTGGGTCTTTTTTGGGAGCAAAAGGTCACATGCATCACATTCCATTAAGAGTACATAAAGTTAAAATGATTTGCAACCTCTCTGGATTCCGGGTAGTAGCCTCAAGTTGGGCTGTTGAAAGCACAATACCTAATCTTGCAGAGAAGACCTTTTTGCACAATGCAGTACACCATAACAGGAAGCTGAAACTCTTCACCTCCGTTCCCAACACCTCCACAACAGACTGGAGCCAAGACAAACTTTCACAGCAAGCAATAATAGGAGCACCTCATCTTATCAATCACATCATAAATTCCCATTGTGTTATATGGAAAGCATACCTATCCTTAGACTATTAAATGAATGCTTTTGTGAAATAAATTCACAAAGCCTTAAGATTATATAAAGGGATAGGAAAAGTGATCTGTTTAATTCTACAATATATAGAGTAGTGTCAATAAGTCAAGATTACCGAAAATACTTTGGTTTTTTTTCTACACTTTATTGGGGATTAATGTTTGTCGGTTCAAGCCTTGCACAGTTATTAAGACTCACATGGTGTAATCTCAACCTCTATTCACTCAATGGGGCTATTCTATAAAAATGAAGTAAATTGTCCGTAAAATGGTGTTAAATTAGCTCCATACTCTGTACAAATAACAGTGGAACAGAGCCTTCTGCTGTAGTCACCTCCCACAGCTTCATGTCATCCCTGGGATGAGATTTGTACAGTCATCATTAAAATGAAACACATAACACGGCAGTGGTGGAGTGTGTGGGCCTAATAGAACATGCTGTGTTTGTTGTCTCTACATTAGGTCCTCCTCTGTGGAGGCCTGACTTCTTCATGGGTGCACTGTAGCAGTACTTACAGGTGATGGACCCCATTGAACAGGTGCAGCTAGGGGTGGGCATGTAAGTGCAAGTTTTGAACTAAGCAAAAATATATGTTTAAAAGGAGAAGTCCACCCAAATACATTTGTCTGATTACCTCCCCCCTCTTCTATAGGGCCATCTATCAGAACAGCAGGGGGATGAGGCCTAAAACACCGGCCATTCAGGGGATCTTCTTCCTTGAGGTTCCTCTCTTGGCGATTTCTGATTCAACTGGCAAGGGAGTTATAAAGGTCAGTGTTCCCAAAGCATAGGGGCTTGATGGTTATCTTACATTCAAGTGAAGAAACTGCCTGCACTAGCAGAGCAAAGCATTTTCATTATGACAGACTGTTTTCCATATAATTATATACATCACAGCACCACACACTGCGAGAGACACAAACACGGTGGCCCCTATTCAGCAAGACTGTGTAGCACTGATATAAATCAGTATAAAATATCCATTTATCACTTGTACATGACTTGAAGCCTTAAAATAAGCGGTTTGCATTTTTGGCAGGTTATTTTGGAGAATGATTTTTACTATCTTTCTGTTTCGGTTGCTTTCGAGTGGAACAGTGTCTCCAGTGCCACAGAATGGGGATCATAGCAAACCACAAATTATGTAATGAACAAACAGCTACAAAATAAAAAGTTGGGGAGAACGAATACAGATTAGAAAATTAGCAGAATGGTAATGAGAAGCAAATAGGGGGGGGGGGAGTGCAGAGGAGGGACAGGGTCAAAAGCAGGGAGTAAGCCACCATAGAGCAAGCCCGTGCCCGGGTGTGTGGGTGTAATAGGGCTAAATGCTGAAGGTTAACCTTAAAGACTGGTCTGCTAGAGTGTGCATAAAGCGATGCAGGAGCATATTGGCCCTATAGAAACAAAACAATAGACTAAATAATTATGGCTGGTCTAAAAGTGCCTCGTCCTTATTGACCTACAGCAATGACATTACAAAAGAAGGATTTTTTCCTCTGTGTGGGCACCATGTATATTTGACAGAATGATACATTGACCTAGGTAATGGAAGTCAATGGGCCATAGCTTGAGATGTCAACCTTTCACTAATAATTTCCTAATTTCCTACATTTTCACTTTAGGTCTAATGTTTATTTTTCTAATTAATTTCTCAGAGCTGAATTATTACCTAAATCTCTTCGCATCTTAATTGAGTTGATGACCCTTATTGGTGTCAGCCATCAGGAAGTTAAGGCTCTGTAACGGTAATTAGTCATTGTCTGTCAATTAACTGCCTGAGTCTTGAACAGAACAGCAACTTGACACTTTCTAGGGAATCCAGAGACTGCAGAAATTCTCATCGGGCCAGTTGGCAGATTCTAATGAATAACAAAGTGTGTACAAATACCAACTATTCAAATGGCCACATAGACCCCAAGATTTTCTTATAAGACCCACTTATTTCATGTGTTTACAGACCTTGACAAAATTTGGACTACTAATTCACATTCAATGCAAGTTATTACACATATTCTTAAAACAAAGTGGTAAACATTTAAACTAGGTGAATGTAAATAGAAATTAAGGAACCGATTTGGAAGTTGATGGAGGGCTTTTTCTGTTTATACGAATATACAATCTACTACTGCATTATAGCTATATACCATACATTATATACCAAAAGAAAGACAGTCCCTCAAAACAGAGATAGAATGGAGGTATGAAAATATGTTTAATATGATGCTGTATAATGGTTATAGCACGTTAAATGTCGATTAACGTTAGCTATGGGTGGCATTCTCCAATTGGCAAGACCCATTTAAATCTACTATTCACGGTTAGATTGGCCAGGTACCACACCCATAGCATTTGCTTATGCTGTCATGTGAATCATTCTTACTACCACTACATCCTGCGTTCACATTTTATCCTACGCTATCTACTTTTGTCCTTATTCGCAGACTGTGAATTCAATTTGGTGAGTAGCTTATGGAATAGCAAACCTTGCCACTACCACTACTATACTATCTTACATGCTGGTTCAGAATTGTAGGCAACTAAGTCTATAAAAATAATAGTGGAATACTTTTAAACATTGTAGGCTTGTGGACATTGCAACTTGGGAAACAGTAATGAACTTGCAGTAAAGCAATATTCTGTTAATGCTACAAAACATTAAATATTCTGTGATTAAATCTTAAAGCTGACCAACAGTAAATGAAATGTATAAAACACAAGTCTAATGCGTATATACAGCCATAGTTTCTTACTTTACGGGTGGATTTTAAACATAAACACTATCCTGAATTCACAAAGCCTATTCTTACAGAAAACCTTTAAAAACATTTCCCTCACCAATCCTTGTCATTACAATACCTGCAATTCTGGCGATGTGAATGGAGCAAGGCAAAGGTAATGCCTAGTATTCTTGGTAAGTAGCCAAGAGAATAGCTTTGTCTGGCTCTAGGCCTGTGGCCTGTGATTTCTCTGTCAAATCAATCAAGCGAGCTATAAAGATATACGTGTCAAGCAAGCAACAGTCAGGGAATTCTCTTGCATGCTATTGCCAGATACAACAGAAATATATATAAAATTTCTTATTAGATTTATTTCCCAGGAAGATATAAAAGAATAATTTGGATTGTTACTGATACAGACTGGGGGAAAACATTTTAATAGAACAGATCTCATAATAGCATCCTTTAGTGGTGTTTAAATTTCCATTAACTATTCGATAATGGAAAAGATTACCAGTCCATGTACTGTATAACACCATGGAGGATTCCTGAACTACAAAGCAACAGTACAACATGGTCCTAAATATACTACATCAGAAAGACTAGGGGCCTGATTCATTGAGGTACTTAAATTAAGAAGTTTCTTATTTAAGTCTCCTGGACAAAACCATGTTACATTGAAAGGGTTGCAAATTAGTTTTGTTTTGAACATTAGTTAAATACTGACTTGATAGCTTACTTGTACACTGAAATTTAAAGTTGATATTTGTGTGCTACATGAAAAAACAGTCAGTATTTAACTTATGTGCAAAACAGAAAACTAATTTGCATCCCTTGCATTTTAACATGGTTTTGTCCAGGAGACTTAGATAAGAAACTTCTTAATTTAAGTACCTTAATGAATCAAGCTCTAGGTCACACTGTGTCTTATCTACGTATCTGTACCTGCAGTATGCTGCAACCATACTATTATATGGCAACTTTTTAGAACGAATGGTCACAAAGGCAAACACAATTAAATATGGGCAATGTTAAACCTATTTGTTATTAATAAAACATCCCGGTGCTTCAATTTAGTATCGGCTGTGTTACTGCTTTTATTTCAGGTACAAAGATGTATATGAGGCATCAGCTGACCTGTCAGGCTGCTAAAAAAATTCAGTAGCTCTAACAAATTTCTAGAGACCTATCAAAGACCTGTGTAGTACGTTTTTACCCATGGACTTTGTATAATAACTAAATGTTTCTCGTAGGGACCCCAGAATGCCAGCTAGTATTTTTTTAAATTGATCACAGATGGCTGACTAACATGCCTTATCTGGGACTTTAAAGTTACTTTACCACCTAACTGGCAGAACATCTATATTTGCCAGTTTAAACTTGCTGGATTATAGGGGTTTCGAGTGAGAGAACCAAGTCGCGAACTCTATTATTGTGGCCACTAATTTATCTTTCCACTCACACCCATCTCCACTGCGTCACACAGGCCTGTTATTAGCTTGGGCTGTAAAACAAACCAGAGAGCCCCAGGTAAAACAGCTGCACTGAACAGTCCACGGTGCTCCAGGGAGAAGAAGGAGCAGATTAGTAAAATTTAAGATTAGCTGGTAATGCAGCTTTAAATGAAATATCCATCACAATTTAGAACTGAGAAGTTCATGAATAGCAAGACACAAGTCTTATATCTGCCCATAGTATCCATTATCATTACTTACGTTTAGTAGAACGTTGGTGTTGTGTGGACCATTAAGCAGGTAAAGTAATTATTTGTCAAACCATTGTGGATGTTAAGTCTTACAGATTAGTGTCTTCTGATTTACCTGCTGTAAGCCACTACCCCGTGGCCTATTTGTTTGTCAGGTTCCTTAATGAAGGGCTTTAAATAATACACCTTTGTGCACTAGTAATATTCAATAAACCAAAGATGATGTAATTCTAAGGCAATGTGTTTAAAATATTTTGCTATTAAGTAGCACATTTCTCACAAATTCCAATAAAATCCACACTTTATCAAGTGTTGAACTCTCCTCCAGATGAAACTCATTGCTTCAAAACAGCCCTGTGTGCTTTAGAAAAGACTGAAACAAACTATAAGTAACAGGTAATGCACCTTTCCTGAAAAGAACAGACCAGCCTTCCTATCTGTGTTGTGTTTCTGCCCTATTAATAGCATTAATATTGAGTCCATTTATTCCCCTCTTTCCTCAGTAATATTTTTCCAAGCCTACGTGGGATAACTCTTTTGTATTAGTGCAGGTTATCATGGAAGCAAATAGCCTATTGACTTTGATTGGAAACATTTGTGTGATGAACATGAGATGAAATGAAATATAATCCTAGTGCAATGGCCACATTATTCTTATGTAATATGGTTGCTGGGGTCACCTAGGACATGGGGATCCAACTATTCAGCAATGATGTCCACTCAAAACACATGTTATATAGGATAGCATAAGTGACAACAGTCTCAATTTCAGAATCCAACATGGATGTGCTCTAGCGGGAAAGGGGGCATGGGCTCAGCAGCAATGGGTATGGTACGACCAATGAAGATGTTTATTTTTCCTGGTTTTCCAGTTGAGAATGTAGACAGGTATGTGATATATGTACTTTTCGGTATAGTTCCATTAAGTAAGCCTTACGTCTGCTCTGACAGTAGCAAGAAACACACAGATGTCATAGTTACCATATAGAACTAGCGAGAGACATGCTAATAACAGCACTGTTCTCAATGCAGCCGCCACATTTTGCTTGTTTGTGTTTGTTACTCATCTATACAGCCAAATCTATGAAGGGAGGAGGGGATGTACAGCGTGAGGTGCACAATTACACTTTTAGAGACTAAAGTATAATGATAGCCCACAGCACAAATTAAATATAAATGCAATGATTTGGAAGTCTACTTTGGTTGTCTTAAACCAAACTGGCCCCAAATCACTACAGGATGGGCCCCAAACAACCGAAAATACTGATCAACAATTGAGAATCCATTTGGGTGATGACCGTAAATTACTTGTGTGAGTCTCTGGTCACCACACTATCTGGGCCCCATAGTCTATGTCTGTCTGGCTGACGTATTAAAAAACTGTCCAGTCTGCTTACTGCATCTTATGAGACAGTTAAGGGTTTTATAACGCTATTTCTAATAAAGGGTGTAGCTTCCACTTTTCTTAATATTTTCTGTTTTACAACAGCGGTGTGGAGTTAGCTAGCAGTAAAGTGAATCTTTCACAGTGACTTGCACTGACTAAAACCTACAGCTGAACACTTTAACACGCTAAAAGTTATTTCAGTAATCATATAAAATTGTCCAAATAGGCATATGTACTAATAATACCCATTCTGGAGGGACAATACATCTCATGTGTCTGAAAATGAATAGGTCATAGTGTAAATGAGATTATGATATTATAGAATAGTCAAAAAAAATATCTCTGAAATACAAATGTATAAATACCGTGCGGAGAAGCATTTCATTGATGATACAGATGCAGAACTCAACGATTGTGTCTCTGACACGTCGCACCTCTGCAAAACGGCCTGTTCCTCTGTCAAACTCGATTCTATATACATTTTGCTGCAGTTTTACTTATTTATTTGATGAAAAATACTTTCCATTGTTTTTTCTGGGTATCTTAGATTTTTTTTGCCTATCTGTTAACTGGCACGAGAAACCTATATATGGAAAACTGTAAGTAAATTAGTATAACTAATGTAGTGCAGTAGAGTGCCCTATGCCCTGTGCCAATGGGTGCCTTAGCCAAGCTGGCTATCACTAGCTATTTATTAGAGACGCTCAGGCTCGGTTAACCGAGAACCGTACCCACCCGAAATGAGCAGATTCGAGTACTCGGCTCGGTACTTTTGCGCGCCCTTGGAATTGAAAATGAGGCAAAACGTCATTGTTACATCGTCGGATCTCCTGAGTTTTGGATTCTATAAGTACCGCCCTCAACAGCGATCCAGCACCATTTCACAGAGAGACACAGAAGGGGTAGCACGGTTCTTGGCAGTCTCTAGTGCAGTTGGGCAGCGTCAGAGCTAAAAAAGAGGAGGGGTAGCAGTGTTCTTCAAAGTCTCCAGTGACATTCTACTGAGTTATAGCTCACACATAAACAGGAGAGCTCTATTGCTATTTGTCATTGATGAAATATAAATAATAGGGCTGGCAGTCTTGTTCCAAATCTGCAGTCACATTGTACTGAGCTAACTAGCTAACACACAAACAGGACAGCTCAATTGCTAATTATAATTGCTGAAATAGAATAATAGGTCTGGCAGTCTTGATCTAAATCTGCAGTCACATTGTACTGTGTTAACTAGCTAAACACAAACAGGACAGCTCAATTGCTAATTGTAATTGCTGAAATAGAATAATAGGTCTGGCAGTCTTGATCTAAATCTGCAGTCACAGTGTACTGTGTTATATAGCTAACAGACAAGGAGAGCTCCATTGCTTCATTGCTAATTGTCATTGCTGAAATAGAAATAATAGGGCTGTCACTGTTCTTCAAAATCTACAGTCACATTGTACTGTGCCATAGCTCACCCAGAAATAGGAGACGTTGCAGTGTTTAGTGCTCAAACAAAAATTCAAATAATAGGGCTGTCAGTGTTCTTAAAAGTCTCCAATGACACAGGATCTCAATTAACTTTCTTATTCCTGCTGCATTAATGGTGGATATTGGACGCAGATCTAATACTAGTATAGTCGCCATGGTGCCTGTGATCTGCTGTGCAACTGGTTGACAGTTGCCATACTTGCTTCTTCTTGCAAAAGATTGTTTAACAGTCAATTGTTGTAAACTACTAGTAGCCTTCTTCTTGGTCTGGTTCTGGGTTGAAGATCCACCCCCAGTAACAGGAGCAGCAGCAGTGGGCCTAACGCTCAAATATACTTCTGAGGAGTCCTGGATAGGGGAAGTCATCTCGCCTTAGCAACTTGGATGCAGGACAAACTCTGATCACTTGTGAGGATATCGATGATGAAGGTGTTGGGGGTGTAGATTGCAGGTGCTGGGATCTAGCTAAGAGAAGGCAGGTAGCTGATTCTCTATTACTTCTTATTTTTTAGCATAAGTTTCTGATTTTCGCAAAAGCTTTCCACGAACTTGCATTAAATGGCATAACATGATGAGGTTCCTAGATGGTTAAGGTCCCTACCTCTACTGACTGTGGCTTTACAATGCTACAAATGGCGAGACAACTGTTGTCAGGATTTGTGTAAAAATAATTCCACATATAACAGGTGGATTTGTTGGTCTTATGCCCAGGCATGACAATGGCCTTCTTCTTATCACTGGCAAGAACTCCTTCCACTGCTGCATGACTTGCCACAGTAGAGTTCATTAGCAGCACTGTTTGCTTAGGTGTCTTAAGCCCATTGTTAGCTTGTTTTGTGGGGGCCCTAACAAACCAAGCACTTCAGCCATAAGAGTTGCACTCCTGGTCGCTGGAGCACTTGCTTTGTTAAACTGTACATGTCCTTTTCAATAGCTTACGTAAGAGTGGGTGGGAAGGCCCAAGGACAATTCCATCTTGCACCACTTTTCTTTTCTGCCACTGCTGTGTGGAAATGTTTCCTAGATGTGCTATGGACTGCCGTGTGTTTGTGTCATTGCAAAACCAAAACACGCAAGGGCGGTTTTGCCATAACCAAAACACGAAGTTAATCCAGATCCAAAACCAAAACCAAAACACGGAGGTCAGTGAACATTTCTACTATTTATAGTGAAACCTGTAAAACGTGTCCGGGACAACATCCAATTTCATCATGACACACTTTGACAATAGGCACTGATACTGGATAAAAACAAGCCGATGCGGCACAATCCTATTTTCCTGAACATTCATGGTAATAGCAGACAGGACTATTGTGCCTATGTGTTTGTCTGCATGAGCCCACTGAGTACATCTAAGATATTCCAATATTGCCTTATATAAGTGTAAACATAATGTAGAACAAGTTCTTATTCATCAACCGGAAAATGATGCTATGTGGGAAAAACGGGCTTTTCCCTATTAAAGGGTCAGAGCCAGCAATAGCAGTACTATCGTCGGCGCTAAACCCCACCAGGGAAAAGATTTGCTGGGTCTCGCTGTCTAAAGCCTATCTAACAAAAAGTACAGTCACAATCCTTCCATCTCAGGGTTGCAACAGCAGAAGAAAGTAAATGAAAAAAATGCTTTTTTTTCAAGGGGAATTCTTTTAGTTTGTTTTTTTTTTAGATTTTTTTTCTGGTTTTAAACATTTTTAATTGATTTAATTTTTTTCAACAAGTACAACTAATGGCCAATGTGTGACCTAGCTATTTAGGTCACACATGCGCTTATCACCTGCGACTGGCTGGTGAAGAAGTAAGTGAAGTATTATTGCTCTGGGCACTTTTCACCGTGATAGCGGAGTATCGCTCAGCTGCCACAGCTAGATTTTATTGCTAGATCATGGTGATGGTGGTTTTCTATGGCTGCGATAGGAAACCAGCCATGTCTTAATAAATAGGCCCATTGTTCTTGATGCACCTGGTTTATCAGGAGGTCAGATTCTGCATATAAACAAAATTTGTTTGCCATTGTTTTAAGTACAGAAAAATAGAGTTTGTCAGCAGAAAGCATATGGTAATCTGATGTATTTAGCACTCAAAGTATTATTTGCAGTTTTGCTTGACATATATTAAAGCTTAATTGCAGTATGAAATTCCAGTGCTCAGTATACTATGGAATAAATCCTCAAGAAGAGCCAGTTGATTGTTTACTTATGATTAACTTGACCTAGCTAAAAGGGCAACTGGGACTATAATGTAATAAAATCTTTAGCTGCCCTAAAGCCATATTAACTTGGAGCCAGTTCTAAATATGCTGATTTTATTAAGAAGCTCATTAAAAATTAAAATGTTTTTAAAAGCACGATTGGCAGATGCTGAAGCTATTACACATAGATTTTTTTACTCGTCACACTAATAAGTTACTATGAGGGCTAATTTAATAATGTGTTAGTAAGATGCAAATTTCCTTACAGATCATTGTTTTATAGAGATTATTTTGTAAAATATTGGCTGGATATTTGGCTACACTCAAGTTTAACGGACCACAAATGTCAACATTGAAAAGTTCAGATATGAACCATGAAGGTAAAATACATTGTTCCACTGCAACTCAGTTAAAAAGTATTCCCTCCCTACTCGACTACAGGCTGCTGAAGCTCCTTCTACATTATTAGGGCTATATCCTAATGTGATCTCATACAGGTCGAAAAGCTGAAACTGAGTTGTTGTGATTTTACTGGCTTTGCCTCTAAGCATGAATCAACCAATCCACACTGTGTATTTCAGCAAAAGAAAGTCAGCAAAACCATCAGTCACTGTATGTCTGCTCTGTTAGAGAAGCACCTCCCTCTAAACAATCTGCTGCAGAAGTGTGAAAAACATCATGATGCACATATTTAGTTAAGTATAAACACTCTAGCACTTTACATTTCATGTTAAAATCTTCTTAGTAATGCACAACCTCTGATATATGTGACTGTTAAACATAGGTCTAGTTGGTGATGCAAATTCAACACAACCCATTATAGTCAAAATCCCAATTCACATGCCATTATTTTATACTTTCCTGGATTTTACATTTATTTCAGGATTCCGTCATTCCATAATGCATAGTTCCTTGATTTTACAATACCTCTTACTGCCTTTTACCCCATGGCATTTTCTCATTTTTAAGTGTTATAATGTGTACCGTATCATTTTTCCTTTTGTGATGTATTGCAAGTGTTCACCTGCACTTTACAGTATTTTATATTTTAGGTAGGTAAATGTTCCACATACCATGTACAAGATTGGAAATATTTTCTCAGATTGGAATAAATTAGATTTCCTTCAAGTTTACTTTAGTGCAGACACAATATCGGGTAGGGGGGGTCATGAAAAGTCTGTTATGAATGAACAGTTTACATTTGTAAACAACTTACTGCAAACCAGGGTGATCGATTGCAAATTACTTTGTGTGTATTTTGCTTATGTTACACCAATTTTACTAGCCCCTTGAAATATGGAAAATGAGAGTTTGTTTGTAATATCATATAGGTATAGTTGAAGGCAAAAAAAAAGGGGTGGAGGCCAGCCCATGCCCCAAACACATTCACATACATAACAACAACATAAAGTTATTGAAATAGAACCCTCACCTATGTACATGAGGAACTTCACAAAATTAGACACACTTTGTATTGAGTGCGTTGACCCGTTACATTTTCACAGTCTTTCTAGGGTTTGGTTGGCTTTAGCTAAGCAGCTTAGACATACATTATAGACACTTTTTTTCCATCAGTCTTAAATGGTGACCTAGTGAAACATTAATAATTAGCTCTTGGACACACTGAATGCACTTTATAGACTGCCAAGCTTGCATTTAATGTACTGCTGTTGCCAACACTCTGCACAGAGAAAGAAATGATTAAGTTGTCTCTTGCAGCAGGCATTTGCTTTTGTTATATAGGTTTGTATTTTCAAAGCGGAAATGTTGAAGCAATTTTAATCTTTTAAATATTAGTATCCAGGATAATGCTGAATAAAAGATAAGCCTGAGCTAAGTATTTACTATAGTTAATAGCATATTTTGTTTACTATACATTGTTAATACACATTGATGCAAGTCGGTATGGATTACTTGTAAAAATGACAAACGAATGATAGATGTCCAACAACAAAAAGTCACAATAATTGTAAAATAATCTATTATATATATTTTAAGTGTGGTAAGGCTCTTATCTCTAGATAAGTTAATAAACCACCAAGAAGGGGAGAGAGAATAAAAGAGGGAAACTAATAGATTACAGGGCAATATGCAGTGGATACAAAGCAAAACAATGGCTGCGGAGGTAGGGGAATTGAAAAATTGAAAACCGCTATTTTGCATGTGACAGAGACGTGAAGAAACTACTTTGTCTCTCCACTTTACTAAATTAATTGTACTGATAGATGAGTCTGTAACACGCACCTCTATGGAAAAGTGACCTGCGCTAACGAATATTGCAACCAATTGTAACACAGAGCGACATAACATATTGGAAACCTAATCATAAGGGGACAACGAGAGGGTGGTTGGCCCAGGGAGGGGGCCAGGATCAGATGTCTTTCTAGAAGGGACAAAAAGAGATGCCCGGGGAGATAGAGGGGCTGTTGAAGAATCTTGAGAGAGCAAGGACTTTGACTGATTGAGAGTAACCGTATTCTCTCAGGGCCAGAAAGTATTGCTATAACAGGAGCTTCTTCAGTGTAATTCTAGGACTGATTCTGTCACCACTTCATCGGGAGACACTCGTAGATTCTGGGAAATTAGTGAGCCTGCATCGGTAGGGAGACTAATACCCAGGGTCCCACCAAACTGGTGGAGAGTTGGCCGAGCGGCCGGGGTCCTCAATATACACAGACCTACCTACAGACCAGAACCCCGGCCCACTTGGACTATCTGCTGTGGACTGTTATTGCCCGGACTTTGTGCCTGCTGGAACTCTGTGCTGGGGAGGTAACCTGCGGGGGACTTTGTTGTGGAATTTACTGGTGATTGTTTGACACTTGTTAATTTCAGTGGGGAGAAAAGTTTCTCCTTGGGGAGCACTGTTGTATTATACAAAGTGCGTGTTTGTTCCTTACCTGTGTGACCTGTGAACCCAGAAGACCAGGTATCTAGTGAGCTTTGGTTCCAACCCCGGTCTCCTCACAAGCACATTTAATCAATATTGTATAAGAGCTATATACAATTAAACAACACTGCTTATGTGTACTATTAAGAAAACTGAAATTAAATGATTGATCATCATTATCAGCTATTTATACAGTGCCACTAAATCCATAGCACTGTACAGAGAACTCACTCACATCAGTCCCTGCCCCATTGGAGCTTACAGACTAATTTACCTAACATGCACATACACACAAAGAGAGAGAGAGAGAGAGTCTAAGGTCAATTGGAGAGCAGCCAATTAACCTACTAGTACGTTTTCAGAATGCGGGAGGAACCCGGAGCACCCGGAGGAAACCCATGGAAACACGGAGCACATACAAATTCCACACAGATAAGGCTATATTCAGAAGTCGAACTTATGACCCAGTGCTGTGAGGCAGAAGTGCTAACCACTAAGCCACCCTACTGCCCACGGTATTCAAGTATTTACATCTTGTGACTCTCCTGTAATCTAATACTTCCTATTTATTGGCTGTCAAGGCTGTACTTCTACTTTAATACCTACTGAGACTTTGTGACCTAACAGTTTTCACCGACAATGACTATATATTATATTATGGGTCCACATTAATTTTCTTTACTCTCCCTGTTGAATCTCTATTGTGAACTAAAAACACAGAATTAAAAGAAGAAAGGTATACGTCAGTATGGCAGATTTGTCAGCTCACCATGGGGCCTATTTATTAAATAACATTGATAACGATGATATTTATTTTTTTAATAGTCGTTTATTGCAACGACAAAAATCTTTTACCACGGCTATTTATCAATAAAATCTCCACACTGTGCCGCAGCGGTAATGGTTAACTTACTGCTTCGCTGGGCAAGTCTTTACCAATATGTGCATGTTCCAGCGTGTAGCTGGCTCACTCAAACTGAAAGCCCAAATATACATATTTGCCGACCATAGGACTTTTCGCTTTTGATAATTATACCTCTATGATTCTTATATGATCTAAACTTCCTGTTTATGGATAGGTTAGAACTAATGTTCTTGCTCGGTCTTTAAAACATGCTCTCCCCTGTGATTTAACAGTATTCACTGAAAACGTGCAAGTGCTTCCTATGTCAGTTTATCCATTCTGCTGTTCTCTATAATGATCCAACAACACAGAAACAAAACGAAAACAAATATTTACATTATTTAAACTGCTCTGACACCCCTGTGATCTAACAACTCCTGTTTGCAAACGGATCGAGGCTTAAGTTTCTTTGTGCTGTTTCCACTTTCTAATAGTCTGAGTAGACAAATAAACTGTGTTATAACATATGGGATGCAAATCCCGTCCTAATCTAGCTGTATCTGGCACACACAAAGATGTTAAAATCACTCAGACACTAGAGTGTGAGATGGAGGCTTTAACTTTGACCTCATAGCCGTACAGTGGCAATAATAGAAGTCATTTCTTAATGTACTTCCAGCAAACACAGATACTTCACAAATGTATCAGCCAAGATTTAGAAGCAAAATTGTTGAAGAAAAGCAGAAGATTGTCGAGGTAGAGAATACAGCCTTGTGTAAGTAACTATGTTTCTGTGTAAAATTTAAATAACACATTAATCAGCTGACAATCAGAGACAGAGGAGGAGGTAACAGAAATCAACGAAAGAAGGTAGACAAAATCATAATACAATGAAAGAGCAGAATATTTTTTTCCCAGCAGCAACACACAGATACTCCAAACTGACAGACCAACAAGAGTGCACATGCCGCCCGAAAGCAAAAGTCTCCTCTAGAACCAGCACAGGAGGGTTTTAGCCACAGTGCTGGCTATTTCATTAAGTGCCATCATTTTATCAGTTATTGGTTAAGACTCACTAAGATTCAAGCTAGGTCATACTGCAGATATTGACCTAAGGAATGCATTTCTTTACCTCCAAGCCACACATGATAACTCAGGATCAAATACAGTAATATCATTAGATATTGAAAAAGCCCCAGACTCTGTCAAAAGGAAATATTTGTGGGTTCTTATGTCAAAATCTGGGAACCAAGGGGAGTTTCTAAAAAGGGTAAAGTTGCAATAAAAGAACCCAAAGCATGTATCCAAATAGATGGTAGATGTCTACTGAGAAGAATCATGAAACAATCTATAGATGATATTATCGCCTGTGTTTCAGGCTCACTATTGAACCACTACCATTGTTTAAATCTGTGGGTTCAAAATGATATATGTAGATGATATGGTAATCTGGTAACTCTAGAAGACAAAGTAAGCTACTTGTATGGGCTACTTGAATTATTAGAGGAATATAGACCCTATTCTGACTTAAAAGTAAATTGGATAATATCAGTATTATTTCCTTTAGTTCCTCTTACAGGGTTTGATGATGAAATTTGTCTTCAAGTGGGTGGGGTGCCACATAATCAAGTCATGCCTATCTCAGTAAAACAAAGAGTGGAAGGGGAGATGCGACTTGTGTCATATACCTGTCCACCTAGTGCAGGTAAGAGTTCCCCGGGAAAAGGGCCTGGTCTCAGGCAGTCCTGGAGGTCTCCTCCTGATTAGGGTCTCCTGGACATTCCAGTACAGTACTGAACTACGCTCTAACTTTTGGTCTTTGGATAAAGATATTTCTGTGGTAGACAGTACATTTGTTAGTACAAAGCAGGATGCCATGATCAGGGGCACCGAGAGGGGCAGGGGAAGGTACAAAATACCTGGGCCCTGCCCTGCCTATGTAGAGGAAGGAGCCACCAACCTGGTGTGGCCATGCCCCTTTCAGGGGCCCCAAGAAATTGCTGTATCTAGGCCCAAATTCCTCTTGGCGCCCTGGCCATGAGTGGTTCTCTGTGGTCCTCTCTGCTCTCTACCCCTTTCTTCTCCCTCCCAACCTCTTCCCCTCTGCACAAATACAAATGTAATTCTACTTCCTGTTTGGTAGGGGAGCAGAAGTTTTTAGACAACAATAACAGTGATGATGCATTAAATGCACATTTGCAGCAGGTGATGAAAGAGTTTCTGTACACATTGTTGTATCATTTCTCTTTATGGGTCCATTTGATAAATTATATAAGAAACAAGGATGTTTTAATAATGGGATTAGTGTGCTTTTACTCCCGAGCTTCCCGAATTTAATGTACAGGACAAAGAGTTGCCCCTAATAACAACCTAAATTATACTTTTATAATTCTACCTCCCCCACTACTTAATTGTTGTATGGAAATTAGATTTAGTTTGGTATTACGTGGAATCATTGGTAAAATGATTTGATGCATGTCTTAAATATATACATGTGTATCATTATAATAAAATAAACTGACTATCACTAAATTGGTAACTCTGACATATGTTTTATTATTGAAACAATCTGGATTAAATATTCTCAGAATGTGCAAGTTTAGAGAACGTGTTCTATTGATATTCCCCGATGTGAGTGGGAAAGTGATGAAAGGAAACAAAACTAGTTGACCCCAAAGTTATCTACACATAATCTACAAGGAGAACACCGACCTCTGGGCTTGGGATCTATCCCAGTAGAACAGAACATAGTTTTATCTAGAAAGTAACTTACAGGTGAAAGTCACTTTTCATTCTTTATATTATGAAGAATTAATAGGAACTAATAGTTTATTCTGTTACATGTTTTTTGCTACAAATCCAGGGTGGTAAACAAAAATATAACCTGTAGGGATTCAAAACAAGGGGATCAGATCACACATCATCCAGAAGACACATTTTTTAACTGTACCCACTGGCAAATGCACAGCATTTATAGAGTGAACATTTGTTTCATAGGGAGTGCCTGACAAAGATTGATACCAGCAAATGAAAGTATACTTACGAAAACATACCAAAGCCATGAGGCAGTTTATTAAGAAATAAATACAATATGAAATATGTGGAACACAGCAAATTTCCCAGGCTATCACGGTTTTCTAAATAATTCCTGAAGGCCATGGTATGGATATGCAGGCCTCTGTTGTAAACACACTAATACACAAAAAGAAATCGTAATAATACCATTACATTTTTCCTTGCCACTGTATGTAGACAAAGGATATGTGTATATTTTATATATGCAATACATACATACATATATATATATATATATATATATATATATATATATATACACAGATAGCCTTTGCCATATATAGAAATTTATACTTTGCACTGAACACTGAACTTCTTGTCTGTCATATGTGGTCACGATCTTATTATACTTCTGTCTTCATTTGGTTGGAGTGAACTCAAAGTATCTCTATCTACATCAATATCTATATATAAAGAGAGAGAGAGAGCGAATGAGAGAGCAAGAAATAGAGGGCGAGAGAGAGAGAAAGAGAGAGAGAGAAAGAGAGAGCGAAAAAGAAAGAAAGAGAAAAAAAGAAAGAAAGAAAAAAAGAAAGAAAAAAAGAAAGAAAGAAAGAGACAAGTGGCTTAAAAGAGTTCACCCCCTTTGACATTTTCTACATTATATTTTCCAATATCATTGAGTCAAAATTGATTTGTGAATTTTTACCGTGGATCAGCACAAAATACCCTAGACAACTCTAAGGGGGAATTTATTAATGGCGGTTTTCTATGTTTTTTGTTTAATTTCTCGTATGAATTATCCATCTTCACTTTGGATTTAAAAAAATCGTTATGGTGGTTTCAGATCGGGTGGTTTTGATTGATGCGCTTTGATGTGCAGTTTGGCCTTTGGCAAATCACACGGTTTACAAACTGCACAGCAAAGCCAGATTAGTAAATTATTAGTAAATTATTTAAACAGTTATTTTCTAGATCTAAATCCAAACGTAATTCAAGCTTTAATTTTATTTTTCAATCTTAAATTGATGCTTTTTTTTTACTAACTCTTTATTTACAGCAGGCTTAAAAAAAAGTATAACGTTCAGGTTACTTTTGAGGTTTTAAAAAAGACTCTGCAGTGTTGTATTTCTTAAAATGACTGACATGGCCCCTTCCACTTAATCTGTTTCCTAGGTGTACACTCTAGGCTATAATTTAACAAGTGTTTAATTCAGTTAAAGGAAAAGAATGACCACCCGAAGAGCTTTAGACATGAGACACGAGAATGTCAGACATGCAGGAATATACTGGAAGGTAGCAGTGCAAAATATGCCACATCAACAATATATTGTCAGTTACCAGATATTTGTCAATTTCTAATGAATTTAAAATATGATTATATCAAATAGCACTCTGAGCTTACTGGGCTTACCTGTTCTGCTGGCCCTAAAGGTAGGTGTCTCTGACATGACTTGATGTGACTGTAGGTCAGTATTATCGACAAGTGCCCCCACAAGATAGCCTTATCTGTGTGGAGTTTGTATATTCTCCCCGTATTTGTGTGGGTTTCCTCTGGGTGCTCTGATTTCCTCCCTCATTCCAAAAATATACTAGTAGGTTAATTGGCTGCTGTTAAATTGACCCTAGTCTGTGTGTGTGTGTGTGTGTGTGTGTGTGTGTGTGTGTGTGTGTGTGTGTGTGTGTGTGTGTGTCTATGTGTTTGTCAGGGAATATAGACTGTAAGCTCCAATGGGGCAGGGGCTGATGTGAATTACAAATATTCTCTGTACAGCGCTGCGGAATTGGTGGTGCTATATAAATAAATGGTGATGATGATGATGTAGGAACTTTAAGAAAGCTTTCATTAATTTAAAATGTGCTCCATGTATGGCAAATGTAAGCAGGTGGCATATTTAGATAATGAATGCAGCCACAATCCCCTGAAGTTGCTCATATCCTGCATGGAGGAACAGCATAAACCTGCATCTTAACATATACTCTCCCATGTGCTAGGCACAATTAAGCAAAGACAATGATAAAAGCTTTTTTTAGCTGTCTCTATTCTCTTACAAAGCCACAAGTTGCATCTAGCACTGTTGGCACTGCACTATGTCTCAGAGCTATCCAACGTAGCTAAATCCCATGCTACAATCTCATACTTCCATAACTGCACACTATGTAAAGACAACTGTAAATTATTTATTTTGTTTTACAATGTTTTATTTGATACGGCTAGTTGATCTTAAACAAATAGTAGTATCTACCAACATTACACATAAAGAATGAGGATGGAAATGGAAAGAGGTTGCAGTTGACAAACCTTTTTATAAAATTTGCAGTTAAAAGTATTTTTGTAGTGAATGTTGAGGTCTATCAAACCAAATCACTTCATTTCTCAGTTACTCGAATTGCATGAAACATGATTTGTGTATTTTACTCACTTGCAAGTTATTGTTCTGTAATGAGGCAGCTTTCTCCATTTTTGAAATGGTAAAAAATAATTTTCCCTATGCCACTGATTAATCCAATTCAAACAAGGCCCATTTATATAGACAGCCATGGATCTGATTATTGTATTCACATGTCTACATCACAAACAATAGAACAATGTGAAGTAATTATGTGATACGGTGCTAGAAGTAGCTAGGGCTGTATGAGAAAAACAATAACAAATGATGTGATGTATACCACATGGGCCTATTTAACAATATGCAGCAATATTCCACTTGTTTTCATGTTTTCAATGATTTTCTTCTGCTATTGCCATCCTTACATGCTTTGGATGTGGAAGCTACCGCCAGAGACACCAGGGGGAATCTTATCGCTGGCAGGGATTACCTCTGGCGATAATAGTGCTATTTTTTTTTTTTTTTTATTGAAAGCCTGGGAACGTGCAATCAAAAACCCAAAGTGCCCAAAAAAGGTGTAAAACCATAAAAAAGTGCACAAGGGGTACGGTACTGGCCCCTTCTTTAAAAAGAAAGGGCCCTGGTCCCCGACCCCCGGAACCAAAAAGGTCCCTTAGGGGGCAAGGGTCTTCAGACCCCCTTCGCTGCGAGGCTAGGGGGGTCCCTTTAGCCCCTGGGATCCACCGAAGCTTCACCCAGGGCTCAACAACTAGTCCACCCCCTAAGGGGAGGACCCACGTGGGTGTTCAGGGAGGCTGGAGCCTAAGGGCCACACAACCTCCCCTAGATCGTATCGGGGACAGGAGCCCAAAAGGGCCTACCCGTACCCAATAAAATCCAGAAACGTGAACACAAAAGAAAAAGTGACAAACGTGAAGAAAAATAAATAGTGCCGAGTGGGTACGGCCCCAGCCTAATGGCTGGGCTTGGTATAAAAATTTTCTCGCCCAGCCATAAGGCCGGGGCAAAGAATAGAGCGAGTGCTTAAAAGAAAGTGGTCAAAAGTGCATGGGTGCCAATCTAATCACGTGTTTAAGGTGCTATGACCAGTGATTTATGGCACCCCCGGGGTCGCCACTCCCAGAGGCACATTTGTCCCAGGCTTTCAAAGCAGCAATCCCAGCCCCTGGCCAGAGGACCAAGTGCAGCTCTGCCACAACTGCACTTGATCTTAGCCAAAAGGCCGAGAAGCGATAATAGTGTTATTGCCAGAGTTGACCCCTTGACAGATAGGATAAAAGGAAAAACAGCCATTTGTATCAATGATATCATCATCATTTATTTATATAGCGCCAACATATTCCGTAGCACTTTACAATCGGGGACAAACATAGTAAAGTAATTAACAAACTAGGTGAAACAGACAAAGAGGTGAGAAGGCCCTGCTCGCAAGCTTACAATCTATGGCAATTGATATGGCTTTTCTCTGATAGACAGACCCCATAATATGTATAATGCCACAATGACTGCCATGAATAAACTGCATAGACATGCATGATTAGCACAGAAATCCCTATTTCTTTGAAGATTTACATTTATTGAGTGGACCTGTCCCCCAATCTGCCCTCACAGACTATTTGCTTTCTGTATTTAGTATTCATTCCTGTTCACATTGCTCAGAATATAAATGGTGGAAGCAGGCTGTCAATGACAACCGATTGAATGGAAGTGGAATAATACATAAGTACATGAATACAGAAACAAACTTGCAATGGAGGGAGGTATGAACTTGGTCTGAAGCACAGTGTCTAGGAACTGGGAACTCACAACTCTACTAGATGGGAGGAAGGGTTTCATTTTAAGTTACTATTTTGGCTGGAATGCTATTTTAGTGCCTTCAGAGTTAATACGGCCTACATGAAACATTAGAGGACATTGTAATTAGCGTGTCCCTAGCTACAATTCCAAGGTACAGGTTTTGTTTTTGTTTTTTTCAACAATTACATATTTATTTGACATTGTTTTTGGTATTTCTTGTGATATGTGACCCTGGCAATTATCTTGCATGGAGTGAATTACTCAGCAAAAGTAAGCATTATTTTTGCACCATTTCAGTATTGGAATTATTAGTTATTTAACTCATTGGATATTTGTGTCTTATTTTAATGCAAACAGGAACTTTGCAGTATGATATCTGCCTACATTTCCCCTCTGTACATACAGTGGAATGTATAACAATCACTAGTGACAGAATACAGCAGAGGACAACCTTATGTAACCAACTTGTTTTCCTTTACACAAAGGCGTCTTGCCTACCAGTATTAAAACGTCTGCTGAAGACACAAAAACAAAATTCATCAGGTTTTCAAACAAACTCTGCAACTATTATGCGGTGAATGTGGGTGTTTAGTAAGAAGTGAGGCCTCATAAATCAGCCAGAAAGATGGCAGATACAGCAAAAGGTGATGTTGTCAAATGCAGTCATTTACACAATTTATCATATACTACATGGGATGTAGAAACAAAGCACAACCATTTACAATGTTCTCAACGAACATTTACATTGCTAACAATGACTTGTAATTGCTTAAAGATGTTTCCGGGCGAACATGCAGAGGTTTGAAATGCCAGCTTCTATCAAGCTGTTTCTAGGCTAGCAATCTAACATAATCCAACTCTTTCTTTAATGAAATGCTGATTCCCCATCACACTACACAAAAAAAAAGATAAAGAGTAACACAGAATATTCATATTTGAGCCATAATTTCCTAATATAACTCTGTGATAACAATGAGCGGGTTTAACTCTGTGGCACATCAGGAGGCCACATAAGGTTTCATTGTTTCACACCATGGTGGTTTTTTTAGGAGGGGGGGGGGTCCCTTTTCAAACCATAGTCAGGTAAATAGATAGATAGATAGATATTATTTATAGTGCACTTATACAGGGAAAACTGCTATTTCCCTTCCGCTACTTTCACAAAACTAATTCAGCCCACATAATATCTCTCTTATTTTACTGTGTCGCTTTTAACGTTTGCACTAATTCCCAATGTGTGCAATTTATTTGAGGTTTGGTCTATGTTTTATAAACACAACATCATTACAATTAAGCTCTGGTGCTATTCAGGGATGGCTGTGTTCTGACAAATACATCATGGAGCAAAGGCAATTATTCTAATAATCTGATTTTTACTCTGAAAATCATAATATGATAATTATGTTTGATAGATTAAGGGTTTGTAAGTGCTGTTCAATGAACTACTACATTGGATGGGTGTAGGCACTATTAGTCAAACACAAGAAAATGTCTTCTCTAACTCTCCCATAAAGTTTCTGATTAAAAATAGTAAGACTGGTGAGCACTTTACACTTGTTTTCTTTATCATCAATAATGTTTATTGAAATGTTTCATGAGTACAAAACAGGGAAAAGAAATAAATCGGGAAAGCAACAGAAGAGATAAAGTAAATTCCCCATGCACTTGGGGGAGTCACTCCACAGGACAACATAATCTCAATAACAGAAGAGTAACATTGCACTTAACAGTAATGATGCTGCAGAGAGCCATGAGGGGCATGGAATTTCGGCAGTGTATGTGCAGCATGGTAAAACTGCACATACACTGACACAAATCGGGGTCTTAGTCCTGTTTACACCACTCGGCGGTACCATATCACTGTACATCCCCTTTAGGTCGTATGCAGCATTCTACCCGGGGACAAGCGTGACTTCTGTCTGCAGTATTGGAGGCTGCCATCTCGGGTGAGACATTTGCTCAACATCCTGCTAAGTTTGAACACCTGATCTCATCCACCAATTAGCTTCCTCTGCAGACTATAAGAGTCTCCTCCTACACCCAGCAAATTACCAGTGCAACACTTTCCTAGTTCCTGGTTCCAGATTACCACAGTTGCTGTTTGTTTGCTGCTTCATTCTGCCTGCTGTATACAGATTTCAACCATCAACCCTTCATGTGAAGTCAGATTCACCCTGTTTGCTGGTATATGGACTTCTACCATTAACCCCTTGTGTGAATTTAGCTTCATTCTGCCTGCTGAAATAAAGACTTTGCTTATTTATTCCTCATATGGATTCACCTTCATTCTATCTGCTCGTGTACAGATTTCAACTGTTACTTTCTGTGTGGATCCTCCTTTCACCAATCTATTCCTGTCTCTCCTACTGGCTATCTGAGGTAGTAGGTTGTTGTTCTGAGTCATCCACTTTCTGGAGCCATCTCTATGTCTCGTGTACTGACTTCCAGTTCCAGGCCTAACCCAGGTTCTGAGTTGTCCAGGGCCAGTTCCAAGCTTATTCTGTTCAGAAGGTTGCCATCCCTGTATATCCTCTACCTGAGTTCTGAGTCTTCCCAGTCCCAGTTGTGGTACTATATTTGTCTGAGTCTCTGAGTTCTTGGAGGTACTGAGTCTCTGGTCATGGGTTCAGGTCCTCCTTGTTCCCACATTCCAGGTTCCAGTCCATCAGGTCCAGATTCCAGTCATTAATTCCAGTACGGAGTCTAGTCCAGCATTCCTCCTCCTAACATCCAGTATACAGGATTAGATCAAGTTCTATGAGCAAGACATTCATCCATCCTCCTAGTTTCCTCTACACTCCTGCCACAGTTAGTCTAGTCGCAAGGGTCCTGAGACAAATCCCAGAAACCCTATTGCCGTGACAGTTTCCTAAAGGGTAACATGTAATCAATGTTAGGGCGGATTCATGTGAGACAAAGGGCAAGGGGTCTTGTAAGGGACGGAGGTCTTCTTCTAGCTTATCCTGCTCCGTCTTTGATATACTTGTGCCATTTAGACCAATTTATAATGGGGGCGGAAGCAGATGTGAAGTAGGGCATGTCTATGGTCTCCCTATCGAAGCTATACTGAATTTTGTAACTATTTTAGAGAGAGGAGGTGAGTTTTCCAATTTCTGGCCGCAATTAAGATGTGACCTAGGACATATCTATTGTGCTACTTTACACTTTTAAGATCCCAAAATGCTTAATCATAAATTTAATAATACTGTTACTATCTAATATCTGTTGTGTGGTTTAGTGGTCTTATAACTAACAAATTAGTATATAGTATACAACTTGCTTATTGCTGTAAACAAAAGACCCAAACAGCGGCTACTTGATAAGGTTGACATGAGGAGAGACAGCGAAGTTGAAGACACAAAAGGTGAGCTAGTCATTATAGATATCATAAGATAGTTAGCTGCTGGCAACCACGACTATCATTCACTATTTAGCTTAACTGAACCTCCTACCTCTTCTGCTTCTAGAGAAGGCTTTTGTGCTGCATGGACATTCTTGTGGTAGGTAATCCGCCAACTCGGCGTAGCTGTGTCCAGTACAGTATTTGTCATCATGCTTGCTGCTGGACACTTGTTCCCCATGTTTACAGCTGCTGACACAGAGACAGCAGAAATCCCCAAAGGAGAGATGGTAAAAGTAATGACACTGGTTGTAAAGGCTGAGCTGAGATAGTATTCTAAACAATCCTGTCCTTGGTGTGATGACACTTCTCGGTTCTATGCTGTAATTTCCTGCTGCCCTCAAAAACTTTAAACTGTTGTATATTTATGAGAAGATGATTATGTGGGAGGTAGGGTTGTATATACATATATTTCAGGCAATATAGTTTGTTGAATGATCTGAACTGCTGAACAGTGTTTCCATATTTTTTATTTCTGGTTGTCTAATACAAACCATTATTCTGTGGACTACATGGAGCATGGCAGATTGATAAAGGATAGTTATGAGATCTGACAGAGTTATTCATTGTTAAATCGCAAAGCAAATTTTTATAAATTACGTTTTAAAAGTCAAATGCTTTACAGTATTCCATTCTCTACATGTTGAACTGCCCTTGAACAAGATGTCTGGCAAAAATCCTAATTAGATAAATATCATGACCTGCAAGAAATTTGTGTTAAATTCCACCAGAGGTTAGGCAGTAAAGCCCAAATCATGTGTAATCATTTTCTTTGCTTCCCAAAAGTTGTAAATGCTAGAAGCATGTTGCCTTGTGGTCCAATTAATCTTTTGTGTGAAATTTGATGTTCAACTAGAGAAAACTACTAACAAACATGAATGTGTTGACTGGTCAAAACTGAGCAGTTTTTCAGTTGTGACTGAAACACTACCATCACTTGTCAGTCATTAACACCAGCAGATAGTATGGCATGCTGGTAAATGTAGTTTACAACATAACAAAACAATTGAAAGCAAATTATTTATATAAGACTATGTATAGACAGTAATTAGTAGCATAATAGCGATTTATTATGATTATTACATACTATAATCAGGGCTGGATTGAGGCAATGGAGGACCCTGGATTAAGGGGGCCTCCATTCCCCCGTGAGGGCACCCACCGCAATCCGAATTGCGAGCCGCCCCTCAAGGCACTTACCTCCTTCTCCTGGCATTGCAGTCCTTCCCGGGCGCGCTCTACGCTCTTTACTGAGGAGATCTCGTGAGAGTGAGACTCACGAGATCTCCTCAGTAAGGAGACTACAGCGCGCCGGAGAAGGACCGCAGTGAAAGTGATCAGCAGCACTGATCGCGCCGGGGGTGCCCCCGCCCCCGACCGATCAATACTGCTGCTGAGCACTTTCAAGGGCCCCCTGGATGCCCAAGGCCCCTGGGCTGTAGCCCAGTTAGCCCTATGGTTAATCCGGCCCTGACTATGATGTAACAGTGTGAATATGAGTAGAAGAGTTAATGGAGTATATCCCCATACATGCAAATGTCTGTTTTTTTTGTGTGTTTGATTTTCTTAAACCCAAAGTCAAACAGGACTAAAAACGGTAATCTCTACCCCCAAAAAGGTCTATGATTTGCCTTAAAGAATCATGAACTAAAAATAACCTTGAAATAAATGCAGCTTATTTAATAATTATCCAAGAGTAACTTAAATTATCCATAATACACATTTTGTATGTGTATATATATATATATATATATATATATACACATATATATATATATATATATATATATATATATATATATATATAATCTATGAAACACACACACAATCAGTGTACTTTAAAAGCTTACTGAAACATTTGAAGCTCTGAGTTGCCAAGAAGCATAAGATATTTTCCAGAGCCAGTAACTCTGTTATAGGAATAATGTGACGGATAAGAGTTAAGAAGTCTTGTTGAAATGTGTCCAACAGACACTGCAGCCATGCAAGACTCTCCAGTCAGCTGTTGCCTGAGACCACCCTCAGACTGTTGTAATCATTACATTTCCTTTATGTGTGTGTGTTTATTATGACGGTTTACCCTTGTTTGTGGTGCATTATTCATCCTCAGGTATATTTACACTTGTGCATGGTCTCTTCAGCACATCATATTGTTCTGTTAGCTACCTGTAGACTAGACTTTTTGCCGGAAAATATATTTGTGAAAGCACCCACGAAATACATTGTGAACACTGAAATATATAAAGATAACAGTGATAACCAAATTTCATGCCAAAGAATTTCCTTTCTCTGGTTTTATTTGTTTTGAACAAGGACAAACATTTTAATGTTTCATACTGTCTGTATTTTGATTTTCACTCCTCCAACTAAAATAAATGTCACCACTGATGCTTTCAACACAGGTGGGTTAAATGATCACCCCAACAGTGTAAAATATATTTTCTGTTTATTACTGGCATTGCCAGTCTTCAGGTGTTTATTATACAGTGCCCGGCAATTAAGTGCCTACTGCTTTGATGTTACAAGAATAACATGCGCTTGTGTTACATACACTGCAGTTATCAGGATAAGATCTCCTGTGTAGAATCAACACAGAATCTGGGTGGTAGGAGTTTCTTCTTGTTTATCCATCAACGTTATGAGAGATAAAATGCCATCTGAAGTTATCTGCCTACATTTTGCATTTTTGGCATCTCAAGTATGAATCCCTCACAAAATGAAAATAGTCATAACACAATGTCTACATGTTGTGCTGGCCTATATTTTACCATAACACAGAAAAATACTTGTTTATTATTCCACTGACATTATTTGCTACCATGGAAACTTGCGCTGACTACACAAGTAGATGCATTTTAACCTTCAAGCACACAGTTCACTATTTGCAAGATATATCTGCTCTTTATGCACAGACAATTGCACTGAAAAGCACGGCTGTCCTGCTACATTTTGTGACAATTTACCCACAAATGAAGACTTAATTGAAGTCCCCTTCTATGCAGTCATAGTGACATACCAGAAATGTACTACACATTTCCCGGATCTCAGTGTTCCACACAAGTTTCCTTAGTCTCATGCTATGTGATGCTGTTAAAAGTTGTGGATCAAAAAAAAAAAAAGTTGGGCAGCATTTTCAAACTGATTGCTACTTTTCACAGCAGGTACAAGTGTTGTGTTTACAGTTGAGGGTAGGGAGGTATTAAATCTTTTTATGTCCTAATTAATGATTTGGCTTTCATGGTTTGTCAAGGCAGAAACAAAGCTTAGCAGGGATAATTAAAGTAGTCTCCACTCTAAACTCCCTCTGCTGTATTTGACCTGAACCTAAGTATAAAATAACCAGAATCGGGGGAGGGCTGGAAAATTTTAGCCCTGGGGGGGGGGGTTAAGGGAACAAGACTCAATTCAGCAGCCTATTAGGAACAAAATGCAGGTGACCCAGCCCAAGGTAGCCCACTATGCGACTGGCCTGGGGGGCAGATGTCCCCCTGCTTCCCCAGCCCCTGACCAGAATGATGGCTAATGTTAAGATTATCAAACACATATTTCTACAAACTTTAAACATAACACATATAGAATTATGACAACATTATTGCAAATGTATATTAATATATCTATGTGCGTTTCAACATACTGTTCTCCATTTTAGAGCTTGTCATCACCGGCATAAAAGAGACAGAAACTTGGATCATGCAACGAAAGAAAAAGCTGATATATAGCACATTTTATTTTTGTGGTTTCATGCATGTGTTCCCCTTGGAGGGAGCATAAACATATCAACACATATGCAATAGTCATCTCAGTATGGAACAAATGAATACAATGTTTTATATTATCCCACATATACACCGGCTTTCTAAGCAGGGTCAAAGTATCAATTATACCTTCTTTTTTTTTTTTTTGCTTTATTTGCTGCTTTCATTTTATGACTACAAAATTTAAACCATTAAATTGTCCTTAAATATCTTATTTTTTCAAGAGTGGTTCCTAAAAAGCTTCAGTGAACCTTGGGAAGGAACGCTTGGAGCCCAGCCTTCCCACATGCTTCCTTCTATTCTCAGGTACAAAATCTCAGGTCTGAGTGTGGTGTGAGAAGAGACACAACTGCTCTGTATACCGTGGAACATGCTGTCCAGTTCAATCCGAGAGGCAACATTCTTGGACGTACTTAAGAGCACATTATTACCTCACTTGTATATTGAGGCTTATGGGTGCAATTAAAGATATCTGAGAACCTTAGAAAGGCTTTTTTTCCTCGCTTTTGGAAAGCCGTTGCTATTAAGGCTCTCCTGCCCATCTAGTTCTAGGAGATGAAGGGGGAACTCACATCCCTCCTATTGGATATGTAACAGTACTTGTATTCAGCTTACAGACACACTGCACATGCTAAAGGCAAGAATTAAGCTTTTAACATGTTCTTAAACAAAAAAGAGACCTCATTTAAATTGTTCCATTGTTACTTCTTTTGACATTCCCCTTACATTTCACTGCAGTTCACTTACTTGTGCAGTTCACCTATGATGGGCATAGCTTAAAAGGTAGCATCTAGAGGTAAGTGATAATATTTAGATGCACATAAAGTTATCCACCCAGTAAAAGCAGACTAGTGAACATGAATGAGCTCTAATTAGCTTTAGGCCACAGAAAAGATTAACTGTTGTCAAGAAAACAAAAAACACCTAGCCCCAATTCAGGTCACTACCTCACTTCTTAGCCCCTGGCTAACCAGTGGGCAGCTAGACCGCTTACCACATTCTCTTTAGTGGCAAAACTTCAAAGTCCTTGCATTGGTGAATCTCTCTTTAGCCAATCACGTGGATCACTCGGCGTGGTTCTACCTATCCTGCCTCCCATTGGCTACTGTACAAATCTTTATTTTCTGTAATACAATACTCTCCTGAGCTCCTGTAAGGTACACATCCACTCTCGATGACCAGACCCTCTGTCTCTGTCCCAGGTCTGGGCCTGTTATTTCTCTCTGTAATACAGGACAATCCGGAGATCCTGCCTGTCAGAATCCAGTCCTTTTGTCCGTCTCCTACTGGTCCTGTTTCAGCTTTCATGCCTCTTACAGGACACATAATGATCAATTATAATTCGATCTTGACATTAAAGTGCCATTTCTATGAAACTCAATAAACTGCCTTTGCAGTCAGTAATGTATAGTTGATTAGGTTCCGTGAATATGATATTCAAATACAGTGCAGTCATAACAAGCACCGATCGCAAAAGGACTAGGTGCCATGACAAACTTAAGACCTGTGTCTGGCAATTTTCTGCCAGTAGTTTACATTGTTTTACATTTTTACAACAGTGCAACATTTACTCACACAGATTTTATCAATCTATCAAAAAGCTGTTCCCAGCTTTTTTCCTAGAAACATGAGCTACAAAATCGCTGTGCAATAGCCTGACCTATGAATCCATACAATAGCATGGAACATTATTATTCTAGATGATCGCTGCTATTGAATCACTATAAGAGAACACAGGCCTTAATTGTTCTCAGTAATATGTGGCCACCATCAATGATCAATTACAACTTCTAAAAGGGAAAGTAGAGGTGTTACCCATAGCAACAAGTCATATTCTAGCTATTGTTTTCTAGATAAATGATAGCTTGAATCTGATTGGTTACTATAATCAATATCTCCACTTTTCCTCTTAAAAGTTTTGCTAAATCTACCCCACAGTCTTTTCATTTTCTCTATTAGTGATTTGCATCACTTATCCCATATTCTTGCAAAACAAATGTGCCTTATGCAATGATAAGCACCCCCTAACATATATATGTGTGTGTGTGTGTGTGTGTGTGTGTGTGTGTGTGTGTGTGTGTGTGTGTGTGTGTGTGTGTGTGTGTGTGAAAATAGACAGAAAGACAGCAAAGTCATTCACCCTCAGCTTACTTCCTATTCTAGCCCCTAAGGTCAACTATTAAAGGCTTTTTTAAGGCTATGAACGGGGACTATATAACCCCTTCCTGAACAGGGTCTCCCGTTAATAGCAAAACACTTTCTTGTCAGTTCTCCAAGAAACACAAACATAAAATTAAGTAACATGAAGCAGCGTAAAAAGCACACAATTTGAAATGGCTTGTGAAACTGATCCAATGTAAAATACCATTACGGTTATTAAGATAAGGTAAAACTCAGATGGAAACATAATCATGTGAGAATGAATTCCATGTTGCATGGGCAAATTGTACTATTTATTTTCAATTCAAAACTAATTTTAAATGTCTATTAGGATAATATTAAACATAATAAGGCCTGAGATGACAATCCTCTTTTCCTCTGCTTATTAAAAGCGCACATTTCTGTCTTCTCATAAATTCGGGTAGTTAAATTCTGTATAAGGCATTATCTAAATTTGAATGATGGATTTACAGATTTGATACAATGTACCTTGTTTGCAGTTATATTTCTTTAGTGAAATTAGATCAAAATCAAACAGGAGACGTCTGTACGAATATATACTGTCTGACAGGTACGCCTGGCACAAGAAAAATGTGGGCATAGAAGTACAAATAAGAAAGAAAAAACAGTATAGTGGAAAACAACAGATAAAATTGAATCATTGTTAACAGTATTCTAAAATGTAATCTTTTTGTGTGGCCTCATAGATGATCCATCAACTTTTTATTTGATTTACAAAGGTCAATGTTTTTCTTGCATTGCATCAGAGCTTTAAATAGAGAATACATTGCTTCATAGATGGTAGCCAGGGCCAGCGCTAATATTAGGTTGCTGATAGGGAGGATGAGCAGCCGTCAGCTTGTTACCTGTCAAGCTTTTGGCTGCTGCGAGTGTGGTACTTGGCTATGATGTCACAATTTGGAGAGCAGAGGATGTTGCCACCACCTACCGGGGGGCACCACTTCTGAGTGTGGAGGGCAACACTTAGGGCGTCCGAAGAGCTTTCTCAAGCACATACAGTAGCATTTGATTCTCATTATTCTTACGATACAATCAGGCACTATTTCAAAGGCTGTTTATTACTGAACTTGAAGGTATACCTGAAAAACCTAAGATTTATACTTGTCTTTCATACTGTCTGTCACCCATATGCATCAGATTGCTGTGTTAGGTGGTTTTCTAACTAAACAGGCAGATAGTGACTCACAGACTTGCTTTTCACAAATGCACTTTGAGGATTGGTGGATTCACACACAGAAGCAGGGAGGGACATTCTCAGCCTATCGGTCCATATCAAATATATTCGAACGCTGACCTAAGGATGTGGGAGGAGTTGCTGTCTATAATGGAGTGGGGAGGCAATCCTTTACCTTTTTACAAACTTCAGTGGAACATGAGTAATGTATTTAACTTCACATTTGAACATGTTGAGGGATTACCTTGAGATCTAAAAAAAAAATTATGTAATTTTCCTGTCAACGGACTCACCTAATAACGCTTTTTAAATAAAATAACACTAAGTGGACTAGTTTAAAAGGACCAAAGTGGTGTTTCTGCATAACTCCCTCTGGACTCATGCATATTCCCATTATTTGCCTATTTATTAAAGTGTGCCTCAAGGTGTGATCAGGGTTAGCGCTATTTATTGTTAGAGCACCATTACCACATCACAGTCAATTCTTCAGCAATACAGCACCCATTTTTAATCTTTTTAAGAAGCATTGGTGTATTGTTAATTACAAATTTTCTACCACTTTATTTATTAAACACATTATTTTCTATGGGTAGCATCACAATAGTTTACATGGGAATATCGTTATATTTGTATTTAATGACTATAAAACTGCAATGTACTATTTTTTTTGTCCCATGATTTCATTTTCATTTTTCGAACTCTGCTGAGGATTTTAATGAATTCCAAAAATGTAAAAAAAAATCAAATCATTATATTAGATAAACATTAAAGGGGTTATTATTATTCTGGAGTGGGATGAGGTGATCAGATTAAAAGAGAGGCGAGTGCCATTGGCCGATCTCAGGGAGCAGGGACAGTGAATGGAGAGGAGGTTGGAGATGTATGGCAGCGTGTAGTGGGAGAGGGCCTTGGGAGTTTGAAAAGGATTTTGTAGGAGATGGGGAGCCAGTTTAAGGCAAGGCAGAGAGGGGAGGCAGATTAAAAGCAGCGTGAAAGGAAGATAAGTCTCGCAGCTGCTTTAAGTACTAGAACGAAGGGGAGCAAGGTGGGAGCGAGAGAGGCAGCAGAGAGATGGTCCTTACATATATAACCAGTGTCTCACCCTAGACACCCCTTGGAACGCCCCCTAGAGCTGGGAGGGGGGTCTGCTATCATTTACAGCACAGGTGAGTGTCACAGGTCCCAGCTATATGGACCCTGCCTCCATAGGTAGGTCTATAGGGAAAGGCCCACCATCAAAGTACTGTTCTAGGGAAGATATGCTGATTAAATCCCTAATCTCTTCTTTTATCGACTTCATGCTTTACAATGGGAAATCAATGAACAAAAAGCCTATTATACAAAAAAATGAATAAGGTAAAGCACAGACAACATCACCCAAAATTAAATAGAAGGAAGCACTTAGAATACCAACTGTGAACTAAAAAATTACAGGTTATATGAAAAGTAAAAATAATTCAAATTAAATTTTATTACATCCTAAGTATACTAGAGCTGTACTTTCTTCATATGCATTCTACATGCTCCAGATAACACACAGGTGTGTGTGGATTCCATGATTGCTAGTACTGAGGATTTAGCTGGAGTACATCATGTGACAGCTTTAGGGAAAGTTGTGGCAGGATTAAGACAAGTGGCAGATGACATACACCAGCAGTAGCTCAATCATGAGCTGTTGTAGCACTACATACTTTGACCCATATTCTATACATCCTGAGACAACCTATAGGCTATGTACACATTAGCATTAGTGTAACTGTGACACAAACATGAAAAAAAAATTATCACTTATACAAGTTTTACCCACTGTATTTTTCCCCTCCAATTTTCAAAGTAAAATAAATAGCAAAGAAAACACCTAAAAAAATAGGATAGGCAGAAGTAGAAATAAACATGATACAAAAAATAAGACTGAGGAAGATAAAATAAACACATACACAATGCACCATACACGTATTGGTGTAAACTATTAAACAATACTGTACCTAAATGCCCACTGGCTTGTTACCATTATTCTTGGATACTGTATATCAAACATTTATCAGTTGTCTTATAAAAATATGTAATAAAAGCCTCTAAATTACACATCTACACGTCACTGAATAAAATATATTACTATTATTTCTTAATTCATATTATATTCATATTATGGGTTACTTTATTATATATATATATATATATATATATATATATATATATACACTATTATGTTTATTGTATGGGTATATCTAATATTTCATTCATAGTATTGTATTAACATTATAGTATTGGTACTGTCAATAGAAAAATTATGAATAGATACTGTTACTATTAGGTGCTTTTACCATTTTCTAACGGGAAGGTAATTCTTTAAGTAAGTGAAACTGTAAGCTGCAATTCAGGTTTATCATCTGATATGCAGACTTTCTTACAAACTAAACTTGGTATGACTTTAGTACGGCTAACATAGACCATGATGAAGAGGAGCATGGGAGCCAGACACATGTCAAGGGATGAAAGTGGTACCAGGAAATATGCTCATACAGAATACAGGATTATAATTCTAAAGAACAGGAAATGTAAAACAGAGATGACACAATATAAATGAGCAGATGGGTTAAGGAAACAGGAGATATGAGTTAATATGGGACAGTCAAAGATTATGTGAACAATAGTTTACATCAGAGATGAAGAACATTTATCAAAGTACTTCAAATCAATGTAAAGTGATGCGTACCATTTATGCAATATATCTCCCAAAGAACTTTGTTAACTTAGCAACTGCAGTGACAGCAAACTCAGACTGGCCATTAAGCTTACAAAGGGATCAGTTGGTGGGCACAAACCCTATAGAGGCTCTATCATATGTAGAAAGCATAGCTATGGAAACAGTGGGTTTTTTACACAGACAAGGACAGGATTGAGTTGAGTCTCCATATTTCCTTACGTGCAGTAGATTTACTAAAGGTTCTAAAAAGAGAAAGTGGAGATGTTGCCAATAGCAACCAAAGTGCTTTATAGAAAATGATATCTAGAATCTGATTGGTTGTTATGGGCACCAACACAACTGTTCCTTTTTTAGAACTGTTAGTAAATCTACCCCTTGGACTTCATTAATTTAAAGAAAAACCTTTCCATAACACCAATTTCTAAAATGAATGCATTTGGAATACACATCAGCATATTCCTTGCAGGATTTGTCCCTTCTGGGAACATCATTTACACGGCAGCCCTTTTAGTCAATGCTACAGTATAGTACTCAGTAATCTGAGCATGATTAAGGATCGCCCCATGTTTGGGGCTTATCAGTACAGGGGTCTTCTGGTCACCATGCTATACACTATTGCAATAACATAACTCAGAACTTGAAACTGTAATGGAGACCTATAAAGTTTCTTCCTAGTGACTATGTCATACTTACCTACTTCTCAAACTTCTACTCCAGAAGAACCCGGAAAATAAGTCACGTGACAGGGGGTAGGAGGGTGTGTGTGGTGCAGCCCCCTGCTAGGAAATGCCAAAATTCACAGCATTTCATAGCAGGGGGCGGGGTTTCATGACACAAAATCACTGCATTAAGTCCCTCCTCCAACATGTCCGGGAGGTTGTCTACTCTTCTGGGAGTCCGGGAGGACGCCCCGAACTTCGGGTGCCTCCTGGAAACTCCATGAGAGTAGGCAAGTATGTTATATGTAAATAAGCATTTTCATTGCCAAGCTGTCACTTTTAAGAATACATGGCAAATCGCGAATCAAAACTTTACACACTGGGTTTAATAAATAAAGAAGAAAACTAAACTGTAACACAGACATTTCCCTGTTTGACAACATGTAAGCTAGATATTCTAAAACTGAAACAACTGGGTATGGGAGGTGGAAAATAAAATGAACAGATGGAAAAATGGTCACATGTTATGCAGAAAAAAAAATCTTATGCCATGTCTGCTTTGCGTCAAGTAATGCATAACAAACTCAGAATTTAGCCAGGCCTCTCACCAATAGCAGTCATACCGTTCACCCGTTACTTGACAAATTGGATGAAATAGTCTTCTGATCTCTATTTTCAGCACCATTTCATCCAAAGTCACCATGCTATTCAATTGGTCAGTCATTATCAAAGTATACCATTTACATTTATGCCCATTATAGCTTATTAAAGTCAAACATATGGAAGAAATGTGGATATTGCTATCTAATGTGGATAATCCTGTTTTCATTACAAATGACATTTAGTTACACTGAAAAATATATAGTCCTATGTACAGAATGAGCCTTTGTTATATACTGTATAAATACAAACTCCCTTCTTCCCACAAGTTCTATGACATTTAAATCATTGAGCAGAGCTTTCAAAGTCTGAAAATATGTTTGGTTCCATTCTAACACTATTGACCTCAAAGTCTAAACCCGTCTCTCCCCTTTGATGTTATACTTCAGCAATGTTAATTATGTTTAAGATAGAAACCTAGAATTTGATGCTCGATAACAACCACTTAGCCCACCTAGTCTGGTCAAACATTTAGGCTGCTCAGTCTTTTATATTACAGTTATTTTGTTCATGTCAACTCCAGACGTTTTATAATTCCCTCACTGAATTAACCTTTGCCACCTCTGTTAATTCATTCCTTACATCATTATTTGTAGGTATTGGACATTGTCATGCTTACTGCCATGTAAAAATAAATATTTGCAGTGTTAAATATACAAGGTCCATTCTGTGCAAGTAATGTGTCATTTATTCTAGTGGTAAAGGCTCAGGGATGGAACAGTGACTGGGCAGTTAAATTTTCCAGGCACCATAACTCAAACTTTGTTAACAGTCCCATGCAAATATTTTAATTTATCAAGCAGAGAATAGATCAAAGCTTAAAATATATTATTTTCATCGGAATACAAAGGCAAAAGTCAAAACACTAAAATAAATAAAAACAGGGTTAAATATGCACATTATACTAAACATTCAGCTGTCACATACATGTTTCTGTATCAGCTCTAAGATTTCCCAAATGCAGATATCAATGTTTTGCATAAAATACAGTGATTTTAGGGGGTAGGCAGCACAGTGGCCTAGTGGTTAGCACTTCTGCCTCACAGCACTGGGGTCATGAGTTCAATACCTGACCATGGCCTTATCTGTGTGGAGTTTGTATGTTCTCCTTGTGTTTACGTGGGTGTCCTCCGGGTGCTCCGATTTCTTCCCACACTCCAAAAAAAACATACTGGTAGGTTAATTGGCTGCTATAAAAAAAATTGACCCTAGTCTCTCCCTCTATGTCTGTCTGTCTGTGTGTGTCTGTGTGTGTCTATAGTAGGGAATTTAGACTGTAAGCTCCAATGGGGCAGGGACTGATGTGAATGAGTTCTCTGTACAGCGCTGCGGAATTAGTGGCGCTATATAAATAAATGATGATGATGATGATAATATATTTACTAAACTGTGGGTATGCCTATAGCAACCAATCAGATTCTAGTTATCCTTAATTTAGTACATTCTATAAAATGACAGCTAGAATCTGATTGGTTCCTATAGGCAACATCTTCACTTTTTCAAACCCGCAGTTTAGTAAATTTACCCCAAGGTGTTTACATGAGGGTTTCTAGAGAAAGTGTTTGAGTTTTCCTATTAAAGCACTGGCACAAGTTAAGGAGAAAAACCTACCACCGCTGCAAGACATAACCTACTAGTCTGTAGACTATAAGTAAGCCTGTTGTGAAATAGACCAAATCTATTTTTAAAAAAGTTTGTGCAAGTTTTCCAGAATTTTGCAATGCATTATAAATTCTGCCCTTCATTAAAGCAGTGTGTGTTTCAAGATTATACAATATTGCTTTAAATGATGAAACTTTTGTATGCTGCGCTCGGATGGTGGTCTTGATACTTTTGCAAATGAACTTCATCTGCCTTCATTAAGAGATAATAATTAATTGAGGTCAACACAAGTTTGGCACAGCATTTGGAGATTTTTAATCCTGCATCATCCTGTATTACCTAATACATCAATAAGACAGTATTCCCTTGGGATGTTGATGGAGGAGTAATTGAGATGCTACACCAGCTGGGATCCAGATGAAGAATGCATTACAGAGCTTAATCACAATCATGTTGACCACTTAATATTCATCTTTCTTCCTTCCAGCATGCAGGAAATTAAATTATCAAGAGGTGGGAGGAGTTAGGAGAGATAGATACAGCCATGATCTCAGTGTTGAGACCTAAATGTAATTTAACAGCAGCAGGTCAGACTGACTTACTGAGTTTATTTCATAAGCTCAGAGTAAATATCAGTATTCAACATCTAAAGAACATGCTGCAAACAGCAGGAGAAATATGTCTTCCTTAGAAGAAACAAACGGTTCCCAAGTTATACTGTGGATCACATTTTAGGCATAATACCCATTACCAGGGGTTGTAACATTGCAAAGACACAGGCTGGAATGGTTAACATCTGTAAACTGAGCTGACAGATCATGTCTACAGTCTAGGTGCTTATTGGAAATAACATAAACAGTTAAAGTACCTAAGCGTTTAAAATTACACATCAAAACATTGTTTATTCCAAAATAAATGCACAAGCCACCCATACAAAGACTGGTATTTTACATAACTTAATTGGCTCTGAAGATGTCTGTTGTTTCTAAATACAGACACATGTATGAACACAAACTGGTATGAACACACAGAATAGAATGTGCTTTACTTTTTACATGCTTTGTACTACTCAAGTCTGCCACAGCATTTAAACACTAGGGCAGGGTTTCCCAAACCCAGTCCTCAGGGCTCCCCAACAGTGCAGGTTTTCCGGATCACATGTGACATAATTAGGATCACCTGTGGATCTGTTACAATGTGTCAGTCAGTAATGAATACACCTGTGCTCCAGCAAGGAGATATGGAAAACCTGCACTGTTAGGGAGCCCTGAGGACTGGGTTTGGGAAACCCTGCACTAGGGGGTATATTTGCTAAACTGCGGGTTTGAAAAAGTGGAGATGTTGCCTATAGCAACCAATCAGATTCTAGTTGTCATTTTGTAGAATGTACTAACTAAATGATAACTAGAACCTGATAGGTTGCTATAGGCAACACCTCCACTTTTTCAAACCCGCAGCTTGGTAAATATAGCCCTAGGGGCCTTTGAACATTAGACACCCAGATGATGAACTGCCCAGTTGACCAGGATATGAATAGTTGATATAAAAAAAACCTGAAAGATCTGTCTCCCCCACTAAAAAAGCAAACAAATAAAAAAAAACAACACATCAATTTGGAAAGCCTAATCTTCCCTCACTAAGTAACCTTTTATGGCTAAATCATCTCTCACACAGCTCCGGAATTCCGACCAAACTCTAAACTGCTTATAACGTCTGGTCACATGACTATGATTATATCACCTAAGCCAGGGGAGAATGGAAAAACGAATATAAAAGATGCAGGAGTTAAAAATATTTGCAATCATTATTTAAATTTGTTGCAATGGAAATAATAATTTAGTTTACTTATTAGGTATTTTTAATCTACCCATTATAAACTGTGGTCAGTGCTGTGGTCTGGTTATAATGGCCTGATATACTACCATAAGCTACAACAAGTGTTTATGTCATTACATTTGTATTATTTGCAGACAGAAATGTGTGACACAAAAAAAAGTGTACAGAACAAGTAAATCACCTCTTCTTTTTAATGCTCCACCTCTTAACGTTGTGATCTAAATCTTTTTCCGAGACAGCATGATATATCCGCCCTTCCTATCTGTTTCTTAAATTATAAGGAACAGCAGTTTTTAGTCTATTGTCTGCATAATATTGAAAATATGACTTAATACTGTGCTTGCAATTTAATATCTGTGGTTTTTCAAATAACAGTTTAGGTCATGGTTGAGTTGCAATAATTTAACACAGAAAAACACAGTCATATATTTATTAAAGGAAAAAAATGCAAAGAGATTTTACAGACTAGAGACGGTGGAATTGTCCAGTCTGAAATCTGGCTGAATTTCAGAATTATGCTGTAAGCAAATTAATTTGCTATGGTTCATCCAATACAAAATACCTGAAGACAGCCAGGAAGTATCAAGAAATGTCACTTGTACACAGCCTTATAAAACAAGGCAACAGCACGTCAGACCCTCATTGTTTCAGAAAGCATCTCTGGATGCTCTCTGTGACTATGATTATTCTACAGTTCAATTCTTAATGCATTTGGTACATGCCGTTATCTTCACAGTCTCCTTCTTTTATTCAGGATTGGGCATATTTCCAGAAACCTATTTTTTTCTGTATTTGTCATTAACTATACATCAACAGATATATTTATTACAGTAATTGTGGTTAACAGGAAGTGTGTGGGATTAATCACCAGTAGTATCTGGCAAATCAGAGTGAACTGGCACAATTCACTGGTAGAAATGAAAAAAATGCAAATTTCGAATTGATTTGTGAGTTCTGAGGCAGAATTCTGTAAAATCAAGTGATTTTTGGGATTCATACACCTCTTATTACTGACAGAATATAGTGGTAAAAAAAGGTGCACATTTATTACGTTTTTAAAAATATTTTTTTACTGACAGAATCTTCAGTGAGAGAGGTAAGCAGCCCAGCTGCCCACTTGTTAGTGAGGGTTCAAAAAGTAAGGTAGCAACCTAAATTGGGGCTCTGTTTTGTTTTTTTAAAGATCACGCTATTGTGCTGCTGTTCATTATAGCTGGGTTACGTTGGAAAAGTCTGAGTTTGATTGTTGGAGACCCGTTCATGCACCTAAATACAAGCACCGTGGAAGTCTGATTACTGAGGCACAGAGAGCATTCATCGTAAGTGCAAGAATTTTGCTAAGTGATTGGTTCGAATTCATCTTGCTAAGATCAGCTTCAATCAAGTTACGCACAGATAAGCTATAATTTCTACTAAAAAATGCACGCTGCTTTATTTCAAACTCTTGATTAATAGATTTCTAAATTCTACAGAATGAGCATATGTCGGTAGGTTAATCTAACAGAGGTGATGGAGAATCTATTGGAGGGGAGAACATATTTGTGCCCACTATAATGCTCAGGATATTTTGCTGCCAGGTCACTATACTGGTAGAATACTAGTTATTGAGTGAGAGGGTGACCATGGTAACAGTAGACCTTACCATATCTCGGCAGCCCAATGTTTCCAATATCATAATATCTCTTAGTAAATAATAACATGGCGTCAGTGTCCTGTCCTACAGCACTCTCTCAACATCAGTGAATATTGTATTTAGTACAAAACATCTTGATCAGAAAGTGTAGAATGATCAAAATAATAATAAAAAAGATAATTTACACAAACCATTTGCATCCTTTGGAGAAAAGTGCAGTGTGACAGGTGGCAGTTCCAGTCATTTGGAGATCTGCCCCACACCCAATGATGGACACTTCAACTCTCCAACTCTGCTCCACACCCGCCCATGGTGGAAACTCTCCCTAAGTTTCATGTATTAATCCCCCCCCCCCACCAAAAAAAAACTGATTGCTTTGTTAATATCATGCTCACATGCTTTGCCAGCACAGTGCCTGTTTCTAAAACATATCAGCAGCTTCAAATGGAGTGGGGAGAAGAAGTGTGTACACACTTACTAGACGCACAGCTCTTCTTAAACGTTTGCACATTCCTGCCGCTATTTCAAAGCAGGAGAATCCTCTCCACACTGTGATTTTGCTCTGACACTAGTCACAGCGTCATATAGTGCTTCTTCAGAGCACCCTAATCATGGAGGGGATGTCCACTCTTACACAGCTTCCTCCTTAGTGTAATCTACACCCCACAGCATAGAGGGGAAAGGAACTCTCAGGAGCTGCAATGCCTCTCTATTAGATCCAGATGGCTCTCTATCACTAGCTGACAGAGGCCCTCTCTCAGACAGTTACCAGATGCAGATGCCATGGGGGTGAGCAAGAGTCCTCTTCCAGGCACCTACATTGCCCGAGATCTGCAGAACAAATGGGGGAAGTCTGGAAAGGTTTTTCCAGATTCTCTTAAATTAATTAGTATATATTTGTGATTTTGGGTATCTTTATTATTGGAATAATTTGAGGTTAATCTAGTTTTACATTCAAGAGTTTTGGGGCAACTATATACACATATGACATGTGAGCATTTGTGTTAAAAATGTAAGCAATTTTGCCCAGACTGTTGTGCTTTTGTAATGCATTATTGTGTGACTGATAAATTAAAACGTTAGTCTCCAATTGCGAATCTATTAAATAAGCTATATTATATCTGCTGTGTTAATAACGTATACAATGACTATGTCAAAAGCAATGACAGAGTTAAGTGCCTGTTAGAACAAATTTGATATGCCACAAAACTGTGACTTTCTTAAGATTAATTTCCTGTGTATTATTCAAGTTGTGCTATCCGCTACAACATGTGTTGTTGTTGAAATTATACAGTAATTTACGGAAATTTGAAATGTATTTGCCATGTTCGCTTGTTCTGCATAACTTAACACCCACTTACTGCAAACTCAACAGGGAACAATTAATGTTAGGAAACCAATTTAAAAATTCAGTAGGGTCTACTCCTGTACCTATGCGTACCAGAGGCTAAATTGCACTTAATATTGACATAAGTGGCTTGCCAAAATAAATGTAGGTGTCAGAGATTTGGTGTGTAAGTGTAGAAAGAACTGTGAAACATGTTGGAAAGTGTGTGTGGGGGGGGAGTAGGATACTTGGACAACAAGGGATGGTAAATATTTGATTTGGAATTAAACAGGATTCCAGATGGTACATAGAAGAGCTTGAAATATAACATTTAATGCTGCAGTTCTACAAATGAATATCTGTAGACTGCCCAATATATTACACTGCAGATCTTATGCTATCTAAATTATTCAGCACATACTCTTGAGCTACTTTAGAAAATAACATACGTCTCTATGATTGAATTTGCTTAACTCTGATGTGTCCAATCAGATGCTATCTTTGATTTTACAGTATGTGACAAAGGTTGGAGTAGAGGCAGACAGCAGTTTAACGCTGGGTACATATTAGAGGTACTCATGTATGTACTTGTGTATGTACTCATGACCAGCAGTGTAGGCAGATCTCTATAGACTGTACAGCGTCAGGATCTTATCAGCAGATGGTTATGACAGATGAAGACCACAGATCTGAAGGTAAATTGTGTAGGTGTCTACGTATGAGTCGACATGCTCATCGGGACTTTCAGTCATTGGTAAAAATCGTTACGGAAATCACATCTGCTGTAGTTTTCTGTAGTGTGTACCCAGATTAAGTTGCAGATTGGCCGAGTACTAGGTCCAATAAGAAATATGCTGATATGTCTGTGTAAAAGAATGTCAAACTAAATAGATGCACATAAATAGTTAGCATTTATGCAACAAATAATAACTGGCATAAAGAGAAAGTATGAAAGATAACAGTGGAGATGGCAGTGTCCATATAGCTTCCTAAAGGCAGATATGCATGATTGCTAACTTATATTATACTCTTGTCCTGACTGGTACATTTCAACAATGAGATCCTGCAGATGTGGACCATGTCTATCCCAGTAGGATGCAACCAGAAAAACTGCAAGGATATCCTACAGGAATAGCTGATTTTTATTCGGGTTTAATCATAATCACTTTCACTGCTGGCAGGTGTGTGCTAATTACTTTTGAACACAATTTTGAATGTGATTGGCTAAGTGAACACAGCAATAGACCCATTATGAAAGCTTGTGCACACCTATTTTTTCACTTTAATTTTGTTGCTTGCAAGGTCATAATAAAGATGGTAAAAGATCTGATACGATTTATTTTGATTGCAGGCAAAAAGCAGATGTTGAATCTACCGTAATAACGTTATTTAAGCGCATTATTAATAGTGCACAGGTCATGTTACTTTTTACAGTAACGCAGCCAATTGAATTCCCCCCTATAAGGCATATACCAAAGCTTCAGAGCATATTACCTCTGTACCTTTATGAGCTATTTAATGTTCCTAGCCTGTGATACTTAAAAGATAATGTACTCTGTGGGGGAAGTAGCTTTTGCTAGGATTTTCTATTTGGTTGTTTTTTTTTTAAACTTGCTCAGTACGAAAGCAGAATTGTTGCTTTTGTGGTCTATGGTTTCACTGAGCTCATAAACCAACTTCGCTGTGCCATCAAAGCACATTTATATGTTTCAATCTTGAAATTGACACAGTTAATACAACTGAATTGATGCGTCATATGTAACACATTCATTGTTCATGTCAAAGACATACTTTTCATTTCATTAATTTAATGTACCTACTGCAGAGTCTCAATGTTATTGCTATAGCTTCAGCTTTTCTTTTAGAGTAAAGAGTAAACCCAGCTAAATGGTGCAAACTTGCACCTGGATAAACCAAGTGGCACGGCAATGGGTGCAAATACAATTCTTATATATTTTGTGTATGCAAAGAAAACACTGCCTGCTGTTACTGAGCAGCTTCATTTCAATATTGCAATTCAGAGTCGAGTGGGAAGCGCCCACCCCCCCTAACTCTGAATCTGTACATCTGGACATTTTAAATTTGCCCTCTTTGCAACACAACATGGTTTTGCCAAGGTGCAAAATTGCACATTCTAGTTACCAGAGCTGTAACTAGAAATTTTAGCACCTGGGGCAAGAAGTGTAATTGCACCTTAACCCTCAACTGTAACCCAATTAACTTTAAATATGCACGACTCTGTACCCCCTTGAGCTTTGCACCTTGGGTGGTTGCCCTTCTCGCACAGCCCTAGTTACGGCTCTGCTCGTTGCGCCTAACTCTAAATGGGCCCTAAGTGTGCACAAATGAGTTGTTTTCTATAGGATATATCCTTCAGGCTTTCTTTCTAGCTGCTTCTGTTGAAATTAAAAATCATACCCCAAATTACACTGGGCACTGCTGATGGAGGCACTCTCTCTAACCTAAAGGGAGCCAGCTTCAAATTTCCGTGTACTGGTACTTTAACAGCTGCTTTCAGCAGGTCCATTAACTTCCATAAATTAAACATTTGGCAACACTGATGTGTCCAACAAAGGAGGATGTGATTACTAATTCTTATCCCTTACGACCAGCTTAGACAAAAAAATATCTCCCTCCTTATGACCAAATTATGTTGCAAAATCAGAAATGATCACAAATTGCAACATTCTCTCACAGTGCAGGGTTAATATATTTCAAAGGTTCCAATCTAAACAACAGTCATTTCATGCTATAATTCCAACAGATTCTGATTAATAATATTTCATTATCCTGGAAAAGATTACTGTACACGATCCTAAATACATGTTTCTTCAGTTTCATTGCATGTTTCTTTTATTTAGTGGGTGGTGTTGAAATTAGACCAATATGTTAATGTAAGCATGTTCCCTTTCTGAGCCTGCCAAATAGACTAAATGTTCTCAAAGACGATTCTTCCAAAACAATTACAAAATCTCTGGCTTGTAAGGTGCAAAGAAATTTTTCTTGTCAAATATTTTATTATAATAGCGAGAAACTTGAGGCTCATGTGAACCTTTAATTAAACAAGAGTATCAGGTGCTGAGAAGCATAAGCAGATGTCTACACACATATATTATTAACAAATATTTACAAAACATGCAGTCAATGAATAAACATCAGGGCTAAAACCAACATCGCATCTGGTAAGAAATTTTGTATTTATAGTGCTCTAAGGGGGGTATTCAATTGACGGCGGGATCGCCAAAAATCCTGCGCTCTAAAAATATTACCGTTAAAACAGTAATCATGCGCGTAAATACCGTTAATATGGTAATTTACTCGCTGGATTTCAGCTCGCAGCTCAAGGAGCTGCAAGCTGAAATCCAGTGAGATATTACCGTATTAACGGTAATATTTATAGAGCACGGGATTTTCGGCAATCCCGCCGTCAATTGAATACCCTCCTAAGGGTGAGAAATATAAGCAAGTCTGCACTCAAAAACATGATGCACTTTTAATGGGAGTAACACAGATGCCTAGTTTGTAAAATATAATTTTTCTATAAGGTGATTATGGGTGTTATTTTAAAGAAGATGGGCCTGATTCATTAAGGAGAGCAAAGCAAAACAAAGGAGTACATTTGATCCTAAACAAAACCATGTTACAATACAAGGGGTGCAAATAAATATATTACTTTGCACATAAGTTAAATACTGGGGGGTATATTTACTTCACTGTTTGAAAAAGTGGAGATGTTTCCTATAGTAACCAATCAGATTCTAGCTGTCATTTTGTAGACTGTACTAAGTAAATGATAACTAGAATCTGATTGGTTGCTATAGGCAACATCTCCACTTTTTCAAACCCGCAGTTTAGTAAAAATACCCATGGGTGTTTTTTCATGCAGCACACAAATACTTGATAGCTTTATTTTTACACTGAAATTTAAATTTAATCTTGGACTTGCCCATCCCCAACTATAAATCTGTCCCCACATTTTAAATTTATATCCCCCTCCAATGCAACATAGTTTTGCCAAGGTGCAAAGTTACTATTATTTGCTTTACTTTCTTTAATGAATCAGGACCTTTATGTTGTTTTTTTTTTTTTTTTTTAAATTGTTTTATATTTGAAACAATTTTTTGGTCACGCATTCAGTTACACTGTGAATGCGTTGGCCGCCTAGCCCAGTCACACATGTGCATATCTCTGATCATCCAAATATCGTGCGATCAACCGATAAACCCCCATTTGGTCAGATATTACATTAGTGTGGACACTACAACGATCAAGTTTTATCGTACCAAAGCACATCGTATCATTTCATTTAATTTCATAAACTTCCTAAAAATCACGATCAATGTTGAAACGCTATTGGGTAAATGTATTTATACAATCATGACCATCAGTGTAGGCAAATCTTTATAGAGTTTACAGAGACACAAACTTCTCAGCAGATGGTTATGACAGAAGATCACCGATCTGAAGGTAAATCATGTAGTTGTGTACTCATAAATCAGCATGCTCATCGGGACTTACAGAAATCGCATCTGCAATAAATTTCCAGCTTTACTGATTCCAGCCAGTATCATCAGGCAGCTTCCCCAGGAATATTTATTTTAGTAAATCCAATGTTAAATGTATTGTCTATCCAAACTGTACTTTTTATCATGCAAATGATGGACCATGTATGTTGCTTGTTCTAGCTTTGGTGTGCCATTTCAACACAAATCTATTCTTATACCAGATTAAACTGTGCACAAGTGCATAACACTTTAAACTTCCAGAGAGAGACTTTAGCATAGCAAAACTGACAAATTATTCATATCACTTATTAAGTCCAAAAATGTAAGTAAGGTCTTAGCACAGATAACCAAATACAAATGGGTACAAGAGTGAAGCTATACAAACTATAGAGAGACATAGCATAAGTTGATTATAAGACCTGTGTTAAATGAATATTGTGCTGAAATGATGGGGCATATTAAGAAAGATTTATCTTTGCAAAAAAAAAAGAAGCTTTTGCTTCCAAAAATATGTTGACATTAGAACCATACTTGCCTAATCTCCTAGAATGTCAGGGAGTCCTCCTGGAAGAGAAAGAACTCTCCCGAATCCCTTCCAGAGAGAGAGTTTAATGATGTGAAACGCGTCAGGGAGAGGAGTTAGCGTGACAACATCTCGTCACCATGCTCCCCCGACACTTGCCAACTGGGGAATCTGCCAGTTGTCAAGTCGGCTAACATGTAAATGATAGAATATCAATCATTTTGTCCTCCCCCCCCCCCCCCCAATATGGGAACCGGCACCGCACACACATTTCCATGCAATCATAGAGCTTGGGCGAATGGGAGAGACAGTTATGTCAGAACAAGGATTTCTTTTTATAACTCCCCTATAAGCTTGTACCAGGCACACTGCAGTGTTTTGCTGTTTAAATGGGCCCTGGCAAAAATCACTATACAGAAAGCATTTTTAAAAGACTGGTTTTCACTTTATTTTATGTTATAACTAACTAACGATACACGGCACACATGAAATATGGTTTCGGACATGAACACAAACAATGAAGAAGTCACTAGTGTCAAGCTTATAAATAAAGTCAGAGGCAGTTAACTTATTAATCATACCCATTAACATATTAGCAGGCTATGCTGCTATCATAAAAATTAATAATTAACTAATAATGCACAGACTGTCTCCTCGCATAAACCTCAGAGTAGATCCCACATGCAGAGTTCACACAGAGGCAGTGGTTTGACATACAATTCTCACAAGGGAGCAATTTAGTAGCTTTATGTAAGTGAAATTGAATATTTTGCTGCCAGGCTAACTGCATCTTCTTAATTATGTTCCTATTACAACAGCTTCGATTCCATTACAATTAATATGACATTATGAACTCCATTTTGCAGTTTATGATGCCGAATTATATGTGGGTAATTACCGGCTTCAGTGCTCTTTGTCATATGGTAACTATGTAAAATGATGTGTTTTGTAATTCTGGAATAAAGCACATTTTCTGTATCCGCTATGCATATTAAAAGAAACCGATGCCTTTCCTAGACAAGTACTTTTCCAAACATGGCGTGGATGAGCTTAATATGCAGTTAAATCCTGCAAGCAGGATTTTATAAGTAACTTATAAACTATATTTATAAGTAACATAGGTATCAAATGAAAAGGGGGTACCTGACAGCAAGACATGTATCAAGATATTCATCAATGACTTCTGTGCCTGTAGTTTACCTGCACTTCCCTCCTATCTATACATCATGTACAGCAGGGAAACTTGAAAATACAATCCTTCACATTTCTGTGGCTCCAGCCTACTAAAAATTTAGGATCACCTTCTTCACTGGGGCACCTGAGTTAGTAGCGGTAAATAAGTTTTACCGCTGTCACTCTGTTTATGCGTGAGTCAGCATGCACGGGAAGCTGCTTTTGTAAACACAAGTTTTCTTTGCCACCTCATAAGCTGTATAAAAAAATCAAGTCTTGCTCAGAGAAAAGGGCTGTGTACAAAGCGGGAAACTCCTTCCTAAATTCACCCGTCCCTTTCTATCTCTCCATTTCATATATATAAACTTATCTCTAATCTCGTACCCTTGCAGAACAGCCTGCAAAATCCACTCACTTTCCGTAAAACTCACTGCATCCATCGCAAAAGTAGGTGTGTGACATCACAGAAGAGATTTAAATTGGCCCAATTTATTTTTAGATTGACAACTGAATAGTACCACTTCTTGTGTTGTGTGTTAGATGTATTTCTTAATTTTGTCTCTTAGTTTGCAGAGTATAAGACGTTTTCTCAAGGTGAATATTTCAAATAAATATAAGTACTATGAGTATATTTGGTGTTCAATTGAAGTTAGGAAGTCTAATACTTATACATAAACAGAGTAAGTAATATAATTTGAAAATCCTTTCTAAGGACACTTTGCAGATGTCTAAAATTTCCATAGATAGTATAAGGTATGAAATATTTGTCCTGGGAATGTCCCCAATTGTCAATATAAAGTACAGCACAGTTTATAAATAAGGTCATTAAACATGTTATGATGGATGTTGTTGCACACTAAAGTCTACCTAGACAGGTTTACGCGTAACATGCTAACACGCATCTCTAACACGCATCTGTTACAGAACAAAACATACTTAAAGTTTATTTTCAAGTATTGGCAACTGTGATCACATTGTAGAAAATCAGGCCTTGCACATGTTTGGAGTCCAAACATGAACAATATCACCAGGGGCAGGGGGCATCTGCCCCTCGGGACGGTGCCATAGTGGGCTAACTTGGGCTGGGTCACTTGGCCACCTGCATATTTTTTCATTTAAAATAGGCTGCTGAGTCGAGTCTTACCCTCAGGTTAAAATTTGCCAGCCCTCCTCTGAATATCACTAGCACCCATGGGTGTTACACCAATGCAAAGGAACAATCCAAAGTAATAGTAGGATAAAATGTGAACTATAAAAACTATAAAAACACAAAAACAATTTAAACATAAAACCCCAAGTAAAAATATTTTTTTTTACGCATAACAAAAGAAGAAAACCCAAAGAAACATTTACTCTTAAAGCTAACGTTACATACTTTACATACTTCTCAGCTTAGCATTATGTTATAGAAGGTATATTGCAATGAACCCGGATATGTGGGTTTAACAAATTAGTCACAGTTTTAAAATAGCCCTTGAGCTATTTACATAATTCACGACTCATTTGTTATGCACCATTACTTCCCCCCTTAACAAATGATCAGCATCTGCATATTAAAAAGTACTGAAAAATGTTTACTAAAGAATGCAGAGGTGATATTAGAGACCTCTATAATAGTAGTCATCCGTCTCAAACATGTACATGAATTCTTATCAAGTTAATGTAAAATAAGCTTTTAAATTTGACAAATGATGGCTGAGCTTTAGGCTGCAGGATCAGATCAAATTATTTATGGTTTTCAGATGTAGGGGCAGCCTACTGACCCAACAAGGGAGGGAAATGGGGGCAAGACTTGAACTACAATGACCCTGAAATATACTAACTTTGTTTTCGTCAGACAAGGAGTATGTCTAATAGTAAGAAAGAACAGCCACAATCAGCTTTACTGTTGTAGCCTTTTTTTCTGTTCAGTTTGCAGTTCAATATTTACTGCATGAATAATTTTACAGCACATCTCTGAAATGTTACTTTTATACACATTTATATTTTAAGAACTAGATTTATTTAAGTGCTGTTACTGTAAGCACATTTTCACATCCTTAAAATTCATGTACTCTGCTCTCTAATGTACACCGAAAGAAAATCTGCATTTGTTTAAAGTCAGAATATGTTTTCATTTTGGCATTTTCTTCTCCTGTTCATCCATGTGTGTCCTATTTTAAAATGGACTGAGAACACTGCAGCCAATCAGATCATCACAATGCTCACAAGAAGCAGAGTATTTCAGGGGATGGGTGTGCGGATCTTGTGGGAGGCAGTGGTCTGTCCACTTGTGTGATTATATTGGTGAGGGCAGGGCTACATGTGACAGATACAGGGGCTATGTGTAGAGTGGAATGAAAGACAAATAGAGATCATATAGAGTAATGGAGCCGATTTTCATGGTCAGTTAGGCCATTCACACCACATTGACACAAATTGTAGAGTTTATGAATCCAAAAAGTCTGCGGATCTTATTCAACATCTGAAAGGGCATCATAGAGTGCGGATGCTCACCATCAGGTAGGACACATGGTAAATGCGGTTTGACTGTATCTGATTATGTATGTGATCCTCACCTAAACGTGCTAATAGTGCCCTTTTAGATCCAGACGTACAGTGGAGTTTGCATGTTCTCCCCGTGTTTGCATGGGTTTCCTCCAGGTGCTTCGGTTTCCTCCCAAACTCCAAAAAAAACATACTGGTAGGTTAATTGGCTGCAATCAAACTGACCCGTGTGTGTGTGTGTGTGTGTGTGTGTGTGTGTGTGTGTGTGTGTGTGTGTGTAAGTATAGAATTAAGACTGTAAGCTCCAATGGGGCAGGGACTGATGTGTGTGAGTTCTCTGTACAGCGCTGCGGAATTAGTGGCGCTATATAAATAGCTGATGCTGCTGCTGATGACTTGGTCACATACATCAAATGGCAAACAACATAATTGTTTATACCATTGTAAGCTAATACCAGGCATAATGCAATCCAAATGATAGTTCTTGCCTTTCTAAAAGTATAAGCTACCTTAAAAAAATACTAGACTAGGTTTTGATTCAATAGCAGCTACAAAGTACCAATACATGATGCTAAACATATGAAGAAAGAACATACTTATTATTTAGTTTCTCTGTTTATCTTCTTCTTTACCATACTCTTTTTTGAGATAATTCAAGTAGCCAGCGGCATTCAGCCATTGGAATATAAATGTGTTTCCCGGTAGTGCACCAGGGAAGATCAATGGCAAAAGTGTTTAGCTGGAGACTTAAAATACCCAGTAGTGAATTTATGCAAGAAACATGTTACTTAAAAAAAAAAAGTTGTATATTTTCTAATCTACACTTGACATCCATGCATGTGCCTAGTGACACTATCAGTAAATCAGCATCACCCTCGTGTCATCGTGTTTGCTTTGATAACTCTCCTCCTGCATCACTATATTGGGGCGGTAATTCATTGTTAAGTTTGGCAAAAAAAAACATTCCACTCTCATGTAACATTTCATGATATGTGTTTTAAAGGGAGAGATGCAAATTACATCAGTGATCTACCCGTATTGTGTCCTACCTCTACTTGGTGATAGGCTAACATAGGAAGACTGCAACAATAAACACTTTCATTCTTTACATGGATGTGGTTATTATTGTGTTTGGTTTCTTTGGCCAACAAAGTAGAGGAAAACAGTGAGAGGTGGCTGTACTTGGAATAAAAACATTGTAGTTGCAAGATATGCATTACAGCCACTAATATCTAGAAGTTCACAATACATTCCTTTTCAAACTCCTCACCACCACTTACAAGTTTTTTTCCCACTCTACTGCCCCCTACATCTCTAACCTCCTCTCTATTCACACTCCTGCCCGCTCCCTGCGCTCGGCCAATGATCGCCGCCTCTCCTCCACTCTTATTACCTCTTCCCACTCCAGAATCCAAGACTTTTCCCATGCTGCCCCCCCTTCACTGGAATGACCTCCCTCGTTCCATCCGCCTCTCTCCTACTCTGTGCTCCTTCAAACATGCACTCAAAACTCACCTCTTCCTCAAAGCCTACCAACCATCCACATAACCCCTTCATCTCCTCCACTCGCTCTCCCCCCTTGCCTCATCTGGCTCCCCCTGTGCCTGTTCCGTGTACCCTCCCTTAGGATGTAAGCTCACATGAGCAGGGCCCTCTACCCTCCTGTCACCCTACCTGTTCTTCTGCTTCGTGTTTATTGCATTAGCCTGCCTTGAGTTTCTGAAGTCTTGGTATTTTTGTTTATTGTTTTATACTGTTTTACCTTGTATAGTCTACTGTTTGTACTGTGTACGGCGCTGCGGAAACCTTGTGGCGCCTAACAAATAAAGGATAATAATAATAATAATAATTATAATACATTCAATGAAGTGTTATCACTAAACCACTGGCTACAGTTATAACTATTTATACATGTACAATCATTGTGCTATAATTTTTTTTCCTGGTGAATAATCTTTCACTAGTCACATGGCCGTGAGGAACTGTGTTCTTTACTCATGTACTATGACCCCAGTAACCTACACGTCAGTTATCCATACATGTCACCATATCAAAGCAAGTTACACTTCAGGATATACAGGATCTTGAGATACACTTTCTTGAACAGGCTGCGATTTAACTGTCACAACTCAATCCATCAAATTAGGATTGACTGGGTTTATCTAATGGCCTTTAACCCTTTGCAGCTGGAGGGAAAAATAATATATCATCAGATATATATAGCTAGTGCCTAGAGCAAGGAAGGGATCCAATGGGTTAATAATAATGCCAATTATGTATATCTATAAACTCTACGCCTATTATTATATAAGAGCATTATATTCCTATGGAAGACTTCAAATTCTATTCCTGGGTCAACTTGCTTAAACATTTTGTATCTGTGTCACTGGTCCAACAAGCTTACATTGATTTAGATGTAGGTTAACGATTAAAAAAAATAACCTACCTTAAATTACTTTTTATTTTAAAATAGACTTTTTCTCTCTAATCTGTTTTACAGCACACATGGAACCAAACAGAAATAAAAGTTAATGTCTGGGTAGTGCATTGTGATACTAGTGTGTATTGGTCAGAAGGACAATACTGGATAGGGTCAGTTTAATCAGTTTTGTTGGGGTCGGACAGTGTCAATGGGAATAATGGTATATTGGTTCCCAAGCACAGTAAGGATATGGTTATGTAGGTGAATGAAATCAGAACACAATCAATAATGAACAAAAAAGATAAAAAATCTCAGGCGCTAAAAATCATAGACAATTAAATAAATGGACCGCAGCTCCCTAAATGCAGATATCTAGATCTGCAAATGATAACTACAAAAAGGAAATAGAAGAGCGCTGAATCCACAGATTATTGATATTTATTGTCAAATAAATTAAAATATAATGTTGGTACTAAAAACAACTAAAATATATCTAATAAATAAGTAGCACTTACACATAAGTAATGGCACAACGGTGACATGGACTTATCATGCAAATGAACTTGTGGACAATGGATCACTCAGATACAAATAGTCACTCTCCTGGCTAAACCAGGGACCGCCGCCAACTATAGGAAGGGCTTATTTAGCATGCAGAAATCAGCTGCAGCAATAGTGCTGTAAGATGTAAATGGAAGACGTTTGTCCCACCTGGAAGCCGCTGAGAAGATGGAGAGGCATTAGTTGAAATGTCCATGTGATGATCCGCTTGATTAATAATCCACTGAAATAAATGCTATTTGATATTTTTTATTATGTTTGCCTGTTGATTCATTTATTTTGTATTGTTTTGACACTTTATTTTACATGCTCCTACCTTCAAACGGTAGCAGTCTGTTCAATTTATCAGGTGTCATTAGCAAATTGAAGGAGAGTGGGCTCTCTATACTTTCCCGATGTGTTTATAATGGTCATCATGGCAACGATCAACTAGCTTTATTTATAGACATTTGGAAATGACACAAGCTTTGTACCAGGCTGTTTTTCAGATTATTGGCTTTTTTTTCATTTACCTTGGTGTGAGCTTATGACACCATATTTATTCTAGTCTACAGAATTCATATGTGAGAATATGGTCAGGGAGGCTGAATGGATGTATTTACTGCTGTCCTATACCGGGTCCTACCTTACAACACCACTGTTCTTTGCATGCCGCCAGCGGCATTTTATGTAAATCTCTTCTATATTTTAGTGGGATTTACCAATACCACTATTTTAGTATTATAGCCAGACACACCTCTACCTGTATGGTAACTTTTACATGAGACTAGTACTGATTTTTAGTTTGAAAAGGTTCTTTGTAAGACATCTAACTCTGTGACCATGTATCATCATGTGCTTATATGAAACAAACTGCAAGATGTATGTCTGAGCAAAATTTTCCTTGATTGTCACCTTTAATTCTCTCTGAATACCTAATAGTCACCTTAACTTGAACTGTTTATGTGCCTGATAGGGCGAATAAGTAACGCCCAGCATGGCCCCCATCCAAATGTCAATCGCCTGTGAGGACCAATGATGATTTGTCCATGCTAATTACCGTATTTCCCCATGTATAAGACGCACCCATGTATAAGACGCATGTTAATTTTGGGGCCCAAAATTTGAAAAAAAAAGTAAGGAAAGCAACGCTGCTCTCATTATATGCGGTGTGCAGCATATAATGAGATCTCACATCAGGTGTCTAGAGCAGAGTTTACAGTAAAGTCCCACTTCAGTTACAGGAAGGCAGCGCTACTGCTCAGCGTTGTTGACGAGACAAGTTGCGTAGACATGCCCCAAGTGTGTCTACGTGACTTGTCTCTTGTCAATAACGCTGTGCAGTAGACAAGTAGATTTGTCTCATCGGAACTCTCGGTCACATGATTGACAGCTCCAAGAGAGAAGACTAGAGCGAGGGTGCGGGAGGCTGAGTCTCTGTCAGCAATGTCATGCTGCATTCTGGACTGGGAGGTAAAATAGCGCTGGTACTGGCAGTTTTTAGACCCAAAATTTTGGGGAAAAAGGTGCGTCTTATACATGGGAAAATACGGTAAGTCTCCCTTCATAAGGGAAGTATTCTACTCTACACTCAATTCTACTTCAACCATCCCTGATGGAGCCTGCAAAGGCGAAACGCATAAGTTTGGGGTATCAATCACGGATTTGTGCCATCAATCATTAGCTCATGAGCTCAACTCACATTGACTATCATACTCCTAACACTATCAGGACGGAGAATCGAAGCTAACCAGCGCATGCGCTAAGGATCAAACAGAGACCGCAGGCGCACAGCCGCCCAACACATCTGTACAGACCACAGTGGGAAGAAGGAAGGACGGCTCAGAGGACAGGGCTTTCAGGGCAACATACCTACTTTAAGGGTGAGTCAATATGCATACCCCCGTCCTGCAACCATTCAGCGGCTATCGTCTGTAAGTTTAGACTCCCCTCCCTACTATTATGACTGTTGGTGTAATATACACTGACTTCAGCAGGCTGGCTGCAATTTTGTTTATAGACTGTGTATCTTGTACCACGTTACTTGGTTTCGATTCCATACTGCACCTCAAGTATGGATCTAACAGATCGATAACCATGCCCCTAGAGGGACATACATACTGGATGTATCCCTACATTTATGCTTACAACCTGAGCCAAAGAGTTTGACTTGCGTCACTTTTGGACTTTTTCTTGATCTGACATACAATTTGCTAATATAACCTTTATATGGGACTTTTAACATTGCAGTAACTACTTGCAGCTGCAGCCCCGTCACTCTTACGAATGTTTGATATCCAGTGCACTTGGATTTTTTATTTTTGTTTATAACAATATACAGTTTGTTCATTATTGTGTTCTGATTTCATTCACCTACATAACCATATCCTTACTGCGCCTGGGAACCTTTGATATACTGTTAATTTTGAGGTTTGGGACCAATTCACCTTTCCCTACGGCAGCAACTGACCATCACATTAATATTTATATACATTTTTTTTTTTTTTTTAAAAAAAGACCTGGTTCTGACAAGCGAGATTAACCACATGCTGTTAGAGCTATGTCGCTTGCGAGAACTGAAAAGGAAAAACCTGTCACCTCCCTTCCATTCCCCTCACTTTCCATTTTAACCCTAATGCTGTTTACAATAGCCACACACACTTTCCCCACCAGCAACTACAATTGTTATTTTGCTACCTTATGTGTCAAGTGTTCACTACTCCTCTTAGATTGTAAGCTTATTTGGTCAGGGCCATCTTTACCTTCTGTTTCACGTCATTTTGCATCACAATCCTCTCCATGTACAGGGCTGCGTACTATGTTGGCGCTTTATAATACAATAATAATATTAATGACGTATTTATTGCACAGTGGCAGAGTGCTTAGCAATGCTGCCTTACAGCACTGAGGACATGACTGCAATTCCCAGACGGGCCCTCTCTGTGTGGACTTTGTTCTCCCCATGTGTGCGTGGACTTCCTCCCATATTTATATACATGCATACTAATTTAATTGGCTGTTGACTAAATTGGACCCTAGTGTGTATGTGTTAGGGAGTTTAGACTGTAAGTTCCAATGAGGCAGAGACCGATGTGAATGACAAATATTCTCTGTACAACACTGTGTAATCTGGTGGCACTATATAAATAAAAGATTATAATAGTAACATTGGGGGCAATGACACCTGGCTAGGCCCTCCACACAGCCAAACTACAAAGAAAAACCTGATGTTTCACAAGAATTTGCATTTTTAATACTTCTTAGATCCTCCTGTTAAATGGTGCACTTCCTGATACTAACATTTCCAAATCAATTAGACATGAGACTAGTGATCAGCAGTACCCACTGTGATTTGTAAACTGTAGATAAAAATGTTTTACCATTGTCACTAATTACTATTTGTACTATTAGCACAGAACAACCAATGGATTAACAAGACAGACAGACAGGAAATATAATGAAGTGGTATTATGTCACTAGCTAGGAATCTGGAAATAGTGACTCTTTCACATTTAATAATAAATCAATACAACTCACAACATTTTTGGGAAATCCAGCATTTGTTTTTCAGAAACACGAACATCTAACAGATGGGCATCTAAAGTAACCACAAATAGCACACTCTTCCTTTCAGACATTTACATTGGTAAGCTGACATATTTGAATTTATTGTGAACATATGTATGTTATGAGTACAGCATTTTTATGAGGAACATCTTAAATAAGAAGGTTTAGATTTTAATGGAACATTTAGCAGTAGTGTAAGCATTAATGTGGTGTCATTTTATGTTCCCTTAAACTTTAGTGCAGATGTCAAACACATTAGCTGTGCTCTGGTCACATGACTTCCCAATCTCTTAGAACCAAGAAGAATGTGGCTTGTTCAACTGCTTTAAAATGAAATCACTGGTAAAACTTCTCTCAGTGCTAATAATAATCTCACAATGATAATTACGGTAATTTTAACCCGGATTTCTGCTCGTGAGCCGCAAGCAGAAATCAGCGTTAAATATTACCACACTTACGGTAATAATTCGCACTATTACCATAGTAAAGGTAATAGTGCGCAGGCTGCGTTACTTTCGGCACTAACGCTGCCAACTGAATCCCCCCATTGAATTTTAATGTATTCCATCAGTAATTCTGCCCTTGGTTGCGGTGGAAATATGAGTATCTATGTATATGAGGGGGAAATATGTATTAGAATGATCCCCTTGATAAGTTGTATTGCAAATTCATTTTTTCTCACCATTTAATTATCACCACATCATGGGTCTGAGTCATTAAGGAAAGTAAGGCAAAAAGGAGTAAATTTGATCCTGGCCAAACCATATTACAATGCAAGGGGTGCAAATTAGTTCATTATTTTGCACATAAAGAAAATACTGGCTTTTTGTCATGTAGCACACAAATACTTGATAGCTTTATTTTTACACTGAAATGTAAAGTTGATCTAGGACATGTCCTATCCCAACTATAAATCTGTGCCTACATTTTAAATTTACCTCCCCTCCAATGGGGTGCAAATTTACTCATTTTTTTTTTTGCTTTGCTCTCCTTAATGACTCAGGCCTATGTGTTTAGTAGCCTAAGGTTGGTAATCATTGACATTAGGAAACTGACAGTGAAACTGTATGTCACATGAAATCAATTGCAGTTGTGGGTGGGGTGGTCAACAGAGGACACTATAAAACCAATAGATTCCATTCACATACCCGTTTACATGCTTTTTTTTTCTTTTTAAGAATACAGTAAAGAGCCTTAAGATCGATATTTTTCCAGAATTTAATGCTCAGAGATAAAATGACAAGTTATACCTTTTCACTATCCATTACAAGACAACCATCTCATTTAAGTGTACAGACTAGAGAAGCAACGCATAGTAAGCATACTGTTGTCTCCAGATTAATGGCTACACGCTGGGCGGAGCGTTACTCATGTCATAACCCAGTCTCTGATAGGCATCTTGATATTCCTCGATCAAATAAAATCCACCTGCAGCTATGATTACCTTCGATTGAATGGAAATTTCAATGAGGGCCTAGTGAAAGTTTTATGTGAGATGTCTGCATTGTAAATCTGAATACCTGTCAGTGTATAAATCTGTGAAATGTAAAGGGAATTTAAATACAGATCCATCTCTAGAAGCAGGTGGTCACAGCACTGCAGACGGTTCACCCTGCTGTTAACAGCTTGCATACATATTACAGAAACAGCTAGGAATTCGGGGAAAGAGAGGTGTTAACAACTGCCACAATTTATTTCTTAAAGGCAATATATTTCCCCTGCTTCCTTTAGGTGTAAAATGCCAAAAATGTAAAAGGAAATAAATATCTTTTTATCTATTTTAGACACACCGGTCTGAGTCAATATTTAAATTAGATCATTTACAATGCAATAAATTCTTGAACAAATATTGCGTTGACCAGAAAAGAAGTAATTCCTGAACAGTTAGCTATACAGATACCTGTGAGCAGTAGGTGGAATCATTTATTGACAGCAAAGAACTATGTATAAAAATTGTATTCATAGCAATGCTATTTGCCGTGGGGGCGGGTCCTAAATTACGTGATTACGTGATTCACCGCAAATAGTGTCATGAAAGATGAAAGCTCCTTTCCTGTCCACTTCACTAGGAAGTGGGCAGGATGCAGGAGAATTGTCTGCACTCCCGGGAGGCTGGAAGACCTACCCGGAATTTGTGATTCTCCCGGACATTCCGGTAAAGTGGGCAAGTATGACTTATTTAGTCTAGCAAAAATACAAAACAGACCTACATAATTCCATATAAACATACTTATATGTACTATCACCTTAAAAGTAATAAGAATTAATAGAGTATATGGCTTTATTGTTAATTCAGTCATAATATAACAGTTACACTTTCTCTATGCTGGCAAATGTCAGCAGCTCTTCCCATCATCAGACAGTAAATATTTAAGTGGGATAATTATTTAGTTATAATCATTGCTAGCTGCATTTAATCACAATAATGAACTAATACAGAAGTACTTAATTGAGAGGAAGAGAAGGGGAATACATTAAAATTCTAATTAAAATACATCCTTAAAGAAGAGTCATGGCTTATTTATCTTTCTATTAAGCAATATAAACAAGTGAACTGTGAAGCTAGGAAAGGCTCTGCTAGGTCGGCTCTACACTATTTCCCGTCATGGTTATAAATGTGTAATAAATGACGCTGTTAGGACTGTCTGTCTGCATAAGACAGCGTTATTACCTTATTAGTTCCCCGCAAGGTTAAAAGTCTGGACAGAACTCGTATTTAACAGTTGTATGACTGAAATATTTAACACTCAGTCACTTAAATATGTGGAATATTTTAGAGTAATATCTATATTCACATAATTACTATGTAGTACGTTATTTATAATGTAGACATTCCCTTAACATGAAAATGACTAAAATATAAGATAACAGCCAGGGCAGTTTGATATAGCTAGTAATGACACATAATCCTGAATGAGGAACACATGAATGCTGGAACTGGTAAAATGCTGCAATTACACAGCCGAATTTCCCATTCAGTATTAGGGGGAGATTCAATTTCTAAAGAACAATGCGGGATGCGCACTATTACCGTTAGTACGGTAATGGACGCGCATTATTACCGTTAGTACGGTAATGGACGCGCATTATTACCATTAGTACGGTAATGGACGCGCATTATTACCGTTAGTACGGTATTTGATGCGCAGTATTACTGTAAGTATGGCAATTTCAACGCTTTTTGCTCATGAGCAGAAATCCGTGTTAAAATTAACATACTAACGGTAATGATGCACGGGGTGCGCATCATTACCGTTAGTATGGTAAGCCCCCTAAAGGTGCTATTAAATGCTTTTTGTCCTTCCTTAAGACTTCTATAGTACTACATTATGTCAGCACCTAATAGGATATGAGTTTTTCTCTTTCTGGGCCTGATTCACTAACGCACGCAAAGCGAACATATCGTGCAATGTTATTTTACATACGCAGGTATATTTTCAACTACTAGCAGATGTGAAGAAATGTCCTTTATGAAATACAGGTCTCGGTACACTCTACTCTGACAGACACAATACACTGCAGGGTACATCCAATACATATCTAGACTATAAAGTGCCAGCAGAACACACAGAAAAAAATAAATTATCGTCACCTGTTAATAATATGGTCATTAATGAAAAAAAAAAAAAAAAAAGTTTTTTGTTCCCCAGTTTTTTTTCAATGGAATACATTTATCATGCAACTGGGTGCCCTTGTCTGCAGGTTTGACGATGATGTTAGTGCTTTGGCGTGATTGCTTCATTGCTGTTTTCTCCAAGTTGGAAAGGTTTTACCTCTTTCTATTACATCGGTGGGTATTTTAGTTAAGTCTTCCTCAACCATTTTTTGGAAGGTCTCCACATAGGCACCCTTCAGATAGCCGGGATGTGGATTTCTTTGTAGGTTCTGTATGCTTATAGGCTGAGTCCGGAATGTTCCTTTCGCTGGATAGTCTGTCTTGCATAAAGAACTTCTTCACAGTGATTTTGCGGATGAATTTTTGCAATTCTATAGAGGTGTTGAATTTAATACCTGTGTTGTCTGGGGCAAATGTCAGACCTTTATTCAGGAGGGTATTTGTGGATTGGTCAGTTGATTGTTGTCCAAGTTGAAGATCCCTTCCATTTTACTTCTTATTTCCGTGCTTTTTGTCTGGTGCCTATTTTTAATTGTGGAAGATGCACTTAAAGAGGAGAGGGGAACAGACAGAGACGCTTGCTGACATCTAAACCCAGAATCAATAAGACGAACTTAAGCTAACCTATTGTCAGTAAGCAGTCAAACGAGGTAGAAATATTATGAGAAGACATTGGCCAATTCTACTGAAGGATGTGGAGCTTGCCAAAATATAATAAACCAAAAATCACCTACAGAAAAGCAGAAAATCTACAAAACAAACGTATTAACAGATCGGTGCCTCTAAGCAATAAAGAAACACTGCTGGGAGAACAAAAGAAGAGTTTTCTCTACTGCAACCAGCGCCAGTCTTGTAAGAGCACCGGGTAAGTCACTAAAAAACCAATCACGAGCTTCATGTCAAATAGTATGAGCAAAGCCTTTACAATTAAGGAAAGAATTTCCCATGAAACCCCATGTGTCGTCTACGTACTTGAGTGCCCCTGCGGACTACAGTATGAAGGCCACACAATCAGGAATCTACAAAAAGGATAGCAGAACATATCAAAAAATATAAACAAAATGAATATGAGGCAAATAGTGTATTGTCACACTATCCCATCAACCATAATCATGACCCGTCTTTCATCAGGTTCATGGGCATCAAAAAGGTAGAAAAATCTTGTAAAGGTGAAGATTATGTAGCTACAATCTGTTAGGAGGAGGCTAGGTGATTTTATAACCTGGAAACGTTATCAAAAAAAGGTCTAAACATTGATTTTGACTTCAGCACCTTCCTTGAATTTTAAAAATGTAATGCTACTCAGCCAATATTACATCCGATCCCGTATCTGAATTCTGAGGACTACAACATTTCTGTAAATTAGACTTGGAATCCATATGTGGCTCCCCAATACATTACCCCTCTTGGTTTGAACCTATATCATCCCATGGCTAGGGCAAAGCACTTGCATACTCCACCATTTGCTTACACATATCTCCCTGCGGAAGTCCCGCATTGAAGGGGTGAAAAGCATAAGAGAAGAAGCATATCTTACAGAGCCTGAACACCACTCACCAATGTATCAAGAGACCCCGTACTCTACATATAAGCCAGACTATTACCATGGTTAAACGACCATGAAAAAGACCTGCATCAAAACCAGAGTCACTGCAAAAAAATCACCATTCTTTAACACCTGGCTCATGGACCAACGAATCACTGGCTGTTTATTTATTTTCTTGAAAATGGTAAGATGGCAACACCCTCCTTTTCTCACCACGGGAGAAAAAGAATAAGCAAACAGCCAGAGTGGAGCAAAGAACTCACAGGGTAAGTGAAGACAGTTCTAATACTTCATCTGCATACTTCTTCACATTTCTGGAACACTTGTACTACACCTGTACAGAATACCTACAAGGCTTTTACATTAGAGAACATTTCACTTACATCGGGAAAGCCATAAACCGTTTTATTTGAGTATTGGCCCTTTCAATCACTGGAAAATACCTAGGACCACCTATTATCACTGAAGATACTCACCATCAAGTGTATGGATCTTGCAGGTCCCATACTCCTGCTAACTTGGCATTACACATATGTCCGATGTCTTTTGCTCATTAGCAGTTATACTTCATCTCGGTACTTATGTATTGCACAGTGTTGTCATGCACTAAGAGAATTTAATATTATCAATTCTGTGTGTGTGTATATATATGTGTACTATTATTTCCTGCCTACAGCCATCCATACTGTAGTAGAGTAATAAAGCGTATTTTTCTCACACACATGTATTGGCATTATTACATAGGTATGCTACAGAACCTTTTCTAAAAGTGCTCTTCCACTTATTACTGTACCTTGGGACACTCCTTCTTGCTTGGTGCAAGTGAAGAAAAACATGTGCCCTTGAGATGCCCTCTTGCGTGAACTCGCCCATACGCCCAGTCCCCTCCCAGTTCTGTACATGAAATCATAGGCTGTCATAAGTGTCCTTTGCACTTGAAAGTGAATTGGGTGTTCTTGCGTTCACTGGCGTAAAGTCCTATGTCACCCATTATGTTATTCATTTATCCCTCTAACCATTTGCACCCTAGGTGACTGCCTAGGTTCACCTAATATCTAATATATTAATAACAAATAATCAAATGAAACAAAAACATGACCACAGGTCAACATAGAGCCACAATACCAGTTAGAGTGAAAAAAATATCTTGATGAAACATATTCAGACCAATAAGAAGCTGCAATCAGCATGATATGTTAAGACTTCTACATATAATTGTAGCCCCAGTGCTGCGTTGTGAGTGAGCATGCACTGATGGGCTCCTAGAGACTACACCTCCAAGAAGCCCACAGGAGCAGGAAACAGGAACTGGGGGGGTGGAACATTGACAGAAATTACGGGAGAGCAAAAGCAGGAAGCCAGCAACAGGATAGACAGAAAGAAGAGAGGAGGCTGCGCGTGGGAGAGTGGCACAGTGTGACACCCAGAGAGGTAGAGACCTCAGCATACCTGCCAACCTTCCCAATTTCAGCAGGACAGTCCAGATTTTAAAGCTCTGGCCGCTGTCCAATCCGAGGACATGTTTGCATTACAGTGCTAGGCAGCCCTACAGGGGCAGACATGTTGGGAGTTATAAATCAGTGCAGAGATGGGACCCTTCATGATATACACTTTTGAATTGCCTGAGCAACCAGTGGATCTGACTGTGAGAGAAACAGACAGTGTGGGGAGAGGAAAACCCCAGAGGAGGTGACCAACCTGGCAGTATCAGTGTGTTCTATTGCTGATTCACTGAACAAGATCTGGCATTGGTAGGAAAGACTAGTTAGACATGAGCTGATGCAAACTATCATAGTGCTGTGTTGAATTGCTGGAATATTAGTTGAGAATTACATGTGGAGTTGAGGGAAGAGGATTTCTATACAACTATAGGGCAATAGCTCAAGGATAATCTGCGTGTCAAGAGGTCTCTTAGTTATTGTGAACCAGTATTACAGTTTCCCTTGCTATTAAGGCAGAGACTGGTCCAATTCACTGGAGTGCTGTTTCACTAAAGAGTTCTTATTTTTCAAGTACTGTTATATTCAATTTATTCTTATTGGACTTCAATAGCTTCAGGTACTGTGCACCACCGAAATAGAGTACTCCAATGTACTTACTGTGTTTTATAAAGTGTGATTGGTATTTGTGGTGTGTGGCTGCAAGGAATATTGTTTCTTATATACTATATAAGTTTGAGTCTGATTCAAACCTATAATCATATTTACATGCTGTATTAGCTTAATTTCGAAGTTTAAATTTTAAAATTTTAAAGGAACAGTTTAAGTGGAATGTTCCAGAGGCAACTTTTGCATTATATTTCTATCCAGAAGTTTTCAAGAATTACTATTATGACTTTCGTTGTGTTTATTGCTTTTCATTGTCATATATGAAACTAGGTCATACTGTTCCAGTGCTACTATATGTAGTTATATTTCACATCTGTATTTATATTTTTGCTATAAAAGTGTACCGATTGCCATTTCTAATTTTTTACTTAATAAATGTGCCAGGTGGCCTCAGCACCCAATCTACAAACAACACAAATGCTACTGACCATAAGTGCACATGCTAATGAGTATTGGGTCATTGGAATCAATGGGATTTATTCCCACACTCGTTTACATAGGTCTTATTGCAATAAAAAATTGCTAGTAAAAGCATGCATTTTGAAGCCTGACTTTGTAAATTGCAAGATAAGTACCTTTTATCATCATTTATTTATATAGCGCCGCTAATTCTGCAGAGCTGTACAGAGAACTCACATCAGTCCCTGCCCCAATGGAGCTTACAGTCTAAATTCCCTACCATACACACACAGACAGACAGAAACACATACTAGGGTCAATTTGATAGCAGTCAATTAACCTACTAGTTTGTTTCTAGATTGTGGGAGGAAACCCATGCAAACATGAGGAGAACATATAAACTCCACACAGATAAGGCCATGGTCGGGAATCTAACTTGTGACCCCAGTGCTGTGAGTCAGAAGTGCTAACCACTAAGCCACCGTGCTGCTTCATGTATGCATCTGATTGTCATTTTTCTTAGTTGTCTTTCTACAATTCATTATCTCCTTTTCAAAGTCACTCTGAAGGTCAGACAAGTGCTGCCAGTCACACACACAGACTTACAGCTCTCAGCATATCATGTGATGGCATAGGGGAGAGAAGGAAGGGGTAGACTTTACAGTGCACTGAGCAGATTGAGGTCAGAGGGGCATTCCAAAGCCTCTCTGATCACTACATCATGTGCCATGTGTCTGTGGTTGCCACGGTAAACACATAACACTGTTGGAATTGTGCAGAATTCTAAATCAGTAATAGCAAACCTGGAGAAACAAACCAAGGAAAATGGTAATCACCAATATTTTTCTTATATCCTAGCACAGTGTTTGCCTCATTTTTTCACAGGATTGCCGTTTTAAATTTTTTCTCTCATATTCATCTGATAACCATTTGTTCAATTTTAGAGAGACATTGGGGCTGATGTACAACAATATGACATAAGCAATCAATTACAAATTCACGGTAGTCTAACTAGTACTGGACAGTTCTCACCTGATTGGTTAGTGCGGGTTTTTGCGCATGCATTTTATCAAAATATTACTACCTCCTACACCACACACACACACAATGTATAATAAAATATGGATAGTTTAGGGCAGGGTTGTCCAACCTGCGGCCCGCGGGCCACATGCGGCCCAGCACGCCTGTAAATGTGGCCCAGAAGGAGTTTTGGTTGTGGCAAGGGGGCAGCACTGTTAATGGAAAAAAAAAATCCTGCAAACAAAAGAAAAGAAAATACTTACCTTGCGGTCACGTCAGCTGGTACTCTGGCTCCCTCCCTTGTCTCCTCCTCCGTGAGGTGCTCGCAGTGAATGTCGGGCGTGATGTCATCACGCCCAACATCCATTGCGGAGCGCAGCACAGAGGAGTCGCCCACGCGAGAAGAACAATCAGCAGCACAGAATTGGAGAAAAGAAGAGGACAGGAGAACAAGCCGATTAAAAGGTAAGTTAAGGGGGATTTTTTTTATTATTTCATGGGGCGCTGACCAGTGAATAAAAGTCACCTGGTCCTGGAGCATCATGGACCTTATCTCCCTGCTACATACTTCTACTTGTAATACTAATGGGGCATTATATATTATTCTCTTTGGCCCATTATAAGTTGTTATCCCTTAACTAACATAGTGGTGTAATTAGCAAAACAGGTCACAATTTGGGGTCACAGTGGTGTATATGTCAGGTACCGCAGGGCACCCTGATATACAATGCTTGGCTTAAATGCACTTTATTGATATTGCATCGAAACAATACAAAAAGTGATTATAGTATAATAACTAGAGAGGATTTTTTGAACAGGGCAATTGAAAGGTAAGTATAGGGGGATTTGAATAAAAAGTGATATATATATATATATATATATATATATATATATATCTATATCTCACTTTTTTTCTCATATATATATATATATATATATATATATATGTTAACTATGTTTTCTATGTTTTTTTGGATGATCAGCTATCGTTATTGTTAGTGTATCTTATGTGCGGCCCAAACCAACTCGTCGTCTTCCAATGTGGCCCAGGGAAGCTAAAAGGTTGGACACCCCTGGTTTAGGGACTTCAATGACAGAATCACCTATATTGCACTGTTTCTATCTTTTTTATGCATATCAGGTGAATCTGTTTCTAGGTTTGCACATTTGCTGTTACCATATTATTGTACAAGAGCAAAACATGCAGAAGAACAATATTAAGCATTATTGAAGATAATGTGTATACTATTTTGCCCATGTTTAGTTGTCCAGTGCTTTAAAAAACATCTAATATGAACATATTCATACAGACAGATTTCAAAGATTTCTCAACCAACAAAAGTAAAGAAAACTAAGACAAAGGGTGTAGGTTTCTGAGCCATACTTGCCTACTTCTTGGAGTTCTCCTGGGCTACTAGGAGAGCAGGCCACCCTCCGACACCCAATTCCCGCCCAATTCTGCACGATGACGCTGAGGGGCCATGATGACTCGATAGCATCGTCAAACCCTCCCCCACTCCACTCACTCCCCGGAGTCCGACGAAGTCGGCAAGTATGGATTGAGCAACTGTTCTGTTGAGTCGGAATGTAATTTTAACAACGGTAAAAGGCTTTGTTTGACCAACTATGTAAATATGTTTGAAAACTTTTCACTTTCCATTTCAATGTTTACATGTTAATGCTATATCATTTTATTAGCATAGGATTTTGCTGATTCACAATATACAGAATGCTCAAATATAGCGATGTTCTATAAGTAACCAATGATAATTAAGAAATAATGTACATAAATGAAACAATTGCTATATTTTAAGTATCTGAAGAATAGTGGATAGTAGCAGAGTGAAGACTACTTATTTTTCACAATTCTTAATCATATATTATTCACGTATTATGTGGTTTCTAACAAAAAAAAACTAAAAAACTATATTGGTAGAAAAAGCACTTAGAGTAATGTGTTTAAATGGAGGCCAGCAACAGTTGGTGGCTTTGTTCCCAGGTCTTGAAAACGATAAACATGTAATTTTTAGCACTTTAACAAACCTTCCTGTTGGCCCACTTTATGTAATCTAAAGAAATATACATTTTGGAGTAAAGGAAAATAAAGAAAGGTATTGGCAGGGAAAGAGGATAAGACTGAAACACTACATATTATATTAGACAATGTATGTAAGACTAAAATGAGGAAATGACAAGAAATAATGCAAAATGATTTAAACAGAAACACCAAGCCGCAACCTTTTTAAGATTTGCTGTATGCTAAAATATAATAAAGATAAATGTGTTAATAAATATTGATTGCATATACAACTCTGAGATATTAAATGGTCATTTATGTCATCGATCAGACTTGATGACTAAAGAACATAAAATATTGTCAGAACACAAAAGAAAAATGCTTCCACTAATATACTAAAATAGACCATAGTCTGAGGATTTATGCTCACTCACTGAGGTTCAGCAAGGTCCTAGACTAGCAAAACGGAGACAAGGCCGAGACAAAGTATCCTTGGTTCCAATATTACTTCAAAATGTCAAGTGTCTGCTTATACACATGGCAAGATTCCAGTAAACTTTTAATTCATGTCCATTTTGCGCAATGTTCAAAACAACGTCTGCATGCAGTCAGTGACTGGGATAGGAGCTGGGGGGGGGGGGATAGCAGTGAGAAATATGCAGTCTAATTGGAGCCACAATCTCTAGCACACAGGCTTTGGACTATAAATTCTTTATTGTTGTTATAATGGTTTGCCCTTGGAATTCGTTCAGCCCACACAGCAGCAGAGCTGGCATTATTCTGCAAAAAATGTAATTCACCGCCTCTTCATTTCCTTCAGTGACCTTGTTCGCTTCGCCCTTTTGATCACTTTCTTTACCACTTCAAAACAACAGTATGTCCAGAATTGTACTTAAGGGGATTTAACCCCTCCTGAAAATAAGTCACAGCAGCCGCAGAAGAGTAAATTACTGCAGGCACTACCATTCATGACACTAAGTTAAGGCTGCGAAGTTTACAGAAACATTTAAATCACTAATACCCCATTCATACTGCACCAAAATCCCGGGTTTTTGCCGGGGCGAGCTCAAACGACCCGGGTCTTGGTGCAGTATGAATGGTACAAGTAAAAAATCCCGGGTCTAAAAAGCCGGGTCTTCAACCCGGGATTTATCGAGGGGTAATTCCTGGGTCGGAACCGGGTCGCCTGCACTATGAATGGTGCAAGCCGGGTTGCATACAAAACGAGAGACAGAGAGAGAGAGTTTTTTCCATTTTTCAGCCAATGAAAACTGCTCTGGTGATGACTCCCACAAATTGCCAGGGCAGAGACTTGTGCAGTATGAATGGGGTCAACCCGGGAAATTCCCGGGTCCGAGGTGCAGTATGAATGGTGTTTCTGAGCTGGGACGATCCCAGCCCCTGCAAAAACCCGCCCTGAAAAACCCGGGATATTGCCGGGGCGGCAGTATGAAAGTGGTATAATTGAGATGCTAGTGCTGGGTGTGTCATGGTCATCTTAACGGATTGGACTGAAGGATTCCCTTGGTTTAGGATGTGGCAGTAATCAGCTGGAGGATCATTCAGGGTTTATAATCAAGCACCCTATTACACAACTGGCCATCTCTAATAAGGTTTAATATGCAATAAATTAGCAAAATGTCTGTGTAATGTTCCCTGTTCCTTTTAAATTGTGCCTTTGCAATCCAGATTTAGCAGTATGCCCAATAATAATAGGATTGGGATTCCTGAATGTTTTCATAGCACACAGTACCCCAACACAAGTACACATGTGTGGTCAATAATATAACTATTACTAGATGCACAGGGGCCCATTTGTAACACTCTTTCTGAATATAGTTATTAGTCTCAAGTCTACAGAGTATTTTGTCCAATATAAATGTTTAGGCATCATGAAGCCAGTTGTCAAGGTTTTAAGTCGGCTATACCATGCAGATCTATTCAGCCAATTCTGACTTTTTGGCTCTATATTGCATTGTGTGCTACTTCAAAGAATTGTTTTGAATAATCAATATATGACACAACTGGGCAGATGTGGACAATCTGATAGGTTTATGACCCAAATGCTGTGTGTGTGTAATCTTGTTGCATCAGATTACTATGTCTGGGTATACCATTGCTATTTGTTTTAGGGTAGTATTTAAGTCAGCACAAACCCCACCTAGTCATATGTTGATGTCTTATTTCAGTTTTAAATCTGAAAATATTTCCAATTCTACCAATTTATGCCAAGATCTCAATGACATCCACACAGGGCCGTGACTAATGCTGTTCAAGAGGGGAAAGCTGAAGGGGGGCACATGGACATGAATATTGTAGGTTAATTGGACTACAGTTGAGTGTCTAGGGGACGTCAATATTCCTTTTTGCTCCATGTGCTATCATTTCTAGTGACGGCTCTGAAACCACACCCACAGTTGGTGTGAGAACATCAACTACATTTGCCTGTGTTGAGCCACATTAAATAGCACCAGGGGAGGGCTGGCAAATTTTAGCCCGGGGGGCATGACCCAACTCAACAGCCTATTTCAATGGAAAAAAATGCAGATGACCCAGTCCAAGTTAGCTCACTATGGGAGCGGCCCGAGGGGCAGATGTCCCCCTGCCCCCCCGCCCAGCCTGCCACTGAATAGCACCTTGATAATTGTAATGAATGAAAACCATACATTGATTTATTACGTTGATCACGGAGGCCAACAAAACATCAATTATAAAACACTTGAATATATAAAAGCTGTTAAAGCTAATACTTAAAGCTATATCTTTAGGTAGTGGTGTAACTATCACTGTGGCAGCCCAAGCCTGGTGGTGTGTATGGGAGGCAGAGATGTGTGGTCCATCCGCTTTTGAGGCGGGGAACTGTTACCCAATGGAGTTCCTTTGCGCATAAGACGCAGCTCCATGCTCAAAAGATGAAAGCGGGGACTTTGGAGTGGTGATTAGATTGGCAACTCTGCTCCTCCCGCCCCCCCCCCCCCCAATAAAATCTGTTTGCTGTGGAGCTCAGTGCCTGTTTGTTACACCCCTGGATTAACCCTTTAGGAATAACTATGTAAAATAATTATTGGTACAAGATCAAAAGCTGGTGAGACTCCAGGATTGGGAAATGAACTCTAACAGTATAAATAACGTTCTCTGGTTTACTCTAACATTGCAATAACTCCCACTGTCCTCTTTCCTCAGGAATTCAATATTCAAACAGTGTATAAGGTTACTACAGACGGGACCGGATCATTTAAAAATCAACGTTTCACAATCATATTCACCTTTACAATTTAATTAACACAATTTCCTCTCAGTTATTGCATAAAAAACTACATCTTGAAACCATATCAGATAAAATCCAGGACACTGAAATCATTACAGGGAATTCCATAGAAATTAGCTATAATTAGATTAGAAACAGCGCACAAGAATACAAACAACAATAATGTAAAACAATGATGTAAAAATAAACCTGCTCTCACGTGATATGACGGCAGCCATCCTGCAGTTGCACGTACATATAAACACAGATATAAAGGTTTTACTGTAATCATACAGTAATTTTTGCCTGGTGACCACAACAGAAAATAAAAAAAAAGGGAAAACACATAATTACAGCTACTTAGTTGTCATGTCATAGACACAGGTAATTCAATAAATCTTCCAAAGCTTCATCTAAATCGCAGCAGTTTCTGGAAGATGGATACAATGTATACAATATTTATTGTGCAATATTTTTGCAAAGGAGGCAAAATGCAAAAATAGCTTGACTAAAGAACAGAACTGCAACTTGGAATATTCAGCCTTGTATTTAAATATACATGCAGTGCAAAGTAAATAAACATTTGCAGATAGATTCCATTTACATCTAAACTACTGAGCCAAAAGTGTTGCTGTCTGGAAATTAAGTGGATTTGAAAGGGTTGCAAAACAATCAAGATCCTAACTTTACAACAACAGCTCTGCAAGGCTGACAATTGTTTTACATTAACTCTTTCTACATCCCTGGAGCAGCTGGTGGCTAAAAAAAATATTGGGGAAATTTGCCAGCAAGGCTGACCATTGTTTTTGTTTACTGAAAAGCAAAATGTGAAATGTGAGACAAATGTACAGTCAGTATCAGTAGCTGTAAATATGGAGGACTGTCACCACGGCCCCTCCCACCCTTGTCACCTGACCCCCCACATTAAAGTGTAGGAATATTAATAAATGTGGTCAAATAGTGTTAAATCTACACGTTTTTAAAGAAAATTCCTCACAATGTTGTTAAATTACACCTTACTCTAAAAAAAGTTACATTTGCTGTGCTGTCCTGAGAAACTGTCGTATATGGAAGCCATGTCTATAGAGTGCTTAATAGAAGCTGCTGTCATGCCATGGTATTGTGTTAATTCAGTGCAGTGAATATGTGTCTAAAAACTGCCTACTTATGGCCCACTTATTCGCCCCATCAGTGAAAGATCATTATCTAAATAAGTCTTATTTGGAGTGTTTATTGAGCATTATGCATGTGGAGTACAAGGAGAAAGTCAATGAGCTTCATGTATAAGTGTAAAGTTTCAATGAAATGTATTCCTGCACATACTATATATATATATATATATATATTATATATGCCTCCCTAGTGTAGTCCGAAGATGACCGTGTAGAGGCCGATACCGGTCATCTTCCAACCACACCTTCTAACAATCCGAATAATGGTCCTATCCCATTATCAGTCATCATGCTCATTTGGAGCCACATATGCTGCAATACTGGGCCTGACAATGCTGAAAATGTCATATATTTATAGCCAGCGTAAGATCACCCAGTCATTTTTACGTAATTCCCTTATGAAAAGGGTAGTTATATTGGTAAATAAAGTTTGCTCAATGTTTCCCAGATTGCATGCAAAAAAACAGTTGCAGACAGGCAATGGCATTAAATATGGAAACTTTGGCATTTGCATGGTAGCTAGCAATTATTCCTCAGCTACACACAAATAAATTATAGCAGTATGTATAGAAACAGAGTATTTGCTGCTGTCTCAGTTTAAAATCAACTGTCACTCCCCCACAAACCAACACTTTCAATAAAGAAGGTATATATTACTGGTACTCTTATATACTGCTCAGTATCATTGGTGTAGCTTGTGGGGTGTCCGCAGGCAGCCTAAGCAGCTCATATGTGACAGCCAACATCAAATTTTGCAATGGGACTCACTCATTTCTCGTTATGTCCCAACTTTCACTATTATCATTGTAGTATAATGAGCACTATGAACAGGTGGAAAGCTTTTTTCTCAAGGCTCAAAGTACTACAGGTATATACTTGATTTTAATGTCTGTGATATGTCCCTTAGCTATATGTAAATCCCGCAATGCAAAATGTCATAAACAACAGTTGTAAATCTTGTCTCCATACCTGACCTTAATTGGACTTCAGGCTTGTTTCCAAGCACTATCAGTAAAGCTTCAGGCATGGGAGCCTGCTTGCTTTCATACACAAGATTACTGATCTCTAGCTGCGTGTTGATTTGTTAATTGCCAGGCAGGAAAGGTATGAAGGCAAAAGTATAAAGAATGGTCAGCTGTATAACATAATGGGGGCTGTCAGTTGTTGATCTCTGGCAAGAAGACAATTTTTAAGTCTTAAACTTTAAAGTTTATTCCTAGTTTTTTTAATGTATGGAATCCATTTGTATTCAATATTTAAGACGTGTTTACAGCCAGACAATATTTGTGCACCCTCACATAAGTTTACACTGAATACCACACATGTGTGCAATTTTTTGGCTGTTGTACATTTTTTTTTTAAAATATTCATATACGGTATGTCATTTAAAAATCCAACCTACTGTACTGTAAGAACATACTAAACGCATTACATTTAAAAAGAAAAACATTTCCTGCATTTAAACGTTGAGCTGTTAAAATTTCAGTAATATTGAAATAAACTATAACTTGGCCCTTCACATTTAACTCACTAATGAAAACACTGTAACTATTAATTATTTTTTTTGCCCTAATTTTTTAAGCCCAAAAGCTCTGATACAGAGCCAATTTCATTTATATTGCCAGTGATACTATGGAGTGTGTGGCCAGTTAAAGACTTCCCAGTTCTCTTTTACATATTTCACATATGAAAAGAGAATTATTATTACTTTATATCTTATATTTAAAAGGTGCCACAGCACTGTACATAGGGGGTTAGAACACACAACAAAATGACAGAATTACATAAGTACATACAGATATAAACAATGGGTACAGATAAGCAGAATTATAAATGCATGGATGCAATTAAAAAAATCACATGGCATACAAAAACAATTCAGTATAAGACAATGGGGGACTGAAAGGGGGATGGAGAGTGGGCAGACATAAGACAAGAGTACAGACATTGGACATAAGGTAGAGGACTCTGCCTGTGATATCTTACATTCTAAAGGGAGGGGGTAATGAGAGACAATAGGAAGAAATGGGAACAATAGGCACAGTGAGGTTCACTCCGCAAGATACTGAGGCCATGATGTGAGGTAGTAAGGCCTAGTTGGGGCCATGATGGTGCTGGGGCCTAGGTGGTATAGAATATAAGCCATATAAAGTTAGAAAATGGGCACACTGCCTGTCAGAGAAAATGTGCAAACTAATTATACCCATGGTCAATGTGACAGGCTAATTTACAGTCCACTTGTGCATGAACCAGCGCCTTATCAATAGCAGACCAACTGCAGACATGTGGAAGTTTACCCAGAATTCCAGACATGCAATTTATTTATTTTACAAAAAAGGACATTCTACAAAAAAAGACACCAAACATAACAGGCAATTTCCTACATTAAAATGTTAGGCTTATTCACATTTAACTTACTAATGAAAATATTGTGATCATTACATTATCTGTTAAATTGTGTATCTAATGTTTATGACTTTCCCTATGTTTAACTTTCAACTTGAAGAGCATCTAAAATGATATAAAACATGGACTATGACTATAAAATAGCCTTTACAGTGTACTAGGCATAAACATGCCCGCACTCTGGTGGAGAGGGTATGATGGAGATTGACAAATGATAAGATATTCAATAACCTATTTGTGTAGCTGCTAAGAGCAGACACACAAATACAGATGACAGACAAGACATAAAATAGTGTATATTTAGAGAATCGATTTACAGCCATATTTAATTCCCCTGAGTTTTGCTTAGGGAAGAAATGACAGACTAGGAACACCACTTGAGGGTAAATGTATTAAACTTTTAAAAAAGGAAAAGTGGAGGTGTTGCCCATAGCAACCAATCAGATGCTAGCTATCATTTAGTTATAAAGAACAATAGCTAGAATCTGATTAGAAGGTTTGATACATGTATCCCTTGGTCTGTTTCTCCATTGTATTCACTGAACAGCTATGTCCATTCAGGTTTAGGGATCAATTATTCTTATCAATCATATTTATCACAGTCTCTACCACTACTCTGTTCAACCTGCTGGGACTGGAGTGCAGTGCAATACACCACTGTTGAGTGACTGAACACACACGATTATGTACATTAAGTATGTCACATTCATTTTATACATTCAAGATGCCCTTATGTTGGTTGATAAATTACTTGTAAGACAATTCAATCAGATTCCAGCCAAGAGTGTCAATGTTTTTGGCACCCGTGTATTTAAACACAGATTAAATTTGCAGTTCGTTCATATAAGTCATACAGTAAATTTTGTTGCCATCTATCCACCGTGGGTATAAAGGAATTAATTCAAAAAGCCTTAAGTTGACTTTATTAATACAAAGGATTTGTTTCAACAATTCTGCTCTTCCAGAACCTTTTGCATTCCTTTACTTTGTATCCAATCCTAACATTGATATCCAGCTATTCTTTACTATGAACTTGCAAAGAAAAGTATTGACACAGCATGAGTTTGAATTCTTGGAGATTATGTTATGAATAACACTTTATTATCAAGTTCACGTTAATTAGAAGCATATGACCAGAGAAAAGTGAAATACAGAGAGAAGTATGATGCCACCACCAATATACATAAAAAGGAATAGTTCAGCTGAAGTTCAAATATAATCTATATTGTATTATAAAGCATTTACTAATAATCAAATTATTAAAGGGCCTAAAATTTAAATAGCAATAATTGACTTTTTTCCCCCAAATTAAGTTTTGACAACTTTTTCAAATCTAATCATTTGTGAGTTATGTTCCGCATTCACATTTGGAAAACTCTTTAAACTGGTGTTTCCCCTATGTATATCTAATGATGGGGGGAGTGTCCCACCACCAGGAACCCCTGCACTCCTTGCCCCCAGGAGCTGTGGTGCTAACTCGCACTTGTTATCCCTGTATTGCAGACTATCCATAGATCTCTAGGGAGCTCTATTGTGGCCTACATACAGACTTAGTCTGCCAGTACCAACAGCTGTTGTGGGAGATGGCTCTCAGCCTCAAGTAACTGCGGAGATTTCCTCGCTGACATTTTTTCTTAGAGATTTTTATTTACCGTTTTAAAAAAACATTGTAAAAAAAGTATTCATGAAATCAAATTCTTGCAAATGTGACTTGATCAATTTACAGGATCACTAGACATCTATTTTTAACAAAACACATGGAATATTTTCAGAACTGCCGAGTATTTGTACAGCACAATGACATTGACTTACCAATCCAGACCTGGCCAACCTGTGGCTCTCCAGGTGTTGTGAAACTACAAGCCCCAGCAGGCTTTGTCAGCTGTAGTCTGGCCATTTTACTGGCAGAGCATGCTGGGACTTGTAGTTTTCCAACACCAGGTGAGCCAGGCCTGCCCTGATCTATAAATCCATAAAATACAATAGAGTTATAAAGCCCATTCCATCACTAGTAGTGAACTAGGGAACTGTATTATGATTACTTATAAAATAAATTTAATACTCAAGTTTACATTAGCTAATGTAATACTTTATATACACATAAGATTTGATGAAAAAGTTCTAAAATTAATAATGATATTAATTGGAAACCCCAACACGATTTTTACATTTCTCCTAGACGACGTTCTCTCATTTTAAGGTATTATTACAATGCATAATGCTTATAGTGACAACACAAATCATGTAATGTAAGTGGCACAATATATTGATACATGTAACAAATGTCTTTGTCTCACTCTCTTGTAAGCTTCTATTGCAATCTGCAGCTTTATGTGGTGACAGGTACACAATATACTGGTAAATGACTTGTTCTTAATAACAAAAAGTGTTGACATATTCTCCAGTCATGGTTAGACATTAAAAGTAATGCCTAAGGCACAATACAAGATACTTAATTCAGAAGCTAGTGAATAATTGTTTATTTGCTGCTAGTTCTACACAGTTAAAAACTATAATTTAGTTTGACAATACGTGAGCTAGCATTTATTTGGAATTCTTAATTCTTCCCAAATGTTCCGTGTGCTTGAAATTGTTATATGGGTAATAAGATCTTTAATGTGTTCTTAAGACACAAGCAAGCCTCTGTTCCTTTGGACACATGTGGAAGGTCTACAGTCGGACAAGAACCACTTTGTGTCAAAAGTCAAAACATGGACACTTTCCTACGTCAATGGGTAGGCTATACATAAACAATTAGACTGAAGACATGCAAATAGTATGACATTCCTTGGGTGTTATGAGGCAAAACACAGCATATTCAAACAACAAAGGAAAACTGTAGACACAATATGTAGAAAAGATGGTACAAATTATTATATAAGCAAAATAAAACTGAAAAATATACAATTTATGAAATATGGGTCAGCGAGTGTTACTACTGCCATCTGCAAAGTATGAAATATATAGCCAGTTTATTACTAAGGAAGCAATGCAGACAAACTATTCTATTATCATTTTAGATTAAGATTCTTCATTGAGTGGGGGTTAAATATTTAAATTAATTATCCATCCGCTCAAGTTTTCTTAGAAGTCTTTGACACAATATCCAATCAGTGACTCTGTCTTCCAATTAAATAGTGGAGATTGGTACAAACAATCATGGATATAATACTTACAGAAGGATGAATAGGTGACAAAATAAAGCCAGATGGGATAACCAAATCTCCGAAAGTACTTTACAGAGACTGCTTAAGATCCCAAGAGTCCCTAGACAGGGTACTGGGTGCCTGCATCATACAAGTTACAGAGATGGGATCAAAAGTTTTAAGGTAAGTGAGAATAATCCGTTAACAGTTCAATGCTGAAGACAATATGGACCTGGTAAGTCAATTGCATGGAGTACTTGCTGTCTACATAGAAGGCAGCCTTTCTGTGGACTGAATATGCAGCCTATCAATTTGCTAATAACTAATGACACCACTTATTATTATTACTACTGTATATTTATAAGGCGCCACAGTACTCTGCAAGCGCCGTACAGTAGGGAAAACAGTACATACATAAAACAGGAACATACAAGGTAGACAAAATAAACACAGACATGAAAACAAAGGGTATGGAGGAGCCTGCTCATTAGAGAGCTTACATTCTTACAAGTGGAAGAGGGCACAGCTAGAACAAGAGGAGCGAGTGTGGCTCAGAGTGGAGATTAGGACAGTTGTGAGGGTGCATTAGTGTGAACAGTGTTATCGGAATTAAGGTCGCCTCTAAAAAAGAGATGGGTTTTCAAAGAGCGTCTAAAGATTTGAAGGCTGTGGGAAAGTCTGATTGAGCGTGGTAGGGAATTCCATAAGTGGGGAGCAGCACGGGAGAAGTCTTGTAGACAGCAGTACAAAGTACATTTTGCCTCTACTTTGCCACTAGTTCCTAGTGGACTGATATGCTGTATTCTCACATATATTGGTTCAACCTACAAGGTGGCTGCCTCCACTGTGAGAAGGTTTAAGAAGCAGTTTAAGAATTCTCAGCAATTTGTATCTAACCAATATATTTTTCTGTATCATAAATAACATACAATTTTAAACTATAAAAACAATGCTCATTTGTGTCTATGTTAAGTGTTAAAGGGTAAAAAGACTTGCACCTCCATCATTAGTAGAAACAACAGAGGCTAAACCACAAAAACATAATATTTATCTTTGTGACCAGACTATTAAAATTATATAATGTAATATGCAGTATAGAAATAAAAAACAATTTTTGGAAAGGAAAAATGCATTAAAAATTCTACACAATGTAGACTACTTAGAAGGATTTTGCTAAACTAAATTCCATGCAACATATATAATCTTTATGACAGCTATCCTCCTTACATTGAGGTAATGTGTGTTGTTCTGCATGATTTGAAGATTGTGTCATGTCAAGCAATTACTTCAGAATAAAAGACACCGTCATTCTGTTGTATATGATGTCCCTCTGTGTAATAGATGTCTGTCAACAATAACCTCTAGTACTATATTTACCCATTGCGGATATTAAGCAAAATTGAGGTATTTACCATATATTAACGCAGAAGAAGAACTGTGAAGGACTGGCACCTCATCTAGCACCTAGCTCTAATCCTTGATTAATTACACGGCCCGTCTTTCCAAAGTGCTGGCGCTTTTAAGACAATCAAAAGGAAAAGGAAATTAATATCTATGATGTAATGGATCTTTGACATGAGAAATGATTTGACGATGGAACAAATTGGACAAGACATGTTTTCTTAATGTCTTCTGTTCTCCATTGTTTATGGGTCTAGCAGGATCGGAATTGTAGTGGGATTACAAAGTGACACTCATTCCGCTCATACTTTCCGAGCCACTAACAGAATGTCTTTGGTAGAGATTTTTCTGCAGTTAGAAGTCTGACAGTTTAGTGATCTTAACAAATTGACTTCAGCCTCATGGTTTATATGGAACATTTCATCTGACACTAGGTTAGATTAGAGACAAGTTTTATTTTGTCTTTGTTGTTTGAAAACTGCCAACTGGCCACCTTCCACGCACGTCATCGTCCAAGATATAAGCTATCCTCTGACTGAGGGTTTATTTCCTTCATTTTCTAGTTTATTTTATTTTTTTAAATGATGTTTATTTTTACCATTTTTGAAATCACACTTTTTTTGAAGAATAATTACTACATATTTTCAAGTGTTTATTTAATCATGTTACAAATGTGTCTTGATAAATTGTTATGTTATCTGAAAAAAATGCATATGCTGTCATTTCTACAGATGTTTTAAAAAGCCTTGCCAAGAGCAACTGAAAATGGTAAGCCTCCATAATAATAAATACCTTCGCTGTAAAGCCACCTGTGACAGGATGGCTATTCATTGTCCACATTCCCTCTGTTCCTTTACTATCAGTGTTCTTCAATCTTTTACACATTATTATTTATTTCCCTGGGATGTGCACAACTGCAAAAGCCTGTCTTTGCTTTCAGAAAATCATCTGCAGGAACCAGAATATACTTTTACTTTTTTCTTTATTATGGTCTGTTGCTTAAATAATCTAATGTAGATTTATTTGGGTAATTGACACCTATCACATGGGTATCGATTGCACCATTCTACCCTCATTGCTTTGAACTACAATAGGACTGCTAACGAAGTGTGGGGTCTTGATGGTGCAATCCGGTGCTTCCTCTTCAGCTCAGGTGGAGTCAAAGAAACGTGCTCTGTCCGTATGTGTCCAATTTACATAAAATTAAAAGGATGAAGACACACACAGGTTTACATTGACCAGTGTCTTAGATTTATTTTTCAAAATTTGAAAATTACCACGTGGGCCAACAATGGATTTTTGAACAGAAAATCCTGTTGGCTGATGACCACATCAGCCTGGGAGGTCACTACGTGTGCCCTTTATCCACTTATGCTGCGCTGGATCACAGTCTCTATAGTCATCTTTATTCTATCTAATTATCCTCCAATCATAATTATGCAATTGTCAGCTTTGGTTAGATTATTTACATTGTACTGTACTCCCATGCAAACACAGGGAGAGCATACAAACTCCACACAGATAAGGCCATGATCGGGAATTGAACTCATGACCCCAGTGCTGTGAGGCAGAAGTGCTAACCACTAAGCCACCATGCTGCTGCACATTTCTTATTTTTCCGGTAGATATGGGTTATTAACAGACAGAAATCACACTACTATGTCCTTCAGATTGATTACAATTAATTTCAGAAAGTGCAGAGGTCTGTGTAAATATGGCACCTCAGGTCATAGGCATAGTGAAAAAATAATGTATTTTCAGGACAAACAGGGCTTTTGCCAACATACTGGAGCACATTTTTATTTAAATAATATAGGGTGTAAAATGTTACCTCAGGAAAACATAGTTGCCAGAATTCACTTTTATCACTTTTTTTTTTCCAAAAGAAGCTGGCTGGAGTTTCAATGTCAGAGAGTAAAGGATTTTGGAGTGCTCGAGAAAGTAGACTTAGCAATAGTGCTCAATGTCAAGCAACATCTACAAAGGCCAATAAAGTATTTGCATGCATAAAAAGTGGCATCGATGCAAGAAAAAACAGTTCAATTTTGCCACTATATAAATTGTTGGTATTCATCTTGAATACGGAGTACAGTTCTGGCCACCAATCTATAAAAGAGATATTTTGGAACTTGAAAGGGTCCAGAGAAGGCCGACAAAATTGATAAAGGGTATGGAATCATTAAGTTATGAAAAAAGGTTCCCCAGTTTAGATAGGTTTGCTTTAAAAAAAGAGGTGTCTAAGAAAGGATATGATTACTATGTTTAAATACATTAAGTGTCAATACAGAGAACTTTCATGGGAACTTTTTACCCCAAAGACTGTACACAGGACATGCGCTCCCCCTAAGGTTAGAGGAGAGGACATTTCACAACCAGTAAAGGAAGGGGATCTTTACGGTAAGGGCAGTCAACATATGGAATTCACTGCCAGGGAAAGTTGTGATGGCAGATTCAATTGATATGTTTAAGAAAGGGTTAGACAAATTTTTAGCGGAAAAGGGGTATACAGGGTTACGACCGCTAAGTAAAATGAAGGATAGTAGTGGATCCAGGAAGAAACAGGACTGCAATACTGGGTCAGAAGGGATTTTACCCGATTGAAACAGACTGGTGGTTGCTTTATCTGGATCAATTTCAAATATAAGACAGGGATCACAGGAGATCCAAAATAGGTTGAACTTGATGGACTGGTGTCTTTTTTTTAACCTCAACAACTATGTAGAGCGGATCTGAGAGGATCTCTTACAGTGCTCAGGTGTCACTCAGGGTTATCCTGAACCTGCTACATGGCACACACTGATCTAACCCTGACTGCCTGCTTGATCACCAAGAGATCAGGATGTCTATTTGTGAGACAAGTCCCCCCAGCTCACTGAAGTTGGTAATTGTGGTTAATGAACCATAAACTCACTATAATCTGATAACATGGTTTCATGTTTTTGACTGTCAAAATGTGGTTAATTTCCAAAGTGGAATTTACGTCATTGACAGTGAAATGATTAATTAGAGAATAAACGTGGAAATGGTAAACTAGGGAATAAAAATGGTTAATTTGATGAAGCAACCAATGAATAAGAAACTAACGTTTCTGCAAAAATGCTACAAGAGCAAGCTGTATACTCTCGGTCTCTGGTGAACAGTGTGTCCCTCCTAGGTTTGTATTTACACCTATAGCCTTTCTTTTACAATACATGGAATTCAGCTGATTATATCTCCTAAGCAATTCTGAACCCTTCCATCTGTATAATTTCCCTGTGGCTGTGGAAACCTGAAATTGCTATGTTAACAGCCTATAACAAAGGTTACACATTTTGGCCTTTAACACCTATTTTCCAAGTATGCAAACACTCATTAGGTCAAAGGGTAAGTGGTTTGGATACAAAAAAACACATTTGACTTTCTGCTATGCATTATATGGAACAGAACCACTTACATCAGAGGTGCTCAAACCAAGTCCTCAAGAACAGGTCAGGATTTCAGGATTTTCATGTGTAAAAACAGGTGGGATAATTACTGACCCAGCCAGATAGATTATCTCACGTGTGCATGATTAAAGAAATCCTGAAAACCTGAACTGCTAATAACGCTTGAGGACTGAGTTTGAGTACCTCTGACTTACATACTACATTAAAGTTAGCACATGTATTAATTTGCTTGCCCAGTTAATCCATTTCAAACAAACTGAACATTACCTGCGTGTGCTAATCAATGTGAACTGTAAATGTGTGCTTAGCATGTAACAGACTTGTAATGTTTTATATCCTGTGCACAGGCTTTGATTGAGAGGTATAATTTATCTTTGGATCTATATGATGAGAATTAAAACACAAGTACTTATGAGAGCATATGTTCAGAATGTTATTTTGGTTAGGCACCTGGTGAGCAGACTGCCTATACAGACTCCGCAGACTGCAAGACAAAGCTCTGATTAAACCAGTGACATGGCAACGGGCAGAACCTTACTGCTGGCACTCTTTAAAAGAAAAGTATATGGCAATTTTCCAGTTAAATTGCACAAATTAGACAGTGAAACATTATCCACTCGGAGATATATTTGTTGAAAAGGATGTTTTTTCACCCTCTCTAGATTATGTTGTATGGCACAAAAGACAAGGTTCACACAGCTCTATCTGCAGAACACTGCATATAACCAGAGCATCCATGTAGAGATATTGTGTGTGTTAAGTCTATATGCTGTATAGTTACATTGTAATAAAAGATAAAATGTTGTATTATATAGAGGCATGTTTAGCTGGACACATGACAAAAGCCTCAAAAATGGTTACCTGCAGTTTTTCTGATGTATTGATCCCTGAATATAGACAAAGTGTTTATATCCAGATATCAGAAGCCTGAAAAACCCTCACAATAAGGGCGCATGCTGATGTTTAAATGCACGTGGGCAGTGTGGTATGGCAGAAACTGTAAACGAGGTGGATGAGATTAGGTAATGGGTGTGTTTTAATTCAATTAAAAAAAAATTCATTTTCATGTTTATGTTATAAAAAAGTGGTTATGGTTGAAATATTAGAACATGAAAGGCAGTGAAATCTTTGCTTTGAGTAAAGCAAGACTGTGCAAAGCCCTGCTGCAGTACTTTCTGGATGTATTTATATCCAGAAGATAAGGGCACTGGTGGTGTTATTACACATATTAGCTGCATGTTAGAAAACACAATGATAAAATTCAATAATGTAGAAGACCTTCAAAAACAAAAACCAAAGTAGAACCTTGCTTTTAATGTGGAACAAAGGTGCTACAATGCCAAATATTTTAACAATGTTTAATGAATAGTTTATTGTTTCTCAAGGACATAATTTACCATTGTAAAAATAAATACATTCAAATTAAATTATTTCCACTAGAACCAGCCCAGTAATTTAAACTTTATGCAGAGTAAATGAAACAATTACATGATACAATTATAAGCCAGTAGTTCCCTAAAATGTATGTACAAGAATAATTTACAGTATATTTCCACTCCTTTGGATAGAACACTGCACTACAAAAGATATTGGACCTTTCCCACTAAAGAGGTGTAGCTAGGCTGTTGTATTTAGATTTTAATATTTTGTTCCATTTAGCACTGAGAGGCTGCCTTTCCCTACTCTGGCCACATAGTGGGAGACGAGAGATGTACCCATTTAGGGGTTCATTGAGAATTGGATGTACGCTGTCTTATTTGCATATAATATGCATTTCCGTACTGCGTAAGATCACCAGAATTGTATATGCATACATCCACATGCAGATTCCGTGGTATCTTCTTTTTGCAACTCCTTAAAGATGCAGATTGGGGGAGGGAAGGGGCGGGCAGGCCTAGGGCATGTACAGTAAAGGTCGTAACTGAGACTGAGGACCTGGACGAAGATTCATATATACCTGTCAGCAGGGCCGCCATCAATGGGGTACAGGGGGTACCCGTGTACCGGGCCCGGGCTCCACCAGGGGGCCCGGCGGCACACTCTACCTGGGGGGCCCGCTATCTTCAGCCTGGCTGTCACTGTGACAGCCAGACTGAAGACAGCAGCGAAGACGCTTCAGCAGTGGAACGCATCCACCAACAGGAAGTGACAAATGCCGAACTTCCGGTTGGTGGAACGCATATGTGTTCCACTGCGGGAGTTAAGGTCTGAAGTGTCTCTATCCCTCCCTCTCCCCTAATACTAATATATATATATATATATATATATATATATATATATATATATATATATATATATATACATATATATATACATACATATATATATACATATAATCACTTTTTTTTTTTACATAAAATATATATTATATAAAATATATATCTTATGTAAAAAAAAAGTGATTATATGTATGTGTGTATATGTATATATATATGTATGTATGTGTATATATATATATATATATATATATACACACATACACATATACACACATACATATAATCACTTTATTTTTTACATAAAATATTATATAATATATATATATATTATATATAATATATATTTTATGTAAAAAAAAAGTGATTATATGTGTGTGTATGTATGTATATATATATATATATATATATATATATATATATATTAGGGCCCCCCATTAACTTACCTTTCAATCGCCTAATTCTGACCCCTTTCATGGAAGAGAGGGCCAGGAAGGGAGCTGGATCGTGACCACAAAAGGTATTTTTTTTTTCTACAGGATTTTTTTTTTCATTGCCTTGGCCCCCCTTTCCCCCTGGGCCCCCAGGCACCTGCCCATCGTGCCCAGTCGGAAAGATAGCCCTGGTTCATGGGGGGGGTCATCGGGCGGGTCATGGGGGGTGGGGGTCATCGGGGGGGGGGGGCCTGCCTGCTTCATTGTACTAGGCCCCGCGATTTCTGATGGCGGCCCTGCCTGTCAGAAGCCCTACCTCTTGCGGGTGCTGGAGCAGAGAAACGTGATAATGATGACGATAATGATGATGAAGATCAGCAGCAGGGCCAAGCTGCGTCTGATTGGATGATTGCGGATTCAACTCTCCAGCTGAAACTACCTCATTCATTAGTGTGGTTACTATAGTATATGAAATTGTGGCCATCTATTCACATTACTTAACTGACATTTCTATTTAGATTGTCAGCAAAGGATTTTTAAAGGAGAAAATATTTCACTTACGGTAATTGAATTAAAATATTTTATTTGCATTTATTTATAACATTTATATGGTAAATGTGACTTTGTCATTTATTACTATCAGTGTCAGACAATCTCTGTTGTTATATGGCATTTCTTTAACACTTCAAGCCAAATGCTATCTCTATGATACACTTGTTGCTCTGGAGGTAAACCTGACGCCTATGCCTGTGTTGTAGTGCTAGATGCATTGTGAGATACGTCCAACCAAACATATGCATGTAACTTCATTTTTCATATGTTTCCTGCTCATATTCAGGGCACATACACATCCAACTATATTTGAGTCTAGCAGTATAACACAGTAATTAGTACTTGAACACAAAAGAAAAAAAAACTATTTCCAAGAGACAACAGCTTGCACAGGTTCCCAAATAATATAGCAGTTAACGTGTAAATCAAAAGCCTGAACTGTGAGCTCTAAATTAAAAAAAAAACAACTCGAGTGTCCTCTGCCAACTAGTTTTATATAAGTTTTATTTCTGCTTAGAGATAACCTGCCTTATTTATCTGACACAATAGCCAACCTGAGACATGTCATGTGGTCTGCACATACAGCATTACATGGAGCTGTCTTAGTGACATATATTATATGTGTTACAGATGAACACATGAAATATCTGCATAAAATGCAGCAGCAGCTCTTGCACCAGTCTGTGGAAGTGAGAAGCACAGTCATAGCTTACAGTGCAGTTCCAAATACATGTTTATAAACTGCAACACTTAGCACAGCATTAGAACACCCATTGGATTTAATTTGAGATGGCTAAGGGATCATTTATAAGGCAGCACAGTGAATATATACACTCCCTGTATACCACTGTTTGCACACAGCACAGTCTGTGGCTCCTCCGCCATAAATTTGCCTGTTTACCCAGACTGTTTTGTGTAACTCACCTGCACATATTGGTATATTCACTGCCTACTTCTCCAACTTCACCCCTCATTAAACAAACAGTTGCCGGTTTCCATCAACTAACTACTTTTTTTTTTTACTTTCATTAGTATATTCTAAGTTATATCTGTAGAACATTTACGCCACACATGTCTAGTGACATATTGAGTGAGTGGTTAACATAATCTCCAATCTGGCATTAAAAGTCTGTCCTTCGATAAAAAAACAAACAAAGGAGCTAACGCATTAACGGTTGTCCTATCTCCACTTCTTTTAGCTCATTTTAATATCCTGAGTATAGGATTTAAAAATTCCCTTTTGCTCTAGCCTGACACACAATTGTTACTTATCGTTATGCTATATAACACCTTATATTGACCTTTTAACTATTAATATATATCAATTTGTTGTACACACAAGAGTGTGCTTTAGTCATAGGCATAATGCCTCTAAATCAGCTCCATGTAAAACATTAGATAAAGGGTAAATCATAGGAATAAAAAGACAGTACACCCATTGCTTGTGAATGAAATTCAATGCATCACCGATGACAGGGAGAAGTACTCAACGATTCTATGGGGATAATTTATTAAGTAACAGGATCCCTCTACCGCAATGCTCTCCCCATAGGATAGAATGGCTAACGCCATCTTCAGATTTAAATTTTAGCGAGACATTTACGTACAAACGATGTGTCACGTATAGCGTTGGTCATAATTCTTGATGTGCATAAGTTTATGCTTCATGTTGGGCGAGAACCAGGTTTGTAGAAAAAACTAAGGTTGTAGATGTTACAGATCAAACATTCTATCCATCTCCCCTTCCTACCAACTCTTCTTTCTTTAGTGTTCAAGACCTGGGTGATTCATATAAAAGGAACAAAGTCATAATTTAGCTTTCTAAAGCACACAATGACTTCAGTGTGGGAAGTATAAAGAATCCAGTGCTTTAATAAACAATCTCAATTATGGCAATGGGAGTTTTCTTTATGTATAGTTTTTGGCAAAATGTCACAAGAATTAACACTATTAATGCATATTAAAGTGTGCCAGTCATCTTGAACTGATATTGTTTTGACTTACTGGTTTAGCATGCGGCTAGAAAGATAATTACAAAAGCTTCTGCTTTTAACACATAGACAGCTAAGTACATTCTTATGTGATTATTGAAAGACAACAATGTAATTCTATGTGTGGAAGGAAATCACTCAAAATCCTTGAGTCATATTGTTATGATAAAAACACAAAATACTCCAAACAGCAAAAGAATAATTTTAGTATATTTTAACTAAAATCATCATCACCACCATTTATTTATAGAGCACCACTAATTCCACAGCGCTGTACAGAGAACTCATTTACATCAGTCCCTGCCCGATTGGAGCTTACAGTCTAAATTCCCTAACATACATACACAAAGAGGGAGAGAGACTAGGGTCAATTTTTGATAGCAGCCAATTAACTTACTAGCATGTTTTTTTGTGGAGTGTGGGAGGAAACCGGAGCACCCGGAGAAAACCCACGCAAACACGGGGAGAACATACAAACTCCACACAGATAAGGCCATGGTCGGGAATAGAACTCATGACCCCAGCGCTGTGAGGCAGAAGTGCAAACCACTTAGCCACTGTGCTGCCCCAAATACCACTTCAATATAAAGTACTACGACTACAAATGAATAACTTGTGCTTAATTCCCATATTCACAATTCTACTCATCTAAATAACACTTGGCAAAAGCTTATCCATCAGATTAAAAAAATATACATTCTACTGCCAGAACTCTTACTTTATATTCAAAATGGTGAGCTGAGCAGAATGTTGTGTTTTTATTAGTGGTAAACGGTATTTATTAGTGATGGTCATTAGATAATCAGCATAAAATAGAAGTAATAATTGCTATTACGAAGCAGTATAATAGGTAGCAAGTAAGCAAGGTATCATTTGTTCCCAGCAATGATGAATAAAGAATCTGTGCTATAAATACACGAATACAATGAATAATAATGAACACATAAAACTGTATTACACTGATGCTTAAATGATGCCTTTACTGGATAAAATGGTTAAAAGACTAATTCTGACTTTATAAGTAGTGCTTTACGCTGTACAGACCATAACTCCACAGCTGGTGTCACATGTGCATATTAGAACACAGCAATCTTGAGGCCAGAGAAGAACGTGTTTCGCAATCTAGTCAATGGGAAACATGGTTTCTCTGTCACAGGGAAGGATTTCAGCTACCAAAATGGTGCGTGCAGCCTGCAAAGAATTAAAAAACACCAGTAGCTTGTGGTAAAAATAACTTTAAGGTAATTAAAGCAAATAGATTTTTCACTGAAACCAAACAGACTTATAATAAGTGCTTTAATACAAAAGATCCGAGATCCAAAGTGTTCTGAAAAGGCTAAATGTTCCTGCTAAAATATACCAAGGCCTTAATAATTAATGCAGTAAGTCATCTGGTGCCAATAGAGGGTCAACTGTATATTTATATTAGGCACGCTTGAATTACAACTACTGTATCTAGGTAATTAGTAGTTTATCTCCCATAGATATCCAACATGTAGTCTATACCATCTCCTTTCAGTTAGTATAGTTTTGGGTTTCTGATTAAGTTACAGATTACTTTCCAGAAGAAAAAGCTGCTTAAATAGGTATTTTTCCTACATGTGGTGGTTACTTATTTTAATATATAAGAACGCTTGCAAACAAAACAAAAAAAAGGAGCTCTTAGAAGTATAATTTTATTTTGTGCACCATAGGATTCTGTTACATGACTGCATTCTACAAAAGCGGCCTTCTCTGACCACAATCCTGCAGGCTGAACTCAGAGTGCCTATTTTGTTGGTCTGCAGGCTGTTATTATTCCAACCTCTGAAATTAAAACAAGGCAGACTAAGTCAGAGAACCCATTTCGGTATTTTTAGACATTTGCAAACAGTCAACTTGAATCACACTTCTTCTTGCACTGTCCACCACAATTCAGAATAACAGAGTATTATTGTGCAATTGCTCTCCTGAAGGAAAAGCTAAAAAAAAAAAACTTAGTTAAAATATTAATTAAATTCTATAGCACTGTGTTAAATTCTTAGCAAAGAAAAGTACACATATGATATATCTTTTATTGTCACACAGTAGCATGTTAGAATTGTAGGACTCGGGTGTCATATTATATACTATACACCAAACACTCCTCACCCCTGTATGCAGTATGACGGTAACGGGTGGAAAATTACATCAAAATAATATTATTTTGTGGTCTTCTGAGGGCCAATTATGCATACTTGCCTACTTCCAGTAGGCAATGTCCGGGAGAGGGGAGTGGCTAGAGGGCGGGGTTGCCTTGAATCGAGTAATTTTGGCCCCCCTTGGGGCCAAAATTACGCGATTCCCGGTGAAACGCGTCATTTTAGCAAGTTAATTTCGGGATGTGGGAGAAATGCCAGCTCTCCCGGGAGTCTGACCCGAATTTCGGGAGTCTCCCGGACTTTCCGGGAGAGTTGGCAAGTATGCGATTATGTTGGTGCTGACCATGTGGACAGTATAGGTGTCTTAGCATAGACATCGATAGCGCCTTATTGTGAGCTTAATGTTTATTGTATATAGGGAAAAAATCCTCCACAATAGCAATTTCATCTCAAATTATCATCAGGTCTCATTAGCTCATAAAAATAACATATGTGTAATTCTTATTAGCGGTGCCTTTATATAAAATTAACTATTTAGTTTAGTGGTTACTTAATTTCTTTTAATGCAATATTGCAATTTTATTTTAATACATTGAACTGACTAAATGAAAGGCACTTATCCATCCAAATACAACAGTACAATAACTTGACTAATGAATCTAAACTGAATTCTAAAAGGTGACACCAGAGTCCTTCACACCTGATTGATATACAAGTCACTGGATTTAATGAAATTATATGTAACAAAGAGGCATCAACAGTTGTAAGCTGAAAGCATATTATTCCATTTATCCTACGGTCACTATGAACAGCACAGGACCTGTTAACGCTGTCACATGGGGAACTGCACATGCCCAGCCACATTTCCTTTTCTCCTTCTGAAATAGGTGATAAAACCAAGCACAAGTAAGATTACTGCAGAACGTTGGCCCATGAGAAACACGCTCAAACAATAACAGCAATGAGGTTTGTCTGCTGTATTTCTGGAAAGGAGCTCATGTTGTGTCACACAAGAACTTGTCAAGAGATTGTAGTCAACATAGAAAAGACCACGCAGCTACTATTTCACCATGAAAGATTGCAGCAATTAAAAGGATTAATGTGCCTGTACATAATGTAATACGAACAAAGTACTTTGATTTTGAAACATCCTATCTGGCACTCTCACAGAAAAAATGTTGACGGTGGTAAAAATAAAACAAAATGTCAATTTTTGGGAACAGTTGTAGGACTCGCATGGTAATAAATGGTTAGACTGATAGGAGCACTTCAAGCATTCCATCCATACCACTCCGTCAACTGCAGTAATTAGCCTGAAGCCGGCATCCGAGACTCTCTAAACATTCCCCTTTGCCAACCATAAGGGAACTATGGAATAAAGTATCTCTAATAGCAGAACACATATACACTTCTTTTGGAAGATGACTCTTGATTTCTAAGTGACTTACAAAGTGAAAGGACTGGATAGGTTTCAAGATTTCTGATGCATTTTCTAGTAGTCTGCCTCACACTGCCACTTATTTATTGAAGATGATGTAATTCAGACTTGTCAAAAATATTCCCTTGTAAAGACCAGGGATAGTTAAATGCATGGTAACATAAAACCTAAACCTTAAAGGAATTTATTTAAAGAAACAGACACATTTACCATATTTAAAGCTTGAACCTACTTTACTAGAAATGAAGTATGCATACATTTTTATTTGTAATTATATTTAAATCATAGATAGAAATGACTCTACTTGGAGAAATGGTATTCTCTAGACATTTTCATTTAGTTGCTGCCAAAGCACACGTCCACCCAATGCTATCCTATAGCTTATTGCTATTGGCCTTTCACACTGACCAACAGCCAATCAGAAAAAAATATGATAAGGGTGTGTCAGTTTGTAGTAGGGTGAAAACGTATAAGAATAAACATAGTTTTGAAATGAATCTACCTAACAGTTATTTTTTTCACCTACTTTTATAAAACATATGGGATTGTGATCTCTAGTTTACAAATACAACGCATCATATCCATATATTTTACATTCCATTATTGATACCCACTGACAATTAGAAATATTTTAAAATGTTCTATATTGTTAAGCTCCTATTATTTATGGGCTATACAATGCTGTATAGATCTGATTTAAACATCAAGTCATTTAAAAGCCTCTAAATTTCTGTACTAAATAATTTACTTTAAAAACTCAAGTGCTATTTTATAGAATAATCTGACATTTTCAAACATTTTAGCAGGGTGGTGCTACCCTGTCTTGCATCAGTCTGAGCCAGGATAATGCTAGAGCTTGTGCGATTAGCTTGCACGTCTCTTAGGTAACAGCAGTTCTGTACAGATAACAGGAGGCAAATGTATTGTCAATGTCATAGCAAGCATAACTGACAAGATATAAGAACCACTTAATACTGTCCAAAGGTTGTGTTGAAGAAAGCTACAGGGAACAGTCATTGTTAAGACTCAACAATATATTTTATCATTACGCTCATGCTGAGACAGTTTGGGGAATTAGTTGTCTTGTTACGCTGAACCACTATTAAAGCACAAAGATTTTATTTACAGAAGGTGAAAAACTCTTTCATTCAATCAAATGTAACATTTTCTTAATCTATACCTAACCTTCTTAATAAATATGACATTTTAATTTGTGCCTATATTGAAAAGTTCAACAGAAACCCTATCCATTTGTCATCATTAACCATGAAATCTGCCTCCCATTCAGTGCGGCCTTTTGCAAGAGTGGACAGCATCTCCTGGAAATGTAATTACTTAGCGGTCTCGAATGACAGAATCAAGAAGCGTGTGTCATGTAAGATCGCACTAATCCTTTTGTGACAAAAGAGAGCCCATTATTTGAAGACATCGGAAGTAGAAATTAACCCTTAAAAGTAGGAGAGGGTGAAATGAAAAAGCAGAAATGGGATCATTTGTCTCCATGCATGACTTCTCTCAGAATTTTATGACCAGAATTCTTTAGGTAGTTGGCATATTAATTTTAATTAAAAGTGTAATCTATAATTAGAAATCAAAAAGTAGCAATAGAAGTGTAGATTTATACTTTTTATATTTGAATGTAGTGTAATATCGTTTGCATTGCGGTTGATATAATATCTGCAATTACGTTAAAGGATTGTTTACAGCCATGTTAAAATTACACATAAGATGCTAAAGTACTGTATAGCAAACTGAGGAATTGAAGGCTTTATAAAGCAATAGACACACCAAAAAAATCCTAATCATTTTAAACAGCAAGTTTACTAAATGTTGGCAACCATGGTTAAATATTGTTTGGGACACCCACTTTTTATATACAGTAAAAGGATGCATTTAAAATACATAGGGGCAGATCCAATTGGCAGCGATGTTGCTCAGCACGCGGTAACCACGCTTTATTATCGTTATTACAGTAAAAAGTAACGCAGATTTTTGTTTGCATCTCTATTGGGCGCAAGCAGAAATCACCGTCTGGCAGGAAATATCCGCTCGAGGTGTCAAGCGGCCATTCTCGAGGCACCTTAAGCGGATATTTTATATATATATTATATATATATATATATATATATATATATATATATATATATTCTGAATTGACTCTTCCCCCTAGATTTCATAATAAGGATCCCATAAGAACTTATTTCAATATACATTTGAATGTAAGGGTTATAGTAAAACATGCTTAGCATTTATGGACACAAGCAGTTTACTTTATGCAGGTTAAATTAATAACCCCCAGCCATAGCCAAAGACACATGCACAGGCAAAACACCAACATTCCTGTATACCGCTATGGTAATCCAGGCATCGGCAGCACAGTCAAGTGACATTCAATCAGTGTGACAACCACACTTTTCAGAGTAATAATAACACTCTAGCTGAACAGTGTGGCTATCACGCTGACTTGGCACAGATTTCTTTTCATGATTTGGAACAATTCAACTGACCTTAATATATTTGTCATAAGAAATGCATTTAGTTGCCTACAACATTCACCTTCTTAGCACTGGGGTAATGAGTTTGATTCCTAACCATGGCCCAGTAAGATAGTCTGCAGGCAGTGCAGTCTAAACAGGATCTATTAGAAAGAGCTCTATTAGGTCCAGTTTACAATGAATCCTTTAGTGCTAGCAAAAGGGGAAACCCACCAAGCAAACCACGCTTTCCAAATTTAAAATGGAAAAAGTAAAAAATATATCAAGCTTTTATTTAATGTCCAAATATTCCATTAAATTCAAGTTAGCAAACAAAAAAAAAGAGTTATTATTAGTTATTATCAATGTGCCCCAAAATTAAAATATTGGTTTGGTCATGAAAGGGTGAAAACACTAATACATGAAGTGGTTAAAATGGTAAATCCGAGACCCAGATCCCAAACAAAAACTATTGAGAAAAAAACATTTTCCTTTAACTTGACGTTGCTGTCTCCTGAACTATGTTAGTTTACACGTGGCTCATTTGTATTTAATTGTAGCAGTCCTTACCCAAATTTGAAACCTCATTTGTAATTCTCGGCAAACAGTAATTTATGTCTGATTTATTTGTGTTAGTTGGATGACTGACAAGCAAAGATATGATCATCTAAAAGACATGTGGAGGTTTTAGCTAAAATGAACGATGAGATCTCTGAGACAAAGCTTACATTTAAAATTCTAGGTGAATATATAATGTGAGGAGAGAAACAGAATAAAAATGTTTATATATATGAAATCAAGTTTATATACATGTTATTATTATCCTTTAAAGAATGGAAGCTTAAGTCAAGAGGCCCACTTGTCTATTTTGAGTGTTAGACAAAACAATATATAATGCTTGTTAAAATATGTTATTGCTCTAATGTAGTAACTAGTTTTCCCCCAATTCCCACAATATTAATCCTAACTCACAGACCAACTTGCTGGTATAAAGACTTGATCAATCAACATGATACATAAGCCCAAAGAATGTCCATTTGACGTTTTCCAAGTGTACAGCAGACTTTGTGTAGGCTGAAAGATGTCATCAGGGGCAAATATTTTCTTATACAATAATAAAAACATGACAGTCCTATATGAAACATTATTTTTTTTCTGCAGGAAAAAACAGCTAATTTACAGCCTTTGCCGCAGTTGTGATGTAATAATGAAGATATGAAGGCATGCAATCTTCTTTCCCAGTTATATCCAGTTTAATGCTCTACTTCCCGTGAACCAGCATGCCTCCTTCTCCCACATAAGACAGCATTCCAAAACATGACAGAAGGCATTGTCAGAGTGTGAAATACAGCCAAAAGCCTCCTAATTCTACATATTGACCAGTTCTCCTCCAGCTGTTCTAATACTTTACACAAATGATTCCTGTGAATCCTTTAAAAGCTATTTAAGTCATGTTTTTGTAACAATCAATATCTCCTGACATTTTTCAAAAACATATTTCAATTGCTTAAGTAAGTTAAACATTCCAAAATGCCATAAACCCATACAAAGCATCTAATTGCATGTAGACACCATGCCAACAATGCAAGATTTGTTCCGATTCTACGTTTACACTCATCTACCTCCAAACCCTATTTATTTCTCGACAGCGTTCTGAATGAGCAGCCAACTTTAAATTGATAAATACTTTCTGGTGCTTATTAAAAACAAAACTCAATGTATTTTAATGGATACCTCCCAACAGATTATTTGCAGATGTAGTATGTATTATTTGTTGAGATATTAATTGGTATAGCACCGTACCTTGTTTAAACAAGTCTGCAAAAACTTCCAATGGAATACTCTGAGAGACTGTAGAGATATTACATGGTAACAGGCTTTACACAGAAACCCAGGATTCTAGTTAGTATACTGAGCTGCATATCTCAAATCCCTGTATAATAAAAGGCTAAACATTTTATTTCCTTGCTTTACATTAGTTTTACATTAGAATTGCTGGAGTGATGAACAATATGTGCATAATGGAGCCGACTAACATAACTGCATGGTTAGTGTACCAGAATAAAATAAGTAGGAAACACAAAACATCAACAGGGACTCTGGGTTGACTATTTTGTTGTCTTAATAAACAGAATAATGATTGGGAATGTAAGCCCAGCCCCTGAAAACATCAGTTGTCTGGCATGACCTAAACCTTTCATCATGCAATAGGTCTATTTGCAGATTTCGGTGCACTGATCTGGACAAAAATGTTGACCCTAAAAAATAAATCTATCACACTGATGTAAAGTCCTGTATTATGTCAGTCTCCTGGTATATATACAAAACTAAGAGTTACAGCAGAACAAAAATATATAGAAGTGCAGAATAAACATTTCAGTCTTGTGGCCAGGGAGATAATGGTCCACACACAGACTAGGGGGTAAATGTATGAACATGCGGGTTCTTCAACACCCGCGTGTTCAGCGTGTTCGGCGATTAAATTTCAAGCGGCGCTGCATTGTAAAGGGAAACTTCCCTTTCCAATGCAGCGCTGCTTGAAATTTAATCGCCGAACACGCGGGTGTTGAAGAACCCGCATGTTCATACATTTACCCCTAGGTCATGTCTCAACTAAAATTAAAAATAATGTTTGGCATTTAAGGCTAAACTGTAAATATTATCTTTCAGAGTGACTAAAACACAACTGACACTTGTGTCATCTGCTTGTAATACACGTTATAAATGTGCTAAAAGACAAGTTTATTATAATGTTCAAAAAGCACAAATTGATTATGGTAGAGATGGCAATGAAAGCTTTTCTGAATACAAAGGAAACATACGCTGCATTTTACATTGTTGTTTTATTCACCATAGAATAAAATTGAAAAAAACAAACTTTAAAGACTGAACTAATACCACATATTTTTTATGGAAATAAATGAACAATGACATTTAATTTATGCAAAAATGTAGTAAGTTATAATACAGATGGAACACTGCAAATGCCAAGTCAATTGGACAAAGTGTAGAGCAAGCTGTTATAACTTGCTTCTTGATTTCCAGAGTTAAAGCATAATGTTTCACTAATGATACAGTCAATTTAGAGCCATGCAGAACGTCTGTCATGATGTCTGTGTATTTTGGCGATGTGTGGTATTATTATACTATGCTCATTATCTGTATTTATCTGGAGCACCAACATTACTCATATTTCTGCTGCAATTTACATTTCAATAATTAATTTCACTAGAGGGAATATTAATTTCATTTGTATACTTTGCATTAGGGGGTCTTGGCCTATATGGAGATTTCACACTGCAACATTTTTGCTGGATTTTTCTCCCAAGAAATTTTTATGATATACCATACATTATCTCCATATTGAAGTGGAACAATTTAATTCTCAAATAAATAGTAATCACAAATGCAATACATACAACAGGAGTCAAAATAACTTAACTGTGATTGAACCCCAGGAGCTTCACAGCATTGTTTTTCAACCATTGCACAGAAGCACTATTCCAGTGCTATAAAATTAATCACTAAGCACTGCTGAATGATGAGACACGACTCAGTCACATTGATAATTTGAGTTGACCAGGATTCCTGTAGCCACTATCCAATCACAAGTGACCAATGTGGGAAAACGCTAGTTATTGGTTGAGCGGCTACTGAAACTTTTGGGTGGATGTGCAAATCGGTGAAAATTGCATGAATTTTCAGGATCGGACTAAATGATCTGTCCATGTTTAAAAATAAAAAAAATAATAATTAAAAAAAATAAAGATAGATAAGCTTTATATTCATATAAATGAATTTTTGGTGCAGATCTTTTTTGTAAAAAAATCTGATTAGCAAAAGCTTATATAGTAGTTCTGGCAGCAAGATTTCATCAATAATTTAAAATCTGGTAGTAAAAGTTCTCGAAATAAGCATATTTCTGTCAAATCATGCAACATAGAAAAATACAGACAGGAAACTGGATTATTGTGTTTTATTCTTCTAACTTTTGCAGAGTTTGCATTTATATTTATTTTTGTAGCTTTGTCTTTGATATGTTTTATTTTTCTTTATACAAAGAGGGGATTCAGCTTCATCTGAGAAGTTTCATATTTTTACAATGCAATATTCAAGAAGAACATTCACACAGCTCTTTTCTTATACTTTAAGAAATTCAACAACGTGTGTATTGAGATTTAAACTACAGTTGAACTATACTGAACATATCTCAGTTGGCCAACTTTGGTCTCAAAGTAAAGGTTGAAGAGGATCATGGTTAATAGGTCTCTCTACTCATAAAGGCTTGAAATGTGTTACAGTTGAGCAATAAGAGAAACATAGGCGTTTATTAGTGGAAAGTGGCTAATACAAATTTGGGTGAAAACATACTGAAGGTCATTTACAAATGTGCAATGCAAATGCTATATGGTGATGTCACATGCCTACTTGCCGAAATCTGGAGTAATTCAATACTTTAACCAAGGATACTTTATACAGAACAACACATACTAGGGACAATTTGAACAATGCAATAAAGACATTCACAGAATAGTGACACATTTGATAAAAACAGTGCAGATGGCCCTGACTCGAATGTTAATTTAAGACATAAATAATGCACATACAAATATTTTGTCGCAGATAAACAGAAAAATACAAATTAATAAAGGGAGGGGTACTTTAGACTTAGAAATGGCATTTCCAGTCTTTCCACCATGCACATTATTCAGTTGGACCGGCACACTTGAGAAACTAGGTGCAGATTGATTTTCCAAGGTCAGCTGAAAGACCTGGAATGTGTGCATCCGTTAATGTACAAAACAGATAATTAGGTACAGTGACCAGTTAGAAAAGTTCTGCACTTCTGCATCTTCCTAAATGACCTTACGTCAAAAAAGTAAGAAAAGTTGTCACCATCTGTGGAATATGTTGGAGAGACTGGAAAGCTAATAGCGTTCACTAAATAAATAAAGAAGTTCATGATAAATGATAATGAGAGAGGAGATTATAAGATCTCTATTGGGAGAACACTGACTGAGGAAACCCTCTATTTTTAGTCTATTCTATGAAGAGTATTTTGTGAATAGAACAAGGTCAAAATAAGTAACTTTTCTATGACCCATTCGCCGACAAGTTAATCAACGCTCTGATTTTATATCTTTTGCAGTTGATTATATCCTCTGCTAAATCTGCATGCATCTTACTTCATTTATATTAATTGGGGATGGATGGTCTGAATACCTACACATATAGCACTGAACATCTACACAATACTTGCCGACTTTATATTTAAGGGAGGTGAATTGCAAGTGTGGAGAGGGGCAGGGCCCTGAATTCCATCATTTTGGCCCCGTGGTGAAATGGCATGATGTCATCATTTCATCACGGGGATGGGTCCAGGGCCAAAATTATACAATTCGCCACAAATCTAGTCATCGAGGCCCCCTTTCTGAGTGAACAGGATGCAGGAGATTGGCCTTCTCTACAGGGAGTCCAGGAGACCTACCTGGAATTCGGAAGTCTCCCGGACATTACGGGGAGAGTGGGCAGGTATGATCTATACTCCAACTCATATGTAAGTGTGGAGTGTTCATTACTTTTGGGGCTTAGACTGATCCAAACACAATTACTTCTCCCCTTTACAAACAACCTGGATCCAGTGCCTGAAGATTTTGGGCTAAACACGGAGCTGTACCCCATATATTGATCACATGATCAAAAGACTACCAATCCTGATCCTTCCAGATCCCGTCCTCTGACTTCTACAAATACCTCCAGATACACCGCTGCATCCAGTCGCAGCAGTTTTGTCCACGTCTATTGCGCCCCCTCCCCCCCCCCCCCCCGTCATTACTACGGCTTTCAGTTTACTCCCGTTTCCATGCTGGGGGCATATCAGCCTGGTACCAGTGTCTTCTGACAGCGCCCAAGCAGGGTAAACACCAAGCTCAAGAAACCTGGGAATCTGGTCTTGATCTACCCCTGACGGACAAAGACTGGGAGCATATTGTCAAGCATGTATAGATGTTGAGATGCATCAATCACTCAGAGATGCTCATTAATGCATCACATGCATTAATTAGGGTGTCCGTTCCAAACAATGAGAGCACCAAACTATGTGCAATCACACAAGGTGTTCAGCACTCCAGAGTAGTCCAAACTATTGTTTGAACGACACAGCAATACATTTTATAGAACAGTTCATTTTTACAAATAAGGAAGAGCCACTAAGCAGGGTTACTTTCAAATATTACATCTCCTCTTTCAACTTGACTTTCTCTCACTAATCCTTACCTAACCTTAAATTTTGTGTTAATCTTAGTCTTAATTTTATGTATTTTGATGCCATGGAAATTTTAAATTTTCAATGTCATAAAGGATGTGATGATGCTGGAGTCAGGTTGTATTGGATGTAGGTGTTTGGAATCGTAGGATGTATCCCATTCTCCTCCCTTTCCTCCTTCACTTATTTTCCTCTTTTATTTCTTTTATTTGCTCCGTCCAGACCTTCCCTCCCCTTTATAAATGGTGAAAATGTATTTGTACAGTGCATTATGGATGTACCTAAAAAGGACAACAGTAAACAGTTTAAAAAACAAACTAAAACAAAACAGGGTTACTTTAGAATGTTTCATTTTTAAAATGACTAATTTTCCAGCACATAATGTTTCACTGAAACTTAATTATTGATTGTAAAACTGTACTGTATGATAAAGAGTAACAAGAAAACTAAGGACTCCTTATTAACTCCTTAGTACTCTGTGATGAGATCTGCTAAGGCAACAGGCAGATCGATACTGTGTCAGCCCTCAAATGTAACCTTTTTAATTACTTTGCTATCAAGCAGAAAATACATCTAATGAGTTGATGAAAAATCGATTTTAATGACTTTGAATATATACAAATCAGTGTTATTTGTTAAGATATCATATTCAAACCAAATTTCACATCGGCCTTTTTCTGATATAGCTCCTCTCCTTGTGCTAGCAAAAGATATCTGCAAATGCAGGACACCAAGAGGGGGGAAAAAAGATCGAACCCATAATTATAAAGGTTCTAAAAATTATTTTTTATCATTATGTATTTTCTGAGCCACGAATTGTGAAATTCTGTAGCCCTGACTTCAGAGTCAGGCAACTCACGATGGAGTACAATAATCTTTAAAAAACAAAAAAACAAACTATACTTAGCAGGCAGAACTGAAATGATGAATTGATATCCAATAGTCCATCATAAAGCGTGCTATACAATTAAAACATGCCCAAAAAATGTTGCAGGCAACGACTTCCCTACAATTTATTAAATTCGACAGCTGCTTAATAAAGCAATATTTTATCCTTGACCTAATATTAGTAACTTTGAACAAGCAATGCTAGAGGGGATTGTAAGCACTCCACCCCAACACACAAGGATTTGGAAAGAATATAAATCATCTCATCTGGGAGGTCTGGTTGAACGATATGAATTATGACAGAGGAGTTCAAAATAAATGTTCCGCAAAGGGCAAGACAATATAATCAAGGGTTAGCATGCATCTATGTTCTGGGTGTAATCTCTGCCAAGTATATTGCTAGGCAAATATTGATATTTTAACCACACGCCTTGTAGCAAATTGTTTTTCCTGGACTGTTGCCACTGCAGGCATTACCCTTTTTATAGTAAAAATGGTACTTGTCCATATCAGGAAGCAATGTTACTAATGACACGCTCCTGCTATAATTGTATAGTGATGTGTTTCAGTTATGATATTATCAGCAGTACATTCAGCATTTATTAATGCAGTAGGCTGAGGTTTTCATGTTTTTAATACACTGCACACTATAAGCTTGTAATTAGGGAAAGATAAATGGCTATTTTAGTCTTGATGATGTCCCATCCTCAGCATCATGTTACATAGTACATACAACTTATTAGGGACGGGGCAATTATCAGAATGATCGATATAACACAGCTGCTGTTTTGGTAGCTCTACAGAGGTGAAATTTAGGCCCAGAATTATTAAGGCAGGGAAGTGGCGGTACGTACCGTATTTTGCATAAAAGCGCACTGTGCATGTCTAGAAACGAACCATACGCCAGAGAAAGCAGCAATGTCCAATTCATCTTCGAGTGCATAGGACCCTTACTATTGCCCACGATTTCAGAGGCGGAACAGGGTCGGGACTGGGCGTATGCACATAGTCAATAGACGGTAAGGGTGTACCAAGCTCAAGTGCACACAGCAGTGCCCGATTCAAGCTTTGGGCATCTCAAAGGTATGTGATTTTCTGTCGTATAACTTGCACCAGCTACAGGTTGGGAGTAAGTGCCGATTACTGGTGATGACGGTTATGTCTGCATGCTAGAACATGTGTTTGCAATCAAGAGCAACTGTAAAAAAGGAATTTTATGTACAGTAGACATCCTCATAAATGTATTGATGAATATATTATTAACAGGTGACATTAATTGTAAAGTTTTTGTTTATCTCTGCGTTCTTTTGTGACTTTATATTCCACTTATGTATTGGACGTATCCTGTAGTGTATTGTCTGTTCGAGCAGAGCGGACCTACACCCGTATTCATCAACAGATGTATGTTTACATCCGCTCCTTGCTGAATACAGGACGGACTTATGCCCGATTTATGCACGTTTTAAAAAAAATCCACAATAAGTTTGTTTTGTGCTCCTTGATGAATCAATCCCTTGATGTCTTTTAATGAATTATTGCCATCCAGTGGCCAAATTTTTAAGGAAAAAATCTACCACTTGGATGTAACTACCAAGGAAATACTAAAGTAAAACTAACAGAAAAAATAAAAACTAAGTATGTTTATAAAAAAAAAATATATATATGCATGTGTTCCCACTGCAACACTAGGTGAATTCGGCACTGTGCTTTGCAGGGTTCATGGGCCTATTTATCAATGTGAGGACATCAGGCTGACCGATATAAAATATGGCGGTGGCAGCTGAGCTATACCCAGCTGCTTTGGAAATACTGGCCTAGAGCCAGCGGTAGTGAAGGCACTCTGTGGTGATGTAACATCATGGATCTTTCCTCACATCCCATTGTGCGGATTGTGCAGGAAAACTCTGAAGTTCGGGTACCAAAGTGCCAGGAAATGAGCACAGCCAGATGTCCAGCGGCTCATCGCAGAGAACTCCACCCCTGGGTTATTGAAAAAATAAAGCATTATTTTCTTCTGTTATAATCAAGACATGGTGATAATAGAACAAAGACTTCATCAGTACTTATACCACCGCGATCTTTGTTAAATAGTCTCCCACATGCTTTGCATGAGAAGCAGACCCAGAAGTTATTGCCGGCCACCTCACATTGATATCTAGAGCTTTATGCCCTTTGATAAACAGAACCCTCAGTGTGGGAATGACAGACCTTACAATTTACTGACTGGGGTTTCCAACAATGTACAGATCTTACAAGTGGAAACTGACCTGTGTAACTTGCAAACTCCTCATAAATGAGTCTCTTTTAAAATACAGCATTTAGCCACGCATACAATTACATAGTTCATGTATGTGAATTAACACAGACGTGCACAATCTCAACTTCAACCTCTAATGTAGCTGGATATTGCTGCAATGTAATTTAATGTTAATAATTACTAACGGTTTCTTAATGTACAATGTGTGTCTACTGGAGACAGAGTACATGGCAATTCTAGCCGGTAATGGATATGCTAAATATTGTATATTCATAAAAAGAATACTGCATTTGTATTGGGTCAGAACCATGTCTTATTGTCCCTAGAAGTGGATATTACACACTAAATAGGCTGAGTGTGAACAGATTAATGCTGGATGATTTTTTGTGACAGCGTACAATCTAGTTTGTCATTAGTAAACATTCCCTATATTACTATTCCTATGCCATCATTTCAGCAAATCAAATTGAAATTGCTTCATTAGTTTGAAAGGTCACACTCTGCACCTTGAGACATAGCACTTAGCAAGAAATGAATTCAGGGAATCTGTTCCTCTACTTACATCAATTTAACATTCTTATTCAGATGAAAAATACAGCCTGCATTAAATATGTTTTCAGCTGAAATTCCAAATAGTTATAGCCTTCAGGAAATAATGTTCTGTAATAGAATTAATCAATTAGATATAAAGCAGGAAATACTGGTTATTGTAAATAATTATAAATTGTAGCACAATGGTATTTTCAATCTAGACTGCAGTCATTTATCTCTGAGTACAGAGTTGTGTATGATTTTTGGACCACATATATGTAATAAACATATTTTAAAACTTTGGAATCCCAAAAAATAAGATATAAAATAAAATTCTCAGAGAAGCCATGGGCTAAATTCAGCAGTCACATTCACCCAAGGTCCCACTGGACATCCCTGCCATAAAGGATAGAATTTCATACTTGCCAACTCTCCCGGAATGTCCGGGAGACTCCCGAAATTCGGGTCAGTCTCACAGACTACCGGGAGAGCTGGTGATTCTCCCGCATCTGGCCCATTGGCCAACTTCAATAAAATTAGAGCCGGAATGTACGGGTAGAGGGGGCGGGGCTTTGCCAATCGCATCATTTTGGCCCCGCCCCCAGTGATGTAATGCTTGTTTGGGCTCTTTTTACACTGTAAAACACAAAAACAGGTATTACGTCACCAGGGGCGTGGCCAAAATGACTCGAATCGTGAAGCCCCACCCCACTCCGAACATACACCCCTCCTGCTCTCCAGGATCTCCCGGACCCGGCCAACATAAGGTTGGCAAGTATGGGATAGATATATAGAATCATTCCTTTCCACTGTTCTTATACTCCTGACACAGCATCTCTGTCCTCACACTATCACATGAATGGACCACAAGATCAGGTCACCAATCTGCTGAAATACGTTGTGCTGCTGTGAATATTCTGATCATCCTATTGACCGAATCCTAATCCACTTCAAAACTTGGGACACATGAATGTGTAAGAGATGAAGATCAATAACCAAAGGTACATTGACCATAACCAAACTGTCCTGACCTCAATCAACATGCTTTAAAAACACCTCAACAAACATATAACAGATTTCCAACATATCGAACACTGATGGTCTAATAACTTCTATTCACAGAAGTCATTCCTAAAGTACCTGGGACAGCCTACCATGAATAGTGCAATTCATGGCTGTCAGTAGAGTTACAGAGAGCAAATCTAACCATAAAAAATGTACCAGCCAAACACTCCAATATATGCATTAAATGCGCTATAATACAACAGGTCTACACCATGAAAATCAGTGGTTAATAACCTGTATTTGAATACATGTAATACCATACATTTCAGGAGAGCCTTACAGGGGGATAATTCACAAGCCCAGAAATATGTAATTATGTGTATTTCAGAAGAACAAATATAGTTAATCAACCTTGAATCACACTGTGTGGCCCCAGCATGCTGTTTATTTCTCTTTGTCTGTTGGGAGCCTGCAGACTTTTGTTGCTCAGTGATCTACCATCACTGCTACACACACCTAGTAGGACACAAGGGAAGAAATTATTCTCGGTTCTCCAGTCATTTAAATGGAAGGGGCTTGTCCAGATTACTATTCTCTCATTAAATTAGATATAACATCTTACAATGCACCTATTAATGAGCTGTGATTTTTTTTCTACTACTCTTGATGGGTTTCTAATACAATAAGAAATCATGCTGGTAACCAAGTGTTTCTTTCACCAGCAAATAAATTAAGATTTTATCCCAATAGTCAAAAATAAAATATACAATTATATGTAAAATGTCATTTCCACCGTAACAAAGGTACGCTACCATTACCTTAAACACCATTCTCTTTCAGTACTTAAAAGTGTACTCAATACACTTTAAATGATTGCGTTAAATTACAGCCTTTTGTCCATAAGATATAATTATCACTGTTCCACTGTGCAATTTGTACGTAATTACTTTTAATGAAAGTGCCCTGCAATTACAAAATATGGTTAGAAAAGCAAAAATAGAAGCAAATGTGTCACTTTAGTGTGCGCAGGATTGCTTTACAAAAATCACATGTAATAAAAATAAAATCCGTATCAGTTCGTTTTCAAAACAAAAAATAATATTTTAAAAGTAAATTCATTGTTTAACCCCATTAAATTTTAAAATTAATATAAAATATAAATATTAAAACTAAAAGTTTAAACTAGTTGACATCGGGCAAATGTTACTTTTGACACTACTGGTCAATAAGATGCCCACTAAGATGACATTAGTTGCAGCAATGCCCAATAGCTTCCCATTGGTAAAAGTTATGTCTTGTAGTAGCAACTCACAGTGGTAGTAATAGTCAAGAATACGTATGACAGTAGCATGAACATGATGAGCTACAGTATGGGAGCATGAACGTGATGAGGTACAGTACGGGAGCATGAATGTGATGAGGTACAGTACGGGAGCATGAACATGATGAGCTACAGTACGGGAGCATGAATGTGATGAGGTACAGTACGGGAGCATGAACGTGATGAGGTACAGTACGGGAGCATGAACGTGATGAGGTACAGTACAGGAGCATGAATGTGATGAGGTACAGTATGGGAGCATGAACATGATGAGCTACAGTACGGGAGCATGAATGTGATGAGGTACAGTACGGGAGCATGAACATGATGAGCTACAGTACGGGAGCATGAATGTGATGAGGTACAGTACGGGAGCATGAACGTGATGAGGTACAGTACAGGAGCATGAATGTGATGAGGTACAGTATGGGAGCATGAACGTGATGAGGTACAGTACGGGAGCATGAATGTGATGAGGTACAGTATGGGAGCATGAACATGATGAGCTACAGTATGGGAGCATGAACATGATGAGCTACAGTATGGGAGCATGAACGTGATGAGGTACAGTACGGGAGCATGAATGTGATGAGGTACAGTACGGGAGCATGAATGTGATGAGGTACAGTACGGGAGCATGAACATGATGAGCTACAGTACGGGAGCATGAACGTTATGAGGTACAGTACGGGAGCATGAATGTGATGAGGTACAGTATGGGAGCATGAACGTGATGAGGTACAGTATGGGAGCATGAACATGATGAGCTACAGTATGGGAGCATGAATGTGATGAGTTACAGTATAGGAGCATGAACATTAATAGCTACAGTATGGAAGCATGAACATGATGAGGTACAGTACGGAAGCATGAACATGATGAGGTACATTACAGGAGCATGAACATTAATAGCTACAGTACAGGAGTATGAACGTGATGAACTACATACAGTAAGGCAGCATGAACATTATAAGCTACAGTACGGGAGCAGGAACATGATGAACTACATACAGTAAGGCAGCATGAACATTATAAGCTACAGTATAGGAGCATAAACATGATAAGCTACACTATGGGAGCATAAACATTATAAGCTATAGTATGGGAGCATGAACATGTTGAGCTACAGTATGGGAGCATAAACATTATAAGCTATAGTATGGGAGCATGAACATTATAAGCTACAGTATAGGAGCATAAACATGATAAGCTACACTATGGGAGCATAAACATTATAAGCTATAGTATGGGAGCATGAACATGTTGAGCTACAGTTTGGGAGCATGAACGTGATGAGCTACAGTTCGGGAGCATGAACATGATGAGCTACAGTTTGGGAGCATGAACATGATGAGCTACAGTTTGGGAGCATGAATGTGATGAGCTACAGTTTGGGAGCATGAACGTGATGAGCTACAGTTTGGGAGCATGAACGTGATGAGCTACAGTTTGGGAGCATGAACATGATGAGCTACAGTTTGGGAGCATGAACGGGATGAGCTACAGTTTGGGAGCATGAACATGATGAGCTACAGTTTGGGAGCATGAATGTGATGAGCTACAGTTTGGGAGCATGAACGTGATGAGCTACAGTATGGGAGCATAAACATTATAAGCTACACTATGGGAGCATAAACATTATAAGCTATAGTATGGGAGCATGAACATGTTGAGCTACAGTTTGGGAGCATGAATGTGATGAGCTACAGTTTGGGAGCATGAACGTGATGAGCTACAGTTTGGGAGCATGAACGTGATGAGCTACAGTTTGGGAGCATGAACATGATGAGCTACAGTTTGGGAGCATGAACGGGATGAGCTACAGTTTGGGAGCATGAACATGATGAGCTACAGTTTGGGAGCATGAACGGGATGAGCTACAGTTTGGGAGCATGAACGTGATGAGTTAGAGTAAGGCAGCATAAACATGATGAGCTACAGTATGGGAGCATGAACATAATGGGCCTGAGTCATTAAGGAGAGCAAAGCATAAAAAAGGAGTATCTTTGCACCTGGGCAAAACCATGTTGCATTGGAGGGTAGGTAAATTTAAAATGTGGGGACAGATGTATAGTTGGGATAGGGCATTTCCTAGGTTAACTTTAAATATCAGAGTAAATATAAAGCTATCAGGTTGTGTGCTACATGAACAAACAGCCAGTATTTAACTTATGTGCAAAATAATAAACTAATTTGAACCCTTTGCATTGAAACATGGTTTGTCCCAGAGAACATTTACTCCTGTTTTTACCTTACTTTCCTTAATGACTCAGGCCCAATGAGTTATAGCACTCATGCCTTGCTGCTGTCTTCTCTTCCTCCTCTTTACAGTGCTTCCCGAGCCCTCCACCCTCTGCACAAGCGCTCAGCACTCACAGTCATACATGTAGTGACATGACAGCATGCTCCATTTTCTAATTGGTCCCTGCAAGTGATCAATAAGAAGGTGGAAAGCACACCCTAATGTCACATTATAGAGTGCCACAAATTGCTGGGCAATAGATTTTCCACCCCTTCACTCCTCCATTCATTTCCTGGCAAAGGGAGTGCAGTAAAATAGCTAAAAAGATTCAATCCCATATTTTCCAGAATTCAAACATTGAGCTGGTTCCAGGAAATTGACAATTGGCCTGTATGCTAAATAGTCATGTGTTATGTTTACAAAAAAGGTTAGTATAAGTCTGAATATTTCCCAGAATGTAAAAAAAAAAAAATATATCAACAATAAAAAGTATAGCAACAAATTTGATAAAATACATTAACATGAAACATTCCTGATGGGTAGAGGACAACTTTTTTTTTCAACAGTTCACCGGCAGGAGGGTCACCAAGGAATGTGGCATTGTTCAGGGATTGCTCTGAGCCACCCCCTAGGTCACTGGCACCTGTGAAGTACATTCTTATACATACCTTGTATGTGGAAAGAACATCTGAAGAAAATGCCAATGTTTCAATGATAACTAATGATAGGTGGCATGTTTGTTGAACAAAATAAAACCACAAGGCATGTTTTCATCAGTTAGTATAAATCCTAAATTCCTAAATAAATCAGTTCTATTATAAGATTCTTCCGTATTTCTTTTAAGGGATTGCAGTATGTTGTGTCCTAAATCAACATTACCTACCGCATATTAAAATGTGGAAAGAGCAAGGCATGAATTCCAAGTTTCAGGTTTTAAAAGTGTGTACTTTAGTTAAACAGCACATTGGCCTGCATTGCCTGGAGCATGTAAACATTACAGCTGTCTCAGGAAGCATTACATCTCATCAACTGTTTGTTTAAACCTTTCTTTAAAAAAATATATCAATAAAAAAAACGCAGATTCACTGGCAGGTCCCAACACTTAATCAAAATGTTTTGGAATAAATAGGAAAGAATTGACATGACCTGCTTATAGGCATGTAGAAGTAAGTAGCTGGGATCTCTCAATGAAACTTTGTGATCAATCAGGAGCTATTAAGACTGAGGTGAGTCTCACTTTGTCTGATCCTGGATCCTGATGAGGGCGACAGTTGACATGGACAGCACACAAACATTGTAAATTAAGGTGGCCACACATGTACCAATCCTGACGGGATATATGTTAAATTCAGCTCCACGCTTAGATGGTCAAATTGGACAATACCTGGGCACCTGGGTAGAGCAGACAGATCACTTCCTGTGTGACTGGGTCTCATTAGTGCAATCAGAACATATTAGTTAGATAGCAGACGTGTGGTCATCTTCAGGGCATATGTAACACTGATCATGGTAGTTCAGGCCACACACGCAGCAATATAATTGCCCGAGATCAGCTGTGATAATTTAGCATCTGGAGATAGTATAAGATCTAGTATATAAGCTGATTCAATATATGTAATATTGTATGCACCCCTGTTATATAACTCAAGCTATTGTGTTCTGTAGTAATACACCATGAAAATACTTCATTCACAGCCTTGTCAGCAGCTTAGTATTTCCACCTTTATATTCTTTCACACCCGATAGGGTATGTTATTCTGTGTCTCTCCATATTCCATATTGAATGGATTTCAATGGGTCCATCCCCCACTGCATCCCATCAGTATAAGATAAATATATTTCAGCACTAATTGAGCCCATGGCTACATATTTATACAATTAATGTAAATGATTATTAATCTGTACAATTACAATAAAAATAAAAACAAGCAAATGCACAGTTAGCTGAGCCATATACCTGGGCCTGCGTTGCCTTCCCAGAAACCTGGGCTCACATCTGTCTAGTTGGCCATGTGATGAAGAGAAACAACAAGCGTTTTTATCACCTTTTCATTTCTCTTGTATAAAGCTAATATGAAAGGTGCCCTCAGCCCTCTAATCCGGGAACGCTTACTGAATCTCTATTCCCCCTCCTGTGTGTACGTGGCACTGACAATTGGCATATAAGTACTATAATTAATATTATCACGCAATAGTGATCAATCACATAAAGCTAATTTCACCCTATTTTAATATTTAGCCATACCCTCTATCCTTTATGGAGACTCCATAATGATGGTGGTCTTAATAAATTTACGTATGCAGTATTATTAGCAGAGGATAGAGGAACCCTTTAAAGACTCAATGGCAAATAGCAAGGTGAGCACTAGGAATGTTCCTCTTCATAACAGAAGTTACAGAAAGCATTAGTCATCTACAATTTTTATATAGTTACAAATTGACAAACATTTTAAAATAATTTTTAGAGACAACTTGCATTCCTAATTAACTACTTTTCATACCATTCTTCTGTGAAAAGGTATGAAAAGGGGTTCTGGGTGGGGCATTATGATGCAAGTTGCATCTACAAATGGGCAGGACAAAGTGTAAAATGGCACTCATCGCATCATCATGCCTCTTATTACTCAGGTGACTGGACTTGATGACACTAGTTGCCTCCCTCCCACACTTGCGACCTACCCTCTGGCAAGCACATATTATAACATATCTCCGCCTTTGTAGGCTGATGAGTGTTCTTCAGGGTGAATTCCCAACTGCCCTGGGAGGTCTGGCAATTACCCAGGAGTCTCCCACAATGTAGACAACTATAGTTACATTACCATGCATCTAAGCATGTCATATGCCATACAGTACAATTCCCACAAGGTTCTGCTTACTGAAGGAACTTTTGCATTTTAAATCCTCCTTTGCAACAAGTCTTAATTTATAAGGCATAGGAAATAAGAACAGACAGTAAGAATTGGCAACAGAATCTAACGTGTGGAAAAATATTAATTTTATTGTGCAGTTGTTTAACACTGAAAACATAGGGACATTTTCAATGGTCAATCTTTAAAACCTGGGGCTGTCCAAGAAAATTAGGGACATGTGGCAACTATGCAGTTACACAGCTAATGCCTTGCCTGCTATTATTAAATATTTACAGTAATTATTTAATAAATTATTATTATTTAAATATTTACCTCCAATTTCAGTCTTGACTCTATCGCTGAACCTGAAGCCTGTATGGTTTATTCATGAAATTTTGAGCTTGTGCTGAAAGCTTAAGAAATCAGTAGTCTTAACATTTTTAATAAAGCTAAAAAAAAAATCGCATATCTTAAAAGAAAACAAAAATCTTCTCGTTATATGTGAAATGAACTCGTCATCTTGAATTGTTCCATAAAAGGATGTTCTAATGTTACAAGTACATGGGAAATCTAAAATTAAGGTCAGAGGCAAGCTGAAAAAGCAATTCAAGGACACTCAAGTCTGAATCAGCAATTAGCTCAGGGACCTCGTGCGCACACACAAGGTGCAGACAGAAAACGGAAAAGCAAAGCAGAAACTCAAACTTTTGCACCGTTGTATTAGCCAAGAGTCAAGATCTACCACAAGAGCTGATGTAAAACAACAACAGTGGGTATTGAGGGAGCTGCAGGGTTTGTAATGTTCAAAGGTGACCGGATGAATTTCCAGACAAACAACAGTTACAAAAAAATTTAGGTTTCAGTTTTAAAGAGCACCTGACATCTGTGCACATACTAACCCCTTTACATGAAACCATGTTGAGACCGCCACAATGATGACTTCAAATCTCCTGACATCCTTGAATCTCAAGAGAAGCCTTTAATGACATCTGGCTTGAACACTGATATGTGGGGTTTTCTGAAGGATGAGAGTCTGGTATGAAACTGTATACTTTTTTAGTACAATTTAGGAATCAGAGCAGCACAGTCAAGGAGTGGTCTGAAGATTAAAGGGATCAAGCTCACAAGCTTGTTTCTACTGGACAAAATCACTATCACTTAAGTGATTATAAATTATTACCAGATTTAACTTTGGCAATCATTCAGGGTTCTGGGAAGAGACAGAGTATTAGACTTAGTCACGTCGTTTCAGAGATATATACAATGTATGTCAACATTTAATAAGGTTTTAAAGATTTAGGGGCTGATTCAGAGTTCGGTGCAAATGTTGCCTGGGTGCAATATTAGCCTCTTGACAAACCATGTTGCACTGCAAAGGCTGCAAATGCAGTTATATGTTTTGCATTTAGGGAAAATACCTCACATAATTGATACTCCCGAATTTCTAGGAGTTCGCCTGGACTCCCAGAAGAGCGGTGTATCCTCCCGCATTCCTCTCACTTTCCTAGTGATGTTGGCAGGGGCGGGGATTGATGACGTGATCCCCTCATGATTTGGAATTCTGCACCCAAATATTGCCCAGCTCTATTTTTACATTGGATTTTACATTTGGTCAAGGTCATGTCCCCTAAATAGGGATGTAAATTTACCTCCCCTCCCAACCTGTAGCACCATATGGTTTGTCCACATGCATATTTTGCATCAACTAACTAGATTTAATGTTACCTGTAAATCACCCTTATTGTTGAGCTGATATGCTGAAGAGAAAAACACACACTTCTATTTTAGATTATTTCCTTTTGACTGAAGCCAAAGCTCTAAACTAAGCCCAAAAATGTAAGTGTGCCAGCAGGTAAACGCACTATGCGTATTGTGACTTCTTCTGCAGCTGTTAAAAAGTTATAATTTCTCCCTCCTCCATCAAACATAAAAAGCCACATCACAACTCTTAGACATTAATGGTCGAATATGAAAACTCAAAAGCCCAGAGCTTTTACACACCACAACGCAGTATTTGGAACTGCCATTGGAAAATAAATATTTTGTGGGATTGCAGATTTTACAGGAAATGTGCATGGCAAAAAGAGTGAAAATGTAACTTCAGAGTCCTGCTTACTATTAATTTAGGATATAATTGTCTAATTTTGAAAAATAATTTAAGGGAGATTGTGTAAGTTACACCTAGATGGAAGCTATGGTACTGTGCCTCCAGAGGGGGATTGTGTACGGGCTGTATAGTGTAGCAGGACTGAAGGAAAGATTATTTTTATTTTAATGTAAAAGTTATGGCCACGATAGCGCTAACCAAACCGCACTGCTTGATAAATAATAAGGTCTGTCATGTAGAAACATGGGACCCAATAACTTGCGATAAAAGGGTCATTAAATTGAGTAAAGCATAAAATGGTAAAGGTTTTATCTTATTGATAGGGCTTGAAAAGTAGATCTTAAATTCTTTAACTATCAAAAATCTCTCTATCAAACTTTAACAAAAACATTTATACTAAATAAATAAATAAAAAATATATACAAGCACATTTAAAATGACCTACCTGTAATAGAGGCAGCACAGCAGGAATCTGGAATGTTAGCCTACCTTCCCGGGAGTCTGGGAAGACTCCCAATATTCTGCTAGTTTCCCAACATTCCGGGACAGTAAACAACAATGCTTCAGGACCACTCCCTTCATTAATTTAAACTTCCATATTTTCCTCCTAAAATACTGCTCAGTTTAGTCAGTTTCATTTTTCATCTTAAATAAATCATAAGAATGACTGTATTTATTATGTCACTTTTGTGTTTTAAGGTTTTTATTACGTTTGTTAAAATGCGCCTAGAAATGCGCTTTTGCAGAAAACTGCACCACGAAAGTGAAAAAGGCGTCCCATTGAAGTATAGGGCGACTCCTGGTTACTTAAGTACCCATAGTATTCCTTCCTTTGAGATGAAAACTTCTCCAGCTATTGGGTCTAATTTTGTTAATCTTGTCTCATAAAACTAAATCCTGTTTTTGCATATGGGCACATAATTAGACATCTTAGAAAACAGGCACAACTCATAGAGCACACAGATCTCTCTGTCATTTTCCCACAGCTGACCTTCTGTGCATGAAGATAAGGGATGAGTCAGAACTCTACAGGTTGTTTGTTATTATTTACACAGCAAATATATTATTTTACTCATCTAGGGCCTGATTCATTAAGGATCTTAACTTAAGAAACTTCTTATTTAAGTCTCCTGGACAAAACTATGTTACATTGCAAGGGGTGCAAATTAGTATTCTGTTTTGCACATAAGTTAAATACTGACTGTTTTTTCATGTAGCACACAAATATCAACTTTACATTTCAGTGTACAAATAAGCTATCAAGTATTTGTGTGCTACATGAAAAACAGTCAGTATTTAACTTATGTGCAAAACAGAATACTAATTTGCACCCCTTGCACTGTAACATGGTTTTGTCCAGGAGACTTAAATAAGAAGTTTCTTAAGTTAAGATCCTTAATGAATCAGGCCCCTAATGTGTCAAAAAAAAGTATATTTCAAGCCAGATAATTTTGGGCTAGTTGTGATAATGCATTTGAGGCTTTTGAACTGACACTTGGCTGCAAGTCACACCTAACTCTGGTGTGTTGATGCCGACTGAGGTGGTGAATATAAAGAACGGGTTTAATAAAACTGATAGAAGCAAGGTAATAAAACTGATAGAAGCAAGGTAATAAAACTGATAGAAGCAAGGTAAAAAAACTGATAGAAGCAAGGTAAAAGGAATGGACAGTGGGTAGATAGTAAGTGCAGGTGAGGTCAGAATAAGGTCATATTGTAATTCATATGCCATGGGGAAGGTCCAGCCACTTCATATTGGGCTCTTCCCCCTTGATGTACAAATCCCACCCATCTGTACTGTGCCAGTCTGAGCTGTGCCTGGGTGATTGTGTAACAAAATATGCAGCACTGCATTCATTTACAATCTTCATATAGAAATATGTTCCTTGTGTGATCTATCTGAACCTTGCCTGAACCTTGCTTGTAATTAAGGACAAATATAGACAGTTCAAGAGACATTTTTGATAAATATACCATATTAAAAGTATGTTAGAGCTACTCAATACTGACCATAAATCATACAGAAATCTGTGCTGTATTTACGTGGAATTACATAATTCTTAACATACTTTTAATAAAGCAAGAAATCATTTAACAAAAAATCAAAACTCTATCCTCCCGTATGACAAAATACGTGTCTCAGTTCTCAGGGCAATTTTCATGTTATCACATATAATTATCTGCTTTTAATATGGCTTATGGATGTTTTGATTCAGGTACGGATCCCTGAACGATGTTGTAGAATATCGAGTAACACCCTTCAAGGGTTATCCATCATTTTTACACAACATAATTTCTCAAAATTACTCCAAAATACACACTAATTGACTTGTCCATAGCAAAACAAATTAAATAAACACTACGTCAAATGACAAGGGGGAATTATAGAATCTCAGATTCTCCTGACCAGTTAGGAACAGTGGATGCAGAATAGTAGATGCAAAAAACCCATCATATAACTTGTTATAAAATCTGCATTTAGGGAATCAAAAGAGAAATGTTGGCAGGCATAATGGCTCATTGCTTTTATCAGAGAAACCATACTAAATAGCAGAAACTGTCAAGTATTTTTGTTTATGTTTTGTCCTCTTGTTTCTGTGTTAATTACGTTGGAGGGCTAGCAAAAGATCAATAGACAGCAAGTTAGTCTGCTCTTTAAAGAACAATGAAATATGGCAACAATTTGGCGTAATACCAAAGGTTTGCTCTCCTGAACCCAGGCATTGACTCAGGGGATTTACACTCTGCTGCTAATCAAATCCTTGACTATAGCCATTTCCCATGACATAGCTGGAATTCTCCTACTGCTCACCCTATTGGCTTCAGTTACCAAGCCATACTGAAACTATTTGCTCTGTCTCTATCCCCCAGCAATACAGTGCACTCATAAATGCCACCACGGGGGTCTGCGGTCCTTACACACTTTTATTGCTGACCCAAAACCTGGAGTGAAGACTCCCACAGCTGATAGGTTTGTTCTCAGAATCTCTTTGATGAAAATGATAAAATGCAATGCGGAAAGAACATAAGTGTTTCTATGCGACATTAAAAATGCAATCATGACAGCATCCATTTTCGTGGAGCATAAATCTAAACACTAGAATTTCAATGTGCAAAAGATTTATCTTTGGAAGTAGATCTATTACACTAGGACATTTTCTTCAATCTGTTTTTGACATCGGGAGAAGCAATGCCCTTTTTTTAAAAATGTTTTAAAAAGCCTCTATTAAATCACATAGGAATATATTATAAATCGATTATTAAAAAAAAATCAAAACTTTGGATAAGGCTTACAGTACATTTAAAAAACACAAAACCAACGAACCAAATCCTGTGAAAAGCAACTGTGTTGTAGAATGGTTCAATTCATTTTGAAATAAATTGCAAAACTTTGTAGATAGTAAAAGTATCTTTGTTAATTTCCTACACGTTAGAGATTTTTCTGATCTTTGTCATATTCAAATTTCTGTCACCCCAAAACATGACCTAGCATAAAAGACAACGTACATTAGAGAGAGTAACTAATGCAGTAAGCATTAGCCTCATCCATTCTGAAGGAAAGATTCTGTTCTGTTCTGTTTACCTATCAATAAGGTAACAGCCAAATATTCTTATTGTAATAAAATAAAGCAGCAAATTATTTGCATCTTAATTTTCTAACGAGAATTGGAAGTAAGTTCAACCCATATGCAGGTGGATGCAGGGGAAGGTAAAGAATTTGTGTTGCTAAGGTTTTGACAAGGCTTTGTAAAGCACATTGTACAGCCGGCGCCTCCTTAAATGACTACCTTAACAGAACAAATAATAGTGTCGCCCTTAAAAGTCATATTATTGTAGTTGCTGGGATCTTTATTAGTCGGAATCGTCTCTTTTTGAAGCAGTCGGTATTACCAGTCTGTGGGGAATGACAGCTTTGGTGTCATCATATGGGGGTATGTCTTGGCGGCGTTTAGATCGCCACAATAAGGAACCCAACCCCAGACACTCTTACCAAACATTTAGCAAATCCAAAGGCTTGCATCTCCTATTTCCTAGCTGTTTTGAATCTTGACTCACTATATGCAGTGGCACTATAATACATTATAACGTGTCACTACTTTATAGTGAGACAGCTGGCCGGCATTCTGGAGACCTAAACTGGTGAATCCTTCTTATGCTTGGAAATGAATGTCTGTGTGTGAAGTGTTGTTGTCATTTCAATCTTCTTTAACAATTAAAACCACTACTGTATATTATTAAGGGATAATATACCCTTTACTGCAAGTGATATAAATATTAGAGGAGTTAGACAATACAGGTCAGGAGAGTCTGAGGTGGAGTCTGATATCCATAGCACTTGCTTGCTCTACAATGTATATTATTCCTTTAAAAACACATTTTACTTTATGAAAAAATTCTAAAATGGACATACCACACTGAGACACACACAAACATATATATATATATATATATATATATATATATATATATATATATACGCACAATTTAAAACCTTGTACACACAGACATGATGACACATATACACTTATCTACCTGTGCATTCTGAGTGCTCTTTCGAATATGTATTATAAGATTATAACAAGTCACCTAAGATTTCTGTGTCTCTCTGAAGAATTCCGAGGCTTCTAGGATTCTTATAATTTACAATAAGTGGGATATGTTGTTCCATTTACAAGTAGTAATGCCAAAGATTGTAATTGTTTACTAGTGGAGTGTTACCTTCATTATTCATTATGAAGAAACAGTTTCATCTACAGCCTTTTTGTTTCCTCAGGCACGATTTAACAAAATGTTTGAAATCGCAAAATCAGGTTTAATATGTATAAGTGAGGACATTTCTCTAGTTCATTTAATGACACTTTAAATGGTTCTTACATTCAGTGCAGTCATTTCTCAACTAGTGGAAAGGCCTCTCAATAGGACATTTCCCTTTCTCAGTGGCTACATGAATAAGTGCATATGTTATCATACGTATACTTGCAGTGACCCTGCTAAGCTCAGTGCGGATGCTTCCTGCAGTGCTGAAGTATTTGCAAACTGAGCCACTGGAGAGGAGGCTCCATACTTCCAACAAAACAATTTCCTATTTTTACGAGCAGTTTAAACCAGTGGTGTACAGTTAATCCTGCCCACATATAGAGTACCATACATTTATTAACTAGGTTGTTTTAAAACCATCTAGACTTTTTCCCTACTCAAGCCTTACTTGTCCTGCCTACCTGGATTTTGGCCATAGAGATTAGAAATTCTTGCATGATGTTTGCTGTTAAAACCTTACCATCTACGGGACGCGAGTACAAAACAATGCACAGTAACATTAATTTGAAAACCCTTTCCTGCTCATGCAGAATTGGTTCAGACTGGAGTAATCAATCACTCTAGTTGAAATTTACAACCGAGTTGTATCAAATTAAGGCTCAGACAAAATTTGGAAACTGTTCTTTAAAGGGACGGACACGGCAATTTATACAATGAACAAGACCAGTGACAAAAGTAAGGTTCACAGAAAAATTAAGATAGTTTTCTTTTTAATGCTTCTAAATGTGGGTTTTGCACTTTTGTTGTGTATTACTATGAAATCTTGATATACCTTATAGATTAGATGCAGAATTAAGAAGTATAAATATAGACATGTAGAGATAACATTTACCATACTGAAAGTATTAGCATTTAATAAAAGGGGCATGTGTAGCCATTTTAGTGGAGACACTTATTATACATGAGCTTCCAAGCTTTATAGATTATGAAGCAATTCAAAATAACTTTCAGCTGTGCCTTAAATGTCCATAAAGTAAAATGCATCTAAATTACCTTGCCACAGAGATAATTCTACTATTGATGATACCTTTTACTGAAAGGACTTCAGGAACCCTATCTAAATGGTGTTCTTTAAGCCAAACATCTGTAACCAAACAATTGTTCACAAATATAAAATAAAAACATACAAAAAAACAACAACTGGACAGCACATGCAAAATGTTTACACAAAATATAACTTATGTATTTTATTTTACGCTTTAACCTGTAATACATATACCAAATGACTTTAATGTAGTCATACTCACAACAGTATGTAGATATTATTTGGAAAAGGGCTGCTTGGAGGTAGACTTGTCATAGGAACAGAGTAATATAGATACAATGTACGGCTTGTTCTATGGATCAATAGCATAATTTCAAACAACAAATAAAAGCCAGGGTTCTTATTCTTTTTTTTTGGTAGGGACCCACATAATGTATATGTATCAGATCCCCCTTGTACCTCATTGTTCAGTTTTCAATAATAATGTACTTACAGATAACTGATATTACTTCTATTTTTGTATACACTCTGGGACAGATTCAATTAGCCGGATGGTGCCGCAGAACATCACCTCGATGACCGGCTACGCACATTGGCAGCTAATACAGAAATCTCAGCTCTCTCTCAGTGGGACGTGGGAGAAAATGGGATTTTAGAAAAAAGTCAGACATGATGTGTCACCTTGTGCCGAACTGAATCTGCCCAAATATGTATATTATTGTTAATATATAGCACTTAGAGCTTGTTCTTAAGAATAATAAAAATAATAATAAAACAATATTATTAATGACTAGTATATTGGTAGAATTTAATAGGTTTGCAATGAGAGGATCATAGGTTACCATTCTATATGACTTAGAGAACCCATATTTGGTTAAGATTAAGAATCCCTGGCATATAGTGAACAAAATTATCTGGTAAAGTTATTTGCTTTATATTGTTATTATACATTATGTTAAATCATTATCATCAAGCATTCTACATTCAGCACAAAGATACAAAGTCTTTTCTACAAGATAACAACAGGAATCTTTGGGGTCCTGCAATACTAAATAGATAAGATCACCATAGATCTAAGCTCCCATGAAGCTGGCAGTAGAAATGGCCTTTTACAGAAAAAAGCGTGAGTATGTCTGGGCACCACTTAGAGTCAAGGCAAATATTTGTGATTAGACCACTCAATTTCTCTGTGTGGTTTCTGTATCACCACTTTAACAGTCTGTACTATTTTATCATCATCATTTATATAACACCACAAATTCCTCAGCCCTATAGGATGACAAAGAATTTTTTTTCACTCACATCAGTCCCTGCCCCATTGGAGCTTACAGTCTAAATTTTTAACTCACACAGACAAACACATACTGACTAGTGATAATTTTGTCAGCAGCCAATTAACCTATCTGTATGTTTTTGGAGTGTGGGAAGAAACCGAAACACCAGGAGGAAACCCACGCAAACACATGAAGAACGTACAAACTTCACCCAAATAAGGTCCTGGTCAGGAATCAAACTCATGACCTCAGAGCTGTGAGGCAGAGGTGGTAACCACTGAGCCACTGTGCTGCCCATTCAATCTTTTGTTGGATATATATTTATATAAATATCATAAATAACTTTTAAAATGATTGGGGGTGCTCTTTTTAACCCCCCCCCTCCTTTATGACTGAAAACTGCCATGCATAGACATGGTTAGCAACAACCCAAATATTGGGATCCTCAGGCACCCACCAGGGGCGCACGCAGGATTTTTAAGGGGGGGGGGTATAGTATAGTACAGTGCCGCTATGTAGGGGCACTTCTTTAGCTTAGGGGAGGTGTTTCTGGAGACCCAGAAACCCCCCCTGCGTGCGCCCCTGCCCACGATATACAAAACTGGCTCCTTTAATAAGCATATATCAAACACTCAAAGACTAAACCCTTGTTAACTAGTTCCATAGGTTTGTGTCAATTTAAACGAGAAATGGGAAATCTGAGTGTCCCAATTACATAGCATTTGTCTGTTCCTATATGCCATTATAATGCATGATGGCTTTAGATGCTTAAAAATAAACATGCTATGAGTTTAATAAATTAATACATATTTCTTTGGTCTGTTTGTTGTCAGGCTTGGTCACTCTAGATCTGGGAAGAAATACAGACGAACATTAAGAAGTGCCAACATTACTATTGTTAGATCCATTCTTTTATATCCAGTTGATCCTGCTGTATGTGAGCTCTACAATTCATACATGTGTCTCTTTAACAGATGAGCCTCAAAATGAGAATGTAATACACAGGTGTCAGAAAAAACAAAAATGCTTCCAAATTTCACATGTGGACTCCGTATTAACAAATAGTGCAAAATAAAATTATAGGTAGAGGTAGAAAGAGAGTTGCACTAGACTTTTGCAAGAACAAAAACAGCCCAAAAAGAAATTTAATTCCTATCTCATTAAATATTTCTATAAACCATTGTATATTGAAAACAAGTTTAGCCAAACCAAAACTTCTTCTAGCCAGAATTACCTTCCACTGAGAAGATGCAGAAGTGATATCCATTTATTTATATTAAAAGGCTGGACAGGTTTACCAGCTGTAAATGACAGTATCATCTGCTACAGTAAAAATCCTTTTAAAAAGGCTTTTATAGTATTATATTCACAGTCAATGGCTTTTAAGGATAGTCCACTACATCGTGACTTTAATGGGTGCTCTGTAAAAGTTATCTGTTTAAAGCAAAAGTTTTGTCTACAACCACATTCTGGTCATGCTCAGCAGAAGCTGAAATTACCAGGCACAGCTTGTTTTGTCTCTACAGTTGTTAAGTTTTCTTTTGTTTTTCTTTTATTATTTTCTTTAGTAGAAAATAAGAACCAAAAAAATTGTGCACATTCAAATATATTTGTTATGTTTTTAATGGGTTGTGACCCAGCCAATACATGCAATCTGGCATTTACCATAAGGCTTGGCGTACCTGTGAGTATTATGCGCCTGTCTAAGGACACACACGTTTAATACAATGGGGTAATCAGCCTCCAAGCCCTGTTTTTAATACAAAATTTGTGGACTGTAGTTACTCTGTCCTCGGGTCAGCGCCAATAAATACGGACAATTGCGTGCTGCTCTGTGTATTTTGTGACATCACTAGACAGAGCAGCCATTGCTTGGCTATGGGAGGATACCTGAATATAGGCTGGGCATACTTTATATTGCCAACGCTGCTTTTTAGTCTGGTCCTGAGATATAAATATTGTCTCCCTTCTCTTAGTCATGCCACAGCCTAAAGGCACCCATACACATTGCTATGTGGACGGCCAATAAGGCATATTTATAACATTTAGATGTCAATCTAGACTGGCACAAAATAGGATTGAATAATGACTGTTTAATCAATAAGAGCGCAGAGAGAACGGAAAAATCCGATTTGGTAACACACATATGTGGCCAAATTGGACATGTATCTGGCACTTCAGGTTTGAGTTGAGCATGCCTGATATGAGCACCTTAAGTTACAGCACTCAGGCTACCTAGAATTTGTTTGTATAAAGTGAAATGTAAGTTACTGCTGAGAACAACCAAGAAAAGACCAAAAAATATGTTAGTACATTTGTGTTCATAAGAAGAAAAGTACTGAAGGATCTGCAAGATGTAAACCCTTTAATAATCATCATGCTATAAAATACAGTGTTGAAATATTGGGGACTAAGTTGTGGGACTGTATAATGTATTTATCTTAAGGAGATAAAAAAAACAAGAAAACAAGACAACATTTTTTTTCACCTATAATATCTTTACCACACGTCTCCAAAGTACTGCAATGGGAGACAAAAAGGTCACTGAATGGAAGCATACAGCTTAATAAAATTTTAATAGCAATATTTTATAAGTCAAATGTGAAACCTTAGGGTTGATGGGCTGGAAATTACCTGCCCCTGATGCTAAATAAAAGTCCCTTACAAGATATATTAATATGCACCTGCTGTATAATGGTGTTAGTATGTGCAAATACAGAAATCATTGTGAAGAATTAAACATGCCAGATGAAATAACACTCCAAAAATAGAGGACGTGTTTTATTAAAACGTTAAAATTGCTAACTAAATATTCAGATGTTTCCAAAGTCAAGTCTCAAGGGTTGCAGAATAACTATAAAGATACGGTCACATATGCACAACCACAGAACTGTATTCAGAATTGCCTAGATATTTATTAAAAGTTATTAATACATCATACATATTACACAGGGCTTTACAGAGAACATATAACCATCCAATCATATCCGGTGGAGCTTACAATCTATATTCCCTAACACATGCCCACCCATACACATACTAAGGTCAATTTAATCAGAAGCCACTTAAACTACCAGTATGTCTTTAGAGTGTGGTCAGAAACCTACACAAACACGGGGAGATCATACGAACTCCACACAGATAAGACCATGCTTAAAATAAAACCCATGACCCCAGTACTGCAAGGCAGCAATGCTAACAACTGTGCCACCAAGCAGATAACAGATTTTCCTAGATAACAGTTTTCAGATAAAAGATGCCATGCTTGTTTATAAAATAACACTAGTAAATTAGTAAATGTTCTACGAACCATTAAAGTTCTGTCAAATTACCATAATTCTAATATCCCACATAAATCAAACCAAAGAAGGATGAAAATAATTAAGAGAATAGTATCTTAACCTATCCACAATGACTCAGTAATCACTGGTGACTGATCAGAGTATAGCAGAAGTAACAAATAAAAGGAGTCAAACCAGGAGCATGATGTCATATATGACCATAAGAGCAGACACAGACATGTGTTTAAGCACATTCAATACACACATGTTCACTGGACGCCAGATTCTGTTCGTCACAAGTTCTGCAAAGTTAGACAAGTAAATTGGAAATGCTTGTTATAATTCCAGTTATGGCAGAAAGGTCCAGGTATTTCATGTGGTGGTCCACACATACACTGCTGGTGGGTCTGACGCTTCTCAAAATGTGTCCAGTTCTGCACCAGTAGCACATTAGCCAGGTTTATGTCAGATGTACAATACATCAGATACAATTACACCCTACCAGGTCATAAGCACAAGAATATTTCTTTAACAATTGTTTTGATAGTGAAAAAGGCATTCACTATTAAGGGGTATTTTATTTAAGTCAAGTCTATTGTGTAAAAATGAAAGTAGCAGAAAAGATAATTCCAAAATACACCCACAAAATCATATAATGTAGGCACAATCAATAAAGAAACACTTCTCAGCTTCAGAGGTCAATCCACAATCAGCCAATGAGAAGGGGCTAGCTAGTGTTGCTGACCGTTATCATCAGTGTTTTTTGGCACCACCCTCAGGAACCCTCGGTGATACAGTCACTGACAGGCGATCTGCGTCCTGTCTCAGTCACGATTACGTGAACACAACCAAACTGTACTCGATCTGCATTTAACCCCCCCCCCCCTTACCCCTGTCCATGTATAAGGAGTGATAAAACTTAGTCGCATCAAGTGGCATCAAGTGTATGCTTTTTTTGTGGGCATTCACAGTGAAAATTTGTATATTTGGTGTTAAACAAATGGGCGTATGCCCAACTCAGCAATAGTGCCCAGAAATAAGATAGCCAGGACTGCTTCTAGAGAAATGGTTTCCCAATGCCAGCTCCTGTCAGGGCACAATCCTCTATACTCCTCGTCTGACCTGGTTGCAAAGCACATTCTGTGTAATGGATATGTGTCAGCATCCTTCCAGCCATCTATGAGCCTGTAATTAGTTATGTAAAGTGAGACACTAATAAGAGAGTGGGTGATACCAAGGTATCTATTTTATTCCATTTATTATATACAGTACAATGCAATAATAAGCATCAGAGTCTGGAGTACTTATATAAGCTTTCAAATGTATTACTATAATAAGTAGACTTGAGGATGGACCTTTTTGTAATAGCAAGGATTGCTGTAAGGAAAGAAGCATATATAGATATATACAAGAACAATGGTCTACAATAAATGTAAGATGCATGCATTGTATGTGATAGAGACTAAAAATAAAAATACTTTAAAAGACATGAGCCTGTTTATGCATTTTGTACAAGTAGATAGCAAAATGACCACTTATATAGAATGTAATAACAATAAAAGAAAATTGTTCTACTACATTTGGTTGGAAATGGGTACAAATTATATTCTCCTTTCCAATATGTTGAAAATAATAATGATCGAAAATAATAAACTATACCTTGCACTCTTGTAAATAATACTACAATATATGTACATATTAGTCCATAATATCAATTTTCCAGAGCAACAGATACTTATAGTTATTATTTCGCTACTGTATAATATTATTCAGATGCCAATTTCCTTAGCTGAAAGTATGCAAATCAACATTATAATGGAGCTACTTTTATTTTTAAATAAAACACATGATACAGTGAACTTTAATAACATATTATTAAATGATGTCTTAACTGAAGTTGTCACAAAATGTAATATTTTTAATGGTAACCACATGGAATATTATACATTGATCTAAATACAAGCAGGAAAATCCTGACTATTAATTGCAGAAGGAAACCAGAACTCCCCAGAGCACCTTCTCTCTTGTGCTGTATGATTTTATTTTATAAACACAAGAAAAGAAAAACATTTATGAGCTGATATTTCTCCTATAAACTGGCGTTGCTGAATTACTGTTTTAATAATTATATGACTTCATGTAATTGACTGTTATGTCCAAAATATGGGCAGCCACAATAAGCAGTTTTCCAGTTAGATGAAATGTAAATCTTGCTTCAAGTGCAGAGTTTTATAATCTCATCAGTGTGGTTTATCTGTCAATGTTCCTAGGTTAGAAACATTCTATACCTTGTCCACTAGGAAAGATTTGTTTAAAGGACCAGTAAATACTAAATTCATTCTTTATTGCTCACCCTCCCTTGTCATAAATCACCTCTCGCTGCTCCTCCGCTCCTTTATGTAAAGCCTTGATGGATACGTTTTTTTATACCATAGTCAAAGAAGGGCCATCTTTGGGTGGTCAATAGAGGGTGCAAGTGCCAAGGGGGAATCATCATCATCATTTATTTATATAGCGTCACTAATTCCGCAGCGCTGTACAGTCCCTGCCCCATTGGGGCTTACAGTCTAAATTCCCTAACACACACAGACAGATACAGACAGACAAACACAGACAGACAGGCAGACTAGGGTCAATTTTGTTAGCAGCCAATTAACCTATCAGTACATTTTTGGAGTGTGGGAGGAAACCGGAGCACCCGGAGGAAACCCACGCAAACACGGGGAGAACATACAAACTCCTCACAGATAAGGCCATGGTTGAGAATTCATGTGCTGTAAGGCAGAAGTAATAACCCCTATGCCACCATGCTGCCCATACCCAGGGCCGGATTAAGGGAATGGAGGCCCCTGGGCTAAGGGGGCCTCCATACCCCCGTGAAGGCCCCCCCATGATCCGAGCTGCCCCCCCCCCCCCCGTGATCCGAGCTGGCCGCGCCCCACCCCCTCCCGTGATCCGAGCTGCCCGCGCCCCCGCTTCCCCCCTACCCCCCAGCACTTACCTCCTTCTCCGGCGCGCTGTATGCTCTTTACTGAGGAGATCTCGTGAGAGTGAGACTCACGATATCTCCTCAGTAAGGAGACTACAGCACGCCGGAGAAGGACCGCAGTGAAAGTGCTCAGCAGCACTGATCGCGCCGGGGCGCCCCCGCCCCCAGCCGATCAATACTGCTGCTGAGCACTTTCAAGGGCCCCCTGGATGCCATAGGCCCCTGGGCTGTAGCCCAGTTAGCCCTATGGTTAATCCGGCCCTACCCCTACCACAAAGTTTTAAACTAGAAGAGGGAGGTTGCTGTACGCGATTACCATACTGGCGCTGAAAGCAAAGTGAAGCGTTGAATATTTCTGGCACAATCCAGCTCCTGACTTAACATGGTTACATTGAGGACAGACCACATGAAGGTTGGGAAGCCGAAAAGCGGACAAACAATCTGAAGGTTGATGCTACGTAGAAGAATAGAATGCCTTTATTAAATTACCAGGTATCTGTGTCCTCGTTAACTCTATGCTTATGTGAACAAGGAAAACGAGCGCATCTCATGCAACATTTTCTTTTTTGCATGACAACATAGGTAGAAAATGTACACACACTATGTTGAAATAGAGTTCATACTTTATTTTCCTCATAATTGAAATAGGATGTGGAATGTGCATTTTATTTTATTCATAAAACATCAAAGAACTCAGCAAAAGAGGTTCTATTCCAGATGTGAATTTAAATGTTCAGTTACCATGTATTAGATGGCACGATAAGACTTAGGATAAATTGCACTGTGGAAAGCAATTAGTATTTGCAATTTTGCTAAAGAAAACACCAACTAAATGTGGCCAATGGTCGCCAGTTGCTGCTCATGGAACACACAATCATAATCATGATATGATGCGTATTACCTTACATTTAGAGGAAATCGAGTATTAGCAATGTTCACCTAATGGATCTCATGCCCGTATTCCACAATACTACATTTTTAATAAACTACAAATTGCAGCCTAATAAGTTGACATTTTTATATGCATTTTTAATCAACTATATTTATTGATACATTGCAGATAAAGATAAATGATTGGTGCACAGGCAAATACATGTTGGATAAAAGGAGGAAAGGCGAGAGAAACGAGGGAGAACTATCATCATCATCATCATCATCAACATTTATTTACATGGCGCCAGCAAATTCCGTAGCACTTTATAATTGGGAACAGATATTAATAAAACAATACTGGGTAATACATACAGACAGAGAGGTAAAAAGGCCCTGCTAGCAAGCTTACAATAGGGGCGTATTTATTAAAGGATTAAAAGCCCTTTTGTCTTAAAAAAAAATGGGTGCTTGATTCTAGAAAGGGGTCACTGCCAGTGATAAACCGGACGCCGCTTATGTTTTCCATTACATAGCACCTTTCTATTCCTTATCAGTGGTGGGACCTATATCAGACACCAATCGAGCCTCAAATGCTTTCAGACTGATGGACAAAAAACTGTTTTAGTAGTTATAGGACTTCATGTTTTTCTCCTTGTTTTATGTTTGACCTACTTCACTTGTGCAAAATGGAAGAAACATATATGTTACTATATGGTGTGATACGTCAATCATTTTTAAGGTGTATTGTGGAAATGTTTTCAGCTGACAATCATAAAGTATGGGTCACAGAGCTTACCATTTAGAGCTCTGATAACTAGACCATGTACAACCTAACAGAACAAATCAGGCTGTTTGGCGTACATCCCAAATGGGTGGGGCCTATGTGATCCAAACAGTCAATGACCGTGGACTTCCTAAAGCTTAGATCAACATCTTGATTAAGATAGGGGGGTCACATATGACCAATATAGTGAGTGATATGGTACCAAATTGCACATCCAAATTTATGGGCTGACTTAGACTAAAATAAGCCTAACAGAGTGTATATATAACTCCAGACAAAATGATGTCTGTGTGGCAACGAGAGAACACTCATGTTTGTAAGTCCCATATGTTAGGTAGCTTGAACCAGACTAATTGAGTAAATTGAGCACATTATAACAGCAGGTGAGGCTTACAACCCCCACATATGTTGTTACATTGCTGTTCTTCACACAATATGCAGAGATGGACTCCTGCATTCCCTCATCTAATGATGAGTCCTGGTGTAACTGCATGTTTGTAACATTCATTACAGCACGTTAACCGGTATTTTAAAAGCACAAAACATAAATATGCATTTTATGATAGTATTTCTATTAGTTTCTAAAAAAAACAAAACAAAGAGAACAATTAAAAACTATACTCAGGATAATTTATGAATGACTTGAATTACACTTTGCAGTTTAAATTGTAAAATAAAATCTATCTATATTGATTATTTTCACACTGTTCCTTCTGCATGACATATATCAAAATTATGTTTGGTGACTATGCTCTAGGACTTGACAATAGTAACACAAATATTACTAATGTTATAATGTACAATGCGTGAGAACATTAATTGTCAAGTCAAGGAACTTATAAATTGTTATCTTGACTATATCACTTGTCTCTTGCTAGTCCTTTATGCCTTATATTAGTCTACTGAATACAACATTCCTTTCTTAGCTCTGAAACTGAACATCAGATACTAATGACTAAGTGATTATCACATTTAGTCTGATTATACGTAACCAATGACCTGGAGGTGAAACACTAAATTGCTCTATAGATGCTGTGAGGCCTATTGACCGTCGCACAGCTGGATCATGTCAGAATGAACCACTCCTGAGTAACACCTGTGCCAACGTTGCCCAGGTTTCATTTATATTATTAGAAAGAAGAGATTAACAAATACCTGATAGGATGCTCTCAGTAAAAACTCATTCACTCTCTAATAATGAAATGAAAGCATACACAGAAATAATCCTAACTTAAAAATACTATAACAATATTACAAAACAAAAGACAAAAATGCACAACAAAAAAACAAAACAAAAAACACACACAGGGCACTGGGGAAAAAAGGTTTGTAGTCCATAGATTACTTATCTTTTTTGTGTTTTATATCTAAAAAAGGAAATAGACCTTGAAAACACCACAGAAAACGACACGTGACTTATCAGTGGTAGTAAATAGTTAAACAAAAACAGAATAGGAAACAGTAAAATGTGAAACTTTTAATAATGGGTTCCAGGAGAAGTCAAAGCTAATACACTGACCTTGGTATTCCTTAATCCGGAATCAAATTATATCCTTGTAAAGGCATATTAATGAACTCTCTCCTGCTGAGTTAAATAATTAGGGGCTACACTAAGAGTAAAACTACCTTAATTAGCATTGCAATTTTCTACTCCAGTTTGAAGCCTCACTAATTAGTGTTATATGGTCAGCCAATTTATTAGTGGAGAGGAAAAGCAAGCTTAGCACACACATTAATGTTATTTTATTTTCCGAGATATATCCCTTAGTCAAATTAGAATATACTGTTTCTTTTTACTTTTGTAAATAATATTAAATGCATTAAAAAAAGAAAAAAAAACTTAGTTCTAAATACTCCAAAAAAATGTGAGTACAAATGACCATACAAGCTGAAATTTTATCAGCTAATAAGCTGTTGTAGACTTACTTGGCTACCAATAGAGTATAAAGACTATTGACCAGATGTTAGCCAGGATGTTCCATTTGGTGGACAGTGCTAGCATTACAACATGTATGTGATCATCGTCATATGGCGCTAATGGTGCCATGTCTGATATCGCCTTTCAGACCAAGAAATCATTTATCAAATATATTTTTGGTGTTAGCTTTATTTATTTATTTTTATAGAACTTGTTGCTGTATCCTTATAATTATTTGTACCAATATTCTCATTTTTCTTTCTCAGTAGAATGACAGCCATCAAATTGTTTGGAAATTGTCTTATAATCCTTTTCAGACTGATGAGTAGCAACACTTGTTTCTCAGAGATCATTATAGAAGTCTCTTCTCCTTGGCATGGTGTTACCACAAACCTGAATTCTGCAGATCTAACTGTCAAAGGATCTGCTTTCATTTCGAAGTTGTAGTACTTTCTGAAGATCAAACAATTAAAGTGGATATAAAAAAGTTGATAAACTGTTATTGAAAGTGTAGGTGTTTGCAAGATAAAGCCTGAAATGAAGATGAATCATGTCAGGCTTCACTTTTAATGTGACCTTAAAACCAACAAAATTCAAGTAAAGAACAAGAGAATATAGGATTTTTTAGGAATACAATAAAAAAAAACTACCATACCCTGGTTGCACGATCCTAAACTAACACTTTGTGAAAGCATATTTTGATTTTATAGCAGCAGTAAGTTTTTTGGAATAAATTTCTTTTAACTTACATCTGGAGGCAATTCTATCCCACTCATCTTGACTAAAAAGTTCAAGGTCCATCAAAAAACGAGGGGATCTCCTGCGCAGAGCCTTCTTTAGATCATTCTACGCTTTCAATGGAATTGATATCTGGGCTCTGACTGGGCCATTCCAAGAGTTGGATCTTCCTTTTCTGAAGCCATTCCATGTTTAAGGCTGGCTACACACTACAGACAATTTCTCCTGATGCAATATCCTTAGCGATTTTACTAACCAGTGAAAGTCGTGATCAGCATGCCGAGTCATGTGTATATACCTACACGTTTTACAAGATTTACCATCAGATAAGTGCTCTTCATCTGTCATAAGCATCTGCAGATAAGGTTGTGGCTCTGCACACTCTATAGAGGTCTATGGGCACTGTTGGTCATGGCTACATACACACTGCAGAATGTGCAAAATGACATAGTTCCTCCATCGTTTGTACAGATTTTTAGTCTATTTACATAATCAAATCAAATGATACAATGTGCTTTGGAATGATAAAACATGATTGTGGGAGGGTACACTAATGCAATATTAGCCCAAAATGTCGTTTTTCTGGTGATTGGCACGATCGTCATGGGAAAAACCTGTAGTGTGTACTCAGTCTAGATGTGTTCTTTGAATCATTATCATGTTGGACAGAGAAATTGTTCTTTATCTTTAACTTTTTGACAGAGGCTAGCAGGTTTCATGCCAAAATCGTGGAAGTTATTCACACTGCCCTCTATCCTGATTATAGTCCCTGTCCCAGCTAAAGAGAAGTATCCCCTAAACATGATACCACCATCACCATGCTTCACAGCAGGTATAGTCTTGTTTGGGTGATGATCTGTATTGCCTGTGTGCAAAACATATCTTTTAGAATTAAGGATAAAAGATTAGCTTTAGTCTCACCAGATGATAAGTACTAGTGGCCTCAAGCTTGCTGTGGCCACGCCCCCTTAGGCAGTTATGTAAGGACCCCCAATAAGTTGCTGTAACGGGGGCTGCCCTTGGTGGAGGTGCACTTCTGCTGCCTGTAGATCTGTCTAAAGTGCATTTATTGAGAATTAGAGACAATCTATGCTTAAAATGTGCTATGACCGTTCATTATTTCTATGAAATAGGTGATGAAGATTATTTTTTACTATTAGTCCACCCTTATTATAGGTTTTTAGATAATAGATGTTTCATTTGTTATTGTTTTTAATAAATGTTGTTTCCTTTATACAGCTAGTGCCTTCCAAATGTCTATTGTTTTTTCACTCAGTGCATGTTCTTGTTCTGCGGCCCTTAGATCATTCCTATAATTTCTAGTTTTCATGCAGGGTGGGCCGAAATGTGGTATTTGTATTCCATATTGATAAAGTATTACTATATTTTTAATAACATACATGGAAACAGCTGTGCTATCTTACCTGTAAAATATATATATATATATATATATATATATATATATATATATATATATATATATCCTCATAGATGGGGATGCTTTCACATTGCTAACATTTTTTTACTCTTTTTGCTATTGACTGGTGTCCTAACTTTGCATGTGAATTGAAAAGCAGACATAAAAAAGGCCGTAGTTTCCATGGTAACTATTTCAATTTGGAATCTTTAAGAAACAAAAACAAAGAAAATCACATGGCAGACAAAACTAGAAGAAAATGGTCCTTTTGCCAGCATGGGTCTAGCATGCAATACGCAAAAAGCATTTTCAGAAAGTGTGTTTGAAATGAATGGTGACTACATGAATACTTTACTATACCTGTCTAGTTTACAAGATGCCTCTCACAAAACAGAAATATAAAAAGGCTGGTGCAGCCTTGCAATGTTTATGACTATATAATTGGTCCAAATTGCTCTCTGATATAAGCTGTCAAGAATAGCAAATGGAAAATGACATGGAACAGTAGCATAGACCATATGACAGAAATGCAGAGTGAGACTTGCTAAAGGTTGTTGGGCAGGTGGTAGTGTAAGCCAGGTACTACACTATGATGACACTATTTTATGCCTGGTAGTATTACCCGCCCTGTGATGCCCTAACATACAATAAGCTGCCCTAAGAAGCCATAAGTATAAGATAACAAAGGAGAAAATATAAAAAAAAAAAAACAACATAAAAAACGAATTCTCTGCACTTAATAAGATGTGCCTATAAATTATACTGTCCACCTATGGGCAAATAAATGTTACTTAAGAATAATGCATATTTTCCATCTCACCATGGAGTGACATTAAAGAACAGTGTGGTGAGATGTATTTTGCTTTAGATGTTCAGGAGCAGCTGTGTTTCATCTGACGTCAACTTGGTGTAAATTCCCATGAATAGGAGTTTTCAAGTCATCCAAGAGTAAATCAACTGCATCAGTAATATAACGAGCTGGCTTTGTATGGATGCTGAATTAATGCCCAATACTCAAACTGCATGACAAATATCAGCTAGAATGGAAAAACACTCACATGCCACGATAACTATGAAAATATTAAGAAGCTACCTCTTGTTATTGAAAGGGTTAAGAGCACACTGCTGTATGATACAGCTAGCCTATGTGGGCACAGTATGTAGAGTGCTTTAAAAACAACACCCATGCAGGACACTGCTTTGAGAACATTCTACAAGTGTTGGCTTGTGTTAGTGGAAACATAATTCAAGTCACTTGACCTGAATTCTGTAAAAGTCGGTCCATGATGGAGCCAGAATGCCCCAAGTCAGATGCAAGGTGGTCTGGATCTCACACAGTAAAACTAAACTGAGCCAACCACGAGGCAGGGAAAAGCTTAACTTTAATACAAACCGGTTTCCTTATAACTAAAAGAAACTCAACCAAATGTTTTAAATAGGTTCCAACTGCAAAGTAATAACTATGGTGTTCAGCTGAAACTGCCAATGATTACTTGGGTTGTGTTCCTTGCCGTGATTCCCACATAAGTTGTAGTGAGGTTCTGGAAGTCACAATACTGGATTGTTCATTAATAAATTGTTGCTTAACTGGTCTGTCTGTGTACTTTGGGCCAGGAACAAAAATATTAGTGTCAGTCTAATAGCTTATAAAACAGAATCAGCTATTTGATGCCAAGAATTCAGCTGGAATATCCTTTAATCTCAGATTTAATAACCATTAAATCCAAATAATTAAAACAGTTTTTAACTAATAATAATAAAGTGGCATTGCAGGGTTAAGTGGAGTTGAATTGACAGCATTCTGCATAAAAGTGTCCAGTAAAGTTACAGATGAGAACAGTTGTATGAGTTTGATACACAACAAAGGGTATTTAAGTACCACAAAAATGCAAGAACACAGCACAAATTATTTTTTTGTTAGGTCACTGAAATAATGCTCCTACTCAGCCGAGCACTACACGAATAAGAGCAGGATTAGCCTCGCAGTGAAAGTCCCTCAACAGTTGACTACTTAATTGTCAGGAAACACTTACTTGCCTTATAATAAAGCACAACTAACTGCATATATATATGGAAATATAACTAGTCACTAAAGGATTTATTTATGAAGGTGTGATGAGCCATTTTCTCTAGAGAATGGCTATAAAAGCTCTTCTCTCCATTCACCAAGGTGTTAAAGCAGGAGAAATCAGAGATCTCGTCTGCATTAACCTAATCTTCATAAGGTTTCCCTGCGATCTGTGTAATTTATCTAAGCTTTCTGGCGCAAACTAATGCTATCTCAGGGTGGCATCAACTTACCTTGCAAGTGTCCAGTGAAGTCTGAATGGCGTTGCTGTATACAGCGCCAAGCTCTTCCTCCGTTCACCGGCAGTGTTAGGCTGCTGGTGAAGTGGAAAAAGCATTTGTGGAGGAGAGTCTTCACTATGGCCCCCAGAGCAGTGCCGGCATGGTAAATATCAGCGTTACTTCATTATGTGTAGTTACCACACCCCAATCATAAACAGACCCCTAAGCCTGATGAAAAGCAACAGAGGAAATTGACTTGAAAAGGCCAAGCTTCATTTCTATATCAATGTTTCACAGATGAAATTATGTCTAATTAACCCTGTCTGATATTTCTAGATTCTATACTGGCCGAGATATGAATGGTCAAAAATCACCAGAGTTGTAACTGTAAAAAATGCCAAGAATTAGTGAGAAAAATAATGGAGGTCAGTGAAAACAAGAAAAATCACCGCTATGGCTGTGTGTTCTTAAATAGGCCTGAAATCCTGTCAGCACTTAACTACCAAAGTAAATAATTACTTAATAATGTAAAATAAACAAGTTATTGTGGGTATAAGTAAGTTTATTAACACTTTCCTAAACAACGGAGTTATCATTAGCCTCCACATTCTGTTATTTCTTTCACTTTTCAAAAATATTCGGTATAAAACGGTACTTCATTAATAATTAGTTCTTATTTGTATTTTTGTTTAATAACGCTTGGTGAAAATATTAACAAGGATTGACAATCTATTTTGTTCATTTTCAAGCCACTTAATATTTCAGTTTCCGCAGTGCGGCCCAGGAGTCTTTGGCTTCTCCATCAGGCAGGCAATAGTTAAAGCCCTGCATAGCTCCAGGGAGACCAGTGTGAAAGAAACTACAACTGTAGGCAGCATTTATTCCCAGTAACCTCCAGTTGCGCAATGTATGACATCAACTGCGGTCTGTCCATTCAGGTAATAGGCAGAGTAACAGATGCTCATTTCACCTCAGAACACAGCTAATAAAATTAATGTCCCCCCCACCTCCCCAGTCAGTCACTGGGAATGAGTGCTCTGGGCACATCCCCCTTTTACAGCGCCATTTTAAAGGACCAGAGAGTGGGCGTGTAACTTGAATTGCAGACAGGCAGACTTGCGCAAACACAAAAGCAGTGTGGTTCTGCATTTTCTGCAGCCCGTTTGTAAATGAGACCAAGTGATTGCAAACAGGAGTAGGCATGATTTGTATGTTCTTATACTACACAAACAGATGTATATCTATCAAGACAGCAGGCACACAATGACTAAAAAAAATGCAAATAAAATAAATTAGAGAAAGAAAAATAACTCACTTATTTAAGATACTTTTTTCATTACACCATAATAATGCACAAATGCAAAAATAACTACATCAACAATTCAATGCAGAAACGTGTAAAACAATGTGATGGTTTTAATACACAATCTGCAGTGTAGATCATATACGTAAGTCATAAAACAGATTGTCAACCTAGTTCACATGGTAACAGTGGAATCATTTTTGGAGGATTAGAAATGGCTTTTCTATGTTTTAACATAAATTGTTATTTTTATGACACATTTAGGCAAGTGTTGCTGTACCCCAGCGCATTACAATGCACCATTTAAACTGTAACATGTGAGTTACACATTTTGTGGTTATAGGCAATGCACCACTCAAGAATTAATCACAATAAAAACAAATTAATTTACAGTACAGGAAATGCATTCAATCAACATGCTTTTGGATGTTTTCTGCTTAAATTTAAATCTCTTGAGGTCCTCATAAGTTAAAGCTTGTGTCTTTTGACCACAGTAAGCGGCTTATTGAAAATGAACAATAAGAGTAGCAACAGTGACAATTTCACATAGAAGACACAGCAGAATATGTCTAAATACAAATACAGTGTATCTCAATATCACAGCATAGAATAATTTGATAGATGAGAAAAAATACTTTTGAAAAGATGGTATACATGGCTAGAAGCCAGAGATCAATATTTACTTACAGTCTGGTCAGTTTGACAGTATTCTGGAACAGCAGTTCTGGAAGGACTTGCAATTTATTCTTGTTCAGGCGCCTGTTTCAAGGAGAAAGCATAAGAGATGTCACCAAGTGCCATTTTTCAGAACTCTAGATAACTTACTTGTAGTGGATACGGGACATTGTAACTCTAACACGTTCTACTACACATGCTATATGACAGTTGAAAGACAGAGTCATCTTAATAATCATCTTAGGCAGTCCTCGGCTCCTGCCATCACACACTCTGTCCTTCCCTGAAGAGCTAAGAGCAGAATAACAAAGGGATGGTGGTAATAGGATGAGAGGGGTCAGTGTATATATGGTGCAGATACATCCTCTGCAGGCTACAAATTTAAATGTGACATACAGTATATCTGTACATTTTAATGTACAATTACTATTTACTTGCTTAAGTCAAAAAAACAGAAAAAAATAAAATAAAACCATAAATGTGTCATGTGCCAAAGTGTGGGCACACTTCCAGTCATTTTATTTAAGTCATTTATAAGGCTTCAAAATTTGATTGACTCATTAGTCATTACATTAAGACAGGTAAAGCCCATTCCAGAATGAAATACTCTGCCTCCTGTAACCTCTCAGTATGTTACGTCTACGCTCAACAACCAGGGGTTTCTCTAAGTAGCTCATTCTGGACTTAAAGAAAACAAAGTGTTACGAAGCAGGGGAAGGGTATAAAAATATATCTAAATGCTTCCAGCTTGTAATTTTCACTGTCAGAAACATCTTTAAGAAATGGAAGTACAGGGGAACAAGACGAGACCTGGAAGGCCCAATTAATCTATGATAAAACTGTTCATAAGTGGTCAGATATGTAAAGCAGAACCCACATATTGCTGGGTCTTGCAGAAAGGTTTAGTTGCCAGCAGACTAGTGCTCCACAATACAGCGTTTCATACACAAAATTCATCTGTGTGTTCTGAGTTGTTCTACAACCTCATCTCAAAAGTTAATAGTTGACGTATACCAACCAATACTTTGTTCCAACAGATTCCGGCTTATCAATGTGCTGGACGGAAGAAACAAAATATACATTTGGAGTAAAACAGGTAAAGTATTTAAAGAAAAAAGCAGTTGTCCAATCAGCATTTGTTGCTGGATCCACCTTCCCCACACAGAAAATGGGTAAAAGAAATATTTTACTGTTTTAATGTATTTGTTTCATCAGCACAGTGTACCTGGTATATAAAAATGTAAATGCAAAAGTGTATTGGTTTCTAAGGTAGTATGCCAGCAGCAGGGTTGTATGAAATGGAAACTGGAAATCACAGGTAAATTAGTGTCTGGTCTGAGGGGTATGGTGTTCGCTTGACCACTATATTATTCCCTTGTGCTCTGCTAGACATAATAGGGAAATGTCCCAATGATGAATCAAACAAATATTTGTTAAATTACAGATTATTGCATATTGTGCTTGAATCCCAATTTTAGACAACTCATTGCTCCAAGTGACCAGAGCTATTCTCTGATGCTAAACATTATTGTTTAATAATTATTGTGTTGAATGCAATCCTGTTTGCAAGAGTGAGATCTGCCCTCATGACAGATAAGGGGACAAATGACATACATACAATCATAAAGTTTCTGTCCATTGGCCCTGTCAAATCTAGTCCTGCTTGGTTGGCTCAGTGGAGTCCCCCTATCCCAGATTGGCCACCCTGCTCAAACATTCACTAGGACTGGTGCAGTGCTTATTTGAATTTGTGGCTGAGGTGGAGACTTGTTTCAGCTCTATATAAAAAGCACACGTTTTTCAGTATTGTGTGTGTACATTCTGGGTACATCACCAGTACCATATACTGATATGTACCAGTCCTTTGAGCAATAAACACCATTCTGCTTAATATGAATAACACCTACTGCCTGCTGTAATTCTGCGACCTACAGATAAGAGCTAACACTCTAATCCATTCCTCAGCTGTCCTGTGTTAAATACAGCCACCTGAGTCAATGCTCTGCCACTTACCTTGTCAAGATCTAAAGTAAGCGGTCAAGGAGGAAATAGCTATAGTAACCAGCAAAGAGGTGTGCAGCAGCTATACCCAAAGGTAAGCGGTTCCAGGTGCCTGCGAAGAAGCCTGGTGGTGGCAGCAATTACTCACCTACAACTAGTGCATAGTTGATACTAGTTGTCAGAGAGGGCCTGATTAATCTTCGAACACAACCTGCATGCAAGTTGCATTTTTAAAACGGGCACGATACTTGAGAGTACATGCACCCATATTCAAATCCAAGATACGTTTCTATTGTAATATGGGTATAAATACGCTATTCATTAACAATAATACTATAATCATTACTAAAAATATTTAAACATGTTTTTTTAACATTAAATACATAAATCAGGATGTTCTTAATGCATACTGTACATACAACCATTGTTATAGTTTCTCTTTCTTGCATACACATGTTCTGTGCTGACTAGTGGCAGATACACGAGTAGATTTTAAAACAAAGACCATGCTGTGACAGTCATCACTATAAGTCAGCACTTACACCTGCCCTGTAGCTGGTGCAAATGATATAGCTAAAAAACATATACTTATGAGAAACCTAGTACTTGAATTGGCAGCATCTGTGTTGGCACATCCGTACTGTACATTGCCTACGTTCATTCGCCCCGTCCCTCCCCTGTTCTGCCCTTCAAGTCATAGGCAGTAATAAGTGTCATTTGTGCTCAGACATGAATTGTATTCATTGGTGTAAGGTCATGCAAGATACGGGGCGCAAATGGACTTACGTTCAACTATGAATCAGGCCCTGCACGGTGGCTTAGTGGTTAGCACTTCTGCCTAACAGCACTGGGGTCATGAGTTCAATTCCCAACCATGGCCTTATCTGTGTGGAGTTTCAATGTTCTGCCTGTGTATGTGGGTTTCCTCCGGGTGCTCCGGTTTCCTCCCACACGCCAAAAACATACTGGTAGGTTAATTGGCTGCTATTAAAAAAAATATATCCTAGTCTCTCTCTTTCTCTGTCTGTCTGTGTCTGTGTGTTACAGAATTTAGACTGTAAGCTCCAATGTGGCAGGGACTGATTTGAGTGAGTTCTCTGTACAGCGCTGTGGAATCAGTGGCGCTATATAAATAGCTGATGATGATGATGAATGTCTGGTAGCAGAATAACACCAGTAGAAATGGTCAGTAACAGCAAGTTACTGACAGTAACAGTGATCCCCAAGAATAAGTGGTAAAACCACAGATAAACTGAAGAGACAACACAGGGTGGCAGAGTAAGCCCATCCTGTCATAGCATTAACAACAGATTTACAAAATAAATCTTTCAATGGAGTTAAACTTTTAAGCATCATGTGATTTATACAGTAAAATGCAACTGTTATTTTTAAGGTCTAAATGACAAGAATCAGTGGTTTGCACTGTGGGGTCCTTAAAGGGTTGTCAGAATGCCACAGTTCAATCAATACAACATTAGCTTTACCTTTATCTTCCTAGTTTGACTTATGTAGATATCAGGGGGATGAAGAACCAAGAGTTCAAAACAACCACTGATTCTTTTTTCCCATTACTAATAATAAGTTTATGCCTTGAAAATCTGAGTACAATATGCTATAGACTATATCATATATACTGGGAGAACCGCAGTGACTAATCCACTGGCTCACTTTTACTTACAAAAATGATATTGAGGTTATAGCTTATGTTTTCTATAAACAGCCAAGACAAAAGTTAAAGTCTCTTGTAAGACCGCAAAATACTCAATGAGAAACAAAGGGGTCACTACTCCACATAAAATGCACTTAGCCCTTTAATTCTTGCAATGTCTCTATCAAGGACGGGAAATAACACTGTTGTAAAAAATATATAGAGATACATGTGAAACCACAAGAAACATGCACATAAACATACATGGTTGCATATGGTTTCCATTGACATTTCTTCTGTGCTTTAAAGAATTCTTTCCACAACATATCTGTTTTTCATCATTCCGTCACAGCATGAAGTGGATGGCCAACAGTCCACTTAAAGACTGAAACATCCTGAAATCATTTTGTGCATGCACACACGTGTGTTTGAGTGGGTTCTCTAATATATGATTACAGGAGCCTCCATCCCTTTCAACTATTGTACAGAGGGAAAAGAAGAAATGGTGGCTTCTTTTTTAATAGGAAGCATGTAGGACTCTAGAGTATAAACTCTGTTATGTATACTATCTACATTTCTGCTTTGACTACAGGAAGTTATGAAATACGAAGATACAATAGACATTGTAATTATACATTGTAATTATAGCGGAGCTAAAGTGGCATTGTCTGCACATAAGGAGACAAAAGTGGAATTAACTTTTTTCTAGCATTAAATTGTATACACAATATTTAATCAGTATGGTGCTTTAGCTCCTTAGGAAACAACAATGTCATGAAAGTGGCAAGGATGAAAATTGTTGCATAACTCGTAGGATCAGCTTACTTGAAGCCAACGTCCTATTTTACTTTAATAAGAAGTATTTATGCTAAGTCACAGGATGTTGAACACAGGGCAGGATTAACAACATACTCATAGGATTCAAGAACATTTTACAAAATAAGTCCATCAGATCCTATCCCTAACAGACATAATACTTGTAGGCATCTGATTTTTTGGAGAAGGCAAAAAAACCCCACATATTCCACAATGTAGAGACATGCTATTTCAAAGCAAATAATCTAATACCGCTGAAAGAAGAACATTTTTAAAGGCGATTTATTGGAAATTTAGTTATACTGGTTATAATTATTAATTCTATGGCAGAACTGGCAAAGGTCATCTGTAAAAATAAGTCCACCATAATCTTATGTTTAATGCATACTTGCCAACTCTCCCGGAATGTCCGGGAGACTCCCGAAATTCGGGTTAGTCTCACGGACTTCCGGGAGAGCTGGCGATTCTCCCTTATCTGGCCCATCTGCCCACTTCAATAAAATTAGAGACGGAATGTACGGGCGGAGGGGGTGGGGCTTCACAATTTGTGTCATTTTGGCCCCACCCCCAGTGATGTAATGCTTGTTTGGGGTCAAGACCCAAAACAGGCATTACGTCACCGGGGGCGGGGCCAAAATGATGCAAATTGTGAAGTCCCACCCCCTCCACCCATACACCCCTCCTGCCCTCCAGGATCTCCCGGACCCAGCCAACATAAGGTTGGCAAGTATGGTTTAATGTCATGAAACAATTAACCATAGCCCCAACAGTTCCAGATCACTGGTATGAAATAGGGTTGTGTGCAAAAGATTTAGAAATGACATAGGCATATAGGGATGTAGCCTGAGTAATTAATGGTCCTTCCTACTCCCCGTCCCACCTCTACAGGAGCAGGCGGCCTAAGAGCCAGTATCACAGGTTCATATGCGCACTGACACTTTTCTGGGCATGCTCAGAACAATTTCACATATACTACACAAACGGGCATAGTATTCCCTCTGCATCAGCCCCTATATACAGAATAAATATTAATTGTGGATGTTGGACAGTGATAACATTCAGCACCAATTACTCTAGTTTCAATTTAGTTTGTTACAAAAGGCACAAACCCCGCTTATTAGAGGAATCAGATCGGTCTAATTACTAAGTGAGAGTTTTACAATTACTCACTGCAGCTTAATAAAAGACTTGGAGTTCCAGGCAGCACATGAAAAGAAAACAGGGGAAGAGGTCAATGTTTTCCTAAAAAATGAATTTTACCCAGTTTAGAAATCTGGCCACAGGCCTAGAAGCAAATTACAGTCTTTTAGACGACAGCAAATGCATGATTGCTTTCAATTACTATTCAGTCAGTATTTACTTAGCAAGACGTGTAAAATCTCTATCTTTTGTCCCCACTCTTTTGTTTTGTTTTTAAATATACACTATATTGGTGAATGAGATATGTACCAGAGGGTACAAAACGTGTAATAGTTATTTTAATTACATAAAAACAGAAATACATTTTCTGCCATATTTGCACTGTTACAATAACAAGTGACATGCTTCTATGTATAAATCATACTTGCCAACCTTTGGAAAGTGAATTCCGGGAGATCCCGGGCAGGGGGTGTGATTGGAGGGCGTGGTCAGTGTCGTCATTTTGGCCCCACCCCGTGACAAAAACGCCATTTGTCACGGGGGGCGGGGCCAAAATGATGCGATTCACAGCGAATCGCGTCATTTTGATGAGTGAGTTGCCGTATGCGGGATACTTGCCTGCTCTCCCGGGAGTCCGGGAGACGTACCCGAATTTTGGAAGTCTCCCGTACATTCCGGGAGAGTTGGCAAGTATGGTATAAAAAGCTGTTATGCAATACGTAAAAGTATCTTTTAGTTAAAAAAGTACATCATGCTTGAAAAATGCAAGTCACATACATAGTATGGATCTTCAGATATGCTTGTTGCGTAAAGAAGTTAAAATTTTGGTGCTACTATACCAGTGTTGGCTAACCTGTGACACTCCAGGTGTTGTGAAACTACAAGTCCCAGCATGCCCTTCCAGAAATAAGCTGCTATATATTGGCAAAGCATGCTGGGACTTGTAGTTTCACAAACACCTGGAGTGTCACAGGTTAGCCAACACTGTTCTATACAGCATATATTAGTGACTCTGCTTTTAGTGGAACTTTTGTCTCCATAAACCCAGCCACTAGGTTAATAGATAATACAAACATGACCTGGCTGCCAGTCTGTGAGCTCTATGCTACATTATTCCACAAAACTGCTCCTTTATTTCCTTATAACATGAGAAAAAAATAATTACAAGTTTTCAAACCTGCACTTCTCACCAACTGACTAATAATCCTTAATTACTTATAGGTAATTAGTGATGTAAATATATGTAATGATTCCTTCCAAAATACAACATTTGATGATTTATAATGTCATACCGAAAAAAAGAAGAAAAAGTTATACTGCGCACAACATTAAAGTACAAACGTTCCTTGAAATACCCACTTGGGGAGCAGCTGAATTCGATTACAGAAAATCCATACAGACTGAAATGCCATTAAGTCTGCTGGTGGCTTCTATCTCTGACAGGATGTTACATCTGTAGCTCCTGCTGCCACACAGCAATTAAGTGACAAGAGAGATGGTGCTAATGGGCAATCCCAGTAAGCAAACACTGGCAGGAGAATGTCACTGATGAGTCTGGCCTCTCCTGTTTGTTTTAGTTACATGTATGCAGAGTATCACTCTGCTGTCTGCCAAGCAGTTTGCATTGAAGTCTGTTTTGTAATTCAATTTTGTGCTTTTGCAGATGTTTTATGCCATGGAGACTCAGCAGCTGTGCTGACAACTCTAAACATATACCATGCCTACTCCTTTGTTGGTTCACCATATTTGTTGTCCTTTCCCATGTTTAACATGCCATCTAATCATCATGTCACAATCATGAATACAGTGATTTATTTGCCATTTAAATACAAGTACATTTGCATGTTATCCAAAACGACCCACTACAGACTTCAGACAATGGACTCATCCCGTTTACTTATTTTCCAACTACGATAACCTGAGCTAAAAAATATGATACATACCATATTCCCACAGGTTCTGTGTATCATGTGGAAATATCGAAGTTTTGCTTTGCTAAGCTGTGTAACTGCCCATCTTAAAATGGATAATTCAGCATTGTTCGGGTTGTATGGTTTTATATTTGAAATTGTGAATTAAAGAATAAGTATTTGCTTATATTGATGCTTTCAAACCCTTGTCTAGTCTTTCTTCATAATTGCATAATAATCTGGGAAGAAATCCTTCATCAAAGTATGGCAATAACCACTCTGAACGGCTACTTATTGCCATTTTTCTTGTCCTAGGTGTAGATGAGTGGCTCTAAACCATGCCATGACATGGAAAGGCTCCCCCACACCATGACGGAAGAGCCCATAATGGCAGGAAACAAACACTCAAGCCTGTAGACATTTTTGGAATGCACCATTACTGATGACTCATCTCATCATATAAGCATTTGTCACTATTCAGTAAGTCATTTTTGATAAAAAGGATTTATACTTGTGTGAAAGTCGAATAATTGGATAAAGTCGGCAAAATTGATTATTAATTATTTACCGTGAAATTGCGATTAGTGCGCCACATTTAATAACGCAATCACATAGGAAAACAACACACACACTCACATTTACACTAACATTTCTAATTAGTACACATTTAATAAAGTTCCAACTCACATCAGTTTATTAGTAAAACTTAAAGATTATTTAAGCAAAAATAAATATACATTACAGGTATTTATGGATCAGGTCCTAAGAAATGTATGGTATTTGGTCTTATATCATTCCTCATTTCACCAGTAGAAATCTGGTATCAGCGGCTAAGTGATAGCACACTGTGATCACTAGTTATGATTATTATATTGATACTCTATAATACTGTAAGCAGCACATTTTTATAGGTTGCGTTAATCTGGATCATGTTGGCTCCCTCAAGCACTACATGTGCTCAGATGTTGGAGTGAGCTGCCCCCACCTTTGGAGAGGAATCCTTTGAACTGACCTATTATTTGCATTGTACTGGACTGTTGACCCCTGGACCACTGAAGAAGGACCTTAGTTTAACTTTGTGACACCATCACTGGGTTTTTGTTAACTCAAACTGTATATAAGCAAGCCCCATGGCCAGTATTAAATCTCTTTTTGCCTGCAGACTACAAGACTGAATCTGGACCTGGGCCCAGGGGCGCTTACGTTGTATTCGGATATACTTTTCTGTATTCTGATATACCTTCTTATGCATCATCACGGTTTGCTGTAATTGTGATATCTTTTGCTATTAAATGTCTTTGTGCGTTGGGAAGCTTGCATTGTGGAAAAAATAATAGTAAACTGGGCTTACCTACTGTTTTATACATGAGCCTATGTATGATAGGGTGTTAAGGCATCGTACTTGTGAATAGAAACCTGCTTTCAATATACAGTACATTATCTCATTTCATTTATTCATGTATTTTTTCATATTTTGGTAGTCCCAATGCATTGCATCCCCTTACGCTCTCAAACATTATACCAGCCTTTACCATCACATATTACACTTGTCTGCACCTTTAAACCCTACCCAGTTTGTTTCTGCTTTGACCTATAATTCAATTTGATAATTCCATGCACATAGGGAGACAGCCAGCAGATAAAGTTAAAAATGACCATATTTGCACATTTGTGGCGTTACTTATTCATATCATGCTCCATTGTACAACCTAGACCACTGCATTTTAGATTTACTATGTTACTGGCAAAAGACATGACATTTAAGATAAAAGTGTCACACTGTTCTACAGCTATGAAGATCTTAAGCAGCACTTGTTGGAAAAAAAAAATGTTTTCAAAACTGATATGCAAACAATATAATTTAAGTTATCCTAATGCTCACAATATTTACTATCGCTGGTATCTTGAGCCCAAAAGGTTCCAGTCTATTTTCCCAGACACCTCTCTTCTCTGCTGAAGTCTCTGTGGCAACAAAGGTACTCTGTCCCAAATGTGGTGGCATTGTTTAAAAATAGCCCTTCTATGGAGAGACGTTCACGGCCTAATCAAAAAACATTACTGGTGTACACTTTTCTGGTTCCCTCTCTCTTACTCATTACTACCCCATTTCAGATATCACTAAATGCACACTAAGATTAATAACACATATTAGGTGCCAGATTGCACTATATATCGGAATAATACAGAACCACCTTCCTTACTTTCTGTCATCAACAGAATTTGGTTTACAGTATAGAAGACATTTCTAGCATCATTCATAACATCCAGTGGTGAAAGTGGGTGTGTATACAGTGGTATGTCATACTGCCACTTCTCCTGCTGCCTCCATTGTAAAACTATCAAAATTCCATTCACTTACATTTGCATTACACTTATCATACCGCCACTTCTACATTTCCATTTCAACCACTGATAATACCTTAAAAAAATTCACATGCACACTCTAGGCCCATTCCTCTGCTACAAGATTAAATCAACCTACCTTACATATATTTACTCCATTAATGACTGCCACCTCAACTATATTAACCTCCTACTAAGCCCCCCTCATACACCTTTCCTTTCAATGTAAGCAGAGACACGCATTATATTTTTGAACTTTGTTTTGTTATCATAAATCTTCTCTATTTAATATAGTATGAATAATGTACAATAACTATCAACCCCCCTTCTCCCTTTCTGTACCTCCTTTGCTTTCTTGTTGTTTACCCTGTTGGCAAAAAAACAATTGAGTTATCCTTTTCATTCATGTCTTTATGTTGTACCTGAAAAATCAATAACACCTTTATTTATTGGAAACTTTAAATGTTCTGAATTATACAACATTCCCAGAAATATCCAGCCACAGAAAATAGAAAGGTCTCTATCTGCCAAAACACTAACATTCTAAGTTCCAATAAAGACTCTCTGTTAACTGGAGGATCAAAGTGAGCTGTACTGTGTGCAATGTACCTTTATGGAGGGCTTACTGGAAGCCAAAGAATGAGGTACAGCTGGTTTATAAAACAAAAACAAACAAACAAAAAACAATTAAGAATACACTGGAGAGCATGGTTGAAATACTACCTAAATGTTGTAAATCACTAGTTAAAAAATAAATAATCTGGAAACAATAATTTGTCTGCCATTTTTCTCTATTTCTAAATTGAAAGGGTATGTAAGAAAAGCAGAAAAGGTTGTACAATTTCTCCAATTCATTCAAAGCTAAATCACAAAAAAGGATGATAATCAAAAACTCTGCATGGCAAAGACTTTATAATTCTTCAGCACTAGCTGAATTTACTGATTATTAAGCGAATAACAGCAACACTGAGATACTTGTTGGAAACCTCTGTTCATGTCCCTCAGGCTTTGCTCCTTGTGACTGTGGACAAGTAGGTTTTTCTCTCTGTGGCCAATGTACTAACATTAGAGTGAGTGCTCCAACAGACAAAACAGGGCGTGAAATGTTATGTGAACTTCTCAAGTGTACAATTGTTGTCCTTAAAAAAGCTGTTTTAAGTTAATAAATTCATCCTTGAAATATGTTATATTATAAAGCATTTAACATAAAACATTAACCTACCTGCTTGTCTCTATTTCTGAGCTAAAGATACTTTTGGTTTTACCTTACTTTTGTATGGCTTGGCAGGAAAAACTATCACCTCATTACCCCTTACGAGCTCCACCGTCACCCCTTACCAGCTCCACCGTCACCCCTTACCAGCTGCACCGTCACCCCTTACCAGCTCCACCATCACCCCTTACCAGATCCACCGTCACCCCTTACCAGCTCCATCGTCACCCCTTACCAGACCCACCGTCACCCCTTACCAGACCCACCATCACCCCTTACCAGATCCACCATCACCCCTTACCAGCTGCACCGTCACCCCTTACCAGCTGCACCGTCACCCCTTACCAGCTCCACCGTCACCCCTTACCAGCTGCACCGTCACCCCTTACCAGCTCCATCGTCACCCCTTACCAGACCCACCGTCACTCCTTACCAGACCCACTGTCACCCCTTACCAGATCCACCATCACCCCTTACCAGCTGCACCGTCATCCCTTACCAGCTCCACCGTCACCCCTTACCAGCTCCACCGTCACCCCTTACCAGCTGCACCGTCACCCCTTACCAGCTCCACCGTCACCCCTTACCAGATCCACCGTCACCCCTTACAAGCTCCATCGTCACCCCTTACCAGACCCACCGTCACCCCTTACCAGACCCACCGTCTACCCTTACCAGATCCACCATCACCCCTTACCAGCTGCACCGTCACCCCTTACCAGCTGCATCATCACCCCTTACCAGCTCCACCGTCACCCCTTACCAGTAAATTTGGGTAAGTCTCTGCATTTTAAATGAGTGTTATATATAGCAACTAAACCTGACAGTAAAGCAGAAATGAGCTGGAGGCAGCTGGTGAAGGGTCATGTGGCCCTAGGGCTGCCTGCAGCCAACCACTGCCCTAGGACATTCAAACATGATGTTATTCGCTGTATCACATAGTAAAATGGATGGTGTGCTTAAAATCTAAAGGATTTTTTTTTATTACCAAATTCAATTTTTATTAACACAACATAAAAGTTAAATAGTATGATTCAGTGCAGTGTTCTCCCCAGAAAATTTTGCCAGCATGGTGGCAATAAGAAGCAGCAGGGTGGGCGTAGTTTTAATGCTTTGCAATAATAATAAAAAATGTTGGAAGCTTTTGCCCACACCTGCCAGGACTGGTCAGACTGGTGGTCAGTGGTCTAACACACTGCTGGCTGTAGTGCTCACATAGTGCCTGTTCTAATAGGACAAACAATGTTTTATACTATTGTAAAAGGACTCTGTTGGGCTCCAAGAGCCGGGTGACAAGTAAAAAGAGCCGGGTGGAGCACCCGGGAAATAGGTGCTGGGGAGAACACTACAGTGTATTTCTCCATAAGTTAATATTCAGTGTAACTCTGCAGAAGGTATTTTTAGTACGCATGACACAATGTTGGATTTATTAAGCAATGGTAATAAATAGGAATCTGTTTATAATTCTCCCACATCTCTATGGTCACAGCAGTATATTCTGGATGGCTTTTATGTTTTAATTGAGGTCAGTGGAAGAAGCGGTCTTACCTTGCAATTCCAAACCTTTCTTAGTGTACACTGTGGCTATCAAAATTATTCTCTCACGTTTGTGTAAATAATTACATGTGCTCAACACAAACTATTTTGTAATGTCAAATAGAAAGAAACCAAAAGACACAATATTTGCATAAATTACATAAATATTAACCCTTCTTTGTCTAATACTTTTAGCTGCAATAATAGTTACAAGTCTATTTGGGTAAGTCTCTGCCAGCTTTACACATTTGGGTATTGCTATTTTAGCCACTTTTGCAATATTACATGAGTTCTATCAGGTTGGATAATGACAATTTTCAAATCATTCCACAGACTCTCCATGAGATTGAGGTCTGGCCACTCCAATGTGGCATTTACGCTTATGTTCATTGTCCTGTTGTAATATAAATATTCTCCCAAATGCTAGCTGTCTTAAACACTGTTTTCCCTTAAGATTTATCTAGAATTAACCACCATGTTGAAAAATTGTCCAGTCTGTGAAGCAGGAACCATCTCCATAGTATTATGCTATTATACCATTTTTCACAGTAATGGTATTGATTTGATTCCCCGTGTTAAGTTTGAGACAAACATAGCGCCTACAGTTGAGGCCAAAACTTGTGTTTCAACAGAGCAGATCCTTGCAGATTTCTTTTATTTTAGCAGATTTGTCAAGTGCCCTAGGTATTGCTGTTCCATGGAACGTTTCTCCCATCTCTGCCATGGAAGACTGTAATGTTAGGCCTTTTGGTGGCTTCCATAACAAGTGTCCTTCTTGCAGAGATGCTCAGTTTTGGATCATTCTCCTGGTTGGTGCTTTTTAATAACCTATTCTTGAATTAGCCTGGAATGTTTTTTGAACTTCATGGGGCAGCACAGTGGCCTAGTGGTTAGCACTTCTGCCTCACAGCACTGGGGTCATGAGTTCGATTCCCAACCATGGCCTTATCTGTGTGGAGTTTGTATGTTCTCCCAGTGTTTGCATGGGTTTCCTCTGGGTGCTCCAGCTTCCTCCCACACTCCAAAAACATACTGGTAGGTTAATTAACTGCTATCAAAATTGACCCTAGTCTCTCCCTGTCCGTCTGTCTGTCTGTGTGTGAGTGTGTCTATATTAGGGAATTTAGACTGTAAGCTCCAATAAGGCAGGGACTGATGTGAATGAGTTCTCTGTACAGCGCTGCAGAATTAGTGGCGCTATATAAATAAATGATGATGATGATGATGCAGCTCGTTTAGAAATGCTCTAACCAACTGTGGGACCTTTAACATCCAAGACTATTTATTTTTAAATCAACTGAAATACTTTAATTGTACACAGATGGACTCAAATCAAGTAATTATGAGACCCCAAATACAACTGATTGCACCAGGGGTTTATTGAGGTTCATCTTCGCAAAAGGGGGAGGAATCAATAGTTTGTTTTTTTATTTGTAACTAATTGAGAAAAGTCTTGTTGTTTTGTTTATTTGACATGCAGAATATTTTGTGTTGCTAATTGGTAAGAATTTTAAAAAAATCCATTGAAATAACATGATGTAAGAAAACAAAATGTGGAAAATGCCAAGGGAGGCGAGTACTTTTTAGAACCACTGTACCTGAGCAGATGTCATTTTTTAAACTTTAGATTTGGAAGAATAAAGATATTAATCTAACCATTCAATTCTTGGTGGGGAAAAACATCTGTGTGTAATTCTTAGGAGACAAAGTCAGTTTGGATAAAACCTGGGGGCTTGTTTTTATTTAGATCTGCAGCATCACATTATGTTTACAGAGGTGACTGTAAAAGAAAGATATGCCTTGTGTAAACTGTTCTGAGAGCCTAGAGGAGCCCTGCTGGAAGATGGCAATTTAGGGTGTAACCAGATGTTGTCTGAAAGGACACTGTCGAAATCATCATTCTTTAAATATTGTGTTTGAAACTCAAATAGAACAACAATAATGTAATTCAAATTTGTTTTTCTTGACTGCCTTAAACATATTACAGATATTGGCAATGAATATGAATGTGTGCAATGAAAATCGTTTCAGATACATTTCAAATTAATAATTATGGTTTAACTGTAATATCAAATATAAGTGTTTGTCCTATAGTACACAATGTTCATTGGTTGCATATTACACAAGCAAAATTTGATTCTATTTAGTTCTCTGAATTATTTGTATAAGTTATATGAATTTGTGGTCTTGAAATGAGGTCCTTTGAATTGTGAATTCAACCACGGTGGCTCAGTGGTTAGCACTTCTGCCTCACAGCACTGCGGTCACGAGTTCAATTCCCGACCATGGCCTTTTCTGTGTGGAGTTTGTATGTTCTCCTCGTGTTTGCGTGGATTTCCTCCGGGTGCTCCGGTTTCCTCCCACACTCCAAAAACATACTGGTAGGTTAATTGGCTGCTATAAAAATTGACCCTAATCTCTCTTTCTCTCTCTGCTTGTGTGTGTGTTAGGGAATTAAGACTGTAAGCTCCAATGGGGCAGGGACTGATGTGAGTAAGTTCTCTGTACAGCGCTGTGGAATCAGGGGCACTATATAAATAAATGGTGATGATGATTGTGAATGCAAAAAAACAATGCAAGTACATAACTGTGACTGAATGAAAATAGAAATGAACACACATGCATGCACCTGAGAATATACCAGCCATGTGAGTCCATTCACATAAACCTATTGGTAGAGTACACAGATCATCTCATACACAGAAACCAGGAACATCAACCAAAATGGATTTTGTTTTACTCTTTACTTTCTGAGCTCCTCAAGGCAATACCCTTCCTCCATTTCTGCATGCAGTTTTTTACAGAAACAGTTGACTATTTGACCTCTGCACACAGATCTTGCATGACATGAATCATTCTATACAATGTCCACAAGATTCCAAAAGAAGAATAAACCAACCATTAACTCATTCAAAACATTATGAAAATTATACTACATGTATGTACCTCAGAAGTGAATAATCCTGTTTAAAAGTGTAATAATGTGCCATCAAATTTAAATGCAACATGTCATAATTGCATTATCTTATGATTGTTGTTTATATGGCTACCATGTGGCAGAAAGTCTTGATAATAAACAGTGCATTCCATTTTGTGTCTGGCCTGCCTTTAGTTTCTCTTCATTCATTGAAATCCTTCAAAGTAAAACTGTTGACAGAGTTGCTAATAGTTTTCTTCCTTTCCAGAGCTGGAAATGAGGGACCGAGGGAAACTCAGCAATGCCTTGCAAGTGAACTCTAGACTCCAAGAAACACGAAGGCTTTAGATATTACATTTTCTTGCATGTGCACCAGAATATATTGCAAATGTGTTTTCTATCTAATTATTTTCAGTGAAGAAAAGACCAATTTCCATTCTACATGTACCCAAATCGCATTTAGGCTATGCCTTGACAATCGGGCTCTCCTTCTTTTTTCAAAAGGTATTAGTTCTTTTTTGTTCGAAGGCCTCATTTTCCACCTCAAAATCTGGTATTTGTAAAAGCACAAAAACATTGTATTCTTTAGAATCCATATTAAGTGAAGAGGTGGGCATTTAATAGTGTTCTAAGAGCAGGGGCGCACGGAGGATTTTTCAGGGGGGGTTTCCTCCACCCCGAAAAAAACAAACCCTAGAGACCTGCCGCACATGCGCCAGCACATGCGCGGCAGCTCCGTTTTGGCTGCAATGTAGTATACAGCAGCCGCGGCGCTGTCAAAGCGGTGCTGTATTTAGACAGCGCCGCGGCTGCTGTATACCACAGTGCCGATATGCAGGGCACTTTTTTAGGAGACCCAGAAACCCCCCCTGCGTGCGCCACTGAAGAGCGCATCTGAAACACTAAAGTGACTCAAATATGCTGCACACAAATGTCTGATGAAACACTGAATACAGGTGAGGACCAACCTTTAGCCGATGGTCAGCTGTTTGTTCAGAGATCATATGGCGTCATGCAAAGTAACAATGAACACTGATAACAACCATCATCAAGTAAAACAGCAAAAATGTGTCACTCAATGACAGCTTCCAAAGTCATTAATTAATTTATTAAATGTAAAATTGCTTGAAGAACCATAAAGATTTTACTCAAACTTTTCTCCCCCATAGTATTACCTAGAATGTGTTGTGTCTCAGAATCCTTTACCGAATGCTGACATCAACATCTTTGGACCATGTGCAAAAATTGGTTTTGCCACATACCCCATCTGCACTCTGTTTCATCTAAAATAACATATGTTTGCAAATGTACAGAAGGGTGCAGTAACCCATCAAAAATTACATTATATTATCTGCAGCTGGGTTTCCTAACCTTTGTGTCAGCATTTCCCCCTGTGTGATGGAAAATTATTAGCTACATCATAACGTCTGCTTATATGAAGTATACACTAATGTGTGGAAATTTCTTTAAAATAAACCCTAATTTGAGAAATATGGACAAAGCCATCCAGCATAGTGGCTTAGTGGTTAGCACTTCTGCCTCACAGCACTGGGTAATGAGTTCGATTTCCGACCATGGCTTTATCTGTATGGAGTTTGTTTGTTCAAAGCAATATATTTAATATCATCATGAGAACAACTATTAGAAGATGCCAGTTCTGTAGATCTCCTATTTACTGCTAAGGAGATGTGACATTTTTGGGTATGGAACTTCATGCACACCATCATAATCAGCTATTTATATAGCTCCACTAATTCCGCAATGATGTACAGAGAACTCACTCACATCAATCACTGCCCAATAGATTATGTTTAATGTCATCTGTATTCTCTAAACCCCGATTTGGACAGAGGGGCACGCAGGGGGGGATTCTGGGTCTCCAGAAACCCCTCCCCTCCGCTAAGTAAGTGCCCCACATAGCGGCACTGTACTATACAGCAGCGCCGCGGACGCTTCTTTGACAGCGCCGCGGCTGCTGTATAGTACAGAGCTGTCGAAACGGGTTTTTGGGGTTTTTTTTGGGGTGGGGGGAACCCGCCCTCCTAACAATCCTGCGTGCGCCCCTGTTGGCCTCATATTCACTTGCATCAATTGCATGCATCTTACTAGTTTTAGTGGGTATGACTCTATAAGTAATAGAAATAAGTAATAAGTATTTCTAGTGCACCCCCCCCCCCCATATCCACTAGTCCCAATAGCAGCATTGCGGGAGTGTTCTGGTTTTAGATTACTTAGCTCAATTCACAGGCTGGGAGCCAATAAAGTTTCTGGCCAGAAGAACAGGTGTCACTCTCCTTTGTCTACTAGCTATTGCAGAGATCTGGATTGTATAACAATATAAGGGTAAAGCAAAAGGCATGTAAGACAGTCCAATCCCTGATTGGAGCATAGCCACATTTCCATACAATACAGCATTAATGGTAATCTGCCTGCTTTCCGTTTCCTTTTATTTATTTATTGCATGTTTCAGAAGTGTGCCATTCTCAAGCTGGGTACACACTACAGGTTTTTCACTCGATCATCATGCCGACCACACACGATAAACAACTGTAATGTCCAATATTGCATTAGTGTGTACGTTCCAACAATCATGTTTTATCGCACCAAAGCACATTGCATCGTTTGATTTGACTTTATAAACTGACTAAATATCACTATGAACGATGTCGGGCAAATTCTGCAGTGTGTATGCAGCAGTGTAGACAGATCTCCATAAAGGTTACAGAGTCATAATCTTTTCAGTAGATGGTTATGACAGATGAAGTGCACAGATCTGAAGGTAAATCGTGTAAAACGTGTATATTGTGTACACATGAATCTGCATGCTGATCAGGACTTTCAGTCATTGGTAAAATGGTTAAAGATATTGCATCGGGAAAAACTTTCTGCAGTGTGTACCCAGCTTTACTTCGTTTTTATGTATAAACCATACTTGCCAACTCTCCTGGAATGTCCGGGAGACTCCCGCATTTTGCAAGAGTCTCACAGACTCCTGGGAGAGTGTGGCTATCTCCCGGATTTGCCCACTCCCTAGTTTAGATCCAATTAGATAAAAAACGCCGCGATTCACCAGGAATCGTGGTGTTTGGCCTGACCCTGCTGTAAAATGACGCGTCATTACGTCACGGGGCGTGTCCAAAATTATGCGATTTTTGGAGCCCCGCCCCTCCATCACGCCCCCCTTCCCCTGGCAGGCTCCCGGATTTGATTGTCTAAATCCGATTTATGTACCTTTAGAAAATAGTGAGCTTAAGAATCTGCTATCTTCTATTCATGGTGAATGGTCTGTTTTTTTTCAATATTGGTGACTTGATAGCTGTATTTCAGTGTGCAATTACTGGTATTAACTAACAAAGTCATATATAGCAACCAGAAGCAGCTAATCTATGTGTGATCACATCTGCTTGTATGAGGTATCATTGGCTGGCCAGAATATAAAGCCGCCTGCGATATGGATGTTCAGCCTGTACAAAATGACAATCTCATCTGACTGTCTGGATAGTGAACAGGCTGAAAACCTCTATGAAACCATGTGTGGCCAGTTTAGTTATGTGTAAGCTACAATTTCTTGTAGGTGTGTCAGTGTTGAAGAGGATATTACAGTACACATTCATACCTGTGCCATTAAACTAGCTTCAACAGGTTTAAGGAAAACAGAGACACAATGTGCTACTGTTCAATACTGCCAGTAGTAGAACATAAAGACCACTTAACTCAAATTGAAGTCATGAAGTCCATATTTAGTTACAGATTATAAGAAGCAGAGAAAACAGTGCCCATTCACTATATCAGCCAGAAAAACACATGCACACTGCCATCAACAATTAAACACACACTGGATTAAAGCTTTTCACATACGGTCAGTGTTTGTTGCTTACTAATTATTTCTTCACATCAAAAAAAAACTGTCATCACTTTGGCTACCTAAGTTTGGGTCATAATTTAGAAAAACTGCAAAAGGACCTAAAAGACCTCAATTAACTTTGTAACTGTAGACATCATGACCCAAGACTTTACCAGTGTACTTAACACTGCCACATTGTATGAGGACTCCTGCTTTAATGCGCTCTGGATGCTAATCTTCAACAAATTGAATTAACAGGATTATCATAAATAAACAGAAATGTCACTAACTCTGTAATAATTTTATACTTGCTGCCTGCATCTAAGAGGCCCTTCACTGTGTTTTTCTCTACTTAAAAATTACAATTGAGTTTTGTGAAGCATTGCTGGGTCGCATTTGGGGAAGAGTCTGCAGTTAATATTATGGACATTAAAACATTTTGACCCTTGTGATTAATTTGATGTACTTTTTAAGAACAGCCTTGGTATATGGTATCTTTGATGAAATGCTCATACCCAAAAACCTACTTCTTCATTGAAAATATTGACACCACTTCCATAAGGGCAAAACATAAGAAAACTATGGAGTAGGTCAAGGTAGTGGATGGTGGAAGTATTTTTCAACTTATATTTACTGACTTTATTTGTCCAGTTTTCCACTTCCCCTTCTTCTGTATGGCTATGGAAAATATAATTAAGTAGCTTGAAGATAATGTATTAGTAATTGTTAGTGGCCCTAACCCAGTTAAACATTACTTATTTAATTACTAACACATAATAACTTGTGAAAAAATAGGGGGCTCCTCTGTGCCCCCTTTCACCCAGGAGCGAGTATTTAATAGGGTACACACTCTATGCACACACCTCTCTCTTGGGTCATCTTCTCTGACAGATCACAGCAGGAGAGTTGTTCGACATAGAGGAAGGGAAGCCAGCCTGGCAGAGAGCATTGCGTATGCTGACATTGCGCATGCCCAACTCGGTTATAATGATGTACTATACTTTCGTGTGCTTCTGGCAAATTACAAGAATTGGACTTTGTCGTCCGGTGGGTAGAGAGAGAAACGACTTTCTGCGCAGCATACGTAATGGAAATCTACCCCCTGCTGTACCAAGGCCCTACACAACATGACGCAGCTCCACTATGGCCGGCTGTTAAAGGGCTAAAGGGTGTGGAGAAAAGATCAATGTAATTATCACTGAAATTCTGTAGTGTTAGGTCTGTTTCCTAGAATTCAGACACCTCATGCACATAGTGTAAGTAGTAAGGAAACTATTCTGTAACTTTAATACTGTATTTGACACACAGGGGTAGCCTTTAATGGACTGAGAAAATTGCACCAGTTTTCGTCTTTAAAACATTTTGGAAATTTACAGTCTGAAATTAAATACCATAATTCTTCCACACCTATTACTTTTATTTAGTATTGTCCCAAGAGAAAAATAAGGCTAAATTAATTTAAAAGAACTGCACACCTGATTTTTTTTTATTTTACTCTTCGCAAATAAAACATCCTGATAAATTTATGGGTTCGTGATCTGTATTACAATTCCTTTAATATATAACTAACACATATCCAGCATTATTGATGCTCTCATGTGCTTAAGCTTCATTTTCACAAACAAGATAATGTACTGAAATCTTAATATCCTTTCATGTTTAACTTTGTATCCTAGCTTATATATATTGTGAATGATAAAATAATGTACAAGTATGACTGAGGTTCTTGCCAAACCACACTACTATTGCAACCTGCTGTTTTATCTTGGCATTTTTTGAGGTTCCCACGGCATTAAATATACACTTATAGTAGCTGATGGAAGACCTTCCCACCCATATATAATTTATATTTAACAAGAAGTATATTTAGCTATTAATCGCAGTACAAGATGTTTTGAACAAGTAAAATATTCTGTAGGACTAAAAAAAATAGTAAAAAAAACCAAAGGAAGGATTATATGTGTACGTATACCAATCAGCCACAACATTAACCCACTTTCCTAATATTGTGTAGGTCCCCCTTGTACCGCAAAAACAGCTCTGACTCGATAAGGCATGGACTTCACAAGACTTCTGAAGATGGTATCTGACACCAAGACATTAGCAGCAGATCCTTTAAGTCCTTTAAGTTGAGAGGTGAGGCCTCCATGGCTTGGACTTGCTCTTCCAGCACATCCTACAGATGATCAATTGGACTGAGATCTGTGAAATTTGGAGGTCAACACTTTTGTCATGTTCCTATTCCTCAACAATTTTTGAAGTGTGGCAGGGCATATTATCCTGCAGAAAGAGGCCACTGCCATCAAGGAATACCGTTAACATTAAGGGGTGTGTTTCATCTGCCACAAAGTTTAGGTAGGCGGTACGTATTAAAGTAACATCCAAATTAATTTCAGGACCCAAGGTTTCCCAGCAGATTGCCAAAAGCATCACGCTGCCTCTGCTGGCCTGCCTTCTTCCCATAGAGCATATTGGTAACATCTGTTCACCAAGTAAACGATGTACACACACCCGGTGTCCACATAATGTTAAAGAAAACATGATTCATTAGACCAGGCCACCTTCTTCCATTGCTCCATGGTCCATGTGCCCATTATAGGTGCTTTAAGCAGTGGACTGGGGGTGGCATGGGCACTCTGACCAGTCTGCGGCTATACAGCCCCATACGCAGCAAGTTGCAATGCACTGTGTGTTCTGACACCTTTCTATCATAGTCAGCATTTACTTTTTCATCAATTTTGGCTACAGAAACTCTTCTATGGATTGGACCAGATAAGCTAGCCTTCACTCCCCACGTGCATCAATGAGCCTTGGGCACCCATGACCCTGGTACCGGCTCACCAGTTGTCCTTCTTTGGACCACTTTGGTAGGTACTAACCACTGCATACCAGGAATACCCTTCAAGACCTGCAGTTTTGGAGATGCTCTGACCCAGTCACCTAGCCATCACAATTTGGCCCATGTCAAAATCATTCAGATCCTTATGCTTTTCAATTTTAACTGCTTCCAACACATCAACCTCAAGAACTGATTGTTCACTTGCTGTCTGATATATCCAGGTGCCATTGTAATAAGATAAAACTGTGCTGAAAAAATAATACTAATGGTGTGAAATACATTCTTTACTTACAGGTCTTATATTAACAGATATGGAAATTGGAAAATGGATTATCAGCAAGTAACCCATTAAGGCACATTTATGTATGTTGAAAATAAACATTTATTAATTTAAATTGGGTTCTTTGTGCAGAATTATACTGTGCCTATGTGCTGCACTGAACATTCATAGCAAAATTAAAACATTTAAAAATAAGTGTATAGTTCATTTTTCTTCTAAATGGTGTGTGAAGAAGAATCAAACTATTCTTTGGGCTGGGAAAAGAGATGCATACCAAGCTGCAATTCTGCAATGCTACATGGGTGACAATTGTGATCATTTTAATTCAGTCATGTCCCCACATCTAAGCTTGTATGTCCAGGGAGGGACCTGATGAATGGAGACCTAAAACTGCCATACACAGGATTTGAAGCAGGGCATCAGGACTCCATTCAAAATGTTTAAAGTTAATTTCAATAAAAGGTGCATATTAGGTGTGTGTTAAGCTCAGTTCTGGGGAAGCACTACATTCTGTAAGATGACGAGCATGATGTAATTCTAACCTGCATACCTCACTTACTTCCTTTTATATCATTTATTTCATTATGACAATGTAATTACTGTAAACACATATAGGGGCATATTCAATTCTTTTGAATTCCCGCGGTGTTAAAACTATTGCCGTTATTACGGTAACAGTAAGCTGGATTTCAGCTCGCGGCTCAGGGAGCTGCGAGCTGAAATCCAGCGAGAAAACTACCGTAATAATGGTATTTACGTGCACTATTATCATAATAACGGTAATAGTGCACGCGCCACGAGATTTTTGGCGTTTTCGCCAACAATTGAATATGCCCCATAGTATTTGTTTAATATTGACTTTATATTGAGTATATGTTACAAGAAAATTCTGAACGTAACATTTTGGGTCTCTATATGTTAAGTAACATTGTTTTTTTTTATGTGCCTGTTCATTTAAGTATCCGTACAAAGGGAGCAAAGTATAATAACATCCAAAGCATCAACTTTATCCTGGCAGAATGAAGAATAATGAATGGCAATCATGTGCCCTCCACTGACAGTCCTAAGAGATATTATACCACATGCTTTGGATAAAATAACATTTCAATTCTAACAAATACCAGATATAATTAAATTCTGATACCACAAGAGAGCAATGAAACAAATGAAAAACATAAATTTCTTATGTCATTTAAATTATTGGCCATATTTGGATAATTCAATGGTTGAACAAATGAAAATGAAATATTATAACACTTACAGTTTGTAATAAAGGAAAGGTCAGGTGTAAAAATATCCGGCGCAGGTAAATACTGTAATTTACTGAAATCAACTACATTACAAACCTCAAGTCATAATGTTTAAATACCAGAATAGCATACCAAATTTAAGTGTATGTTCCATGATTTATTGATGGGTTCTGACATGTTTACTAATACTGTACAATGAAGTTGACTACTGTGAAAAGCAATTTCAAAAGGGGCACAAATACAGGTAATAGTCAAATAATATTCTCGCCCTGCTCCTTCACATAGCTGCTGCTGACATATCCCAATCCTGGGACATGTGCAAACGCCACTACCTGCTCATGTTCCTCGTTCCATCCCAAAAGTCTCCATCCACCTCCAATCCCCCAAACCTTATCTACGTATCGCTACTTCCCTCCCTCTCCATTTTCTGTGCACTTTGGAACATGAGATCTGCTTGTAAAAAACTCACATCTAACCATAATCATCATTCCAAAACCCTTTAAAATCAGCCTCTTTGCCTTTATAAAAATCTGACTTACCACCCTCCACACGATCCATTTATTTTCTTCTCTCCACCTTAGTGTTGCTGTAATTTAACCATTCCCCGCCTCCCCAGGGTTCAGTTTCCTAATTCCTAGACAACTTTATTGGTTGAATCATCAATTTTCTATTCTTTGACATGTGTACTCTATTAGGTGATTTCAACATCCCCATTGACAACCCCACTGTCTATGCTGCCACAGAACTTCTTTCACTCATTTCTCATCAACTCTTTCCAATCTGGCATTTCCCTCACCCTTCTAACCCAGCTTTAATTCATCTTAAATGACTGATCTACCGGCCTCGCTGTTCCACATCTGCCGCAACACTTTTCAAATCCTACACTTCCCATATCTTCCAGAATTCAATTCAAATTACTCAACCTCACCTACAAAACCCACAGCTTCATACATCACAGATCTCATCCCAAAACACTTCCACTTTCGCTCTCTTAGATCTACATCTGACTTGCGCCCTGCCTCATCTCTGGTAACCACCTCTCATTCCAGCCAACAAGACTTCTCACGTGCTGCTCCCCACTTATGGTATTCCCAACCAAGCCTGCTCTCCCACAGCCATTTAATCTTCAAATGCTCTCTGAAAACCCATCACTTAAGTAGAGCTCATACTACCATATAAAATCCTACCCATACTGACAGGGCCGCCATCAGGGGGGTACAGAAGGTACTGTTGTACCGGGCCCGGGCTCACCAGGGGGCCCGGTACAACAGCGCAACACAAACTTACCTGGGGGCCCGCTGTCTTGCAGTCCGCTGATCTCCGCTACTCTACGCTGATGTCTTCAGCCTGGCTGTCACGTGACAGCCAGGCACCAGAATGCGATCGCAGGGGTGGAGGAATCATTCGCCTGCGATCATGTGATCTGGCTGTCACGGAGACAGCCAGGCTAAAGACATCAGCGCAGAGTAGCGGAGACCAGCAGACTGCAAGACAGCAGGCCCCCAGGTAAGTTTGTGTTGCGCCGTTGCTCATGGGGGGGGGCGCTCATCGGGCGGGGGGGGCTGCCGTACTGGGCCCCATGATTTCTGACGGTGGCCCTGCATACTGAATAACCCTTACAGCTGTCCTAATCTCCACTCTGAACCACACTTTTTTGTCTTGTTTCGGCTGTACTTTTTCCAATTAGAATGTAAGCTCTCTCACAAGAAGGGCCCTCCCTACCCTTTGTTTTCATGTCAGCATTTATTTTATCTACCTTGTATGTCCCTCTTTTATGTATGGCCTGATTTGCTCACTGTCTGATACAGCAGAGCACTATGGCGACTTATAAATCAGTGATGTTGCACAATTGACCAATACATAACCTCAAATATGGGGACCAAGTAAATGTACTTTCATACACAAATTTAACTTGTTATTATTGTTATCATTGATTTCTAAGGCGCCACAGTGCTCCGCAGCACCATACATTAGTGAAAACAGTACATACATAAAACAGGGACATACAAGGTAGACAAAATAAACGCAGACATGAAAACAAAGTGTATGGAGGACCCTGCTCAATAGAGAGCTTACATTCTAAGTGGAAGAAGACACAGCTGAAACAAGAGGAGCAAATGTGGTTCAGAGTGGAGATTGGGAGAGTTGTGAGGGTGCATTAGTGTGAATAATGTTATCAGGGATAAGGTCACCTCTAAAGATTTAAAGGGGAGCAAAATTTTGCATCAACTAATGTGATGTGTTGGGTGGAGCGAGAGTGTTTTGGGCAAAGTACTGAGTAGGTGCCGTGGTGCGTTTATTTTTACAGAGCAGTGCAAAAAAGAGATTTTCATTTTGCGGCACGAGATAGATGAAATTAAATAAACGGTTACAGTGAAAGGCAAATAAAAAAATTAATTCCAGTAAAGAACAACTTAGTGCAAAAAAAGCACAAAACAAATGGCATGGCCTTCTGAGATGAAAAAATTTGTCACGCCTTCCAGGCAGAGAAAGGGTTCATATTAAGTGGATGCTGAAAAAACAAATGGCAACCAGAAAGATAAAGCAATGGATTTAATAATAGAGGCAGGAGGGCACTGCCTAAAAGTTAAAGTCATCTGCAAGGGTGAAATCCCTATTTGTTCTCATAAATCATTTATACAGATACTCTGTTCTGCTCCCTTACTCGCAATAACCTCAACCACTGTTCAGAGGTTGAATTTTTTGTACAAAACAAATCAGACATTGACAGTCATTAGCAAATTTGGGAAAAATATATAAAAATAAAAAATGTACCTTGCTAGGGTATTTTTTTATCTCTACCTTATGACATGATCCTACAAGCTGTATTTGCAGAGCAGCACATTGATGAGGTTGATTGTGGCATGAGCAAATGTTTTCTCAGAGTGATGGGCAGGTGATGGGCAGACCATATGCAAATACAGATATGAGATTTCATTTTGCATGAAATATTGTAATGAGCTAGAAGAAATGGAGATGGAAGCACTGTCAATTTGAAGCTCTCTACTGCAATTCTACCACCTTGGACATCAACCTGCTTCAACTTTCTTTTGCGCCAAAAACGTAAATATAAAATGACATTTTGACATAATGGCCCTTGAATGAACTATATAAAAAAAAACATAAATGCTGTTCAAAACTTGGTGGCACAGTGGCTTTCACTGCTGCCCTAGAGCGATGAGGTCATGGAGTCTGTATGTTCTCCCATGTGTGTCCTTCTGGGGCTCCAACTACACCAATCCAAAAACATACGGATAGTTTAATTGGCTGCAGACAAACTGGACCCTGGTATGTGAGCGATAGGAAATGTAGATTGTAAGCTCCAATGGGGCATGAGCAGATATAAATAATTCCATATTCGCTGTACACTGCTGTACAATATGGAGGTGCTAAATAATTTTACAATAATATTAATATTCAAATGAACGAAGATGGGCATTATCAAATGTAACAGCAGGCAGTTTGATAAAAACACACCTTAAAATGCAGGATAGGGAGATGAATAATTAGCAACATTCCTGATTTTGAAATTGGGACATTTTAGGTCAAACTATGTCTCCAAACACAAGACTGGCCCCTATATTGTAACGCCCCCGAACCTCCACCACACTTTGACCATGCAAATCATGGCTGGGAAATATAAATTGGGATAATTGAGTGTAAAGACATGCATCTAGCATTGAAATTTTGGGCAAATAAGCATAAAGGTGTCTAAAATTGCTATATGCATCTGTATTTTTATACACTATTATTATATTACCACGTATCTGTCATGTGCAAGGAATCAGAGTATGCAACAGCCCTTCTACTGCTAGATGCAGCAACTGAAATGGACCCTTGCAATTGGAACACAAAAAAAAAATATTTGTGTTAGAGTAATGTAGACAGAAACCACTAATTTAGACTTTTGTAAGAATAAAAAATAGCATTTATAATTCCATACAGTTTGTCAAAATCTGCTGCCTGAAACAGCTGCTTCAGTTAGCTTTGTGTTAGGCTCAGGCAGTCGTACATCAGGGACACTTGAGAAGTGTCTCTTGCCTGTGGCTTCAATCTTCACCTGTAGTATGTGCTAACTTCATCTTGATGCAGCTGAATTAATTATAGGCAGTGATGACTTAAGAGTGACTTATGAAATAAGGTTTCCTAGATGGGTTTGTGACAATAGCATTTTCATATATGTTCAATTGATTTAAAGCTCCTTTACAGACAAAACATTCTTTAAGTTTATGCAAACAATTGTATTTTGTACATATCTGAAACTGATACAAATCAGATCTATTAATATTTCAATATTAATATTGCTTTAGGCTTCTTACACACCATGCGTAAAAGGTATTTGTGGTGCGTCGTACTGAGAGTGCTTTCAAAATGCTGCAAATGCCCAGAAAATTAGGGTTCACTCTAAATGCACAGATGTGAAGGGTCCCCCCTGGTGGCCAAAGCTGCAATTACAAGCGGTCCTCATTAGCCTGGCTAGCTGGAGGGTAGGGGCAAACAATAACAGAGTACCCCTCCGGATACATGGGTATTTAACACAGAGCTACATCTGTGTGAACCCTAGTGTGTTACTGCAGTGCTATACAAATGGAATTGGGTGCCAGGCCATCTCAGTTCAAACATGCAATATTAACTTTATTTCACTCCTCTTCTTCCGGCACATAAAACGTATCGTTTGCAAGGGTGGAGATAGATATATATCTATATATATATATATATATATATATATATATATATATATATATATATACACAAGTTAACCTGTGCATGATACTCATGCATTCTAGTCAAATCAAGCTACTTAAGGTGTTAAAAAGGTTCTTGTCATGCATTTGGGCCTAGCCCAGGCCTCCTCAGGGGAAGAGCGTTACTTCCCGATGCAAGCTCCCTTTTTTAACATGGTTTTGTCCACATGTCACCACCTCATCATTTTTCTCCATCACCTCATCCTTCATCTTCATCGCCACATCCTTCATCAAGCTACTTAAGGTGTTAAAAACTCCCCACTGTCACCCCCGGCAACCAGCAACCACTTCCAACTGTCACTTCTCCTTCAAGAAATATATAGGTCAGTGTATAACTCTGCCCAGCAGGTGGCACTGCAGCTTGGTTTTTTTTATTTCCACACACGCCACTAGGCATTTATATATATATATATATATATATATATATATATATATATATATATATACATACACACACACACACACACACACACACATATATAAAGCAGAAAGAGTGAGCAGAAAAAGGGGTCTCCATCCTCCTCATACTACTTGTGGTGTAAGATATTTCTCGCTGTTGGTGGGGACCCCCTTGCTGATCACACTTGCAGGGCTTTACTCATCTGTACCTTGTAAATGGTCCCTGCGGCTGACTTTATAGACACTGTTCCCCCATGTGGGGCTCACATAGCCAGAGCTGGGGCTTTTGCACCATGCGGCCAAATTCCAATCCCTTCTAGAGACGTGGCTGTTCACCAGCGCCCTCCTGTGTGTGAGGCAGTAGCCTCACTACACTGAACATCCCCCTGGTGACCTTGCCTGCCATCTCTGGAGGGCAGGGCCAAGACCGCGTATTGCTACAGGCCTTACATAGACATTTGTAAAAATGGGGCAGTGTTATCATGTGAGACTCCTTTCCCAAAAATGCTCCCTCATTTCCCAAAAATGCAGGACATGTCCACAATGTCAACATTTGCCAAAAGTTCAAAGAATCCTAATTTTCTGAGCATTGGCAGGGAATTAAAAGCATTCTCTGTCACATGCCATGGATGCTTTATCAGTGCCCAATGTGTACAAAGCCGTAATCTGAAACAGAATTCCATGTTTGTCTCTTCTTTAGAGAGGGGATTGCTGAATGCCTAAGTAAATGATGCATTATCCTGCTAATAACAGAACTGTAGCTCAGAGCGTCTTGTAAACCACAGTATTTATCTCTATATGTGCTGCATTCTTTTATTTTTTTTCCACTAAAGGATGACTATGGAGCAGACTTTTTCCCTAGTGCTGTGACATTTAAACATTCGAGCACAGAGGGAGAGGAACAGTTTCCTATCTTCTCTTTCTACACAAACTTACAATGTAAACATCAATATAGGTAAAAATGCTTCACTTCCATGCCCTGCCTACTTCTAAAACCAATATTAAGATTTGTATACTTAGTTTGATTTCATGCACAGATATTTTAGGGACACATTTTCCCCAGTAAAGCACCTTCAACTTAACTAGACTTAATAAGATGTTTTAAATCCAACAAATAAAAAACCCTATATGCATACTTGCCAACTCTCCTGGAATGTCCGGGAGACTCCCGAATTCCTGGTAGGTCTCCCAGAATCCCGGAAGAGCTTGCAATTCTCCCACATCCTGCCCGCTTCCTAGTGAAATGGTTAGGATGGGTGCGAATTCCGGGTAGGTCTCCCAGAATCCCGGGAGAGCAGGCAATCCTCCCACATCCTGCCCACTTCCTAGTGAAATGATGCGAATTACAGGGATTTTGTCATGGGGTGGGGCCAAAATGATGCAATTGACCGCAGCCCGTCCCCTCCCGCCCTCCCACCGCGCCCCCCTATCCGGAGGGTCCCAACTAAAAGTAGGCAAATATGATATAAAGACAAAAGCATGTATTTAGAAATCATAGGGGGAATTCCCAAATCATGTGTCTGAATAAAAGAGAGTCAGCCTAACCTACAAAGAACTCTCAAGCCCACCCTTATTGCTTATAGACAATCATACTTCAAACTTCGGCTTTTTGCTCGTGGCCCAGGGAGCCGCGAACAAAACGCTGACACTGAAATGACTGTATTAACGGTAATTATGAGCACTATTACCGCAATATTGGTAATAGTACATAGTCGGCGTTACTTTTTACAGTAACGCGGCCAATTGAATTCCCCCCTGAGTGTTACAGTGTGAGTGGAAGTGGTTTTTATTAAAAAAAAAAGTTCCTTACATTGCGACAATGTTCTTCAGTAAAGTTGCTCATTTATGAAGAGAGCATATCTACTGAATGCAAAAGACTCGTTCATCCATTCAAAATGTATGTATGTTCTTCTGTATTTCATATGGGTATATCAAACTTTGTGGACATTGTTTACATTGTTACAATACTGTAAGGTCTTTTTTTCAAAGCATTCACCCTAATGATCTCCAATTGTTCCTTAGATATACTCTCTAGGGGCCTGATTCATTAGGATCATAAATTAAGAGGATATCTTATTTCAGTCTCCTGGACAAAACCATGTTACAATACAAGGGGTGCAAATGAGTGTTCTGTTTTGCACAAAAGTTAAATACTGACTGTTTTTTCATGTAGCACACAAATATCAACTTTAAATTTCAGTGTACAAATAAGCTATAAAGTATTTGTGTGCTACATGAAAAAACAGTCAGTATTTAACTTATGTGCAAAACAGAATACTAATTTGCACCCCTTGCATTGTAACATGGTTTGTCCAGGAGACTGAAATAAGATTCCTCTTCATTTAAGATCCTTAATAAATCAGGCCCTAGTAGAGTATTTCTAAGATTACTTAGGCCAGGCAAAACTCCATTCTGGCTGCTTTAGGCAGCATGGTGATGAACTGTAAGACACCCAGCTCCTGACATGTGATCATATAAATGTCAGTAGATTTGAACCATACAGCAAGAAAGCTATGCAGATCTGAAAACTGCTGTCGTTGGACCAAGGAGGTGACAGGACCCTTGTCTTTTGTCCCCATACATTCTCATGCTCTTTTAAGGAGCCAGAATGGAGTTTTGTGCTCGGCCCAGGTGATTACGATCGATCAGTATACTCTGGAGTATAAAAAAACAGTTGTGGATGGTTAGGGTGTGTAATTAAAAAACAAAAACTTGATAAATCTTTTACATTTAACTATATAAAAAATGGTGTACATATCATTTAAGTACTTGGCTATTAAGCTTTTTTTTTAGAAAGTACTCGCATTTATAAATACAATGTACTACTGAGTTCTTACAGTCAGTCTACACTATTATAGAAGCACAATGTTGAGGTCTGTGGCACTTTCAATTAAGTATAAACTTATTTCATTTTTGTAAATTTCTATGTCTAACTCACTGTACTTAAGACTATATGCTAGTGTCTAAATTTATTGTATAATTTGTCTGCAGGTCCAGCTGACGTATCCTATTTGTTAAAAACAGCCAAAAGCTGGAACTTGGAATTTTATGAATCTACGTGGGAGAGTCTTTGGAATGTTTATGTGCTATCTAGATGTCTCCGTGTATCCTGAGATTTCCTTCTTGACACAAGGTGTTTTGAAATTTTGCAGCACAGATTTATGTTTACATGTCCAATTTAAATTACACAATAGTATTGCCAAATATGCTCATGATATGGGCAGAGCATGCCATGGCTTCAGTGGAACAAATGTGTGGGAAGTTGTGTCCCTGATTTTTTGCCATGGAGTGTTGAGCAGTATAGAAAATAATCAATAACTCCTTTGGAAAATATAACCATTTTTTTTATTTCAAACATGCAAAATATTACATTTGCATTCATGACCAGGGACTTCTAGTAGATTTGATAAATAACTAACTATTCCCCTCATTTGCAGACCTGTACTCACTTACTTGATCACATGAATGGGCATATCACTGCCTCTCACAAGGTCATCACACTTATCTTCTGAAATAATCTGTGCTAACAAAAAGGTGCACTAATTGCACCTATTAAAGCTCATTAGGAATGCAGCCCTTACCTCAAACAGCATAGACCCTAAGGGAGACATACAGCAGCAATAGGTGAAGATAAATATTAAATTAGTAGACATATGGTATTAGCTAAAACGTCCCCATGAGGAAGTCCATGATAGGAAAAAACGCAGAGGATATCATCTAAGGACCAGTCTGGAGAGATCTGGATCGAGTACCATTCATATGTGGCTGCCATCATTGGAAAATGACTGTTAATCCTGGGAATCCACATTAAGTACAGCAGATAACCCTATTTGTTTCTGATTTTGTATATCTGCATTTTGTTAAAGTTTATTACATTTGATGATTTTATTACACTATATTGCTGCTATCTTTTTCTGTTCTGTATAACTGCATCTATTAAGCTACTTGCTACCTATGAGAAACAGATCCACTGGAAATCTACAGACCACAAGACATTTGAGATAAGCTTACACATGTATACCATCTGGTGTGCATTTTTTTTTACTTTTGGGCATAGCTGCAATTTATTAACATACTGCACTATTAGGGGGGGGGGGGGGGCTCTCTGCAAATTATTTATCTACAGACTCTACACTTGTTGACAACCTCTATACGATGAGGAAGTAACTGTATTTGTTTTACCATGTGGATACTTGTGTCTATTTAGTACAGTTTCTTTGTTTACTGGCACCTTTTCACTGTATTTTGGAACAGCAACTTATTTTACACTATCTTTTAGTCTTTTAGCAGACACTTATGAAGAGGTGGGAAGGATTCTCTACTCACATTATTCTACATTAAATTAGTAAAGAAAACAAAAAACAAAAAAAAAAAGGTATATGAACTGCAGTACTCAGGGAAATCCATTTTAAAATGAATATTAACACTCATTGATCAAAAAAATGTTTCTCACAATTTAAAACAAATCTAAAAAGGAAACACAGGCAACATAATACACAAGCACCAGACTTTTATCATATATTATCTATGCATGTGGCAAACTATAAAATAAAAACAAAGTGGCTATAAAGATTGACTAATTTACAAAAAGTTTAAAAAATAAATGATGTGTTCATACTTACCAGATCTGGACTATACATCTTCAGGATGGTTAAATAATAATATTATACTTCTTGTAAAATAATAGAATAAAACTTCCCTCTTATTCAGTTGAAAAATGTGGTACTATACCAAATGACTCTACAAATGATTGATGATGATTTTACATTGCAAAGGAATTCCCTTAACAAAAAAACCCAGAAAGGAATAGAAACCTCTAATTAATATGTTACCTCAATCCCTTCCTAAATTCTGGATTATCCCTTGCTGAGTGAGTTGTATATATTTTTTTAAGTTTGTTACCTTGAACAGGAGAATAACTGGAAAAGTAGATCTATTATTTTTATAATAGAGTATAGTTATATCTGATTTATTTATCCAATTTATTATTTATTTTTTCTTTTCTTTTTTTTTTTTACATACTGCTTGGGACAAATAGAGTTTTAAGTAAAAAAGTGTCCCAGTAGCATTCTTCCAACGCTTATTTTAGGGCAAGATGAATATAAAGTACAAACTTAATTTGTATTATCTTTAGACATCTTTGTATTCATATTGTATGTAGTTTATACAGTACTTCTGCAATGACTTTCATTTTAAAAACTTGTAAAGGTAGTACCCTCAGAAAATCCTGCAATTGCCACAGAACCTGGGTCTCTTGGTAGGGTTGTCACCATATAATTTCGCAGAGGAAGGAGTATTTTGTGGGCCTCACTCCAAAATGAAGAGAAGAAACTGCATAAAGGTCCCGATACGTGTCCATCCTTTATTATATCTATAGGAAGAAATGTGTCCTGAAATGTGACAAGGTGGCCATACATGTAACAATCCGGCTGTTTAGCCAAATTGGCTATTGATCTGGTTTGGCAACATGGCTAAACAGGGAAAGTGGGATTGTTATAATGTAATTGTTGGGCTCAACAATAAAAAAAATAAAGTTTTTGGTCCATACACGGTAAAATATTGGATTAGTTTGGACAGTAAAAGACCAGATATGTGACCAGCTTTACCTTATGGATGAGCTGCTGAACTGTAGCAATATTTCAAATAAAGCAGTTCAACAGAGTTGATCTGTTAGGCCTATCATTCTACACAGGCTGAAATAGAGAGTACATCCACAGTGGTGCCTATAATTCTATTGGGCCTATTTATCAAGCGTTAAACGTACTGCAGAATAACAAATTCACCAACATTTTCAATGAGGACTGTGGACTGGTTAAATTTATGAAGCTCTGAAAAGCTTAGCTATTTGGAGCTTGACCCAGTTGGCTAACAGCATCTGAAGATGGCGTTAGTCTTTCAATCCTACGGGGAGAGCATCGCAGGAGAGGAATCTTCGGATCTTTGTCTGGCACTCTTCATGCTCTCCCCTGTGTTGATTAACGGAAACTGTCCCCTGCACATGCGCGACACTAGCTCGGGCATATGCAGTAAAGACACCGAGTCAGAACCCGGAGTTCTCATAAGAACAGAGCCGCCGCCAGGAAAGTCTTTATTCGGATGCGCTATCCTGACATGACTATAGTGGTAAATTGCTGCGATGACAGATGTTACTTAACTGGACAAAATGTGAACAATGTTAAATAGGCTCCTAAGTCCCAAAGACACTAATAGCTATGACCAAATCTGGAAGATTCTAAAGGAGTACCAGTGTCAAACATCTCTTTCCTTTATACCAGTACAAAGGGTTCAGTATCAAATTCAAGTCCAGCTCTAACACAGTGTACTGCTCTGCAGCATGATAATCTGTCTTATCTGATCGTTTGTCTTCCCTATACAAGATTTTACACTGCCTCATAATATTTTAAGAGACATCTTTAAACAAAGCATAGTACATCTTTAAATTGATATTATAATTGTGACTTTAAAGAATGCAGTGGAAGTCCTTTAAATACCTGAGCAGTTAATCTTTGGATTATATTGCTTCCTGTAACATTTCTCAAGATCCCATTTACACTATTCATTGCTAAGAAATTTCCTGCACAATGAAAAAGTAATATTGGCAAAAAGAAAATAAATTCTAACTTTCTCAAAGAACATATGTAATGTCCCTACTCCTTCTGTTACTCTTGGGTTGAATGATAGTTGATTGTTATCTGTTTTATTTTTATATTTGACATTTTATCAAATAGCCAAACTGAGCACATGGCTTTTATCTGGCCTGGCCATTAGCAAAAATCATTAAATTTTAAATATTTGCCTATTAAATGTAAGAACCATTCCAGATGTTGGCTGGATGGGAGTTAGACAAATGGTATTCTATATGTTTGTATGAGACAATGATTAAGTTGTCTAATGTGTACTAGAAAGAGGATGAATCTCATGTTAGTTAGAATGGAAATGTTAATACTGCGGGAAAACGGTTATGGGACCCGGCCCAACCACTTGACTCTGCTGATGTAATTTATATAAATACCAGGCATCATTAGCTTTCCTCGCTACATGTTTGCATCCACAGTGATGAAGGAAAATTATGCAAATGGTTCTGGGTATCATATTTCTATTTCTTCATCATCATCATCATCATCACCACCATTTATTTATAGAGTGCCACTAATTCCGCATTGCTGTACAGAGAACTCACTCACATCAGTCCCTGCCCCAGTGGGGCTCACAGTCTAAATTCCCTAACACACAGAAACACAGTCTACGGTCAATTTGATAGCAGCCAATTAACCTACCAGTATGTTTTTTTTATTTTTTTGGAGTGTGGGAGGAAACCGGAGCACCCGGAGGAAACCCACGCAAACATGGGGAGAACATACAAACTCCTCACAGATAAGGCCATGGTCGGGAATTGGACCCATGACCCCAGTGCTGTAAGGCAGGAGTGCTAACAACTACGCCACCGTGCTGCCCACGGTTCAATTTGAACTTCACAGTTCATATTGTTTTCCACATAATATTTTATTAACTAAGAGAGGAGCCAGAACCTATACTACAAAGTGAATATAAGTGCCCATAATAATCAGTCATTTTTAGTTAAGGAAAAGAAATAAAATAACCATCCATTTCTATTTTACCTAACCATGGTGCCGACACTTAACTTTTTTGAGAATATTAACCCAAAGATATTGTTTCTGAATGTTGCCTAAACCAATAAAACAGGTGCCAATCCTGAAATTTTGCTCATCAACTACTTGGCTCTTTTTCCTTTTTCCAACCATCACGATTTTTGTAGACAGATGCTTTTCACTTCTGTGCGAGTGCAGCATATTTTATGCAAAAAAACAAAGCAAGCATCAAAATGAATCTATCTACCTTTGTTTCTGGACATATAACTTCATCAGAGCTGCTATAAAGAAATATTTGATATATTATGTATACTTTGGAGGAGAAACCAATTAAATATTAAAGGTAAAGTCCTGTGTTTACACTGTGTGAAAGTAACTGTGGGAAGAATTATGGGAAAAATATTTTTCAATTTGACTGTTTTTCCATTTTTATTGCCCATAAAATATAAAAATTTTATATAACTATGCTTCAAAAAGAACGTCCTATCACTCCTCAAGAAACAATATCAAATTCATATTTAATATTTAGCTACTATCAATGGATGTGTGTGTGTGCCAGGAAGGGCCAGATCATACACTAAGCAGCCTAGGTTCCGGTGGGTTCTGGGGGTTCCACCTGTTGCCGGTCTCAGTGGGGCCTTGATTTGTAGTTGTTGGGACTGCCTGGGATTATCGACTCTAGATAATAAATGCCATTAATTTAATGTTAAGGATCACTGGGGGAAAGGGGCATAATTATTAAACATTGATGCCTTTGATTTAATGTTAAGACTGTGTGGAGGGGGTAGGTTCGCTGCTCAGCTTTCCAGGAGGTGAACACTACCTATCTCTTTTCCAAGCAGGGCTTCAACATTCCAGGATCTGGTCGAACAGTCTGGCCAAAGTGTAATTGAACGTAAAACAGCAGCAGCTAGTAAAATCTGCAAGAACAGGTAGGGGGGAGCAACACAGTCAACCAACTGTCTGATCCTGAACAGTCCAAATTGAAGGACAATCGAGAGGTATGTTCTGCTTCACGCTGCTCTGTTCATGAAGGGAGAGCCGCATGACAGGCTGAGCTCCTCCAATCAGGACTCTGCACACTCCTCTGACAGTGATGTGACTGAGGCTGAGTGACTCACACTACATTGTACAGCAGGCACCGAATGTACAATGTAGAAGCCTTGGGAAAATACAATGTACAGCCGCCTGCCTGCTTACATTGCCCCTGAACAACAGGCATAAGAGTGTCGCCATTGAAAGTGACGTAATTCTGTGGTGCTGGCATATTCATTGGTCGGAATTGTTAGAGGTGACTTTTTCAAACACTCGGCATTAGCAGTCTGTCGGGGAATGACAGCTTTGCGATGAAGATGTCGGGGTAAGCGTTGTCAGAGTTTCCTTCATTGCACTATAGTACCCCACCCTGCAAAACGGACACATCTTGCGCATGTCTGTATTCAACAAGGAGCGGATGTAATGATATGTCTCTTGATGAATAGAAATCTAGGTCTGCTCTGCTCTAACAGAGAATATGCTGCAGGAAACATAAAATACATATCTGGAATATAAAGTCCTAGGAGAATATACAGAAAAAAACCTATTCAATTAATCTCACTTATTAATAATATAGTCATTAATGATAAAACATTAAAAAATAAAAATAGGGTTCCTCCCCCAAAAAATACATATATTAGGATGTTACAAATGTCTACTGTACATAAAATTTATTTTTACAGTTGCTCCTGATTGCAAACACATGTCCTACCATGCATACACAGCTGTCATCACTAGTAATCGGCGTTTACGCCAGACCTGTAGCTGGTGCAAGTGATACGACAGAAAACCATATACTATTGAGATGCCCAAAGCTTGAATCGGACGATGCTTTGTGTGCACGACCTTGGCGCATCCTTACTGTACACTGACTATGGGCATATGCCCCTTGCCCTCCCTGTTCTGCCGCTGAACTCGTAGGCTCTCGTAAAGGTCCCTTGCACTTGAAGATGGACATTGCTGCGTTCTCTGGTGTATGGTTCATTTCTGGGCATGCCCAGAGAGATTTTATACAAGACAAGTTAACCCGTACATGATACTCATGCATTCTAGTCAAATCAAGCTACTTAAGGTGTTAAAAAGGTTCTTGTCATGCATTTGGGGCTAGGCCAGGCCTCCTCAGGGGAAGAGCGTTACTTCCCGACGCAAGCGCCCTTTTTTAACGTGGTTTTGTCCACATGTCACCACCTCATCATTTTTCTCCATCACCTCATCCTTCATCTCTATCGCCACATCTATCCAGATGTCTATCCAGACACAGGGATCTCTCTCAGCGGTCCTGAGTATCACACTCCTCTCGCTCTGTTACCCCCAGCAACCACCAACCACTCCCCACTGTCACCCCCTGGCAACCACCAACCACTCCCAACTGTCACTTCTCCTTCAAGAAATATATATATATTTTTTTAAAATCTTTATAAACACTTTTAACAATTAACAAATTAAAAACATCTTTGTATAGCAAATTTCAGCCCTTTCTGAGTTTTTTTTCCACACACACTAAGAATTTAGTAGGTCAGTGTATAACTCCGCCCAGCAGGTGGCGCTGCAGCAAATTTCAGCCCTTTCTGAGTTTTTTCCCCACACACACTAAGAATTTAGTAGGTCAGTGTATAACTCTGCCCAGCAGGTGGCGCTGCAGCAAATTTCAGCCCTTTCTGAGTTTTTTTCCCCACACACACTAAGAATTTAGTAGGTCAGTGTATAACTTTGCCCAGCAGGTGGCGCTGCAGCTTGGTTTGTTTTTTTTCCACACACAGACACACGCCACTAGGCTTTTTTTTTATAGTAGATATGGGCACGTGTCTGTATTTACCTGCCTTAATGAATCAGGCCCTTAGTGTCAATTTCAATATCGTTTGCAGCATTAGCAATTGTTATGTAACAGGATGAAATCTGTTGCCTGTGCTGGACGGTGACTGAGCAGTGTACTTAGTCATCTATGAGACCACAAGCTTGCACAGTTGCTGTAGACAAAAGTAACAGAAGAGGATGCGGCTGAGGAAGGTGCGCTTACTGCACTGCGGCAGCTGTAGGTGAGGGAAGAATTTTGGAACTTAAAAATAATATTTATTAGTTTTCCTTCATAATAAGAATGTGTGGATAAGCTTCTTCATATCCAAATACTGATACCGTTTGTACGTAATTAAAGTGTTATTTCTTTAAACGTTTTTCCCAATTCATATTTTGTTTTTTTCAACATGTGATGATATAATACTAAATTATTATTATCCTTTTATATATATAGCGCTGTACATCGAGAGGATCACGACACAACTAATTACACACAATGACATGAAATAGGAAGTAAAGATGGCCCTGTCCAGATGAGCTTGCAATCTAAGTGGTTTGGGAAATACATGATACATAAGGAAGACTTTCGTGCATTATTTTTTTTTTTAAATAATATCATTAGTCTGCACTTACATTCGCTCTAATTGCTTTAGGTCTTGAAATGCTCCACGCTCTATGATACTGATTTGGTTGTCTTCCAAATGCCTACAATCAAAAAAAAATAAATCAGTTATCTAGTGACAATATTTTCCTTAAATACATTCACATAATACATACAAGAAACATGTTTGAACAATTAAGGATGAAATTACATTTTTCATCTATGCTTACTTTTTTAAAAGCTGCCAAAATATGGACCTGCAGCACAAATTACATTTTGAGATGTTACGCTCCTATTTTTGTGCGTCCATTTATATGGGAAGCGCACGGATCTACATATCAATCAAGATTATGCAATCTGCAGAGGGTTGCAAATTTGCTTAGTGTTAAAAGATAAGTTGACGCAGGCTACATCTGAATTTCTGTTTCCATACCGTTTGTAAGTTATATTTACATTGGCACTGTATATTACTTTTACCATGTGCAGTGACTATATTCTATATGCCTTCTGTTCTGAATAAACGCACTGAAGAAAGGAAAAATGTTGGCGAGTACACTCAGCTGTAGCAAAAATTGGATGTGGGTTGAGCAAGACGATCAGTGCATGAACCAGCATTGCCGCAGCCAGGTGCGCACTTAGGAGTGGTTTTCAGATGCCCAGAAACCCCGGTTGCTCCAATCATGTGATCTAGGAACTTTGTAGTTAGTATGTACATTAAATGAACTATAACAAACTATAATCTCAATTTTAAATATGTTTTAGTTGGTTACGAGGGGAGATAATATTAAATGTGTACAGTTATATTAATTTGGTAAGATGGTCTGATTTATGGAGGTTAATATTAACGTGGAGTTTTACATTAATGTGCAGCTTACTTTCTACTTTTTTTCTGTTTAACATTTTTGCATTTATGTACATTTTACTTTTCTAATTGTAGTTTCCCTTTACTATTGCACCACTACCTTATTTATGTTCTGCATACAGTTCTGAATTGTTTGCTATACTATAGATATGGATAACTGCACAGTAGCATTTCCATTTATTTTCAACAGCTGTTATTCATGGACAAGTACATTTCTCTTGTTCTGTAGATTTTGCGTGTAGGTTTCTATGAATGACTCCATGCTTGATATTTGCCCTGTGTTCCTTCTGCTGTAACACCTGCTCTTGTTCTACCAATCAGAATGAGGTACAGCCGTTTGTTCCCAGCCTCGGCTAATGGCCAATCAGGCGGGATGGGGCTGGAGGGGAGTCACATGACTGACATATCTGCTGCACATGAGCAGGGTCATGGTGTGACTGGTACGAACTATACTCAGTAGTTGCTTCTGTATGAATACTAGTCACTTATATTAATTATAGCTATAAGATAATATCGCACACTATATCAAACAACACCACTTTGAGACTCAAACTTGTTATTTACAGTAAAATGATTTGACTACAAAACGTGTTTGTTATTGTCTTATGACAGGAATTTGATTTTGTTTTGTTCAAAGCAAAACATTTGGAAAACCCCTTCTAGAAAACTGCTTCTGGGGTCCCCCCACAACAATCACATGGGCAGCTCTGGTGGTACCTCATCCACTGCAGGCAGGTCTGCAATTGCATTTTCAGTAGTTGTTGGTTTTGTTTTGTGATTGGAATATTTGTATTACATGGAGTGTAGAGCTGAGTTTATCTGCAGAGCACCCTTTTTAATCGTTGAGTTACTTTACCAATTTGAGTGCTGACCACATCTACATTCATTTATATATTTCTGTAGAGCATGTGGAATGTTACAGCAAACTGATAAACCTCCAGCCAATTCAGTGTGACTTCCAGTCAGCTATAACTTCATGAGATTTATTGGTTCTACAGAGAATAGGATGGAAAATTCTCATGTGAACTTAATTTTATTATTATATACTGGATAATTATAGGCATATTAGAAGTCACAGAGGAGTTATGTGATCCTATAAATGCAAAAGGCTGTAGGGCCCCGTACTTTTTATAGAGGTCATAGAAATCAGAGGTCACTTTTAATATCTGGGATAACTCACAGCAGGGGATGCGTTATTACTTATAAACGTTATATAACGTCTCCTAACAAACACTAAAGTGATGACGTCAGATTTACCGATTATAAGCGATGACATCAGAAGTAAATTTTTATACAGACATTTACAGGTGTTTATATAGATATTAAAATAACTTATGTACTATATTCAGAAAAATGCAGCTATTCACACTGCTGTCTCTTTGACTATATGCATAGTCTATTTCCACCCCCAGTTGTCCATCATCACTAGAAGTACAGGAAGTTTAACAGAACTGTTTGTATGAATCTGGATTTGTCATAATAAATCAACCAGAGTCTGTAGCACTTCACAATACACATAAAAGCAGACTAATCATGAGTCTTGATTAAACAGGATAGTAAATCTGATGGGCATTAGTTTTCCAAGGGATGTGCCAGTTTACCATGTGTAGCGGTATACAACACTCATAAACACAAGCTCTTAGGAGCTGATGCGCATTAATTAAAAACAACAATGCCATAAAACAGAGCTGTGGATTTCTTTGGGTTGCTGAGGTCCACTGAATTAGTAGAGGGCCACATCTGGCCTTCAGGTCACCACCTGTAGTCTATTGTGTTAATTACTTCAGGGATCTGACTATAAAAATAAATACATGACAGCAATATAGTAAACATGCTCACATAATTGTTACATAGATCGTTTGATGTTTCAGTTTGTAAACTTACAGCACTCGAAGATTTTTCATGCCAGCAAAATCTGTCTTTGTAATTCTTGTAATATTATTTTTATCCAGGTCTCTGAAATAAAGAAAGGATACATAAATACGTACCTAGGCATTTTGTCATGAAATAATTGTTCAATCAATAATCAGTATGCTCCCCATAAATGATGATATGCAATCATGCAAATTTGTAGTATATATGACACATACACATTAAGGACCTGATTTATAGTTTAATGCAAAAATGTGACTCTATGCTTCAGACATGCGGACCTATAAATCTAGCCCGCAAGTACATTTAACACAAAACCGCCCCTTAACATCATCAGCTTAGAAATTTGCGCAAAGCCTTTTTGGACTGAAAGATATTTGTATGTCAAACTTGGATGCATCTCTTCTCGTGTAAGGAGCCACCAGTATAAGATATGCTCAACTGAAAACATAGCCACGGGTTGTGCAGATGTGCAGTGCAACAAATTTTACATACATATATATATATATACATATATATATATATATATATATATATATATATATATATATATACAAGTTAACCCGTGCACGATACTCATGCATTCTAGCCAAATCAAGCTACTTAAGGTGTTAAAAAGGTTCTTGTCATGCATTTGGGCCATAGCCCAGGCCTCAACCACCAACCACTCCCCACTGTCACCCCCGGCAACCACCAACCACTCCTAACTGTCACTTCTCCTTCAAGAAATATATATATATATTTTTTAAATCTTTATAAACACTTTTAACAATTAACAAATTAAATTAACAAATTAAAAACATCTTAGTATATCAAATTTCAGCCCTTTCTGATTTTTTTTCCCACACACACTAAGAATTTAGTAGGTCAGTGTATAACTCCGCCCAGCAGGTGGCACTGCAGCAAATTTCAGCCCTTTCTGAGGTTTTTTTTCCACACACACACTAAGAATTTAGTAGGTCAGTGTATAACTCCGCCCAGCAGGTGGCGCTGCAGCAAATTTCAGCCCTTTCTGAGTTTTTTTTCCCCACACACACTAAGAATTTAGTAGGTCAGTGTATAACTCCGCCCAGCAGGTGGCGCTGCAGCTTGGTTTTATTTTTTCCACACACACACACACACACACACACACACACACACACACACACACACACACACACACACACAGACTAACACATGCCACTAGACATTTATAGTATGGATATATATATATATATATACACACACACACACACACACACACACACAGACAGACTAACACACGCCACTAGTCATTTATATTATAGATATATATATATATATATATACACACACACGCTCATATATACACAGTATATACACAGTGGTCTAAGTGGAAATTTACGAATGGCGGTTTGGACACTTCGGAGGGAATTCAATTTTCAAAATATCCTCGGAACGTCCGCAAGATGCCGCACACAGATTTCTTTTTACAGAAGTAAGGCTCATTTTTGCAAGCAAAAATGAGCGTTACTTTTTACCATAGTGAAGGTAAAAAAACGCATCTGCGATGTTCTTAGGAAGGAACATCGTGGATAGCTGAATCTGGTATGGAAAAGATAACAGGAATGTAAGTGAATGGAATTTGATTTTTACAATGAGGGCATACCACCATATACACCCTACTTCTCCATATTTCTCCAACACTTGTTTGAGCGGTTTTGTAATATTTCACAAAGGCTGGGACTAATATGTTTATGTTTATGTTTTTGCCAAGCAAAAGAAACTTCTGGAACAAAATGCTGACAATTCACTTAATTACAGCTCAAAACTGTTATATTTGTGTGGCATACATAGCGAAGGTAATTTGCTGAAATCCACAAAGAAATCAGCCAGGTTATAAATAAACTTCATCCCAATACTTTATATTGAAATTTCTTTGAGCATAGTTCTGTGACCAAAGGCAAGCTATGTGTATGAGCAAAAGCCCAATCAGAGTATAGGAAGAAAATACTGTGCAAAACTGAATACAAGAGATTAAACAATAAGCTTCCAAAAATGCTAGTTCCAATATGCTTTCAGAAATACATTATGGGTAAATACTCGGCTACCAATGTTATGTACTAAAAAGAGATAAAAACCATTTGGTATTTTTTTTTCAGTCCTTTAGCACTGGTGCCAAAGACGGAAATTCAACCGGATGAAACTAAAGTACATGAGAATCGGCTTCAGGAACATAAGATTATCCTGAGTGAAAAATGTAGAGACCTAACCCTATGATTACTGCCTTAGGATGCTAGTAGGCAATAATCCAGGTACCACAGCTACAATTTTCCCCAACTTGGCATACTTTGTTCTTTCAAAACACAGTTAAAAAACAAAACAAAAAAATAGATGAGTCAAGATATAACAGTTCCAGAAACCGTGCACTATAATTTTAAAGATATTAAAGCAGATGTATATGGCCAGGCAACGTTCTCTTAAGTGTCCAGCTCAAAAGTGATCATACTAGATTGCAACAACTAATATGTACAAGGAAAATGTGTATGAGGGTTAAAATTATTCTAAGGGGGGAATTCAATGGGCCACGTTACTGTAAAGAGTACAGCGGTCTGCGCACTATTACCGTTATTCCGGTAATAATGCACTTAAATACCATTATTATGGTAGATTCAACGCCGGCTTTTTGCTTGCAGCTCAGGGCAGAAAGCCGGGTTAAAGTTATCATAGTAACGGTAATAGATTTTGAATTTTGGATTTTTTTCTGTCCGAGGATGTAGTTCTTTTTTCTACTGACTTTGTAAATACATGTAACTCCTAATGTTCGAAGAGTATATCTATCCAGCGAGGATCAAAGCAATGTCACATATCTATAGCCTTATAACAGGAGCTTACAGGCCCTCTCTCATTCCTCTAGAGCATTCTGGGAAAAATGAAAAGGTCTGTGAAAGCTAAAATGGTTTATGTGACTTGTGAGGAGCTGGGACTTTATCAATGGCCTGGCCTCTGCCTAGGCTATTCATCTTCAATTCTGTCCTGTGCACACTTGGTACATAGCAGCATTACCCGGTTTACATATTTTTCATGTTATAGACTACTTAGCTGGTGCTACAGTCAAGGCCATCTTAACAACATTATGGGCCCCCGGGCAAAGCAGTGCACCGGAGCCCCTAGATATAGATATATAGATGTATACAGATACAGATATAGATATATAGAGATAGAGATAGATAGATGTACTTGCTCAGTGACCCTTGTAGGTTTTTTTGCAGGTTTTTTTTCTTTTGCAGGATTATTTATTCTCATTAAGAGCTGTGTCTATGGGGCCCCCTTGCCCGTGGGGCCCCCGGGCAGCTGCCCATCGTGCCCAATGGAAAAGATGGCCCTGGCTACAGTGACCTACTATCCAATGCAGTCTTATACACGTGTCTATGGCTTATTTTCCATTGTAGTAACTGCCCAGTTCTTCACACCCATAACTTTTTATTTAACTTAGTTCTAACACATTATCTTTGTACTTGTCATGACACATAGGTTTTGTAAATATACAGACAATTGGTGTATGTTTAAAAACCACACTGACTGGCACACAAAAAACCCCCCAAAAAACATGTTTCTCTGCAGTTGTTACTAAACTAAGTCCTCACTGTATTGGGAACGCTCATTATTAAGTTTATTGTCATTTACTCTACAGAGAACAGCTTATTGTGCAAAGAAAAGAAAAATACCTCCCAAAAACCACCCCTTAAGTCAAAATGAATTTGCAGATATGAGTCAAGCATGAGATATTCCTACCTTCCAATTCAATACGGCCACGTAATCCTAGGAATAACGCAGCCTGCGCAGTATTACCACTAGTACAACAAATTTAACGTTGATTTCTGCTCGCACCTCTTGGGGCCGCGAGTTAAATTGGGGTTAAAATTACCTTATAAAAGTTAATAGTATTAACGCCACATTAATCCTAGACTAACGTGGCTGACTTGAATCTGCCCCTTAGAATCCCAGAAAACAGGGCAAAATAAGCCCCGCCCCTGTTTAGTCCACAAATGGTCAAATTTGTACAAATGTCACCCACTTCCTGTTAAGCACCACCCCTTTTGTGATCCTCGACTCGGGATGTCCCTCTGAAATTGGGAGCATTGGGAGGTGTGCATTTTCTGACTGGACATGTTCAGAATATAATTAAACATATAAATATCTAGCATTCCCTTTATCAAATCCGAGACATAGCTTTCTTTATTGAGACACCTTTGCAGACTTTAAAGACAATAGAGCTGATGCGGTGTTGGACGCACACCAGTTTGCATTGCATAAAATACGCAATCTGGATCTGCACATGCTCACAAAGCAGGCTGCATATGTAGGAGCGTATGCAGATTTGCTGAATCTAACACACTTACACTCGGCTTATGACAGGACTAGCATGACGGGGGAGGAAAGGGCATAATTGCCTAATCTCCCGGAATGTCCAGGAGACTCCCGAATTTTTGGGAGTTCTCCCGGACTCCCGAGAGAGCAGGCAAAAATCCCGGATCCAGCTGTCGCCGTTGTTGAAGATGGTGGGGGCGTGGCTAAACACAGTATTGTGGCCCCACCCCGTGGTGCGATTGGCTAAAATTACCCAAGACTGACAGGGGCGGAGCATAACAGAGCACTACGCGTGGCCACGCCCCCTCGACGGGCCCCCTCCCGGACAGCTGCCTTCAAAAGTAGGTAAGTATGGGAAAGGGGCAGTCTAACATAGTACAGTTCAGTAAGGGCTTGTTTGCGTAATTGAAAACAGACGCAGACCCTTACACGGACGTATATACACTTGTCAAATTGGTATCAATTGAAGTTCATAGAGATCAGGTGCAAATACACGCTGATGATGTACAACAAACACTAGCTAACACCTTCTGATTCGCTGATTGCTGAATCACCATTGAAGCTGATATTTTTTTTATTGCTCGTGCATATATTTATTTCGAGTGTATTTTCGCAACATTTTCTTTTTGGTCATACAAAAGAAGCAGAACGTCTATAAATTTGTAAAAGGTGCTTACAGCCCTCTGTTATTAATTTCTGCTGTGTTTGAGAGGTTTTGTTTTTTAAAACAATCTTATAACAACCTAATAGCAAATGCACATTTCACTATCAAAACAAATGTTTTAAATAGTGTGAAAGTGTATATGCCGGACATAAACCTGGTGCACATGCTACTGGTCTAGAACTGCATGGATCTTGTAATTTGTCCAACTTAGCGGCACATGCATGCAAATGCTGTTTTTTAAGTGAATGCATTTTACATGCATACATTTGTATCAAATTTATTCAAATTCAGCAGTTTCTAGGGGCAGATTCAATTAGTCGCAAGGTGCTGTCAGATATAGCCTCAATGTCCGGCTGCACACACTGCGGGGTTATACGGTAGAGAAATCTCCATTCATGAGTGGAAATTTCTATAAAAACTCAGTGGACTGTTCCTGAGACACGTTGCGCCCCCTTACACCAAATTGAATCTGCCCCTAGAAATGGTAGAAACAAGTTCATTAGTTCTGAAATTGCAATTGCCAGTGACTATTAACAGCAGTTTGAGAATGAACAGGTAGTATTATGAGAGAAAGTAGTATTTAGATATTATATTCATCCCCAGAGGGATGATAAGTATTAATATTTATCACTAAGCAATAAGCCTAATCTGGCACTGGCAATAAAACAAAAAGGATGTATGCCAGTGGTTCCCAAACTTTTGCAGTTCGTGGCACCCTTAGAGTCTCCAAATTTTTTCAAGGCACCCCTCCAAAATAATTACTGAACAGTCCTGTTTTAGAGGTAGTTGGGTCAAAAAGTTGTAATAAGTATTTAGGTCACGACAGAAATACTTATTTAGTTGTATGCAAAAATGCCCCTCTGCATCCAGGCACCCTGCCCCCTCTGCATCCAGGCACACTGCCCCCTCTGCATCCAGGCACACTGCCCCCTCTGCATCCAGACACACTGCCCTCTCTCACGTTGCCCCCTCTGTCACGCTGGCCCCCTCCTCTGCCCTCTGTCACGCTGGCCCCCTCCTCTCTCACGCTGTCCCCCTCCTCTGCCATCTCTCACGCTGTCCCCCTCCTCTGCCATCTCTCACGCTGTCCCCCTCCTCTGCCCTCTCTCCCCCTCCTCTTCCCTCCTCTGCCATCTGTCCTCCTCCTCTGCCACATGTCCCCCTCCTCTGCCCTCTGTCCCCCTCCTCTGCTCTCTGCCTCCCTCCTCTGTCCTCCTGGTCTGCCCTCTGTCCCCCTCCTCTGCCCTCTGTCCCTCTCCACCATCTGTCCTCCTCCTCTGCCATCTGTCCTTCTCCTCCTCTGCCCTCGGTCTGCTCTCTGTCCCCCTCCTCCTCTGCCCTCTGTCCTCCTCCTTTGCCATCTGTCCTCCTCCTCCTCTGCCATCTGTCCTCCTGGTCTGCCCTCTGTCCCCCTCCTCCTCTGCCCTCTGTCCTCCTCCTCCTCCATCTGTCCCCCTCCTCCTCTGCCCTCTGTCCTCCTCCTTTGCCATCTGTCCTCCTCCTCCTCTGCCATCTGTCCTCCTGGTCTGCCCTCTGTCCCCCTCCTCCTCTGCCCTCTGTCTTCCTCCTTTGCCATCTGTCCTCCTCCTCCTCTGCCCTCCTCCTTTGCCATCTGTCCTCCTCCTCCTCTGCCATCTGTCCCCCTCCTCCTCTGCCATCTGTCCTCCTGGTCTGCCCTCTGTCCCCCTCCTCCTCTGCCCTCTGTCCTCCTCCTTTGCCATCTGTCCTCCTCCTCCTCTGCCATCTGTCCTCCTCCTCCTCTGCCATCTGTCCCCCTCCTCCTCTGCCCTCTGTCCTCCTCCTTTGCCATCTGTCCTCCTCCTCCTCTGCCACCTGTCCTCCTCCTTTGCCATCTGTCCTCCTCCTCCTCTGCCATCTGTCCTCCTCCTCTGCCATCTGTCCTCCTCCTCCTCTGCCATCTGTCCCCCTCCTTCTCTGCCCTCTGTCCTCCTCCTTTGCCATCTGTCCTCCTCCTCCTCTGCCATCTGTCCTCCTCCTCCTCTGCCATCTGTCCCCTCCTCCTCTGCCCTCTGTCCTCCTCCTTTGCCATCTGTCCTCCTCCTCCTCTGCCATCTGTCCTCCTGGTCTGCCCTCTGTCCCCCTCCTCCTCTGCCCTCTGTCCTCCTCCTCTTCTGCCCTCTGTCCCCCTCCTCCTCTGCCATCTGTCCTCCTGGTCTGCCCTCTGTCCCCCTCCTCCTCTGCCATCTGTCCTCCTCCTCCTTTGCCATCTGTCCTCCTCCTCCTCTGCCCTCCTCCTTTGCCATCTGTCCTCCTCCTCCTCTGCCATCTGTCCCCCTCCTCCTCTGCCATCTGTCCTCCTGGTCTGCCCTCTGTCCCCTTCCTCCTCTGCCCTCTGTCCTCCTCCTCTGCCATCTGTCCTCCTCCTCCTCTGCCATCTGTCCCCCTCCTCCTCTGCCCTCTGTCCTCCTCCTTTGCCATCTGTCCTCCTCCTCCTCTGCCACCTGTCCTCCTCCTTTGCCATCTGTCCTCCTCCTCCTCTGCCATCTGTCCTCCTCCTCTGCCATCTGTCCTCCTCCTCCTCTGCCATCTGTCCCCCTCCTCCTCTGCCCTCTGTCCTCCTCCTTTGCCATCTGTCCTCCTCCTCCTCCTCCTCTGCCATCTGTCCTCCTCCTCCTCTGCCATCTGTCCCCCTCCTCCTCTGCCCTCTGTCCTCCTCCTTTACCATCTGTCCTCCTCCTCCTCTGCCATCTGTCCTCCTGGTCTGCCCTCTGTCCCCCTCCTCCTCTGCCCTCTGTCCTCCTCCTTTGCCATCTGTCCTCCTCCTCTTCTGCCCTCTGTCCCCCTCCTCCTCTGCCCTCTGTCCTCCTCCTTTGCCATCTGTCCTCCTCCTCCTCTGCCACCTGTCCTCCTGGTCTGCCCTCTGTCCCCCTCCTCCTCTGCCCTCTGTCCTCCTCCTTTGCCATCTGTCCTCCTCCTCTTCTGCCATCTGTCCCCCTCCTCCTCTGCCCTCTGTCCTCCTCCTCTGCCCTCTGTCCCCCTCCTCTTCTGCCCTCTGTCCCCCTCCTCCTCTGCCCTCTGTCCCCCTCCTCCTCTGCCATCTGTCCTCCTCCTCTTCTGCCCTCTGTCCCCCTCCTCCTCTGCCATCTGTCCTCCTGGTCTGCCCTCTGTCCCCCTCCTCCTCTGCCCTCTGTCCTCCTCCTCTTCTGCCCTCTGTCCCCCTCCCTCTGCCCCGCGCCAGGCAAAAAAAAAAGAAAGAAAACAGAAACTTACCAATTCGCGCGGCGCCGGGACCCAGCAGCCTCCTCTCCCGCAGCTGTCACTGAATGACGTCAGTGACAGCTGCGGGAGAGAGGAGGCTGCTGGGTCTCAGCGCCGCGCGAATTGGTAAGTTTCTGTTTTCTTTCTTTTTTTTGGGCTGGCCCACGGCACCCCAGTGACAGTGCCGCGGCACCCCTGGGAGCCGCGGCGCACACTTTGGGAACCGCCGATGTATGCACTTTGATAACCCCCCACATCGATAACAATAATGTACAATAAAATAAACAATGCTAGTGCCCGTGATAATGAATGAAGTGTAAGTGGTGCCGTTACATCCTTACCCACTTTATTTAGAACTACCAGGGTCACCCAGCGTTGCGCGGGTCTGATCTGTAATGTGTAGCAGTTTTTATATATTAGCAAATTATTTGTTAAATAAGCCAAAAATGCTATTTAGAATAAAATAATTGTTGCTTTTTCGTGTTGTCGCAAGGTTTGTTGAAGTTAATTAACTGGATGAAGGTGGTAATTAATAATTTCTGTACACTACCAGCAGTTGCAAATTTTTATCATAAGCATGTTTAATGTATTTTCTATCTTTTTAATAGAAAAATATAAAGTGCTGAAGAAGCTAATTAATATTTCCTACATTGAAATGACATCGAGTTATATTGGTATAATTTTGTTCGCAATTCCATGAGATCGTTTCTGGTATGTAGCATTCGCACACCAAATAGCCAGTACACAGGGATCATAAAAAACCAGCTTATACATGTCTAGAGGCAGAAGCCTGAGGAAATGACACCTGGCAATCTCAAGCAACAATGACCAGAGAAATCCACCAATGCCACATCGAGTTCCTGGGAGGTCACGACCCAGCAACCTATGAATGAAAACCTTAATACTATAACTGTGTATCTTTGGGATGTCACTCTTTTTACAACTGTACGGTGTATAAATTATTCACCTCTAGCTTTGGAAACCAGAGCATTCTGATAGAAGCTTGTGTTAGTGGAAACAAACGAATGCGTATGTATACCAAACTTTGCCTTGTAATATATTTTGTGAATAAAGCTTTGTGATTTGGAACCACAGCGATCGCATTGGAGAATTTTTATTGGTGACGATAGTTACGGACATAGCAGCTTCCTTCTAACAGTCAAACAATTGTTTACCACTAAAAAAATTATGTTTTCAATATATGTTGCTTTGTTGCTTTCTCGCATTGTCACTATGTATATTTGGTCTACTAGGTTACATTTTCGATACTAAGTAACTATGTAAGATTTAACAGCTTTACCTTGAAGCTGTATATTTGCCAATAAACAAACAAACAAACTTCTCCTTTTATACATATAGGGGGGATTCCATTCTCAGTGGTAATTTTTATTTAACACCGCAGAAAGTGATTTTCATGTGGTTTTCACTAATTCTGGAGCGCGTTAAATTTACCCGTTATTCAAATCTATTTTTAACGCACCGTTTTGTTAGCGAAAACAGTACCATCGAGGACAAATAGATGATCCATTGAAAGTAAAGGGAGGGAGGGAGAAGCGTTAAAAGCTATTTAATTCTTTTTTAACGCAGAGCGGTAAACTGTCAAATCGGCAGTTTTATCTCTCACCTCTCATGGCTGTGTAAAAAATTAAAAACATAAGAAAACTAGTGAAATCATGTAATAATGTAAAAGAAAAACAAACAAACTATGTGTCTCAGTAATGTCTAACACGGAAAAGGTGTTTTTTTTTTTTTTTTACAAAAAACTTGTAAAAAAAAGAAATAATAAAGTTAATAAACCCAATATTCACTAGTTAATATATGTATGTATATATGTATGTACTAATGTGTTTTGTCATGGTATAGATAATTGTATAGTAAAAAAGTAAAAAAAAAGAAAGTATAGTCCAAAAAAAATTACTGTATGTAGATATTATAAAAGAGAAGGTTGTGTAATGCAATACAAATGTATGCCAACGCATTTTTTTTTTATTATAGATGACCCTTCACTCCCCTAAAAATTTGCAAGCACCAATGTTTAACGTGCAGGGGCTGTGTTACTTGTTTTTTAATTAAATTGCACAATTTTTTACGGTGCAGCACCTAAAAACGGTCGTGCCCGCAGGTCAAAACCCACGCGGATAATTTTCATTTTTTGACGCTGCAAAAAAATAAATACCTCGCCCAATTGAATTCCTCCCATAGATTTGAAAGAAATCAATTTGTGGCAAATATTTCTCATTCGTGTATTAAGCTTATTGGTATACACGCAACAAAAATACCATCTTAACAACCATTAAGTCAAGCTCACCACAGTCAAATTCAACCACTCCTGAAAAGCCTTTAATAGTCTTATCTACAGTATGTCCTATGCTTTATGACCCTGCACCTTTATATTATTTCTAGAATAGATTAACCCAGGGTAAATCTGCATTTAGACATCTCTTAACATAATTTAAAAAAACAAAGTTTGAGTGCCTGAATTTTGCGACTGGGATCAGTACAAGATTAAAGTTTTAATAGTACAAATAAAACAAATCTACACATATGAATACTCCATCCCATAAGGAGTGAATGGAATTAGAGCAAATACATCCAAAACCAAATGGAAGGTAAAGTATAGGTTAAAAAGTGCTACTATCAGGTATGACAACTTGCAAACACAAAAAAATAGTACCTGAAAAGGTCAGACTGCTGGCACCGTAGTACAGCAGTTGAACACATATGCATTGAGAATACATTGTTTAATTGCCAACTGTCCCTATTTTTCCGTACTCACCGACCACACCATAACATTTTTAATTTTCTGCTTGTTATATGTAATTCTCACGACCTATTCTTATTCTCTGAACTTTAGAAGTTAACATTTATTAAAAAGATTATTTAAAGTGCAAAAAAGTACACATGACATGATGGAGTTGTAGCGCTCCAAGGCCTGCCGAGCGTAACCTTCATAGATGCATTGGCTCAGCAGCAAAGTGTCCCTGGAAGAATGTTGGCAGTTATGCACATTGTATATACACTATCAGTGCAAATCTACATATTGCTGTGTTTGAAACAAATACACAGCATTCTCTGGAGGAGAAAAAAGCTGTAACAAACTAACACAATGTATAATGCTGGAGGGTATGAAGTGAAATGGTATATCACACACTGTTGTATAACAGGAATAGGGGTCAGGAGTCTTAGAATCACAGATTCAGATATTAATAAAGACATTTACATTGCTACCTAGCCAGGCGCGGACTTGGAGAGCTTAGCCCGGGGGGCGCACAGACGGCCGCATCGTGTGACAAGCGATGCGGCCGCGTCATTGATGACATGCGATGCGGCCGCGGATAATGTGGTAGAAATTTGACCGCCGGGGGAGTTGGGTCCGGCCCAAACAGGGGTCGGACTGATGCCCCCCTGCCCCCCGGCCCAGCCCACCCCTGTACCTAGCACAGTACAGCCAAACTGAAAACATTTTGTGACATATGTAACAAACACACATTCAAAGTGTACAACTGTTTAGGTCAGTGATGGGCAACCCTCTAACCTTCAAAAGGGCCGCACATTAACTTTAATGAGGCAATAAGTGTTACAAGCTCTAACAAACAAAACTGGTAACAAAGCAGGAAGCCTGGGGCAGCAGGTGAAAGTTCGGAAGACTGCCAGTTGCCCTCTACTGGTTTAGGTTTACAGATATGTATAAAAACACTAATGAAGAGTGGAGCTGCCCACAACCATTTACATGTCTGCTTTCATTTTCCAAGCAGAAATATTAAAATTACAGGTAGAATCTGATTCACTGCCGATTTGCTATTGGCAGGATACATTTTTTCCTAGTTTTGATAAACGTTCCCTACAGTATATGGAATAGGAAAGAGTGAATAATAGGTTCATTGTGAATGTAAACTGGATTTACAGGTTATAACCTGTGTATAAAACACTAACATAAATAATGAGATGATGTGATTGATCAGACATGAATGGATCCATCCTTCTAGTGGGCAGACTGAACAAACACATCACAGCTTACCCATGTATCCAGTTAGCAGATGAACACACGCACAGACCAAAGAGGTCAGTGGCCAACAGGATTGTCCTCCCTATTAGATGCAATCCTGTTGTGATTGTTGTTTAGGACAATCGTTTCTCGTTAACATGGCTAACAAAATCTGTAAATCTGTGACTAATTTTAAACTGTTCTGTATAAGTAAACTTGTAACAATGTACACGGTGCTGCTGTGTAACAACCTAATAATCTCTCAGCACTTTACATGATATAAAGAGATGTTGTCAATTCATTTACAAAACTATAAAACAAAATGTTTTTAGAAATCTTTTTGTGGTAGATCAATGATGTGTATACACAGAGAGAGCATTTTATTACGTACATTTACCCTGTAGTTATTTGCTCTCATACAGGGTCAATACAAATCTCACCCGCCCCACACACACACACACACCCAAGAGGTGGGAGCTGCCTACGTGGCTCCTCAGATTGGACGTGTGCGCATGGCTGTGACATCATAAGCAAGCGTCACACTCCCAGCATAACACTGACATGGAGGAGCAGCAGCCCACAACTTCAGTAAGGCCATAACTTTTCTAGCCTTCTGGCACAGAGAATTATTTGGCTGGAAAAATGCATTTGCACGATTGCCATGTGTCTGTTCAGTAATGATGCTCAGATATTTAATTAACATAATTACGTACTACAATGAACCCGAAATAGCAGGCCCTGAAATTTGTCAGACCATGTACTGTTTTTCCAATATTCTAGTGTTGTGTTGGCATTCCTTACCCCATTACCACCCCTGCTCTTCATTTTCACAGATAGGAGTAGAACTCGATGCATGCTTCGTTAAGACCTATATGCACTGGGGCTGCATTACTGTTTATCATGCTAGTGTCAACACGTGTCAAGCACAAACTAGCATGTGAAGGGTACTAGCATTTTAAATACCAAGTGGAGCTCACTGTCAACTTCCACAACACATTAACCCACAGTACAGAGAACCGGAAATCACAAACTGAACCCTACAGCAACACTAGCAAGTGGCAGTAATAGCGGTAGTGAGCAAGGTAACACTAGATTCAATGGTTCCTAGTGTCATAACCATTTACTTGTGTTTTATTAGCATAAGGCATGCTAGTAAAATGTGTACACATATATATAATTTCAAAGTGGGCAAGCATATACAACAATATGTTATACCGCCAGTGCAAATGTACCATAGACACACTGACACTTCACATCATTCTCAGCATATATATACACACACACACACACACACACACACGTTTTATATATATATATATATATATATATATATATATATATATATATATATACACATATACATATACCTATACATACATATACACACATAGTGGGGAAATAAGTATTGAACACATCAACATTTTTCTCAGTAAATATACATTTAATGTGGCTAACGTAATGAAATTTACACCAAATGTCAGCAACAGCCCTTGCAATCAACACATGCAGGGAAATCGAAGCATAGTTGTCCATAATTTAGTTATAGTTTTCTGCAACAATATAAAATGACACAGGGAAAAAGTATTGAACACATGAAGAAAGGGGGGTTCAAAAAGGCAGACACCAGCTGAAATCTATCAGTAATTAGAAAGCAATACTGCCAGCTGCTTCAGCTACAATTGATGGACTATAAAAAGGTGTCTCATTACAAAGGTGCCACGCAAGAAACATCTCATGGTGGGTAAAAGCAAAGAGCTCTCTCAAAACCTTCACTACCTTATTGTTGCAAAACATACTGATTGCATTGGCTACAGAGGGATCTCTAAACTGCTGAATGCACTGTTGGGGCCATAATCCGGAAGTGGAAAGAACATCATTTCACCATAAACCGGCCACGACCAGGTGCACCTCGCAAGATTTCTGACAGAGGAGTGAAAAAAATGATCAGAAGAGTTGTCCAAGAATCAAGGACCACTTGTGGAGAGCTTCAGAAAGACCTGGAATTAGCAGATACAATTGTTTAAATAAAAAAACAATAAGTAATGCACTCAACTGCCATGGGCTGTATGCATGGTCACCACGCAAGACTCCTTTGCTAGAGAAAAAAACATGTTGAAGCTCGTTTAATGTTTGTTGCACAACATTTGGACAATCCTGTGAAATACTGGGAGAATATAGTGTGGTCAAATGAGAGCAAAATTGACCTCTTTGGATGCCATAATACACACCATGTTTGGGGGAGAAATGGCACTGCACATCACCCCAAAAACACCATACCAACAGTGAAGTTTGGAGGTGGGAACATCATGGAGTGGGGCTGTTTTTCTGCCCACGGTACTGGCATACTGCTTATGATTGAAGGAAGGATTAAAGGGAAAATGTACAGAGACATTCTTGCTAAAAATCTGCCAGGATGCTGAAGATGAAACACGGGTGAACATTTCAGCAAGACAATGATCCCAAACACACAGCCAAGGACAATCTAATTTGGTTTCAGAGAAAGAAAATAAAGCTGCTAGAAAGGCCCAGGCAATCACCTGAATTGAATCCAATTGAAAATCTATGAACTAAAGATCAGAGTCCATAGAAGAAGCCCACGGAAGCGTCAAGATTTGAAGACTATTTGCGTTGAAGAATGGAGCAAAATCACACCTGAGAAATGCATGCGACTAGTTTCTCCATATAGGAGGCGTCTTGAAGCTGTCATTACTAACAAAGGTTTTTGTACAAAGTATTAAATAAATTTCAGGAAGCATGTTCAATACTTTTTCCCTGTGTCATTTAACATTATTATCCAAAACTTAATTTATGGACATCTATTGTTTGATTTCTTTGCATGTGTGGATTGCAAGGGCTGTTGCTGACATTTGGTGTAAATTTCAAATTTCATTACAACAGCCACATTAAATATATATTTACTGATAAAAATGTTGATGTGTTCAATACTTATTTCACCCGCTGTTTGTATGTATATAAACACACACACACACACACATATATATATATATATATATATATATATATATATATATATATATATATACACACACACACACACACACATACATACACACATACATACACAGTATATTGTATTAATGCCAGAGGGTGACAGGCTTCTCATTTGTAGAATTCAATGCAAAGGATTTATATCCCAAGGTTTACAATCTCTCTTCTTAAGAGACTGTCCAGTATCACAAGTTGATAAACAATGGCATTTTCTGAACAGAGTTTACACTTTTGTATTTTTAAAATCAGTACTAGGAATATTTGGCAGGGTTTTTGTCCTTGTTTACTAAATATGTACCAAAACATTTGGTTACCATAGAGAGATTGCAAATTTAAACAGAATTATACTTGTCATTCATTTGTATATCTAGCCAATTATAGCATGCCACTATCATCAGTTCATCTGAAAGACATTCGCTATGAAAGACTGTACCATGATGAATCATGAGAAAGACAGGAGGATTTATATTGTGGAATGCATACTGAAATCTTGCAGACTAGGTAGGATTAAGCATTCAAAATGCAATAAGTAATTTTTACCAAAGTAGTATATTGAGTGCTCAATTTTCTGTTTAGTGTGAAGCTGAATTTAACATGATATGAAACTGGTCAGATTACGCCGATGTCCTGGATAGATAGAACACTTGTTTATTTGCCTAGAGTAACATATTATCTCCACCTCCCATTGTCATCTAAAACTCACTTATAGTTATATGCTAGTCAAAGACACTTTGTCCTCTTTTTTAGAAGAGCAGTCCCCAGAGGCCTCACAATGAGGAAATGACATAGGACACTATGTGGATGACTGAGAAGGGCTCAGTATTTTCTTATTTAACTCATTCTAGACAGGTCAAATATTTTTAAAGAATCCTTCAGGGTAGTTTACTTTTTTTTTTTAAAAACATTTTTTTAAAAATGCATAATTTAAGATACACATATAATTACATACGCAAGCTTCCAATGAGAACTGTGATTATTACTAAACTTTATAAATAAATGAATAATGAATGAATGAATGAATGCATGAATAATTCAGAATCAACACTACAGTCACCAGCCACTTTGTTTGCTATGGAAAATTATGTATGGCTGTACTTTAGATTGCAGCTAGTGGAAAACATAAGCTTTGATAGGAATAAAAAGACGGGAAACAATTGCACTAGCAATATCCTTTTTAACAAATATAGCATCAGGTCAGGATACAGTTCAGACCTGTTTTTTGGAGAAAAGAAGATTCCATTTGTATACTTCCTATATGCAAGTGCTCTATTAACCCTTTCGCTGCTAAGGATCTATGGCCAATTTGCACATAAGGAGACCAGACATTTTTCGTTGCATTTATTTTGAGAAATAACAAAATAATTACTCATCTCTGTGGCAAGTTTGGGAACCAGCCTGCACAAAACGAGGAGCAGCAGTCAAGTTTATCAAAATCAAAATTCAGCAGTCACTCTCAGACAGATTTCATTTCCTGTTTTCTCCCAGGCAGTATCAGAGACCTATGGCATTTATTTCAAACTTTTACATGTGCAGAGTAGGACACCTGACATCATAGTAATGTATAGAGATGCAAGGACAGAGTTTATCTGGCTCTTTCTAGACTAAGACTACATCTGTCATGCAGAAAATACTGGTAATAGCTCCTTTTTCTAAGCTATAACTTTAATTAGCAGTATCAACTATTGAGAACATTTTAGTATTGTTCTCCTCCCCCTAACGGGAGTACTGAAAACTAGGGGGAGGTAATTGTTTGAGAGAGAGGACCAATCATAAGCCTCAATCAAAAGACTGTGGCTTGTGAATGGGCCTCCCGATCACCCATCCACTGCCATTTTAAAGTGGCGAACGGGATTGATTTTACATTTCTATATTACAGAACTGGCAGGGCCTCTGGCAAACTGGCTGCATGGAGCATATAGGCAGAGGAGCGCTGTAAAATATAAATTTTACAGTAAATGGTAGTACAGTTTTAAGCACCTTTGCTTCACCCAAACCCATCACTCTTGATATGACTTAAAGACACGCACACCTATATATATATATATATATATATATATATATGCTGTGAGACAGTAATGGGCTCAGGGCAAGGATAGTGGGACCCCAATCTCCTTAGTAAAAATTACTTTAACAGGTGCAGGTCTGTGTGAGCTGTTGATGTTGGTTTAGGATAAGAGGGACATAAGAGGAACTATGTAACTTAGATTATAAGGTAAAGCCTAGTATTTATTTACATTAACTTGATCTTTTCACTTTACATTTACATACCTCCCAACATTTGGCAGCATCGGGATTGGGGTCATAGCCACAGCCCAATGGGTGCCTAGCTCTTTTGAAGCAATAGGGTGCCCCATTTTGTCCTCCCCTCTAAAGCCATTACTTGCCACGCATAGCAGTAGTGAACAAAGTACCTCCCAACTTTATCGCCAATCGGGATAAAGCTGTCCTGATCGGGATGGCAGAACAGAGCCCTCGAATCGGGAAGGTTGAGTGGTATGCATTTCACTTAACCCAAGCGGCTCTCCCCATTGAAACAATAAGTCTATTGTTTTCCTGGACCCCTGGGGGTTGAGATACAGGCTTTCCAATCCAGATTTCATTACAAAGAATTGTACTGGTGGGTCCATGGTAATTGTCCCCATATTAAAATGACCCTGTATATGTAAAAGGCAGTTCATAGGACAAATGTCTAGAATCCAGCCAGTCTAAAAATGGTGTCATGTTTACAGCAAAGCCAGTATATAAATATATTTGCTATAATAACCAATATTTTTTCTAACTGGTTGTGGTTTGTGACAACGCGACTACACCAATTATAGTGTGCTCTAAGTTGGTCTAAGCTATAAACTTCTACAAAAGTAGTGGATAAACCCATCTGACTGAAATCTACTCATAAGCGATTGAAATGCACATGGAAGGTAGCGTATTCATTTCATGACACATATAAGAGAAACTAAAAACCACACAAGGCCAAAATATTTAGTATACATGTGGATTAAAAATAAAAAAAGCTCAAAAAATCTTAATGTTTGATTTCATCTTTGCATATAAGGCTAATCTCTTGAACAAAGGAAACTAATCATATTCTTCTTTGAAATTCTATATTTTAATATATCAACCAATAATATTTATTGTAAAATCTCAAAGCTAACAGCACTTAATATTAAACTTGTAGGATGCATATAAAGTCCACTATAGATTTAGTATAATATATTTTTTATATGTATGTTCAAACGTCATACAGAGCTTTTAATGAAAGTACATGTATATTTGAAGACTTATTTCAATAAACACTACTACAATAATATAGAATTTTTTCAGAGAAAAGAAAAAACTCATTAAAATGCTCTTAAATATAGTTTTATAATGTAGGTCATCCAGGAAGCATACTTAGCTTTCTCCAAATAGAGTAGTAGATCAAAGATGACTGCTGAAAACGTCTTGATATTAAAATTAAATATTGTGTGTATTGTATTTAATGAAGTTGAAAGCTTTGCACTTTATACTGGTAAATGTCTTGCTAAAATAATACAAGAATTAGCATTTCTGCCAAAGCATATCTATAATTGCAGTGAAAAAGTATTCACGGCTCACTTAAGATCAATGACACTTTTATTTTGGAAATTAAAATTATAGATTTTATTTCACCAAGTTAAAAATTAGTTTTAGTTGTATTTCATAAAATACACTTCAGTAAAGTCTGATTCACTATAAAAGATATAAGAACTTTCCATAGTTTTTTTTAAGCATACTGGCCAACTTTTTGAGTCGAGATTAAGGAGGGTAGTTCAAGTCGCTATTTGCGGCATTTATTCGATGGGGCGAGACTTAATACAAATAACATTCAGGTAGAATAGGCAAGTATGGTTTAAATAGTACCTGTTGCAAACAGTAGAGAGAGCCATATTCATGAGAAATCAACCTATAAAGTCTCTTAAGAAATGTTTACACTCCATAATTTTAACCTAAACAAAGCACTAACAACTTACACCAACCCCGTGCTCCTTTTTATTCAATTTTAACTGTCATTTCCTTATGAATGTACAATGTGAATAAACATGTGGACATAAACCAATGTCTCTTTACTGTCAGACATTACTTGAAACATAAATGGGTGTGAAAAGCAGCCAAAATGAGAGAAAAACAAAATTATGTAAATTAATGATAGGTACAGGCCAAATGTGATAATAGGCCATCCATAATGGTGTCAGTTGTTACAATGGGCTGTGTAGTCCCATCATATAAACACACACACACACATTTTATATATAATATATATATATATATATATATATATATATATATATATATATATATATATATATATATGTCACTCTGTTTTTGCCTAGCTCCTTATAGAATATTACGTTTGCATATACGGAATGCAAAACGCATAAAAAAGTCAAAGCATTAAATGATATGCTTATATTTTACATAAATATAATGTTACTAAGCTTTCCGCAAACAGCCATCAATAGGAAATCACAAACCGATTTTCTTACTCAATATAATCTATCCTTTTACAATTATCCATTAAAAGTTGTATTTGCTTATTGTTCAAACATGGAACATATCCAAACTGTCTATTCAGGTTAAAAAATAGAATGCCAGTTTCACAGTGACAAAATAACCATTATATTTCTTAGTAAAATTAGAGGGAAATATCAAAGAACAGCAGCGTTATTGTTTTTACTATTGATATTACTATATTATCGGAATGCTTTTATTAATAGCAACTCCTTTCATTCTCAGGCCAGCCAGTAACATAATAAGAAATAACATGATTTGTTGTTCTGTGAAATCTACTTCTACTGTTATTGCCAAGCCAAAGAGACAGAAACACACAGTGAAAAATAAAATAAGAATTCCACATCTGCAATAAAGATTACTGCATGTTTGGTTGAAAGCAAAAGTAAAACGTTAAATCGGGTCACAAATAAGATCAGTTATTATCTTCATGAGCATTTTCTACACTATGTGCCTCCAAACCAGGTACTAATGAAAACTCCTGTTAAACTACAGAGTTGCTAGAGATTCTGTAGACCATAAAAAGAAAAATAATTTAAGATGGTAATTTAACATCTGACATTCTCAGTGTGATCTTATTTGTAACCATGGGTGATCTCCATACATCACCCCCCTCATGTGACGGGACACCAATATCCACAGACTTTGTAATGGAAGGTAAACGTAGAGATTACATGTTACATTTATCTAGCTACAAATGCAGGAATATTGTGTCTGACATTAGTGTTATTGTAATAACATGTATACCTCCTCCTTTACACCTAAGTAGAACAGTCTAATAAAGTTGCTCCATAACTCATTTAACCACATATTTGTTTTTAAAGATCTCTATCATACCCGTAAGTAACAAGTATCTATCAATCTATCTATACAAAATAAGTACATATAGGGTCTGTGTAAGGTGGGATTTGGGCGATCAAGTGTGACATAACAAATGGTCAATTAACGCCCCACAGGAACTGCCATGTCAAACTGCAGTTGTTAATGGAAGCCCCCATCAAGCCCCATTAGTACAAAACCACATAAAATGTAAAGTGGTGTATTCCATTTAGCAACAATAGCGAAATAACATCATATTGCTCTAAAAAAGACAAAAAATGCAGTCAATTAAAAATTACATTTGCTTGTACCTAGCCTTCAGTCAATTACCCATTGGTGTCAAATGTCATGCTTTCACAAGCTTTTTCAAAGACGGTAAAACATGTAAACAGGTATGGGGTGAAAGCTATTGGTTCCAATGACCCCATATCCACTTGTGCTTGCCCCTGAGGGGTGTGGCAACGTCTTTTGGATGTTGCCTGCTCTGTCTACTTCACCAGTGAATGCAAGTGGGTCATTAGAGTACCCTCAATTGTCCCACCCCGACCACAAGAGCAAGTGCTGGTTGATTGACTTTAAAATCCTTATTACATTCTTCTGTTCCAGAAGTGGACAATTTGTCAATTTAAAAATAAAGGATTGTGTGTTAGTTTAAAATTACATACACCAGTAAGTAAAGGTTGTTGCTGATTGTAAAGCGAAGAGTAAAAAATACACATGTGCATTAATAATGAAATCTATTAAATATTGTATCTGCAGTAGCAGAGGGTGAACAGTATACTTGCTTCTCATACCTCAATTCTAGAAGACACTGAGGCAGTGTATGAAGAGGTTGGCATGACTAGATGACGCCATTAGCTTCAATAAGTGGGTGGAGCAAAGATATGATGATGCTAATTGCATCATCATAAACTTGTCAACCCTGTGTTCACTGTGATATGTCCCCTTTCCCATTGCAGGCAAAAAAAACACCCTTCTGAGAGAAGTGCCTGCTCCCGGGAGTCTGGGAGGGCCCACCATAACAGAAAAGTTACTGGATATCTCTTACTTTATTAACTAATACAATAACACACATGAACTTTTGCCTTTGCAGATATGTGCAGAACATTAAGTTTTCCCAAATTTACGGTGTTCTCATCTGCTGCCTGCACCAATCTGCACAACATTCCTGCCTGGAAAAGTGAGACAAATCAGGTCATGCCCCAATTAACTAAACCACACCTTGATGTGTCCATATTTTCCTGCAGCTGCACCTCAATGACCTCCAAAATTCTGGATTACACCATGTAAATTGGAACCATTTGGAGGTATGGCCTGCTTATAGTGGAGGTAACAATTGTGTGAGCTGACCCAACATTCATAAGAATGCTGGCTATTAATTAAATAGGAATTAGTGACATTGCTGAGATAGAAAATACTTGCATTCTCTGCGTACAGCATGCAGTTTAAAAATAAGCCCACATGACAACTTTCACCAGATTAAAGTGACTAATCGTGGCAGAGTTTTATTTGCAAAATGTATGATATGTTCATCAAAAACTCTACAAGTGTGTTTCTGGCTTTTATATAAACATTGTTGTTCCTGCACATAATGTATCATGATTCTGAACTGTACTTACATTTGGCAAAGGATGTTATTTTAACCAATGGCTTATGAATAAGTGTTGTTCAATAACTCTTTGTACTTCAGAAACGCCTCTGACAAGTCAACCAAAGAAATTCTCGAGAAAGTCAACTTTTGTTTAGAAGCAAAATCAATGCTTCAAAGAAAATAACTATAATCTGGGACCATTCAATAAACCACTGAGTGCAACATGAAGAGTGACAAAACAATGTTTATAAAATGCTTCTTAAATAAGGTCGTTGTTCCATGCATAGATAAACATGGTTTTAATAAAATGCAGAGCTTGCTTTGTGCTTGCCAGCTAGACATTAGACACTTTAAATCTTACTGTGCTGTCTGTTTGATGTCAATGCTCTCCCAGGAATCTTATTCAATACATTTATTACATATGGTAACAAAGCAAATAAAAGCCAATTAAGCCAGCAGTCCAGTTACTGTTAATGTCACTTTAGTGTTTTTAGTCTTTTTAAATAGGGATACAGAACCAAAACTATAATCAAGAACTAACCTCCCCACAGTCTTACTGTACTAGACAGAACTGCGAGAAGGGATTATACATGAATACATTTAATGAAAAGCAGGAGGACCTGACCTGTGAAATCATCATTTGATGTATATTATGCTTGTAATGCGCAATCTTCAAATGCAATAAATTATTTTATTCCTTTCAAGAGTGGTCATTGCAAACATCGATCTCTGATATACAGATATCACTGCCAACCCTACTACTAACTATATCATACTTGCCAACTTATGGAAGTTGGCGTCCAGGAGCTGCCGGTGGGGAGGTGGGTGTGCGGGGTGCGGGGCTCATAAAATTGCATAATTTTGGCCCCGTCCCATGACGTAATGATGCAACGGTGTCATTTTACAGCGGGGGGCAGGGCCAAATGACCATATGTGCTTGGTTTTACTGGAAGGCAGCAAAAATCCAATCAGGCCCGAGCAAAACTGCACATTTGTATTACAAACTGAAGAAAAACATATGGGGCTCTGACTGGATCTGATTTACACTGCACTACTTGAATAGTCCCCAGCACCCCTCATCCCTTCCCACTGCTCAAAGACCCAAATACAAATTTTGGGCTTGCCTGCAGCTGTTTGACAGGCTTTCGTGCAGCATTTTGCCAAGTTTGTAGAGTGTTGCAACTTAGTAGTGTGGAACCTGTTACAGGTTGTCTCATATATTCATATGCATGTTACTTTGTGTGTTTTGTGACAGTTGGTACAACACTGTCAAGTAACATCACTAAAAGCAACTCATTTATTTGTAGTGGGCTATCAGAGGGTCAGGGACTGAGTGATTCCATGGCTTCACAGGAGCCCTCAGCTGTTAGGAGCAGCCTGGTTACAACAAAGGCCTTTAAGAGTGGACTTAATAAAAAGTTACCTCAGAGTTATACAGACACAATAAATCAACTGTGGCAAGTTGGCAGACAGTTATAAAATTCTGCGTGGTATATCTTTTTTTTTTCTTGCAAATAAAATACTCCAAGTGATTGGCAAATCATCATTGTTTAAAAATTATTATTTATTTATTTTATACATTAACAGATCAATTCAATGCTGAGGCCAAAGTAAACGGTGAGTATACCGAGTGGTGAGAGTGAGTCACACAGAAGTCACGTCATAAAGTAGTATTTGCATGTGTATAATTTGTATTGTCCGAGCCTGAAGCCATGTGTGTGATATAACAGATTTTATTTACTATCTAAAGCTTTTAGTCAAACTTTGACAGTAGAAAATAGATGTCATGATTATGATTTTTCCTAATAGTAAAGAACAGACTTCCTATTTAAGTCCTGTGCAATAGGATGTTGAATGCACAACTGAAGCTGGTTAAAGCACAATGCATGGTATTCCTCCACAATTACAGTACAGTCTATATGGGACAATGAATATTACCTACAACCTGACACAGAGATTAAATAGATTCATTTACATTACTATTAGTTAGCAGGTAAATACCCTGTATGTCAGCATTATTATGCTGTTTAATGTGAGGAATGTAACCTTCAAGAAGTTGACATTGTGTTTGGGCTACATATCGGAGACACTAAATTGACCATGCAGCCTTACCCTAACTGTCAAGTCTCCTAAGCCTTGTAAGTATGCATGCACCCTCGCACATATTTTCTAAAATATTCACAAGCCCATTCGTTTTGTGCCTTCCCAGGAACACTAGAAGTGCCAACATCACCCACTGTTTAATTTCTACTTTATTCATTCAGGCAACAGAACACTTAAGTCTGATTTAAAGGATTTGCAGAAGCAGGATTACTAATCCATTAAATGTGACTTGTCAGATATATAAACAGGCACCGTGTAACATGTTTCACTTCACAGTCCACATTCCCGCTTGTTGTCCTGCTATATTAGAGCTTTGTGTATTCCTCTCTTCTCATTAAATGGATAGGGTAACAACTTTTTATATAAGAATTTACATGAATACAAATGTAACCTCTGTTTTTGTCATTCTAGTAACCCTTGTTCTGCTTTGCTATTCAGCCACAGTCTATGACAGGTACTAACACACCTGTGCTTGTAATTGGATATGTTTCATAGGAATTGTGCAATTAAAAGTATAAGGTGTCTTTGTGAAGAAATGTAATAAAACCATAATCTAACAAAATGTCATGTTAGATTTACAAAGAATGCAATCATGCCATAGTCATAGTGGGAATTAAACTAGGGATTTGCACAAGACAAGTAAAAATGTTTTAGAAAAGCAATACATAAAAGAAATATCAATATATTACATTACAATATTTGTGGAAACTAATTCTACTATATTATCTCATTCTTTGGAAGTAAAACTTTACAATCAATTTCTCCAGAGCAAATATTGACAAATAATCATCCCTGAAACAAGTCACCACAGGACAAGGGTGCATGTGCTGGACCGCACAAGCTCAATAGAGCCACCTTGCTCTTCTATTATGGGGAGCAGGGGGGCCCTGGAGGTTAGACTGGCATTGACGGACCCCTACCCAACTTGTTCTAAGGGGCATAGTGATGCACTGCTCCTCCCTGCCTAGAGGTACACATTTTATATGTATGTAAGTAGAACAGCTGCAGGTAGTTACTTCACCACATAGGACTATAAAAATAAAGTTGTCTAATAAGCAGTGGCCCTATTCAATTCTCCAACTGCTCACTACAAAGCACCCTTTGTTTCCAGGTTTTACATGCCTTTCATGTCAAAACAGATGACTCAGTTCATTTGATGCACCTTGACATATTTGTTATGAAGATTTATTTTTCAGATTTGTAGTGGGACTGCCACTCCTTCTTCTTCCATCTCTACCATCGGGTCATTATCAAGTGCTGTTTTGGATCTTCTCTCACCAATCGCTGCATTGAATACTTAATATTTAATGCTTCCATCAACATACATTTATATAGCACCACTAATTCCGCAGCGCTGTACAGAGAACTCACTCACATCAGTCCTTGCCCCATTGGAGCTTAGAGTTTAAATGACCTAACACACACACACACACACACACACACAGATAAGGTCAAATTAATAACAGCCAATTAACCTACTTGCATATTTTTGTAGTGTGGGAGGAAACCGGAGCACCCGGAGGAAACCCACACAAACATGGGGAGAACAGACAAACTCTACACAGATAAGGTGGGGAATCGAACTCATGATCCCAGTGCTGTGAGGTACTTTGAGAAATATACCCATGAACATGTCATGGGGAGGTAGCAAAATGTGTTAGTGGCTTCAGCTACAGAGTTGACATGCTACATTTTTGGGCTTACTCGGCCCCTGGCAATATGGGCTGGCAGCGTTAAGAGTTCTCTGATGGCTTCGTATTCTTTGCCTGTGTGCATGTATAAGCCGGATCACACAAGCGGAGTTCCACTTTCCATTAAAAGAAAAAAAAGAAAAGAAATATAAGTTAGAAAATAAAAAAAAAAAATTATTGTGTTAATATCATTAAAAAAATGCCAAAATGGTAACCATCCTGAGATGGCGATTGTGATAGGAGGTCAGTGGCGGTACTTGCACACAAACCCAGCAAAAGTCGGCAAAAACTAGCACTGGCAAGGAGGACTTGGTAAATAGGGAGGAGCCCCATCTCCGACACAAACTTCCATTTTTATCTGAGAAATGGGTTTTCTCCTAATAAATAAATGAGTCACTAGAATGTCTTTTGTATTTTCTAAATGTCACTAGAATTCCCTCTATATTGTAAAGCGAACACTAGCATTTCCTCTATGTTCTAAAGAGGCCAGTAGAATGCTCCTTGTTTGTGTAGCTAACAATAGAATGTTCTCTGCATTTTAAAATGAACACTAAAATAGGCACTGCAGTGAATACAGGTCAGATAGGGCTGTATGTATTTAAGTATAGAGCTTGAAATAAAATAAAAACACCATATATTTCAATTATTGTGTAAATTCACGCCCACATCAGACAAACCATGCCCATGTGGTTTTGTGCACATCTGTTTTTCTACTTTGGTGTGCTGCTACAAGAGCAGCTTCCTTGTTTTTCTCTCCAATGCCGATAGTTGCCAGTCTTGTGAAACTACATGAAAGTAGGAAGACAATCATGACATTAGTTATTCAATATCTGTCATGATATTGTCTTTTCTCCTCCTGCCTGACAAGATGCTGTCATTACTTTAATGTTATCCCATGCCCTTGATTGTCATGTGCAATACACTGCTAAAATGCCCATGTAATTTCCATCAATGAGCACAACTTTTGATTTTGTGTTTCCTCTACATCAGCGTTGTACATGCCTTTCATCCGACAATGATTTAATCATACCTACAAAATTTTCCAGACTTTCGGCAGGACGTCTCGATTTGTTGACTGTAAAGGGGTGGGGCTTAACAAAAAATGCCTCAATACTTACATAATTTGCGCAGCTATGGTCGGAGTTTGTATTAAATGGGCTGGGTTTATTTTATCCCGATTTCCTGATTATAAATGGTGGGAGATTTAATCATGTATAGGTATATTAACCTAAGTTAGCCACATTAAGAAAATAAGTCACAAAATTAACTTGGGAACTTTTTACCTATGGGAATTTCTTACCCAATAATTATACTGGCCTCTTAGTTTCAGGGATTATCAACACCTCACCAAGTGCTGGCCTTGCAAATATACTGAATGTGTTGTGGCAATCCCCTTACCAGGTGGTATGATGGCCTTTAACAGTAATTCTTGCCCATAAATTGCCACTGCTGAAACCTCCTGAAACGTTTTCCGATACATCTGTTGAAGTATTCAAGGAGAGGAATGTAAAATTATATTCTGCATGAGATGATTAAACTGTGGGTCAAAACTAAAAAAATAAATCATTGTGATCTCATTTTACTAAATTATTCTGAAGTGCTAATTATGAACTGTTATATATAATGGTGGTTTAATGGTACAGTGAACCACATTTCCTAAAAGTTATACCAGTGGCTCCCGAGGTGCCGCGGAAATTTCACATGGGTGACACAGCAATGCTGGTAGTAAACAAGACGGGGGACTGCTTGGTAATTATGTTGTCATAGGAGTCCCTTGAAAAAATTATTATGAAAATCCTAAGGGTGATTTGAACTGATAAAGTTTGGGATCCACTGAGTTATACCTTTAATACCAAATAATAATAAAAAAAAATGTATCTTTAATTTCAAACTAAACAATGGGTTCTAAATTTAGATGCCAGACTTGGGGTAAAAATAACAATTAAAACTCTTGCCAAATGATCCCCACTAGCCCCAAATATGTAGCCCAATGTTCACCTGAACAACTATAAATCAGTTCTATCACTGGAAGATGGCGGGGAGTGAGGGCCAAGGGTTGGTAAGTAACTATACTTGCCACCAGATATGACTATGCATATTGTGTGTAGCACCAGACATAGCTATGCATATTGGACCTGGTACCAGATATAGCTGTGCATATTCTATGTGAAACCAGATATGGCTATGTATATTATATGTGACATCAAATATGGCTATGCACCACTAAGATCAATTCAATTCTCTGAACTAGATCATTCGTTACTACCAACAGGAGACACTGCAGTGCACATTTTCAGGATAGCTATGTGAACACAACTGAGTGAATGAATATTACACTGGAATTACTACTTAATACATCTATATAAATGGGAAATGGTTTTGAATGTTTATATAGTCAAGACTGACAAAATGTATACAGACAGTATGGACTATTTTGGGCACATGTATTTTATAATGTTAGACTGTTCTGTTTTGCAAGTTATATTATTACAAGTTAACCCGTGCATGATACTCATGCATTCTAGTCAAATCAAGCTACTTAAGGTGTTAAAAAGGTTCTTGTCATGCATTTGGGCCTAGCCCAGGCCTCCTCAGGGGAAGAGCGTTACTTCCCGACGCAAGCGCCCTTTTTTAACGTGGTTTTGTCCACATGTCACCACCTCATCATTTTTCTCCATCACCTCATCCTTCATAGCCACATCCTTCATCAAGCTACTTAAGGTGTTAAAAACTCCCCACTGTCACCCCCGGCAACCACCAACCACTCCCAACTGTCACTTCTCCTTCAAGAAATATATAGGTCAGTGTATAACTCTGCCCAGCAGGTGGCGCTGCAGCTTGTTTTTGTGTTTTTTTTCACACACGCCACTAGGCATTTATATAGTAGATTTACAAATAACTGAAGTTTGTATAAAAAATTATTTCATTGACCGAAGTAAATAGTTGTATTTTCCCACCACAATATTGACAGATAATTTTAATTCTATGATATAGAGATTTGCAGTGCAGTTAATGTGGGTAAATTAGTCCTAATCAACCTATAATCTTGTACTTCTGATGGAAATTCCCACTTCACCTTGAAATGTAAGAGCACAATTAAGTAAATTACCTACAAGATTATACAAAGAGCAAATAAAGAACCAAAACTGAAAAGGACAGATATTATATATCTGGTCTTTAATTGTGTAGGCACTACCCAATTGTGCAGCCTTGTATATTATGTATCTTAAGAGATTGGTGCAGCAAATTGCTCAATTTGATGACGTATATGGAGAACAGTTGTTAAGGTGACATCGGCATGGAAATCTGAGGGAAAAATATAATTAGCTAGGGCCTTTGGAGATGAATTCTATAAATTACGTACCTTCCAAATTTCCCAATTTTGGTGGGACAGTACCGACTCACGGAACTAGAAAGGACCAGGCTTACTCGTAAACGCATCAGTGAGAACAGAGCTCTGATAAGTCCCAGGACCCATCTTTGAACTGTCATGGTTCCATTTATATGTTGAAGTTTTCTCAGATCTGGGGGTAAATGTATGAATCTCCGGTTTTGTCAACTCGCGGGAGTTCGGCGAGATAACAGCTTAAATTTAAAGAGCTGCCTTGTAAAGGGAAGTTTCCCTTTACAAGGCAGCGCCGCTTTAAATTTTAGCTGTCATCTCGCCGAACTCCCGCGAGTTGACAAAACCGGAGATTCATACATTTACCCCCTGGTAGGAACTCTTGCAGTACACCAGTTGAAGGATTGGTTTATATCTAATGTTTATATGTTGTTGTTTTTTTGAATGTGAGAAATATTTTATCTGCTATTTTAATAAATTATCAAAGTGGAATTACACTATGGGGGAGATTCGAGTAGTTGCAATGGTCCTGAGAACATTTTTACCGGTAAAAATATATGCACCTTGTTGCCTGCAACTCTATGAGGTGTGAGCAGAAATCAGCAGATATTCCACTAAAGAAAATATGCGCAAAGTGCACTTTGCGCAAATTTTTTGATAATTGAATCTCCTCATTTATGTCTCTTTTCCTATGATTGTATATACTCCTGCTGTCATTGGGTGATTTATTACTGATTCACTGGAGAGTTTGAGATTCTACAGAAGGCAAAAGAGTTGTTTTGAGAGAACAACTTTTGAAACATACAGAAAGAGTTCAACCAGGATTGGTTCCGGCACAGGAGTTAATTCCCTTTATTGAATCACATCATCATCATCATCATCATCATTTATTTATATAGCGCCAACATATTCCGTAGCGTTTTACAATTGGGGACAAACATAGTAAACTAATAAACAAACTGGGTAAAACAGACAAAGAGGTGTGAAGGCCCTGCTCGCAAGCTTACAATCTATGGATCACTGCTTTATACACAAATTCGGTGTAGTTTTAATATGTGTTTAGCAATATTACACTATATATTGTTTTTTTCCTTCTATGTTGCATAAAAAAAATTGGTGGACATTGATCTGGTTTTATTGAAAGATCATACAAGCCCATACAATCAGACAGCATTTCCACGTCTACTTTACTGCACACTACATAAATAAAGAACACTGTGGGGTTAAAGTCCATTGTAGCTTGGTTGTCTCTTATTTTTATGGCCATTTACTAGTATGTTTTTACACTCAGTGGTTTAAAGATGAAGTAACTTACACGTTTATTTTGTCTTCTTTGAGCGGACAAAAACATTGTTTATTCTATACTGCACATTATTTCAGTGTGTGCATTGCGTACTGTCAAGACAGACAATGCAAACATGAATTGGCCCTGTTACAAACAAATACTCATCTATTCTCACTTTGCATTCATTCATAATTCCTGGTATTACAGGAACAACAACTCCAGCCACTTTTAGCAGGCAGATTAATATGTGGCTGAACAAAATGCCTTCTCAGCATTGTGTATTGTCTGGATAGAAGACAGATTATGTGCAGTTGTGAGACTCATACCGTGGGTGTAGCAATATATTTTTTTTGAAGTTTGCTAAACGTACCCCAAAAAGTTAGAAATGACAAGTTTAGCATGTAGAGAATTGCTACCGATTTGTTTTTGAAGATAATGAGATACAGAACATCCTATAGATTGTAATCTTGCGAGCAGCGTTCTCTTACCTCTCTGTCTGTATGTATGACCCAGTATTGTTTTATTAATGTTTGTTCCCAATTGTGAAGCGCTACGGAATTTGCTGACACTATATAAATAAATGATGATGATGATGATACTTGCCAACTGTTCCTAGTTTCCACTGACAGTCCCAAGTTTTAAGGATTTACCCCTGCAAATGATTATCCATGTAAATTTCCCTATTTTTGCATTCTGCATTCAGTGTATTTGTCGTTGTTGTTTTACATTACAGTAAAAGTCATACCTCCCAACTGCTACAATTAAAGTGCAACGGCCCCGATTTGGAGGCTATGTCCCGCAATTCCGATTGGGACGAAATAGTTGGTTGTATGTATAAATCTTCACTGCCGCTCTGCATAGGACAGCAGTGATGAACGTGTGCTGCATGCGGGCAGCAATTACATGCTCTTAAGGGAGGGGTGGTTAGTAGCGGGCTGCCTAGTGCTTGAGAAGCACTATGCACACACCCAGGGGCGTGGCCATGCACTCGAATGACAAAACCAGGCCTTCTGCTGTGACATGACCACGAACCATCATATTCTCTGTACCAATTTGAATAACCGCAATGTTGGGAGTTATGAAAACGTGATGTGACTATAAGTCTGATGGAGATAAATAAATTGGCAGTACAACCATGTACAAATATTTGATGTAAGATTAGAACAATAAAAATATACAAATTAGTACAAAGGTTTATCATACAGCCAGGGCCGCCATCAGGGCCCAGTCTGACCAGGGGCCCGCCATTCAAGGCCAGTGTTTTGTTTAGTTTTTTCAGGTTTGAAGATATAGTGGGTTATGTGCGAGAGCTGACTCTGTCCTAAAGAGGGTAGGCCCTGCATTGCTGTACTTCCCAGTGGCAAGCCACTCTCCCGGGACCAGCCACAAATGACTTGCATGCCTTCTAGTCACGCCCCTTCTCATCTCTTGAACTCTACTTTTATTTTCCATTTCAATCATTCCTTCTCCTACTTCCCTTCCACTAGCCTGTTAGCTCCACCCCTCCCCTCTCTACATTTGGTTGCCTCCATCACACATTTCACACCTTGCCTGGGGTGGGGTTCTTACTGAATTAATTTCTGTATTGCAATTGTGAAATTATTATGGCCAGGTTAATTCAGTTAAAAAGTGGGACACAATGGATTAAACTAATGTTTCCTCTATAAAATGGGTCTTCTCGATTGTTGATTAAATTAAAATTTGTGCAAATAAAGTTTCGCAGCCAAACTGGTTGTTCGCTGAGGTGCCAAGTTCCAAAGATACAATCTTCACATTCCACTTTCGGGATACGTGGAATGCCATTCGGCACTATACTTCTAAATTCAGATTGTACGGAATTTATAGTCCATGGGCAGCACGGTGGCTTAGCGGTTAGCACTTCTGCCTCACAGCACTGGGGTCATGAGTTTGATTCCCGACCATGGCCTTATCTGTGTGAAGTTTGTACGTTCTCCCTGTGTTTGCATAGGTTTCCTCGGAGTGCTTCAGTTTCCTCCCACCAGGGCTGCCAAGAAGAATTCAGGGCCCGGGTACAACAAATTCATGGGGCCCCCCTCATATTCAAGTAAGACCCAAAATTTTTTTGCGCCGCCTTACGGCGGCGCAAAAAAATTTAGGTGTATGGTCATACATTCAGGGGCGTGGCTGGCCAAATGGCGGTGCAAAAATTTTGGGAGGTGTGGTCATGCATTTGGGGGCGTGGCAAACGTGCCATTGGGGCGTGGCTAACATAAAAACCACTAGGCTCTCAATTCGCCAGAGCGTCACATATGTTCAAGCACTCCTGACTTTCAGGACATCTACCACCACAGTGTAGTATACAAACAATGCAGTGTGTACACAAACAGTTCAGTCTTGGCCTACACCTTACATTGGGCACAACATTCACCAAAAATTGGTATTGTCCTTACTAGAATCACAACATTTCACACACTGTGCTGCTCTCTCCTACCTGTTCTTCTCACTTTCTCCACCTGTGGCTGCTGGTTTCTTTAGTTGTGGCTTGTCCGGATCCAGGAATGTTGAAGGACCTATTTTGAAAAAAAAATGGCTACATTTAGAAAATTACAGCCAGCCCCGGCCTTAAATCAATAGCACTCACGATTAATAATTAGGCCTTCCTCCAGCCCCAACATTAAAATAATAGTATTCACATTTAATAAATAAACCTATTTCACTTCCTGCAAACAGCCCCAGCAATACCTATTTCCCGCAACCATCACTGCCATTAAATAATTCATAGTCACATTTAATAAATAGACCTCATTCTCCCTAAACTCACCCCAAGATTCAATAGCCCCCAAACCACCCCATCTTAAATTAATAGTCCCTACTATTAAATTGCCTCACCATCACCCTACAAACAAAATAGCGCCCATTAATTAGCCGCCACCTACCTCACACACACTACATTGCAACAAGCCCCCTGTGCCATCACACACATTACTGTGCCCCTTCATCACAACTACACTGTACCCCCTTATGCTCACACTGCGACCTCCATGCTGCTTTTCCCCCTTCTTTTTTACTTTGTGCCTCTCTCCCACTTTTTTTATTCCTCTGTTCCTCTCTCCCACTTTTTTTCCTCCTCTGTTCCTCTCTCCCACTTTTTTTTCCTCCTCTGTTCCTCTCTCCCACTTTTTTTTCCTCCTCTGTTCCTCTCTCCCACTTTTTTTCCCTCCTCTGTTCCTCTCTCCCCAATTTTTTTTTATTCCTCTGTGGCTCTCTCCTTTTTTTTCCTCCTCTGTTCCTCTCTCCCACTTTTTTTCCCTCCTCTGTTCCTCTCTCCCCAATTTTTTTTTTATTCATCTGTGGCTCTCTCCTTTTTTTCCTCCTCTGTTCCTCTCTCCCACTTTTTTTTTATTCCCCTGTGGCTCTCTCCTTTTTTTCCTCCTCTGTTCCTCTCTCCCACTTTTTTTTTTATTACTCTGTGGCTCTCTCCTTTTTTTCCTCCTCTGTTTCTCTGTCCCCTTTCTTTATAGTACTGTCCCTCCCTGTTTTCCTCCCCTAGCCTCTCCGTTTCTTTACTTACCTTTTGTCAACTTCTTTCTTTTCTTTTCTTTTCTGCTCTTCTGTCTCCTCTTCTGTCTTCTTTCTTCCTGCTGGCTGCGGCGCTCCTCACTGACTGACAGGCGTGACTTGATGACGTCACGCCCGGCAGTCAGTGTGAATGGAGGAGAGGAGGGACACGGCGCCGCGCGATCACGTGAGTATTTTTTTTTTTTATTATTTATTTTTTCTTACAGCTCCCAAGAAACCCAAGACCCCCCCCCCCCCCCCCCCCCCCGGGAAAAAAAATAAAAAAAGTTAAAAAAAAAATACCGCAAGAGAGAAAAATAAAATAAGAAAATAAATAAATTTTATTAGCAGCGAGGGCCCGGCCCGGGCCCCCTGGCATGGCCGGGCCCGGGTAAACTGTACCCGTTCCCCCTCCCTCTCGGCGGCCCTGCCTCCCACACTCCAAATACATACTAGTAGGTTAATTGGCTGCTATTAAATTGACCTTAGTCATTCTCTGTCTGTGTGTGTGTGTGTGTGTGTGTGTTAAGGAATTTAGACTGCAAGCTCTATTTGGGCAGGGACTGATGTGAGTAAGTTCTCTGTACAGCGCTGCGGAAATAGTTGCGCTATATAAATATCTGATGATACTAATGATGATGAATAGATGTGGGAAGACAACAATCAATTCATTCTTCTATGTGGTGAGGTTGGAATATTACTGGGAAAACTTAAGGTCAAATTCAGCCACGGAAAAGTGTAAAATTTCACAGCCTAATGAGGAGTGACGTGAATATTTGACTTATATTTATTTGATTGCTACTTTTAACATTCTTTCCAAGTACACATAGAAAAGGGAGATTTACTAATTACAACCAAGAGGTCTTAATAAAACATGTTTTATCCTGCCGATTTCTAGAAAAACAATTTAACTATGTATATTTGAAGTTCAGGTCAAACAGCTAGGATGAGATGTTTTTATTATACAAACTAAAATGATTTTATTTATATAAATATATATATATATATATATATATATATATATCTTATATATAAAATTCATTGGTCTGTTTGTTCGTCTGTCCGTCCAGTTATGCATTCGGACACCCCTGCACCGATTGGGATGAAATGCTTGCTGGTCCAGTTGTATTCTGTCCAGGTATTAGGGGTGTTAGGGTCCGGGTCGGACCTCCCATTGGTGTATGCTGGGCAGAATTTTTTCCCAATGAGCTTGTTAGCCTTCTCCTGGATGGATTGAAATTTAATACACACACATATATATGTATATACATACATACATATATATTCACAGACTTAAATAAATGAGTATGAAATTTTGTAGCTTAACTAAAGGATTTGAAACATCTGCTGCAACAATTAACACATTGCTCACCTATAGACATATATGGGCCGATTCAGAGTTAAACGTAGGCCAGTTTGTTTAGCATATCTTTGTGTTTTTCCACACTACATTTTTTCCACACTGTACATGCTCATAAGGTGAATGTACACAGTCGTGGCTATTCAGTCCTGATATTTTTTGGCATTAACGACTCTTTACACCTGAAAAGGATTGATGGGGTAGGGAAGGGGTAGACAATGTACAGTAAGGGCGTGTTCAAAACTACAAGCCCCAGCTGGGACTTGTAGTTTCACAACACCTGGAGAGCCGCAGGTTGGACAGGCCTGCTCTAAACTAATCCATTGTCTGTTTAGAAGAGACAAATTGCTTGGCTGGATTAACTCTTTAGAAACCAGTGTGTGAAGGGTTAACTGTTTAGTTACCAGAGCACAGAGTGTGCGCAATTGGGTGATTAAGTCATAGGTTTGCTATGGGCCTTATACGTAACTGGTGGCAGTTGCTGAGAGGTGTGAAGCCTGCGTCTGTGTTGGGAAAGGGACCAGCGAAATCTGTAGCCTGAAAGAGAGGTGAGTGTGAGGTTTAGGCTGGAATCCTGTGTGTTCCCTTACAGTAAGTGTCCAAGTCACAATGTGCACAGTTGGCTGTTTGTGACAGATAAAGGGGTTCAGGAGCGTTTTCCTGACAAAATAGAGGTGATATATTGTATGACTGTTGGACTATATGATAAGATATCTAATCAGGGAATAGCTAGAGAGGGCTTATTCCTGACACTCACCCTAATCCATGAGTCTACAGGAATATCCAGCCAAATATGATGTGTAGGCACCAGGATCAATGATCATCATCATCATCATCACCATTTATTTATATAGTGCCACTGATTCCGCAGCGCTGTACAGAGAACTCATTCACATCAGTCCCTGCCCCATTGGAGCTTACAGTCTAAATTCCCTAACATACACACACAGACAGAGAGAGAGAGACCAAGGTCAATTTTTTATAGCAGCCAATTAACCTACCAGTATGTTTTTGGGAGTGTGGGAGGAAACCGGAGCACCCGGAGGAAACCCACGCAAACACAGGGAGAATATACAAACTCCACACAGATAAGGCCATGGTCGGGAATTGAACTCATGACCCCAGTGCTGTGAGGCAGAAGTTCTAACCACTTCGCCACCGTTCTACCATACCTTTAAAGAGACATCCCTGGGGTGAACAAATTCATTATGAAAATTTAAAGGGTTTTTTCTCTTTAAATGTGACTTGCAATTAAACCCCTCCATTCAAGCACCACTAATTGCTGTATTTAATAGGGTCCCGAACATACATATAGTCAAGACCCTTGCTGTTCACCCTTGTGCTGCAGTTCGCTCTGTGGCAAGAAAGATCTGACACAGCAGCTCTAAGGCTTTCAATAAGAGTTACTTTTTCCATCTCCATTATAATCTTTGAAAGAACTTAGTCAAATAGCCTTCAAAATGTGCTTCACAAAAATTCAGAGCACACAGACTTCCCCTTATCATAATTATGGGTAACCGAATGTGGAAGTGATAATAAAAATTACATTATTTTACTGCTTCTTTTTTTCCCCTATGTTTATTGTTACTTCAGGCATATTATAAAACACATAGATGTATATTTACTAAACTGCGGGTTTCAAAAAGTGGACATGTTGCCAAATGAACCAATCAGATTCTAGCTGTCATTGTGTAGAATGTACTAAACAAATGATAACTAGAAACTGATTGGTTGCTAAAGGCAACATCTCTATTTTTTCAAACCCACAGTTTAGTAAATATACCCCATAGTCCTTATACACTTATGTTTACTTTCAGAGGGTGACACTGTGATATGTGTTGTCAGCTAATAATCATATAATGTCATAATTCTCATAATGTAAGTTAACTTTAACATTAACTTTTAAGTGCCATACTCTAGTATTATACTATTTAACAATACACAAATTTAAATATTGTGACTATTTGTTGCATGTACAAAGAACCCATCCTCCTGTCCCTCCGCAGGTCAATGACTGCACGAGGTTGCGAGATGTAACACAAATAACCTGTTTTTCTTTCTGCAGGTACCTTTTTACCAGCTCAGTGACTGACAGTGTGAGTAGCGTTACTGGCTCTCATTGTATGAGGAATCGCAGGTGGTTTTTGTTACATTTAGCTTCCTCCTGCAGTCAATGCACATGGGGAACTTACAGAGTGACTGAGAAGGGGTGGACCAAGAAACATGGTGACAATCAGTTCTCTGCCTGTGCTAAAATTGTGCTGCATAAAAGAGCTTCATGGAAGAAACAGCCCTGCTAGGAAGGATTGTTGAAGAACAAACTGAAGCTGTAGAAATTTTGTTTTTTCAAAAAAATAAATTTTATGTCAAGTTATTAAATTAATATCTGAGGGAGTTAATTTAACAGAAAATATCAGCTAAGTCTGAATAGATATAACATACACATAGAAAGAATGAAAAGTGCATATAGTGGTTAGCAGTGCCGCCTCGCTGGGGTCATGGGCTTGATTCCTACCATGGCCCTATATGTGTGGAGTTTGTATGTTCTTCCCATGTTTGCGTGAGCTTTTTCCAGGTACTCTGGTTTCCTCCCACACAGTCCAAAAACATAAAATACTTTGAGTCTTGTTGGGAGAAAGCGCTATATAAATACAGAATTATTTATATGTAATGTCAAAGACCTAAATGGAAAGAATGAATTTTCACTAGCTACAGTATGTTTTCCTTATACAGAGTATATTTTCCTTATACTGGTGCTAGTGATTATTAGAAAAAAGATTACATGGACTCCTCATGCTCATATTTCTAAAAAAAAAATAATATATTACCACTGTGACTGTCTAGTGAGAAAAACATTTATTTCATGACACCACATTCTGCGTCCGACACGACCAGAAGGATTGATGGGATGTTGCATGAAAGCCACAAGGAACTATTAGCTACAATCAACATGCTTAACTTGTAGCTAAAGAGACATAATGGTTTTGAAGGGATTGGCAGACTGGAGCAGGCAGATTTATTTACTCTGGTTCAGTCTTCAAGAACCCAAAGTCATGCACCAATGCTTTGAAGAGATTGGGTTTCTTATGCACATTAGTTAACATATTAACCATATTATATAAGAGAAAGTACTGGTAAGATTTATTTAGCACACAGCCAGCAATTTAAAGAAATGCAAAGTACAGATGGTAAAAAAAACAATTATATTTAAACTTTATTTTGCCGACATCCATTATATTCGTAAAAATTCGTAAAGTGCTAAATCTGTAATATCATCATCAACAGCTGTTTATATAGTGTCACTAATTCTGCATCGCTGTACATAGAGCTCACTCACATCAGTCCCTGCCCCAATGGAGGTTACAGTGTAAATTCCCTAACTTGCACAGACTGACCGAGAGAGACTAGGGGCAATTTAACAGCAGTCAATTAACAAACTTCACACAGATAAGGCCATTGCTGTGAGGCAGAAGTGTTAACCACCAATAATATTATTTTGATTACAACTTCAGTCTTTGCTGAATGCGAGTCAACAAACTAATCAATCTCAAATCTCTGTCCACCTCAGTATGTGCTGAAAGAAACACATTTCCGGTTTCTTTCTAGATACTGTAAATAGCATTTGTACACTTACATTGGGCATAACGGAGATACACTTGCATTTCGGAAACCGTTGAAGGAAATATAAGGCTGTATGTGATCTTTGTCTCTGCTTTAGGAGATTCATATACCAAAGTGTTATAAACTAAAAACAGAATAAGCTTTCCAAGTCGTGATCAAGTAAATATTGTAATTAATATTTAATGTAAAAACAGTTCACTATTGTTTAGCCCAAATATCACTTGTAACATTAAATGAAGATGTAAATAGAAAAGGTGTGACATGATAAACATATTTTATAGTATATATTATTATTATTATTAATACTTATTTATAAGGCGCCACAAGACATCCGCAGCGCCGTACAGAGACAAACAAAATCACAATACAATGGGAGACAGCACAGTACAGAAAACACAGCAACTCAGTACGCTCAATGCACAGCTAGAGAGGGCGGGGAAGGGGGAGGGAGGATCCGCAAACGACGGGGCCCAAGAAGGAGGGCGCGGAAGACAGGGAGACCCCAGGGGGGAGGAGGGAGCGAGAGTGGACGTGGGGTGGAGGACCCTCGAGGAGGAGGGCTAAGTAGCTGGAGAGCAGAGTTAGAAGTGGTGGAAACAGGAGGAGAGATGGCCCTGCTCAGAGGAGCGTACAATCTAAGAGCGTACGTATCTAATCTAAGATATCTATATATCTAAGATATATATTAATCTTTTCATCCTGGCTTTTCTTTCCAGGCTGGAGACATTAATATAATCGAGTTTTCTAATTTCTCTAGCTTTTCATTTTACATTTAACTTCAATGTTACCCTGACCACTGTTCCTCCATGGCCGAGTTTCTTAATTTCTCATTGACTCTTTTCCTACTTTACTTCTGTTACCGTACTTATGTTATTGTTTAATCTTTCTTTATTGATAAATAAAAATCTGCAATAACAAGATACACATACAAATCGATATAAGAAGAGTATTCCTCATGTTTTCTTAAAACTAAAACAATAAAAACAACTTAATCTAAAATAATAATGTAAGCATAAAAATTCTGCTTGCAAAGAGAATCTCTCAAATGTATTATTGGCAAAGAGGGGAATTAAATGTATTATTGATAGCCAAAGCCAAAAACAATTTAAAATGGCTAAATCAGTCATTTTATGAAAAATACTAAAATACTAAATTCTAGCCTTTGGTCTAAGAGCCAAGATTTCACAAAATAATAACTTATCTATGAAAACATCATCAGGGAAAATGACTTGTGATCCTGGGGAATTCCTCAACTTTTAAGAAACATTGTACAACTTACCCCAACATTTAAAATTCACTCCCATTAAGGTGTCAATCCACAAGTTCCCGCTGAAATGAAATTTACCCTGACAGTCACCTGATCAATTGAGTATAGAAATCACAGAAGAAGAAGTTGCTCAAACCATTACAAGCATGAAAACTAACAAAGCACCAGGTCTAGACAGCTTTAGAGCTGCATAAAAAATATGCAAATCCCCCACTTGATGGTCCTGTTTAACAGCATTACGAAAATATATCCCTTCTCAAAACAAACCCTTGAGGTCAGAATCATATTAAATCACAAAGGAAGGGAAAGATCTTTGCAACTCATCTGAACTCAAAATTGCCCCTCTTAATTCATAACAACAAGGTATGCTCTGTACCCGGGAGACAGGCATGTGATAACACAAGACCAGTGATTAGCCATATTCATACTATTAACTCAGACCCTCTTCTCTTGTGTTCTCTGGATGCACAGAAAGCTTTTGACAGGATCATCTAGCTCTTTATGTGTGCGACCCTCCACCAATTCAGTTTTGAGGGCAATTACTTTGTGTCAGGCGCCGTCCCCGCTGATCCCGTCAGACGGGGACGGACGCCTGACTTCCGCCGAGCGCTCTGTTGCTAGGCAACAGACGCGCTGTGGCTTCCTGTAGCTGCCGTCGGGGCACCTTTACAGTCCACCTCCAACAGGACCCAGAGACACATGGATATATTCTGCTCAGCTAGATAAGGCATTTGTATCACAGTACCTTAAACTGTGTCTCTACCAATGAGTGACTGGTGGAGCCAGCTAGTGCGTACTGAAAAATTTTGGCCCATTGAATTTCCTCCACCAAACGCCTCAGTTCTCTTTCTCACAGTTTAGCATGTCCTGGCTAGTGATCATAAAGGTGTCAATGAGCAATTTATAAAGTATGTATGTATGTATGTATGTATGTATAAAGTGTGCACTTTGTAAAAGGGGATGTCCCCTAGTGCCATTGGAACCAGCAATAACTGTGCTGCATTGTGTCAATACAGGGTTCAATGCCACTATGCTTATAGATATGGAACTAACTAAAGCAAGTTTTCACTGCTAACATGTGGCTGCTGCTTAAGTCTGAGCACTGAGCAGACAGTGACTACAACACAGAGAGAATAAGCAAAGAGTGGTTTAAATAAAAACAAACAAAGAAACTGCACATGCATCTGGATCCTGCAACAAATTCGGGAACTTTCAAATTATTTTTTGGGAGGAAGTTACAATTATTTAATGGGTAATTTAGTAACAATTTTGAGGGAGGGACGTTTAATGATTTCCAGTGTCTAAAGGGGGGCAGAAGTAGGTTGTAAGAAAACGGTTGTGAATTGCAATTGTGTGATAAAGTCCTACTAAACATATGTCAGATGTGATGTTTGTCTTAGAAGGTCCTACATCTTCATTACCACCCAGGGACTACAGTAACATTACTATACCAATGAACTTCTCCAATACATTCTCTCTATGAGTTAATGTCTAACATGGTGACTTCAGTACAATGTTTTTGGAAAAGGCCCCATACCATAATCTGAGGATACTGGTGAGCTGTTAGAATCATTGAATTTCCCACAAAACCATTTTTTCAATGCCAAAAGATCCAAAAGAAAGGCCATGTCAGGTCAATATGTGGCATAAATAATGTAATTGTTCATGCTTCTGGAATTCCTCTTTCAGCAATTCCAGGTGCCAAAATGTTGCACATAATCTCAATGGCTTTCACTGTGTTCTATCACATAAAAGAACTGCATAAAAATGTAATTTCAAATACATAATTGAATATACACTTTTTTGCATCTTTAACTGTATTTAATAATTTCCTATAGAAAAAGTCATTTACAAAGGAAAATAAGCCCCCACGGTGCATATGCTGTTCTGTGGTTTGTGGTGTCATGCACCTATTTTTAACAAATTTATATGGAAAGCACATGGATCTGCTGATACAGATGAAAGACTCTGCTTCTGAAGGGGATGATGCACATTTTGAAGGGATGATCTAGGTGGATCAGGTTGCTCATAACTAAATGACAGGCAAATTAATGTGTCTTAATATGTTTTTGTTTTGGCAGACAAGATATTAAAATTAGTCTGTTGGGGGAGTAGGGTACATTTAGTGGGTGTCCACAAAGCCTCTTTCCAAAAGGACTGCTCTTTTAATGGTGCTTAGGAAGTGGCGGTAATCAGTGCATTTATATGTGCACATAAATAAGGCTGGAAAGAACGAGCAGTTAGGAAAAAAATTAGGAAGTTGAAATCCATGAAGGGGTGGTCACAAAGATATAATAGCCAAGAAGAGAGGGGGGGGAGAAAGGGAAATGTGGAGAGCACCAAAAAGAGGGTAAGACAGATAAAGAGGGGGGAGAGAAAGATAGGGGGGGGGGAAAGAGACAAACAGAGAGGAGAGAGAAATAAAGAGAGAAGGGAGAGAGAGAGAGGGGGGAGATATAGACAGAGAGAGAAGGGAGAGAGAGAGAGAGAGGGGAGAAGAGAGACAATGAGGTTAGAGAGTGACAGAGAAGGGAGAGAAAGAGACAGAGAGGTGACAGAGAGACAAAGAGGAGAGAGAGAGATAAAGAGAGAGAGGGGGGAGAGAGAGAGAAAGATCGAGCGAAGGAGGGGTAGAAAGATTTTGGGAAAAAAGAAATGTGGGTAGACAGATAAATGGGGAAGGGGTTAGAATGAAAGAGGGGAGAAAGATAGACAAAGAGGGTGAAGAGAGAGCGGGAGGGGAGAAAGAGTTGATAGAGTGAAAGAAAAAAGGGGAGAGAAAAGAAAGAGAAAAACAAAGATAGAAAGAGAGAAATAAGATCAGACAGAGAGAAAATGAGGGCAGAGAGAGAGAGAGAGAGAGAGAGAGAGAGAGAGAGAGATGGGAGAGACATGGGAGAGAGAGAGAGAGGGAATCGAAAATGTTTACAGGTTACATTGGCAAAATAGACCATTAGCATCTACTTGACACATTTAATCCCAAATACAAAATAAGTCAGCCGTTAAAAACACATTGGTAAGCAATGGGACCAGGGCACAGAGTGACTAGTAGACAATACCAACACAGTACCACAAGCCATGAATGCAACAACCATACAGCAACTATAAAGTCACTATCTTGCAGAAGAATGGTTATACAAAGGAGTATCAAAATGGTAAATTTATATATTTTATGCTCTTCATCCAAAGGGAGAAAACCCCACAGAATGTTACACCAATGCCAAGAAGTGAAAAAAAATGAGAGAATGCAGTTGTAACAAGCAAAAGTCAGTTGGTGATTTGGTATGAAGTAGTGATGGTTCTTTTACGCATAGATGCTTTAGAGAACTGCAGTGATGCGCTAAAATGATACTTGTGAAGATCCACAACACTAGCTCCAGGTGACACATGTCAGAAAAAAATTCACAAGGACAGCTGTAAATACCTTATCTCAATTCCTATAATCAGCACCCTGATAATAACAGCAATCTAGCTAGTCATCTCACCTGGACTACTGCACAGCTTTTTTTACTGTGAAATCAGCCCTTCAGTGAAAAGGACAAGTCAATTAGAACAATTTATCTCACCTCTTTGTAGCCTTTATTCAGTCTATCGGTTGCAAGAACAAAAGTTTTGTTTTGGATTTCTCGGCTTGTGCTTTGAAAAAGACCTGATTTCTTTGACTGTACACCATAATTATAACTTTTACAATAATTCAACCATGACCTGTTCCCCACTATTCTACCTTCTCCAATCCCTTGACTTTGGCTTTGTCCATCACTATTCTACCTTCTACAATCCTTTGACTTCAGCTTAAACCTCGCGACCAGTACTCTTGGCACTAAGCAGTTTGGCCGGACGTGATGTGTCTCTGATAGCTACCTCAGCCAAGTGGTTCTATCCTGGGAGCGGCCAGCACCGTGACAATACTCCTATTATAACTCCCCCTTGCATTTATGGAAATCTCTTCCCCATAACTATCAAAGACAGCATCACCTATAAGAGGTGTGGTTTGATAAGGAAATAGCAACTGACCTCAGAGATTCTGGTGCAATTCTGACAATTGCTAATCTCTGGGTAGTTCGGCCCAAGACAATCCACCCATGTCAAGGGGAACAGAGTGGACTTGCAGGTGGTATCCAAAATTATATATCAATATAAAAGTCTGGGCAGCTGGGGAGCATATCCCTTTTAATTTTATTAATTTTGAACTTCTGCATAAAAACGTTTCCTGCACTACCATAGTAAAAAATGCAATGCGTTAGTATAGATTTTACAATTACAACTTTAGCGGTATCTTGGTTTTCCTGTAACTTGATGTCTTTATAGGTCTACAATTTCATTGTGCAAAGTACTAACAAGGAAGACAACACCTAAAGTAGTAGGGTTGTCCAAACAAAAGGATCATTACTTACCACTGAGAATTTACAATTTATCCATAAACTTGCTATGTGGCCCATACGGGTCTTGGAAGGGCTGTGATGGAGTACCCTTACCTTTAGAATGTTCCCATGTTTCCAACACATAGCTAGTTACTCTCCTCCCCCTGATCAGTTCTCATGCCTAGTCCTAACAAATATTTCTATATGTGTTTCCATCATTCTGGACCTTCTAATTGCATGTAGATTACAGGAATAATAGCAATCACCACATCGTAGAGCCTAGAAATCCCTAGTTACTATACTGCCATAGAAATTACTGTAAGTACACAATATAACTTCCATAATCACTCCCATTATCCCAAATGCACTTCAATACAACTACACTTTATCATCCCCTCTATTATTCTAATTGTGACTGATCTGTTTTATGTTGATCTGTTGTATTGAACTCTATAAATAAATAATTGATCTAATATGGCGCTTCACTAAGTGTGCAGCCTGGTGCATGTAGTGGAGCATCCACTCCTCTCCACAAAACCAACACAATCTTTATAATATATTAACATACACTTGGCGCGCACCTTTTCACATATGAGGAGATGTTGAATCCCCTTTAAATTCTATTCCAATTCACTTCTGTCATTAGGATAACGATATTTCTCTTTCTCCTCAAATGGATTCCTGTAGTCTGCAAATCAGACTCATGGAGATACAAAAAATAGGGAGAAAATGGTGCAGTATGTCTCAAATGAAATGTATAAAGTCCACAAAGTTCCAGAAAGGAATATTCTCTTCCACCCTGTGATAAAGAGATGGAATCACACCGCAAATCTTGTGACTTTACACCATATCCCCCAAAGGATCCCGCTCACACCTATCCATCCTGTGAGCGGGACCTCTTTACATTGCAGATTGGTTCACATCGTGGATGAGATTATATATGTGAATATCCTGGATCAATCTGGTACGAGTTTTTACATTACCATAGCATATGGATATTTTTGGTGTTACATTATACAGTTACTTGATGTCTCTGCCTTAGAGATAGTGTTTTAAAATTAAATACGGTGTCTTTTGATAATGCACCAGAGTGTGTTTATTTCTATTTTTGCCCTACACATTGTGGAATTAGGTGGAAGAGGATATTCCTTTCTGGGAACTTTGTGGACTTTATACATTTGATTTGAGACATACTGCACTATTTTCTCCCCATTTTTTGTATCTCCATGAGTCTGATTTTCAGACTACAGGAATCCATTTTAGGAGAAAGAGAAAGATCGTTATCCTAGTGACAGAAGTGAATTGGAATAGAATTTAAAGGGGATTCAACATCTCCTCATATGTGAAAAGGTGCGCGCCAAGTGTATGTTAATATAATATAAAGATTCTGTTGTATTGAACTGTGTAAGTGATAGAATTCGCTCTGAGTGTTAAACTATATGCTCAGCTTAACTAAAGCAGCTACAGAGAGATGACTGGAGAGATCGACCGTGTACTTATACCAAGGATCGGCTAAGGCAAGGACTGAAGGTAGTAAAAAAAGTAGAGTCATGAAGCTGGTAACCCTGCCTACACTACCAATTTTACTTTCTGGGGGAGTAGAAAAGGGAGACTTCACCTTCAATTCAATTACAATTAGCATTAGCCTTGCGTGGATTGCTATCAGCACTAGCTGTTGCTCTAATTTCTGGTTCCTTGTCCTCACCAGGTAGACTTTTGGAGAGGTGGGCTAAATGAAATTAAGCTACTCTATTCACACCTTTCAGATTTTGTGCAACAGGTCCAAAGACCTGTTATAAACAATTTTGTCATTGCAGCTAGATATGTTGGATCATTTGTGGAGATTGTCTTTGAATTTCTGACTGGCTAACAAAATTCACTCACCCTGGTATATTGCCTGTCAATTTCAACCCTGCAATTGACCATATTTTTTGCACCATAAGATGCTCTGGTACTCATATGGTGCAACTGTATCCCCCTCCTGCCACTACCACTCTGCCCTGAAAACAACAAACATTGCAATATCCAATAGAATTTCACCTTACTCATTCCCTTACCTGAAAATAGTCTATGCTGTAAATACATGTGGTAGCATCCAATCAAAAGCAGCCTTGTGGACACAGTTGAGCCCCTGCATAAGCTATGAACACACCTTGACACATAAAGTACATACGGCTATGTTTACTTAAGCACATTTTTAGAATTTATCAGATATATTGTGTGATATAATGTGATAGATAAATTACATATATATATATATATATATATATATATATATATATACGCATTGTTATTTATGTACTTGTTTACAGATTGTGGGGTAAATGTCCATATACTATTAATGTTGTCCAACCTAAACATTATAAAAAAAAAAAAGGAAAAGAAAACAAAACCTTTAGTGATCCATTCAAAACTGATGCATTTCCTACAAGTGCATTCTTTATCAGGAGGGATAACACTAAAGCTTCCACGTTTTCAAAAAAGTTAAACCATTTAAAAAAAATTAGTAATTATAAACTTTGCTTTTCCCTGCCACAAACAGATTTCCAAAATATTACTCAGGATTGTTTTAGCAATAACAAATAAAAAGTCACCACATATTTTAAGGAACTTTTTGTTCTTTGCCAACAAAAAATATTTATTTAACTATTGCTTTCAATAACTCTTTTTTATACTAGTTGTGCAACGTCTTGTTTATTTAATTCCTGTTCTCCCTTGAATGAGTCCATGGGTCCAGGTGGGAAGACTACAGGGTTAAAGCTAGTGACATTCAAAGCACATTTTCCTTGTAAAACAATGCAAGAACCCATCATTGCTAGAAAAAGCCATTAATGTGTGGTCAGGAAGTCCCATAGCAAAATGGCATAAGGGCTCTTGCTTCTGTCCTGCATGCCACAATACTACTTGTGGCCCTTTACTGGCTGTCAAATACAATTTCTGTCTTGATAATTATGTATAACAAGTTAACCCGTGCATGATACTCATGCATTCTAGTCAAATCAAGCTACTTAAGGTGTTAAAAAGGTTCTTGTCATGCATTTTAGCCATAGCCCAGGCCTCCTCAGGGGAAGAGCGTTACTTCCCGACGCAAGCGCCCTTTTTTAACGTGGTTTTGTCCGCATGTCACCACCTCATCATTTTTCTCCATCACCTCATCCTTCATCTTTATTGCCACATCTATCCAGATGTCTATCCAGACACAGGGATCTCTCTCAGCGGTCCTGAGTATCACACGCCTCTCACTCTGTCACCCCTGGCAACCACCAACCACTCCCCACTGTCACCCCCGGCAACCACCAACCACTCCCATCTGTCACTTCTCCTTCAAGAAATATATATATATTTTTTTAAAATCTTTATAAACACTTTTAACAATTAACAAATTAAATTAACAAATTAAAAACATCTTAGTATACCAAATTTCAGCTCTTTCTGAGTTTTTTTTCCACACACACTAAGAATTTAGTAGGTCAGTGTATAACTCCGCCCAGCAGGTGGCGCTGCAGCTTGTTTTGTTTTTTTCACTCACAGACTAACACACGCCACTAGGCTTATATATATTAGATTATGTAACCAGATCTGTGTGGGCCCTTTTAGAGGACCCTAGATTCCTCTGGGTTCTAGGGCCTTTATAATGTTGGGCCCCACAAAAATAATGACCTATTGCTTAATTTACACTATGGGGGAAAATCAATTCTGAGCAAAATTCCTACAGAGCCTCGCGTGATGAGCGCATGTGCGCATTTCCAGGTGTTATGGTATCTATTGCTGACTTCACAGAGGTGTGAGCACAAATCAGCGATGCTTCCGACGGGAATTCTCTCACAAATGAATTCTCCCTATGATTCTATAAAAAAAATATGTCATTAATATTTTTACTATTTATTTAAAACTGCAGATATAGCATTATATAGTTGTAATGGTTTCAGTGGCATACACATACATACAAACTAAGTTACTTTACCATATGATAGAGACTGCTCTGTTCATAAGTGTGTACTATATGAAAGAGGGAAACATGAAACTTGAGAATTAGGTTTGGAGGATGGAACATAAAAACAGCTCCATAGAGTAGGTGATATGAGATATGAGGATGTGAAGATAATGGTGTGCTGCATGTGCCAAATATCGCAATATAAATGAGGCGGAAGACTGAAGAAATTTTATACCGAATTTATGACTTGTAACAGCTTTACATCGACATTAACAGACTACAAATTGTCATTGTTTACTTAACAAACAATTCATATTATCAGGACACTTTCATATGGGTTAATTGATGCCAGTAGCCTTGTGTTTTCTGTTTTACTAGAAAAACATTTAATTGTTTTTGGGTTTTTTAGTATATCATCATCATCATTTATTTATATAGCGCCACTAATTCTGCAGCGCTGTACAGAGAACTGATTCACATCAGTCCCTGCCCCATTGGAGCTTACAGTCTAAATTCCTTAACACACACACACAGACAGACAGACTAGGATATCTACTTTTTACCTGTTATTATTCTACTATTTATATGCCTTTATCTTGTTTTTCCTGATTTTATATTTACCAGCAACTAGTTTTACCTGTTATTATTCTTGCCTATTTCCATTGTCCTTATTACCTCTCCTTCTATTATTCTTTGCCTTCCACGCCCTATTTGGTTATTGTCCTCCATCTTGCTATTGTCTCCCTGCTTATTCTTACCTGTTATCCGCTGTCCTTATTATCTTACTGTTCTGCTATCATTCTTACCTGTCTTCATTGTCCTTATTATCTCACTGTACTGTTGTTCCATGCCCTCCACGCCCTAATTCGTTATTATCTTCCACCTTTTCATTGTCTTCCTGCCTTTGTTCTTACCTGTTTTTCACTGTCCCCACTATCTCACTGTTCTGTTACTCTCTCTCCCTACTATGCCTCCCCGCTCTCACTCCATACCCATACTCTCCCCCCGCCCTACCTCTCCCGTTCCTCCCCGCCATCCCCCGCGCGCTGCTCATCTTGCTAACCTCATCCCCATTTCCCCCCTCTCCTCTCCCCCTTTCTTCTGTGCCCTCTGGAATGCCAGATCCGTCCGCAACAAGCTGACTGCTATCCACGACCTCTTTCTATCCAACTCCTTTAACCTTCTTGCCGTTACTGAAACCTGGCTCTCCGATTCTGATACTACTTCCCCCGCTGCCCTCTCCTATGGTGGCCTCTCCTTCACCCACTCCGCCAGGCCTGGTGCCCGCCCTGGCGGTGGAGTTGGCCTCCTCCTCTCCTCCACCTGTACTTTTCGTGTCATTCCCCCTGAACCCTCCCTCTCCTTCTCCTCTTTTGAAGCTCACTCCATCCGCCTCTTCTACCCCATCCATCTCCGCGTCACTGTCATCTACCGCCCCCCTGGCCCCACCTCCCTCTTCCTTGACAACTTTGCTAGCTGGCTTCCTCACTACCTCTCCTCCGATCTCCCCTCGATCATTCTCGGTGACTTTAATATCCCCATCGACAACCCCACCTACCCTGCTTCCAGCAAACTGCTCACCCTCTCTTCCTCCCTTGGTCTCACCCAATGGACCTCCTCCTCTACCCACTGCCTTGGTCACTCCCTTGATCTTGTCTTCTCCTACCTATGTAATCTCTCCGACTTCTCCATCTCTCCCTTTCCTCTATCCGACCACCATCTCCTCTCCTTCTCTCTCTCCTCTTCTCCTGCTCCCCCCCCCCTGCCCAAACCTACTCTGTCCATACACAACCTCGATGCTCTTGACCCTGCCTCTCTGTCCTCCTCTCTCAATACCCTCCTTTCTCCCCTTTCCTCCCAGGCCTGCCCCAACCAGGCGGTCTCCCTCTACAATCACACCCTCACCTCCGCTCTGGACGCGGTCGCCCCTGCCCACTCCGTCCACCCCCGCTGCTCCAAACCCCAACCCTGGCACTCCAAATTTACCCGCTTCCTCCAAAAATGCTCCCGTTCCGCCGAACGTCACTGGAGAAAATCCCGCTCCCTGGCTGACTTCCTCCACTTTAAATTCATCCTTTCATCCTACAGCTCTGCCCTCTCACTCGCTAAACAATCTTTCTTTAAATCCCTCATCTCTTCCCAGTCCTCTAACCCCCGCCGCCTCTTTGCCACCTTCAGCACTCTCCTGGCCCCCTCCCCTCCCCCCACCTCCCTGACTGCCTCTGATTTCGCCTCCTTCTTCTCCTCTAAAATCGAGGCCATCCGACTTGAAATCTCCTCCTCCACTCTCTCTTCCACCCCTCCCACTCTTCTGTCCTCCCCCCCCCCAACCACCTTCCCCTCCACTCCTTCCGTCCCACCACCGGCAAGGAAGTCCACTCTCTCATTTTATCCTCCCCCCACTACCTGCCCCCTGGATCCCATCCCCTCCCACCTTCTTCGCTCCCTTTCCCCCACCACCTGCTCCCACCTCGCTCACCTCTTTAATCTCTCCCTCTCCACTGGCATCTTCCCCTCCTCCTTCAAACATGCTCTCGTATCCCCCATTCTTAAGAAACCTAATCTCGACCCCACTTCTCTCTCGAACTATCGCCCCATATCTCTTCTCCCTTTTGCCTCCAAAATTCTTGAGAGGCTCGTCTGCAGCCGTCTCACCTCCTACCTTTCTGAATACTCCCTCCTTGATCCTCTCCAGTCTGGTTTCCGCCCCCTCCACTCCACTGAAACTGCCCTGGCTAAAGTCACCAATGACCTCCTCTCTGCAAAAGCCAGGGGCCACTTCTCCCTTCTCATCCTCCTTGACCTCTCTGCAGCCTTTGACACCGTTGACCACCCCCTCCTCCTTCACACCCTCCAGTCTTTCGGCCTCTCCGGCCCAGTCCTGTCCTGGTTCACCTCTTACCTTACTCACCGTTCCTTCTCTGTCACCACCTCTGGGTCTCTCTCCCCCCCATCCACCCTTCCAGTTGGGGTCCCTCAGGGCTCTGTTCTGGGACCCTTACTCTTCTCTCTATACACCTCCTCCCTGGGTGAACTCATCAGCTCCTTCGGCTTCAGCTACCACCTTTACGCTGACGACACTCAACTATACCTCTCCTCTTCTGATCTCTCTCCCTCCCTCCTCTCTAGGGTGTCCGCCTGCCTCTCTGCCATCTCCTCCTGGATGTCCTCTCGATTCCTCAAACTTAACCTTGCCAAAACTGAGCTCATAGTTTTTCCTCCCTCTCATACCCCATCCCCTTCTGACCTCTCCATCACTGTCGACAATACCTCTATCTCGCCTGTCCCCCAACTTCGCTGCCTTGGTGTCATCCTCGACTCCTCTCTCTCCTTTGGCCCCCACATCCTCTCTCTTGCTAAATCCTGCCGCTTCCAGCTGCGCAACATCGCTCGCATCCGGCCCTTCCTCTCCCAAGATGCCACCAAATGCCTTATCCACTCTCTGATCATCTCCCGCCTGGACTACTGCAACCTCCTCCTCACTGGCCTCCCCCACTCTCATCTCGATCCCCTTCGATCCGTCCTTAACACTGCAGCTAGGCTTATTTTCCTCTCTCGCTGCTCCTCTTTTGTCTCCCCCCTCTACCTAGCCCTTCACTGGCTCCCATTCCCCTTCAGAATCCTCTTTAAGCTCCTCACACTCACCTACAAGGCCCTCGCCAACTCCACTGCGCCCTACATTTCCACCCTCCTCTCTATTCATGCTCCATCCCGCCCTCTCCGTTCTGCCTCTGACCGTCGCCTCTCTTCCCCCCTTATAACCTCCTCCCACGCGCGTATCCAAGACTTCGCCCGCGCTGCCCCCCTCCACTGGAACAAGCTCCCTCCCTCCATCAGAACTTCCCCTAATCTGTCCAGCTTCAAACGGGCCCTAAAAACCCACCTTTTTCTTAAAGCCTTTCTGTCTCCCACTTAACTTCCTACCTTATCTTCTGCCTCTGTCCCCCTACTCTCCCTCTCTCCCCTGCGTCTCTCTGTCTGTCCACCCCTCCCCTTAGATTGTACGCTCCTCTGAGCAGGGCCATCTCTCCTCCTGTTTCCACCACTTCTAACTCTGCTCTCCAGCTACTTAGCCCTCCTCCTCAAAGGTCCTCCACCCCACGTCCACTTTCGCTCCCTCCTCCCCCCTGGGGGTCTCCCTGTCTTCCGCGCCCCCCTTCTTGGGCCCCGTCGTTTTCGGATCCTCCCTCCCCTTTCCCCGCCCTCTCTAGCTGTGCATTGAGCGTACTGAGTTGCTGTGTTTACTGTACTGTCTCCCATTGTATTGTGATTTTGTTTGTCTCTGTACGGCGCTGCGGAAGCCTTGTAGCGCCTTATAAATAAATATTAATAATAATAATAATTAATAATAGGATCAATTTGATAGCAGCCAATTAACCTACCAGTATGTTTTTGGAGTGTGGGAGGAAACCGGAGCACACAGAGGAAACCCACGCAAACATGGGGAGAACATACAAACTCCACACAGATAAGGCCATGGTTGGGAATCGAACTCATGACCCCAGTGCTGAGAGGCAGAAATGCTAACCACTAAGCCACTGTGCTGCCCACCATATATACCATACTTTCATTGCTCTTACTATAAAGAACTCCCCTTATAGCTGCCAGTTTGATGTATTTTGCTCCTGTGGCCAGTGATTTTTTTTTTATACATAATACATTTTTTTTAAAACTTTATTTATAGTTTTTGGTATGCAATAGACAAATATTTCACACGAACACAAGCAGGGAAACACAAGTGATAACTCAAAAGTTACACCAATCCTGGATGGAGCAAATGCATATTATAAAAAGGTGGATGTATGATGATAACACATTTTTTATGTCTCTTTTTTAGTGTAAATAAATTGAAAGTTGCCAATCGTTCCTCATTAATGAGATCTTCCATAATTTTGTTGCCTCTCTATGTATTCTCAAGTGTTCCAGGACATCATTTTGTGAATGGTACAAAAAAAATGTGTGATATATATTCAGCACAAAGTTTCACCTGTGCTTCATAAACGGTCAAAATTATACTTTTCTCTCTTGAATTTAAATCCCTTTTAATAGAATATAACACTGTTGGCTTCAGATGCCGTGAGCTGACATTGACATTGTAGCCTGAGATCTACAAGTAGACGCAATTCTTTTCCATTAATGATTCTCCTAACACTGTATTCAAGTTTTTAAACCTCAGTTTTCATGCAACAGCAGTTTTCCTCTAGGCGTAGCAGCCTATGGTCAAATAAGTACTTTTCCAATTATAATGTCCCTTTTTAAAAGCACTAAATCAAAACATGGTTAAGTGCGAAAATAGAATGTTGAAACAATGTAAGAACAGGAAGTAATATGCATAAAAATACATCCCCAGGGAAGATGTCCATATAACTATCTGAAATATTTTTACTTCTGATTAAAAGTTAAACATACTGTACATTTGGAATATACATAGCATATTGCTGCTCTGCAGTAGTAGAGAGGCATTCTGCATTGTGAAAAGGTCATGCAGTATATTGAGATATTTGCAATACATCTATGCACATATTTGATAAGGGCCTGCTCTTAAAAGGCTTATAGACACCTCTAGCCATAGTGAGCTTTAGGATATAGCCTTGACAATTACAAGCTATATATATTGTACTGATAATCTGAAATTATGAGTAATATCGACAGGATAGACTTTACAGTACGTACATCCTTACAGCATTACAAATCACTGTTATTTATTAGTGTTAAGCTTTGGCTCCAAACTCCAGCCAGCCGTATTATGCTAATTTAATACTACTTCTCTAAACATTACAGTGGCGTATCATTTATCTTAGCATTCGCACAGTAATTAGATACAAAGGATGGCTATTAAAAAACCAAACAAATACACATGATGGATTTGAGCATTTCAAATTCCTTGTTACTGCTTTAACTTCCGATTACTGCTTTTCTTTGTAAACATTTTTGGTTCTGGTTTCCATACACCACAAATGTTACTCTGAGAGGAAACAAAAATAAGCAGGGTTTGCAGCCAGACCTAAGTGAAACTACAAGTTAAAATAATGAGTCAACGTGTGCTAATAAAACATGCAATGTAGCAATCATTTTAGAATGACAAACCGACCTATAATAAAGTACATGGATAAAGTATCAATGTTACTGCCTGGAAATATACTGGAATTCAGCTTTTGCATAACAAAATCAACTTAAAAAGATACGCTAATGTGCATTTATATCTTTTGGTAAAATGTTATATATGAGCTAATTTCTGTAAGGAAAACCAGATATTTTCAAACAAGACAAATCGTGGTCAAATTCATAATTGTAAAGTGCATACAAGTACATGTAATCCTGTAAAGTAGAAAAATAAGACAACAATTATCTCTTCTTCTGCAGCAATGAACTATCAATCAGAAAACCATCTACATACATTTCTAATAAATCACTTGTAGTTAGGTCTAGCCTTTATTTGGTCACAGGTTGATGCCCCCCCCAACCTTTAAAGAAATATTAATTACTGAGAATGGTTCGGGAATTTAAAACGCCTACCCCAATATGAAATCCTCTGTAGAAAGATAAGAAAATACTTTTGGGGGTTCCTTTAAATAAGGTGATATTTAGCTAAAACCAAAAAAAATACACATTTGTGATTTTCTTCTTCACTGTATTGGTGCAAATTTTTACATAATTTACAATTTCAAAGGTAAAAAGTCCACTTTTGCATAACATTAACATAGGCTGTTTGTATTTTATTTAAAGTACAGGAAATGAAACATTAATTTGACATTTCCACTAACTTTAGTAAAATATTTCCAGCTTCATAACCGTGCTTTAATGGTTCCCTATTAAAAAGACTAAGATAATGAAACATAAGGGGTATCTCTATTTACTGATATTTATTTAATGTATAATTCTGTTTTATTGTCATTAGCAGTTTAATTTGCATATTAGATTTATTTTTTTTAAAGCACTGAAAAAAACCACTGTCACAATCTAAGAGCAACACATAATCCCTTCTGTCGTGGACACAAGGGCTTGGAGATTAGTCAACATATCTTTTATTGTTGGGTATGTAACAGCTTGCTCAGATGAAAATAAGGAAAGAAAAAGCTGAAAAGTTTAATTTATTTTTCATTACCACAAGCTTATTTGGAGATACAAAGCACTTCTTCATGTGATTTATTAAGTGTTTGATTTCAACATGACTTAAGTGGTACATTCTGTACATTGCATGTCCACACTTTATTCAATCCCTTTATTACCTAAACCAACAAACCACTAGTTTACAGTTAAGTCTATAAAGAAAAAATAAAATTATCTTTTTTGCGAATGCTAAAGTATTTTGAAAGTATTTCACATGGAATGGATCCTGGAATCCATCCAAACCAAAACATAATTTAGTGAATCCATGAAGGCAATGCTATCATTTCACAATAAATATATTCATACGCAAATTACCAACAACTATTTTTCTTTTAAACTTTTACAATTTAAACTCCAGATTCCCTTGTCACTGCGGCCTATGTGCGTTGCATTGAAATTTCCTTGAAACACATTTCCAAGTGTAAGTGAGCTCGCTCCTTTATTTAAGGCAGAGGGTACAGCCACTAATTACTAGTCTGTTTATAATGTTTCCTAAAATAATCTTATCCGAAACTAGAACACAGCTTACCCGCTGACTAAATCTGCTGCAATGGCAGCAGAAAGCAAGTTTCATCATATTTAAGTAATTTGAAAGGGAACTTATGTTTCAAATAAAGTACCGGATAATTGATGTACAGCAATCCCATTTAGTGATTAAAACCAGTGACCTAGAAGTGATAACAGTTTGGCAGACAAATGACAAAGAGTTTGAAATGAACTTAGAAAAGTCATCTCTTTGACAGTATGAAGAACATTAATGCAGATTTCCATTTTAGAAATATGTTTTATTAAATTCCCTTTCTCCCAATAATAGTAATTTCATATGAGACCCTCTACCTCTCTATTTAGTTCTTGTGACCGCCAGGACCTCTGTCGTTTATTTTCGGCATTGCTCGATTCTTTCTGCTACATAGGGAGATGACCAATGCAGAAGGTGAGTGGCTGAGGTCACGGGTATATGCAAGCAGTAGGACCCTGCTAAATAAGCCAATAATTGGGGTCTCATAGCAATGACCTTAACCAAAGTAGTCTTATTGGGAAGAGCTTTAGTCAAATTGATTTTAAAGTGGAAAACCGCTTTATACTAGGCTTAAAATATATTCACTCAATTTCTGATATTATATCTTTATCTTTTCCATATGAAAGTCTGGATGTATTCATTCACAGACAGATAGTGATGTGGAGTCAGTGTCTTATCAATGCATCCCATTCTCTCTTTATGAAAATGACAACTTTATAACAGTATCCAGTTTGGCTTGGGTGCCATGTGATGATATGAACTCTGATATCATGCCAGTTTCGGTATTATTCATTACTATTATTGCTTATACAGTGCCAATCATATTACTCAACACTGGTATTAAAAGAAGAGAGTAAGAGACTGAATTAAATCTCTATGCTTTAAAGGTTAAAAAAGTCCTCAGCATAGCAGATGGGAAGCTGTAGGGCATATGTTTTTTGATTTACACTTAAACCAAATCTCACATAAATAGAGCACATTGAAGAACATGTGACCCTGCAGAGCAGTAATCTATGAAAGCATGACAGTATTACAGCGTGGCTGTCACAAGTTAATGTGGCAATGTGCAATAGATTTAGCTTTACTGAGGACTTTTAGTGGGCTGGGTGTAATTAAATGATCAGTTCAGACCTACTACACAGTCAAATGAGAATGTAATGCAATACCATTATGGAGCAGAGTGAAGGAATGCAAACTCAGTTATTGTGTGTATAGTTCACTTGGCCCAAAAGAAAACAAAGAAACAAAAAATAAACAGAACCTCAAACAATTTATTATGTCCTTTTCCTAAACACAGTACACATGCTGTACAATACTAGTCATTATTATATAATGTCTTACTACTTAATATATAATCGATTAGGCTCCAGCTCTTGTAAGATAGTTACTGTGTGAAAGTCTAACAAGTGTTCTGCACTCAACAAAGTTAAGTGATTAACCAATTGCAATAATTATTGCAATGAGATACGCAGATTTCATCCTTATAAAAAAAAGAAAATCGCTAAAAATACACAATCTACTGTCACTGCTGAACAAAACCTAACAGGCACTTAGTGGTTTTAACTCCTTTCCCTTGACACGCTTGTCCCCTAGATGCCACAGCCTTCAGTGTTTGATGAATGATGGGATTACAAATGTTGATCATTTTTATTATTAAGAAAGCTGACGTTAAAAAATAAACAAATTGTGGTCAAGATTTGCAACGCTGCAGAATCTCTTCTTCTGGATGGTAGGAGATCTTGATGCAGACTGACAACTTAAAAGTTACAATATCTCCCAAGTTGTTGTTCAGCAACTGTTCCTGGTCGGTGTGATAGACAAACCAGATCATTAAAAGTCACTAAATGCATCAACTAGACAGTGATTCTCAGGGCAATGTGTACTCCCGACTAAACCATTACATCATATAAAATGCTCAAAGTATATATAACCCAATATGTTTCAATCCATTAGTACTTACATGTAACAATGCCATTTCTGGTGAAAAGATGTAAGTACAGTGTCACATATTAAATATTTCATGTGATGCCGGCAGTAAAGAGTGTACATATATTAAAATATTAATTGCAGTTATACTTACAGTCTCTCTGCATTCCTAGGTATCCCCTTTGGTACAGTCTTTAGTCCAAGCCCATGACAATCCACATTTAGACCGGAGCAGGTACATTTGCTTGGACAGCTATCAACAAGGGTAAAAGTTATAAAACTCCAAACACCAAGAAAAAGGACCAAAGGAACATATCCTCCTCTGAATTCTGGCAGCATGGTTCTTGGGTTTCTGCTTGAAGTATCCCTTCTTCTGCAGCAAAGTAAATTAAATTGGCTGGTTTCAGCACACTCCACACTCACCATGTAGTGATGCCAATCTCATCCTTGCATCTACAAGAGTATCATAAGATATTAACACTGTGGAGTTTTATCCCAGGTTTCTTTTGAGGGGAAAAAAAAACCAGTAAAATAACCAAGCCCCCAGATAAAACCAGCAAGAGAAAAACGGAAGTTAGTTTAAAAATTTCTTCCCTTGTCCCCCAAACCTCCGCAGGTAAGAGATAAAAATCAATGTGATTCAAAGGAGCAGGCAAAGGAAATATGCATGAGAATCAAGACTGAGCTGTAAACTGATCTCCAACGACGAGCTATTTAAATGAGTTCTCCTCACACGTACTTCCCTCTAGTGGTGACTCATGGTAATGCTCGGTAATCTGCTATACTATGCCAGGTATGAAGTTTGCAGGACGCCCGGTAATTCAGTGAGTGACTCGTAGTGCTCGCTACTCAATGACCCTTATCACAGAGCAGACAGAGAATAATTGGTGCAAAGGGGAACAGCGCAGCTCGGGTGGATAAAGCGTTGCAGCCACTACTGACTGAGAGCTCTAATCATACGTTACATTTCATTCACTCTTCGAAGAGAGTAAACTGAAATCAAATTACTCCAGCCCACTCCAAAATCTAAACTCCTCTCCTCATTGGCGCGTATGGTAGTGACGTCGACATTCTTCAGTGCCTTGGGCACTGAGTGAGGGCTGAGTAAAGGTGTGGGGGGAGAGCGCGGGATCAGCACACATATGTAGTGCTGTAAAAGACAAACGATAGAACAGCATGGAAAGAGATGAAACAACTCTCCAGTTGTTTGTACATTAGCACAATTTTATCACGAGCTATTTGCTGCAGCTGCATTTTACGGACAAGTATTTTGTAGTCACTATTCCAATTGTTTATGCAGATGGTTTATTTTCCTACTAGTGGGACTAAAATACAGGTTGGCCCATCCTACAGAGTGCATTCAATGAAGTGTTCAGATGTTAAATTATATATTAGAATAAGTGGCGCCCAGAGGCAGATTAAGGCTTTGGGTGGCCTGAGGCACTTAAAATAGGGGGGTACTTATGGTCTAAACTTAAGAGCACTGTGTTATCATTCATGAGAGAGAGTAAATATTTTCTAGGTAGTAGTCAAACCACCTTATAAATTATAATGAACCACCAGATTAGCTAACCCCTTCATCCTCAGTCCGGATGCGATCACAATTTCGACAGTGGAAATGTTGGCAGTTAACCTGTCGACATGAAAATGTCAGCAGGCTAAATGCGGACACCTGAGGACACCTTGAAAATGTTGACAGCGATTGTCGAAATTCAAAATGTTGACAATCACAATGCCGCCATTATAAGACCAATGGCAGCGGATATCCAGCGTTGGTCTTTTAATGTTGGCATTGGTAATGTCGACAATCACACTGTCAGCATTTTCAAGCTTTCCCCACATTGGAAGTGTCGGCATTTAGCCTGCTGACATTTTCACATGGACAGATTAACTACCGACATTTCCACTGTCGGAATTTAGTACCCTACCCTCTCATTCATCAACATCCTCATAATCATTAAATATCATCATCATCACCATTTATTTATCTAGCACCACCAATTCCGCAGCGCTGTACAAAGAATATTTGTCATTCACATCAGTCCCTGCCCCATCAATGCTTAAATTCCCGACCACACACATACACTAGTGTTAATTTTGTCACCAGCCAATTAGCCTACTAGTATGTTTTTGGAGTGTGGGAGGAAACACACGCAAACACGGAGAGAACATGCAAACTCCAAACAGATAATTTAATATCTCCTCATTATAACCTCTTCATCAACATCAAGCTCCCAATCTCCAACTAAACCCCTTTTAATTATTAGCTCTCTCATCATCACCCTCATAATTATTTAATGCCTTTAGCTTCATCATAACAAACCCTTTATAATCATTAACACCATCACATCCCCATCATTAAATAACTCATCATTAATGGACATCATCAATTAATTCCAATCACATTATTAGCCCTCAATACTGCCCTCAGTGTCATTAAAAATACCCCTTCATAGTAATTAACTCCATTAAGGACATGAACGAGCTCACAATCATAGAGCATCTTCATAACTGTCTCCCTCACCTTCAATGTTATCCTCCCTACATTCATTCCTGACTGCACTAATAATCAACCATTCATCTCAAAACTCAAGGGAACAATTTTGGCTTCTTGCAGTCTGAATGGTTTGACTCCACCCACCTCTGTGGCGCGGAGTCTAAAGAGATGAAGGTGTTCTCCAGGGACCCCCGCAAGGAGGTTTGGGCTTCGCTGCTTCACCCCACAGGTCATGGTTCTCCGGATGGGTACCAAGTGAGACCGAGTGGACAGGATGTATTCCAACAAGAAGAGTTTGAGATATAAAGAAATCCAGGATACAAGGGTCTACTGGATAGAAGAGGTTACTTCATACCAGGATTAGCTGAGAAACAAATGGAGTTGGATACCAGGATCATCAGAACAGACACGTGTACAGGATACCAGGAGTAGATGAGAAGCATATGACGCTGTACACCAGGATAAGTAGAACTGACATGGATACAGGATACCAAGATTAGATATGAAGCATATGACACTGGGTACCAGGATCAATAGAAGAGATTCAGATTTAGGGTGCCGGGATTAGCTGAGAAGCATATGACGATGGATACCAGGAACAGTAGAACAAAGACATACGTATACAGCATACCAGGATTAGCTGAGAAGCATGTGATGCTGGTCACATGAAACTGAAGGATGGACACGGATGTGAGATAGTGGGACACCAGGACATCAGCATGCCAGGATGCAAAGACACCAAGATACCATAATAGTAGAATACAAGGGAGCCAAATATACCAGCAGTTTACGGGCTACAGGACTTGAAAATCTGGCACCATCTAACCAGCCCAGGTGCTTTAAATAGTTTGGAAAACAAGGGGGAGTACAATTCAACTAGCCAATGGCGATTTCTTCAGGACATTCATGAAGACGGAAAATCTCTTTGATGAAGATTTTAGCAAAACCAGTAGCTGAAGGTAGACCATTAAGTGGAATGAAGTGGGCCATTTGAGAGAAACGATCTACCATTACCCAGATAGTTTTGCACTTTTGTTTTAAATGAATTTTTGTTTTTTGTTATTTTTTAATTTTGTGATACTATACATCTTATTGAAACTTAAAAATAATATACTAAAACTATACCCATGCAGGGGTAATCACAGTGTCATAAAATCAAACACACAATATTCAAGAACCATGTAAATTAGAAAACAATAGGAGTCAAACACTATGTATTATAAGAATAATGAAATTGTCGTGATAAATTAGTCCTCTTCATAGTATAACATATACTTTGTTCAAGAAAATATAATACCTATATTAAAAAAATATATATACATATTAGCTCCATGGACAAATTATTTCAAAATAACTATTTAGACCTGCAATAGTGGCTAGGCACCTGTCCAGCGCATAGTATCTAAGAGAGATCCACCTCCTGTAGCTCCCTCGCAACAAAAAGGAGAAACTCTCCATCTGTACCAAATCTTTTCATATTTAGTACTTAAATTACAACTAGTATACATAAACCGTTTGTGTCCCATGGTATCATCAACAGGATCTATCTGAGAATAAGGCTCTCCAGATCCATCCACTTCCTGGCAATGATCACTTTTGCCAACATAAACAGGGTAATGATAAGTAGTTTAATAAGTTTATGTGTGTCCACAGCTAGGCACAGGCCAAACAAACATAATCTCGGATTGATGGAGGGTTCGCCCACGTCCAGCTGAAACACACATTTTCCCACCTCCTGTCAGAAGGAGGATACCAGTGGGAAGCTCCATTTCATATGGCAAAAATCACCTTCCGTACTTACATTTGGGGCAATTAACTATCTGTTTCTTACTAAATTTGGAGAGTCTGGAGGTAGTGAGGTATCTGATAAAGGCACTGATTTGGTATGAATTTTCCAACATACTATTCCAATCTTTATTACTAATCTCCCCTATGTCAGTTTTCCATTTGTTTCACAATTTCTGAAGGCCATCCTCGCCCTGTTTTTTCAAGAGAATTGAATATATATTCAAGACTTGATGTCTTGTGCTCAGCCTCTTTAAGTGCACCCCTTAGAGGGTCTTCAATAAAATCCGGTCTGGTTCCCCTAAACTGCAAAACCAAACCATTTCTAAGTTTTTGATATCTATAGAAATAACTTACAGGTAGTTTGTACAGTCCTTGAAGTTGTTCAAAAGAGCGTAATATCCCGTCTATATATATATTCCCAAGTTGGAGGATGCCATATGAGCGCCAGGCTTCAGCTTCCCCTATCCTTACTAGATCATCAAAATCTGATTTATACCATAATGTGGTATTAGAGTCATAATCAGAGTTACTTATCATTTTAAGTGAAGTCCGCCAAATCTTTAGAGCCTGTGTTATTATGGGAGGGTCACCTATAGCTCGACTACCAGCTAGGAGAAATTGGATTCAGCAGTGTCTAGATCCTGTTCCAGAGACCAGTAGATCATGAAGGTTTGAGCCCTCATGAGACTACAACCACATGTTAATATAGGCTAATTGAGATGCAAAATAATACATTCGCATATTTGGTAATGAAAGTCCCCCTAACTGCCAGGATCTACATATGTTAGTACACTTGACACAGGCTCATTTATCCGCCCATACTAATGAGGAGATTAAGCGGTCAATTGTTTGAAAAACAGACGGGTATATAGATTGGCGATTGCTGTAATATATACAGGAACTTTGGTTGACAGATCAGTTTTACCAAATTAATCCGACCCGTAACCGTCAGTAGCAACTGTTTTCAAGCATGAATTCAGTCTTTGAGATAATCGATTTGAGATTGTAGATTATATTGAATTTAGTGATTCATATTGTTAGAGACTCTTATACCCAGGTATTTAAATGTGGGAGTCCACTTCAAAGGGGTCTGTAAGTCTAGGCCTGTTGGGCAGGGACCCTTGACCGGAAACACAGAAGACTTATCCCAATTAATCAGGAGTCCTGAATGTATGCCAAATATCGTAACCACTTTCAAGATCACTGGGATGAAACTATGAGGATGAGACTGAAAAAGCAACAAATCTTCAGCATATAGAACTATCTTGTCTGTCCTAGCACCCACCGTCAGCCCATAGATATCTTGATATGTTCTAATGACACACGCCAATGGTTCAATAGCTAAAGCAAAGAGGGTGGAAGACAAGGGACATCCTTGTCTTGTGCCTCTGTTTAGAACAAATTATTGGGATATAAAGCCATTAACACACACTTTAGCTCTGGGACAGGAATAAAATAGTTTAAATTATTGAATGAAGATTGGTCCAAACCCAAATTTTATTAATACCGCCCACAAGTACCTCCACTCCACAGAATCAAAGACATTGGCAGCATCTAACGACACCACCACTGCTTTTTCATCTGCCGAGTGTGGCAGCTGTAGATGACAAAAGAGTCTACGGAAATTAATTGCCGTTGATTTTCCCGGCATAAAGCCAGTTTGGTCATCATGTATAATCTCATCTATTACGTAGTTAAGACGTACTGCTAGTATCTTTGCCAAGATATTTACATCTGTTGTAAATAAAGATATAGGGCTGTAAGAATCAGGAAACAAGGGTCCTTCCCCACTTTAGGGATAAGGATTATGAGAGCTTCATACATAGACAGGGACACCGAGCCCAAATCTCTTAGGTTTGTAAATGTGTCTAATAGATGGGGAACAAAGAACCCTATGTGTTTCTTATATAATTCAATAGGGATCCCATCCAATCCCGGAGCCTTTCCATTAGGGAAGGAGAAAAGAGCAGCAGTTACTTTTTCGGTTGTTAGGGGTGAGTCTAAATATTCTTTGCTAGTCAAACTCAGCTTGCGTAATTGTCAAATATATGTCTAAGTCAGTCAGAGTATTGAGCTTTGAATGCATATGCATCTTTAAAATAATCATAAAAAACAGTAACAATCTCCTCAGTCGAAGTATGTACAATACCCAAATTATACCTAAATCCGGCTATTACAGTCGCCGCCTTCTCAGATCTAGCTAGAAATCTTCCACACTTATCTGTCTAGAAATATTGAGTGTGTTTAGCAAACAGTAATTTGCGTTTAGATTTGTCCAGGAGATAGTCCAACCATTCTCCCTGTGCCATCAACCAAGCATGTTTGTCCGTTGCTAAGCGAGAAGTAAGATATAACTCTTCAAGGCGCTGTAATCTGGATTCTCTCTAAAATTAATTCACACTAAAAGATCCCCGTAGGAAGGCTTTAAAGGCATCCCAGAGAATGGGGGTGCAGACGTAGGAATGTTAGCGGCAAAATAACCTTCCCAAGGGGTTACGTTTCTAAAATATTTGGATTCAAGGAGCATTAAAATCTAATGTGAGCATTAAGGGAGAGTGGTCAGAGAGAGTGGTACTTGCCTTGTGGCATGTATTTGGCATCCAAGATAACTGGCACTAGTTGCTTAGAAACAACATTTAACTCAATTTGCGGAAAAAGCACAATGAGAAGCAGAAAAACAGGAGAACCATATTTTTCCTGGGTGTCTTAAATACCACACATCTACCAATCCCATTTCAGCTACCAAGCCAGCAAATTTCAACTTTCCATATTCTCTCCACCTACCAATAGCTGGATCAAGTACAGCATTAAAGTCTCCAAGGCAGAGTATTAGGATACAAGGAGATAAAATCACTGCATTTTTGAAGGACCTCACTATTGTTAGGGGGTGGAATATAAGTACCCAGTTAGATGTGTGAAATTAAAAGTACCACGTAGGAATATTAATCTGCTCAATGGGTCAGTTTTGACAACCTCTAGTATAAAGTTAACTCTCTTTCATATTAGAAGAGATACTCCTCTGGAGTTAGAAGTATAAGCATCGTGATAATCCCACCCAATATTGCACTTATTACTTGATAGTAAATCGGTAATAAAATCCATGGCAATGTGGGTCCACTGTCTCAAAGGAATGGGTGAAGGAAAAAGAAGGCTATAGGGTACTTGACTGGGAATCTTGTGCTGAGCACAGATCACACATGCTGAAACAAATGTCCAAGTGGAGAGTTGGCCATCAATAGCTCCTTGCAATGAACTCCAGGGTTATATGAGTACTAGCATATGCAGAAAAGTGAGAAGAATGCGCCCATTGTAGGAGTTTCTTCTGAAATTTGGGCGGAACATAAGTCTTGCCAGGAGGAGGAGTCATTAGAGGTTCTACGGAGGTGGAGAAGAGGATTTTGGGGTCCAGAATAGGATGACTCTCCGATTCCTCAAGATTTTGTTCATTTTCAAAGGCTTGAGAGAGAGCATCAGCTTTCTTATTGTCTCCAGGTCTAAAAGTAATATGAAGGGCAAACCTAGAGAAAAAACAGAGACCAGCGAGCTGGATGGATATTTAAACATTGAGCAGATTGAAGGTAAAACAGATTTGTATGATCATAGGAAAGCGGAAACTTTTAAGGACGTATCTTCACTTGGTAAGGGCAAGTTTCTTTTGGCAAGAAGAAATTTACGAGAATAGAACCCACACAGGTGTAACTTCCCCCAGAATTATTTCTGAGAAAGTACTGCTCCTACCCCAACAGAGGAGGCATCAACCTCCAAGAAGAATGGTAAGGTAGTGTCCTGTTGTTTGAGGACAGGAACTGATGAGAAGGCCACTTTGAGAAATTTGAAGGTTTCAGACACAGCCGCGGACCAATTTTTGACATCCTTTGCGAGTGAGAGAAATGATGTTGCCTATAGCAACCAATCAGATTCTAGTTATCATTTATTTAGTATATTCTACAAAATGACAGCTAGAATCTGATTTGTTGCTATAGGCAACATCTTCACTTTTTCAATCCCACAGCTTGATAAATTTACCCTTAGCTGTCTAGATACTATTCATCTCCTGAAAAGCAAAACAACTAATAAACACGCTAGGCCCTCCAATCAGCTCCAACATTAAATCAGTAGCATTCACATTTTACAAATAGGCCTATTTCTCCTAATGGTTTCCAACTTTTTTAGCATTCCTACTACATCAATAATTACCCCCAACAATGTATTATATTACATCAATAAATCCCACCCACATATGCACACTAGATCAATGTCATCCCAACACACACTACAACAATCAGCAATACCCCTTACATTACAGCAATAACCCTACCCCACCCCACCACATTATAGCAATCGTTTATACCACCCCACATTACAGAATTACCCATCTACATTTCAATTATATCCCTCAACCCTCCATATTGCAGCAATATCACAAAGCCCCTCCACATTACAGAAATACCCGCCACCCATGGCTCTCTACAGTATAGCAATATCCAGCTCCACCCCTGCACATTAGCACCCAGTTTTCCCGGGTATTCACATGTTTGAAATTCTCAAAATTTGGCCTTCAGAACGCTGCTAAATTAATTAATATACCAATACTTCTCAAAGTGTTTTGCAAAATGCTGACATCATCATAAAGATTTTGCTTCTCCCTCCACTTTAGACTTAATAAAAATGTAACAAAAGTACTGTGTTATTAAACTCACGTTACACCTGTAATAAAAAACAAATATTAGTATAGATGTGTGTAGAAAGATGGAAAAATTCCAACACTTCTGGGGCTAAATGTATCAAGCTCTGATTTTTTTCAGCGATTTTCCGCGAATCGTGAGAGATCATGGGCGATTTTTTTATGTGGAAAGACGCCATATGTTATCCTACGATTTTTAGATTTCAAAAATACAGTCTATGGCGATTTGTGTCGATTTCAAAACACCTATCACCCCCGTCTTTTAGTCAAACTCGCTGGAGATTAAACACCACTCGCCCAAGTTTCAACAGAAACTGAAATTTGCCTGAGATTGAACAGAAAAAAAAAGTATGCTGTTGGAGCTATTTGGCCAATGTTAACATAACAGGAGATACACAATACAAGTTTTATATATGAGGGTAATCATGATTTTTGGTTTAGAGGGGCAAACATGATTATATTATGGGGGACAAATTATTTTATGATTATATAAATATTATATTTATATTCATATTATATATTATAATATGAATATAAATATTCATATCCAGAGTTTAATTCTTCTTATTCTTGTGCTTTTCTGTTTCATTGTGTCTCCTTAAAGAAACGTTAATGTACACTTAAGAATAGTAGTGGGGATTTGCCATATCCCACTCCTGTACTGCCCAATCAATAGGATTTAAATCCGCCCTATTATCCTGGGAGTTTTGTTAATTGTACATTACACAGTTTGCAGAACATCTGCATATATTTCAGACATTGTTATGACCTTAAGGGATAAATTAGTTGGTGAAAGTAAACCATATCTTGCTCCAAGCACTTAAACTTTCTCCTCTGCTTCTGCAAGCCGTTACGTCATGTCTTAAATCACATCCCTTTCAGCAATTTAGTATTCACCATACATATATATGCCATGGACTGATTTACTAAAGAATCCAGATTAGACATACTACCATCTGCAGCTTCTTAAATTTGGGGCTTCTGACATTCAGATTGTGTGTATTAGAGATTCTGTTGCACGAACTGCTAGCTCTCTGCTCTGTAAAAAGTTTTACTGTTAAGCATACTGTTTGTATGTTTGCATATTTATGGCTGCCAGTTTTCTCCATGGGCGGACATATGAGTTTGTGTCCATCAAGAATTAATACATTTCTTTTGGGGACCATTAGTATTTCATGAAGTGGAATAAGTATGCTCCTTTGTATTGGGACAGTCCTTTTTCTAATATCCACACTGTCTGCATTGGTGTCATTTCCGTTTTTCCATCTCCACTGGTGGAGCTAAAGGGTGAGGAAATGCTGAATTTTGTCCATGATATACATGGTGTCCATCTTGCCATGATCCCTCATATATACCATATTTTCTAATCTTTACTGACTTGTGTGGACAGAAATGCTATTTGTGTCTATACTCTTGGCATAGGAAACATAGCACACTCCATGGTTTCTCCTGTGTTGGACCTGCAGGATTAAGGTGCATTTTTTCTGTATGAGTTACCATATTGTGTGTAGCGGCCATCTTTTGATCTGCCATTTAACATTTTCCCTGACCTTTACTGACCTCCTGTTTTTCAATAAGTCTTGCTTACACTTTTCTATAACCATCTCAAGCTGGACTCGTTTGCTGCACTTAAGTGTGTGCAGTATTAACATATGGAATTTTTTCCACAAACATGTGTATCACGCCTTGTGGAAGCCCTATTCCCTGAACTCTAGTCACCTTTCTGTACATGGATTCAAATATACCACATAGAGATAATGGCTCATTGTTGTGGTTGGATCTGGGGCTTGTTATGTTAGGAACCATTTTTAGGAGCTATTTCAACAGATGCCTCATCTCACAGCACTGGGGTCATGAGTTCGATTCTCGACCATGGTCTTATCTGTTTGGAGTTTGTATGTTCTCCCCGTGTTTGCGTGGGTTTCCTCCCACACTCCAAAAATATACTGATAGGTTAACTGGCTGCTATTAAATTGCCCTTAGTCTCTCTTGGTCTGTCTGTGTCTGTGTGTGTGTGTATGTTAGGGAATTTAGACTGTAAGCTCCAATGGGGCAGGGACTGATGTGAGCGAGTTCTCTGTACAGCGCTGCGGAATTAGTGGCGCTTATAAATAGATGATGATGATGATCTCTTATTGAAGTAGATGGGTAACCACAAATTAAACAGTTCAATTTAATGTTCTGGGTCCACATTAAATTTAGCACAGTGTCCTTCAAAAATATCACACTGCAGCCCAAATAAATCTTAAGTAAACCATAGACCAGTTTAAAAAACAAATAACAGCAGAGTAAATGAATAAAGAAAATTGTAGGGGCTGATCAATGTTGTTGAAGATCTTTATCTTCTATTTCTCCAATGGATATCCCAAAGGCTTACATTGTAAATAATGGGTTGGAAATTACTGAATTCCATTAAAATTAGTTACTACCTCTCAATTAATAATATACAATTTTAATTTTCTAACTTTTTTACAATAAAAAAGCAAAACTTTATCATACAGTTTCTAGATGGAAACAAGTGCAACACTTAATTACTACATTCTGATAAGTCCTTAAAACGATGCAAAATGGTGTCAGCTCTTCTTATTATTCAGTTAACTTCCACAGTGTATTGTAAATATAATCTCAAAATGACTTACATTTTTAGTCTTCATGACGGACCTTTTTCATGGTTATCTTTAATTTGCTTCATATGATCACAGATACTTTTAACATAGTACATAAACAGGGTATGAATAATTATGCACAAATAAAAAAATAACTTTATTATAAAATTGATAGGAAGGAGGAAAACCTTCAATATTCATATACAAAGAAAATATATATATAGTATGTATAATATTTATAATAAATATAATAAAATAAGTAGGGAGGTGGAAACATATCAGGACTATTAGACAGATCCAAGAAAACAATAATCTGTATATTAAGTGGAAAACATTTTAATTCAAAATCTTTATTAAGACCATGTGGGATCAAACAATCTAATTTAAAAATCCAGGACATTTCTGTCCTTGTTAACTGGTTCTCTATATTTCTATGTTTCCAGTTGATCTGGATTAAATCTGTGCCCAGAAAATGAACATGATCTTTTTCTGAACACCCATGTTTCTCTTAAAATGTGTTGTTACTGAGTATGTTATATTTCATCTTTCTATATTCCTAATGTGTTTCAAACACGTTTTCTGAGCATCCTAGTATTCTACCCTATATATAACAAACCCAGTCCAATAAGTATATAATATTTTTTTGAATTACACCTAATAAAATGGTTTATTTTATAGGTCCGATTCTTTACTGTAAATTCCTGGATTTTACTATTATTAGTCTTAATAGTGCTGCTGTCAGGAGCCGTCCCCGCACTCACCATCAGTGCCAGGGACGGACACCTTCCTCTGCCGGCAGCGCTGTCTGTTTGTCACACTCCGCTCCCCGGCAGAGCCAGATTTAGACCTCATGGGGCCCTAGGCAAGATACTGGTTTGTGGCCCCCTCCCTGTAAAAATCCATAGCACTATAGTTTTTTAGCATAACATATACCCCTATTCAGGGGCTGGCTGGCAGACTTTAGCCTGGGGAGGCAGGCATATAGCACTGGTCCATAAGTAGTGTCCCATTTTTAAAGGGTGGTCTCACCGCCGGCCATGGGAGGGCCCTCTGGGGACCGCTGGGCCCTAGGCAATTGCCTAGGTTGGCTAGTGGTAAATCCGGCCCTGCTCCCCGGGTATCTCCACCCAAGCCTCTAAACACTGACTGCTACTTTAAACTTCGCTTCCTAGTGCAGACTATCAGTCACGGTCTGCACCTGTGATTACTTCACCTGTGTTTTGGTCAGTTCTGCCATTGGTCAGCCTCCCTTTATAAGGTCCCTCCTTTCACCTTCTTATTGCTGGTTCTTCAAGTCATACCTGATTTGATTCTGATGCCTCTTCTGTGATGCATATCCCGTGGAAGCTGTACTTCATCGCTGCTGTATGGTCGATCTCCGCATGCCTGTTCCACTGCCTGTGGTAAACGCTATGATCCACACCTGTTACCTACTCGGCCTGCACTGCTGACTATTGCTATCCTGTTCCACAATCCGTGGTAAGCTGTGCTTCATCGCTGCTGTGTGTTCATCGCTGCTTTATGTTTGGACTTCATCGATCTCCGCATACCTGTTCCACTGCCTGTGGTAAATGCTATGATCAACACCTGCTACCTACTCGGCCTGCACTGCTGATTATTGCTATCCTGTTCCACAATCCGTGGTAAGCTGTGCTTCATCGCTGCTTTATGTTTGGACTTCATCGATCTCCGCATACCTGTTCCACTGCCTGTGGTAAATGCTATGATCAACACCTGCTACCTACTCGGCCTGCACTGCTGATTATTGCTATCCTGTTCCACAATCCGTGGTAAGCTGTGCTTCATCGCTGCTGTGTGTTCATCGCTGCTTTATGTTTGGACTTTATCGATCTCCGCATACCTGTTCCACTGCCTGTGGTAAACGCTATGATCAACACCTGTTACCTACTCGGCCTGCACTGCTGATTATTGCTATCCTGTTCCATAATCCGTGGTAAGCTGTGCTTCATTGCTGCTGTGTGTTCATTGCTGCTGTATGTTTGGACTTCATGACATTTCTAACATTGCCCACAATTATCAACTTTCTAAGTCTTTCTGAGCAAGAGAAATCGCAAAACATAGTCGTTTCTTCATTGCCGTACAAAAACAACGCTTTTTTACACTCCTATCTCACTTTCTCTTGGAAACAATGACTTACATCTTCAGTGATCTTCATTGAACTGTGTATTGTGTTCCACTCTTTAGTGGTACTTATTGTGACTTTGATCATTACGTATGCAGTCTGTACTATTGAACGTTGCTGACGGTTACTACTCTTGCATATCTTCGTGATCATCATTTGCAATTATTCAAGTCTTCATTGAACTCTTGTATTTATGTTTTATAATAAAATGGTAATCTTCGTTTTCACCATTTGATGTCCGAATTGGATCATTCTTCTGCTGTGTAACCTGTTCTCTATCTGTCTCTCTGGGAGCTTCCCTGGAGGGCCGCGACCTGCAGGGTGGAAGCCGCGGATGCCCAAATTCCCTTGCGGGAATCCCTGGTGTACACCTTCCATCTTGTTAGACTCCGCGCCTCCAGGAAAGTTTAGTCAATACCCATTGAGACAGCAGGATCTCACTCAATCATTCGTGAGCTAACCTGCCACTGTTGCTAGGCAGCTGGACGCCGTCCTCTCACCTCAGGATTGCTGTGCGCATCTCTGTCTGCTCGCGTTTCCGTTTCCTAGCAACAGGATGCTTCTCTGCACTTCCTGTCTGCGGTCAGCTGTCCAGGCTGCCTCCTGCACTGCCACCAATCAGGGATTGGGCTCCACTATTTAAACCTGCATCTTACACTAGGTAGAAGCTAGAGTATATAGGTCTTCCTATGCTCCAGCGTTCCAGCCTGCTCTCAGACTGACCTCCTGTGCACCAACTTGGCTCTCCCTGGTTCTGCTTCTGGATCTTCGTTCCTGATTTCTCCCACTGTCTGACCTTTGGCTTGCTGACTCTGATTTGCCTTATCCTTTGATACAACATTTACCAGTACGGTTTGACCTCTGCCTGCACGACCACGTCAGTTCACCATCCACTCCGCTGATAGCTAGCTTGGAGGGTCGCGACCTGCACATCCCTTGCAGCAAACTCCAAGCTCCCTTGTGGGGTCCTTGGCGAAGACTGGGAGCGTGTTTAGACTCCGCACCTCTTAGATTAGCAGAGCAAATATCAGCAAGTGGCCTTCAGCCCCTGTGACTCGTAACAGCTACAGGCAGAGCACACCCCACACTTGTGGATCCCCTTAGTTTTTTTTTACCTGAAGGTAGATTTTCTTGAAGAGTACCTCTCGCCAATTTATCTTTTAAGTTATCAGTTCTGCTATATACAAACGGGAACAACATTTGATCTTTAACAAAAATATTCCAGTATTTTTGTGTAGTTTTTCAATATATTTATGATAGTAGCTATATCTTGTAATGAAGGCAAAATCATATTCTGATTACTGTGCTCTCTTGGTTTAGGAAATAAAAGATCATATATATTTGTTTTGATAGCTTTCTCTATTGCTACATTTAATTGGTCCTCTTTATAACTTTTCAAAGTTTTGTTTCATTTCATCCAAGTGATTCAGAAGTACTTCTTCCTCTGTATAATTTTTTTCAGGATGTATCTGTTTGCGGTTTTTTTCTTATAGCATTTGCTTTGGATCTTATCTTTTTTAATATAAATAAAGTCCAAAAAGTTAACAGATATTTGACTAATGTTGTAAGTGAACTTTATGTTGCAATAATTTTTGTTTAAATATAGACAATATTGGTTTAGGGAATCGTCTTCCCCCTTCCAGATTAACAAAACATTGTCTCTATGCCTGTAGCAGGATACCAGACTTGCCCCAAACTTATTGAAGTCACCTAAATATAGGTGTTCCAAATATGCCAGAAAAATATAGACATAGATCAGGGCAAACCTGGTACCCATAGCTGTGCCCGTTCTTTGAATAAAATACTCTCCCTTAAAGTAAAAATAATTATTGGACAAAATAGAGTCCCAGCAAAGTTCCCCATGCACTTTAGTCATGCAACAGTTCCACAGGCAAAAGAGTGTCAACAGGAGGTTCAGGGAGTCCTGGTATCTTGCTGTTCCTGGCCGCTTGGCCAACTTTCCACCAGTGTGGAGGCTCCAGGTATCAGTCTCCCCACACCTGTAGGAGAACCAATTTACCCAAAATGTGGTGAGCATTTTTCAGCGGTGTGAAGTGATGACAAGTCCCACTGAACCGCCTTCCCAAGATACAGGACAGTGATGATCACCGGGGTTGTTGGTAGAGCACAGAAACTCATTATCAGTCAGCCGTGCACCTCCAGGAAAACAATCCTCAGAAAATCCACAATCACCACCCCTGCCGAGTGGCTCCTTCTTCCGTGGTCAAATTCCCACTGTATTTTTCCCTCCACTGGACAATCCCATCGGTCTCTCCTTCTTAAACATTTGTGGGTGCTGGACCTGGGGGTTGGAGTGGGAGTGGAGATGAGTTAATCTCCCACAGTGGCTCCCCTGCTGTGTCCCTGCCACAATCTCTGGACCAGTCCTGTGGAAGACAATGGACAATCCTTGGCTTTCCCTACCTCCAGATCTTAAGCTGGGTACACACTACAGAAATTTCGACCAACTTTTTATGCCGAGAAATTTTACATGCGATCGATGGTCCAATCGCTCGGTCCATGGACTGCATACACACTAGCCTTGTTTAGGACGAGAAAGGGAAGAGCGGATGTCCCGTTAGCGATTTTTTACAGCCATGTTGTCGTGAACAATAATTTCAATTCCGTACACACTGCAGCGACATTTGCGGGGAAATGTACGAGATACCAAAGGCATTAGCATAAAGGGGCAGAGCTTTAGCTATAGTTAACTCCCTTCATTTCTATAAAATAGAAGTTTAGTAAGATACATTACATTTAGAAAAACATTTAACTGCTAAAGTGAAATGCAATGAAAACTCCCTAATAATAAAACCCCTTCGTATGTAATGGAATGCTCCATTCTCGGCGTGCATCATCGCTGATTGGTCCACAGCAGAAACAAACGCCCATGTCTGAGTGTATAAAATGACAGAGGAACCTGTTTGGCGCCGAGGAGCGTCAGAAGATGGCGAGTGAGAAAGTGACAGTGGGGGTTGCGGGTGAGGAGCAGATGTTAGTGGGGGTTGCGGGTGAGGACAAGGTGTCAGTGGGGGTTGCAGGTATGGAGACGGAGACGGAGATAGAGTCAGAGATGGTGCTGGAAGGGCCAAAAAATGTTGGAAAAGTTAAGGTGGGGGATGGAGATAGTCAAGAAGAGCAAAAAGCAAATCCAATGAGCCCAAGAGCGGTGGAGATGATGGTAAAAGTACTGGACCAGGACGACAACAACATTAAAAAAGGTCAGTAGCAGATGTAGTGTACCTGTAGTGTAGAGGTAGTGTCACATAAAGCAATGTAAAATGCTAATTTATAAGCTAATTTTTTATGTCAGAACGAAGATTTAACGGTGAGAAGGCCTGTTTAGATACCACTGATACCACTAATGTTAGCAAACAAGGAGAAATTGAACAAGAAAAATATACTAAAGAAGTTCTACACAAAGGTATTTCAGTGAACATGTGTAGACAACTAAATGCTTTGGGCACATACCTGTACCGTTATAATAACCAAAATGGCACCTGTTTTCCAGAATGCTCGGAGGTTAAGCCCGTTACTATTGCGATTTCGCCACAGGGACCAAAATATAAATATAAACTGATCTCGAGCAGTGTGAAAGGTGAGTATTTATGTTGTAGAATATAAATTACAGATAGAGAAGTTAAATAATAAACATTTTTTATTTCCTTGTTTCGTAGATAAAGAAATCAAAGGGAATAGAAACGACATCAAGACTTGTTCTGCCATAAACCAATAGTACCTTTAAAAATAACTTAAAAATAATACTCTGCAGTATTCAGCTCTGTGATTGGTTTGGGCGCGCTCACTTCTCATGCGGATCTTTCTGATAGCTGTGTGTGTTACAATTTTTGTACCTTTTTCTTGCAATAAAAATGTTGCTTGAACACTGTGTGGTTTATTCTGGGTAATTCACAATTATAGGTTAATAAAGGTTAATATAAATTTAATAGGTTATAAAGGTATAAGTGTATAAAGAGTAAATATGAATACATTGCCGACATAGACGCAAAGGGTAATAACACACGTGCTTTACACAAGTGTAATGGTCTGCAGCCAGACAGGTGCAATATACATCGATACAAAACACAGTGATGTGCGGATTCCGCACCACGTGGGACTGGGATTGACATAAAAATTAACATACACACGCCCCCCAGGTCGAGGAAGTATCGGAGGATTGTCGTGTATCGGTCGGAAGTTTATACACACTGCACAGCGGAAATGAGATTGGAACAAAAATATTAAACGGTACGACCAACCAAATGAGGCGAGAATCGTCCACTTGGGCAGACTTTCGACCATCGTGTCACAGCACACACTGACCCGACTTTTGAACGAGCGGTCGTATGTCGGCAGTTTGAGCCGATTATTGGACGAAAACAGTAAAGTGTGTGTACACAGTTTTAGATAGCACCCAGTCCCTCCTGAAATTCACCTCTTCCACATTTTCGTTACATGTCAGGGTTTCTAGCTGCCCTCACTTCCTGTCCCTTCCTTTTTACTCCCCCATGTATCCACAATAAGCCCTCGCCCTATCGCAAAGTGAAATTTAAGAACTGGTCCTGGGGTGACAGTCCATGTAACCCTGCGAATTGACAGGACGGTGGGAGATTTTATCTTGGCAGTGCGACCCGGTCCTGTCATAATTGTGTTATCACATGCTATTTATATTTCATAGTTATAGTTATCTCAGCCACTTTATCACTGCTGAGTTCTCTTTTGTTACTGCTTATTTATTAAAATGCTGGCCTTCCAGTTACCAGGTCATTTAAAATGTGCCAATTGTGTGAGTCATCATCATTCATTTATTGTAAGTCGTTCTGTGGTTTCCCTGTGTCTAACCCTGAGAGACCTTGCCAATATCTGCAAACCTAAAGAGAGAACATGAGGTACTACATTAGAAAAGTGTGTGGCTTACCTATAGCTAGATACAAACTACAGAATATCTCTTCCAGTGCGATATCTTTAATGATTTTACCAATGACTGAAAGTCCCGATCAGTATGCTGATTCATAAGTACACACCTACATGATTTACCTTCAGATCTGTGGTATTCATCTGCTGAAAATTTCGTGACTCTGTAAACTCTATGGAGATCTGCCTACACTGCTGGTCGTGAGTCCATAAACACTTCAGAATTTGCTTGTCATCGTTCCATCGTTCATATTAATTTTTTGTCAGTTTATAAAATCAAATCAAATGATATTACGTGCTTTGGTACGATAAAACATGGTCGTTGGACCGTACAAACTAATGCGATATGGGAGCTAAGAGTCGTTTATCGTGTGATTGGCATGATAATCATGTGAAAGACCTGTAGTATGTACCCAGCTTAACTGTGAAATTTACCACCCCTCTCCCCTCCAAGTGCACTGAGATACCCAGAGGTATATGGGCTACAAATTAAAACTACATTGATATTTCTTAACATCCAGTTCCAATGCATTTTGGAAACCTCCCATTATTAATTAACTTAAAATAATTAAAATGCAGAGCTGAAATATTAAAATGCATTGGTGTAAAAGGCACAAATTAAACAATATAAAATTTGCCAGTTAGCTCATAAAAAGCGCATTTACACAAGATTAGTTGGAAATAGCTCTGACTCATTTGCTCCAGATTGTTCAAAAAGCAGTAATTACCTGTATTCAATCACCTGATTAATATAACATCTCTTCACTGTTTGTTGTATTGGGTTAGGAACAAGCTATGCAGACATAAAACTTATTTTCCTAAAGCTCTCTGCGCAAGGTACACTTTTGCACTTTCTTATAGGCTTTAATGTGGCAGGAAATCTACAGCAGTAGGGCTTTCTTTCTGGGAGCGAGAGAGTTGGTCTTTCCTTACTGGATGCACTTACGTTCACAGTGAAAAACTTGTACTCACACTCCCACAAGGTAAATCTGTTTGACAATCCAGTCACTTCACTTCACTGGCAAAGTCTGCCGCTACCACTGTAACAATTGGGGATTGTGTATATACAAAACTAATGTCAGCTGTGCAAGTCGCAATATTCAACTTTATTTAATACTGGAAAAATCGTCCGGTTGTTCAGAAGTAATATAACTATAGTGGAGCAGAAACAGAATAAAAAGAGATGGAAAAAACATAATCACATCAGTAACCTTTTCAAACAAGCACATCTCATTATAAGGAGAATGCAAACTGTAAATGTGAAACACATTTCAGTTTGCAATGTGAATAAAAGACTTTGATGACTGGTAACAGAACAGATTTTAGGATATAATCGGCAGTTTGTCATTTAGGAAAACTTTCACTCAACGTTCATACCAATAAATAATAGGGGACATTCAAAAAATGTTCTTACCTGTCCTTAAGATTTGGAAGTCTGCAGCTCTGCTATAGGATAAACTATCAGCTGGAGGGGCCAATATACAAGCAGCTAGATAGTACTATTGATAGTCATCATCATCATTGCGTATTGTTGCACCAGCCTTCCTGCACCTGCAAGAGGTACTCCTCTTAAAAGATGTATCTGGAGATGCTTCCACATCTATATATGTCGCATTGGGATTGTGTTACAAGAAAAGCAGCTAGTATTATTGGCACTAAATTAGAATGATAACACAGTATATTAGAGGGTATACCGACAAGTGAACAAGATGTAAGAGTATGAGTGAGGTGACAGTGTCATTGGTTACATGGCTGGGAATGAGTAATATGTCTGGATCAATTCTTTTCTTTGATATAGTCAGCAATGTCTTATGCATTAACATTTTTTTGGAACAGGTAGGGTTTGGATAAGGTAAAGGTGGAAAAGAGGCTTGTAAAACTTTGGGGAGAGGGAACATTCAATTAGCCGCAATATTCCGCCAAACGCATTAAAAAAGTGTTATTCTCAAAGATTAGTAAATTCAAAAAAATCTATAGAAGCAAATACTTTACTGTAATAAGTGTTTATGGGACATAAAGAAAGAACCAATTCTGAATCGCAGCCTTACTGTAGAACAAGGGCTGGCTGGGGGGCAGGGGGCATCTGCTCACTGGGCTGGTCCCATAGTGGGCTACCTTGGGCTGGATCACTGGGCCACCTGCATTTTTGTTTTTTGACTAGGCTGCTGAGTTGAGTCTTCACCCTCGGGCTTAAATTTGTCACCCCTCCCCTTCTGTAGAAGTTATGAGACTGGGACATGTATGTGCATTGGAACTGGTATTTGGTACCAGGATGTGATGAATTTATAGCACATCTTTATTATATTGCATCATTTTGAGCATTTCTCTGTTCAGCTAATATAAGACACTTTTGTACAATAGATTGAAAATCTAGAAGACAACTTGCAAATACCTCAAGAAAGGAAACAATACACAGATAAGGAAATAACACACTTCTAGAAAATAATTTACTTATTTATTGTATGCAAAATAACCAGTTATGTAAAACAAACACAACACTATAAATCAGCAATGTTTCATAGTGAAGTACAGGGCATGAATTGACCATATATATTATAGATCACAATGTAACTCTACAATTGTAATATAAATAAGGCTATATATGCACTGCCCTTAAAATTATGTATTTAAGATGCATTACTAATGCAAGTTAAGGGACTATATATGGCTGTATAAAGATATAAATTTACATTTTTTGTGTATTTAACCTGTGTTGTGCTGCAGTGCCTTTTGTTAACTCTTCCATTTCAGTGTGCCTGATATGGTCCAATACAGTTGGAAACTTACATTTATCGCAGTGGGAGCACATTGTAAACACATTGAAATGTGGATAGAAAGCGTTTATATATGTGTTGCGACATGCATTTTGCTTGATCAAGTAACCAACTTACTGTTGTATCACAGATTCATGTTTAAAAACCACATATTAAAAGCATGCATCAAAAATTAATCAAAACAGATATCAAACGCATATTAAACACACACATAAACACAATGCAGTTCATATACAGTATGTTTTTACTTAAGTTTTAACATACATTAAAAATACGCATTGCAGCCCAGTATACATAAAAAAACCAATATACCAATATACCAAAATGTTGTAGTCCACAACATAACAGAGAATATGAATCAGCAATGACTCTCCGTAACCATAATGTCAAGGTATATGCAGATGTGGTATATTGGCAGTGTACTTTGATTGAGTAATCTAGCGCTTTCACAAGCAAATGTTAATAATCAGCTGCTGTGTTTTGAGTCCTAGCAGACTTACCTACTTCACAACCTTAGCCCTTTTTGTCAGAACAAAGAGAGTTTGGGGTTTTAGCACTCACAGATGTAAGATGTTGTTTATTGCATTTGAATTTAAATATTGTTTTTTTCCCTACTGTTTTTATAGCAATATTGTTATAGTATTAGCTGTCTGTCATAAATAAAGGTACAATGGTCCTATCTTTATTCAGACTCATGTATAAGTATTGATTCCACACACGAAGAAGCAACTTTAGGACAACCCATAGAACACAAGTCTTAAATATAGTATGAGAAGCATGTCGGTTATGTTCTTAGGCATTTCATTTGACCACTGTTATGCATTTGGGTTACTCTACACAGACTAACACAACTATGCCATGGCTTGTTTTCAAAACTGAGCAGTTTATCTACACCATTTGTATTACTCTATGGAAGCTAATGGAGACACCAGTTGATTGATGTATAATTGAACATTCTGTTATTTATATGGCGATTGACTGTTTCCTCTATTCACTACATAGGAACGATGTTAAGCTGGTAAAGTTATTGTTGTCTCATATTCACTGCTACCAGTGAACTGCAACACATGCATTGTTTTTTGTTTGTTTCATACTACCGTTGTGAGCACAGAAAATCCCTGATCTAATTGACCGTCCAAATAGAGACAACTTTTTTTAATCAGTTTTACTGGAAGTGAAAACTGTTCTTTCTTTTACACTCTTATCTAATCACAAACATGTCCATATTACTTTAAAGGACAAGTTACTGTCTGTGGTTATAGCAAAATGAGAAAAGGACTCGTTACATCTCCCTGGGAAGTCAACATGTCAGTGACAAAAGCAATCAGGTATTTTATGGCACAAACTGTAAACAAAGAAAATTATGATTGTAAACTTTATGACTTTATGACTGTTTATGACCATTTGCATTTGGTTTATGTCGTACTTCTGTAGAAGATAATTATACGACAAATGAAGACAAAGAAGCTAAGGCACCCCTGGGCACTAACAGTGGCACACAAGGGTGCTGTGGCACCCTAGTTTAAAATTTACTGATCTAACAGTTGAATTAATTTTGTTAATCCACCGGGTGTTATAGGTAATGAAGGACAAACATTCTCACACTAATATTATGTATAATACTGTCACGAACACGCTCTCAGCTTCCGTGACTTTGGGTGTTTACTGTATGAGGTTACACACGATTCCAGCATTCAGTCTCTACCTATCACACAGGTTAGAGCCCGGCTGAATCGCCCAACAACAGCGCTCTCACACCCCCATGCACTTCAGGTTTGCCACCACCTACTGAATACGGGCAATAGAAACCCGATATACTGTCCCACACTGGCACACAAGGCTTCTGGCTACCCACAGGTTAGGCAAGCCCACACCAGCAATCAAAGGGTTAACTTGTCACACCTCCAGTCTGTTACACAAAGGTAAATACAAGCACACACTAGGCTTGTTAGTCAAATATATTAACAAATCTCACACCAAATCACACACCGTCAAAGGGTTAACTTGGCTGAACTATATTATTCTTAACAGGCTAATGGATTCGTTAGAGTATCATGGATGCCACTTATTAAATTTATAGATTTAATATATAAAGGTACAGGGCATTCAGATATATAAAACAATTGGTAAACAATTGACATAACATACACAAGCAAAACAGTTTAAAATAAAAGGGATTACATTCAGAGTATAACTTAAATGAGTTGTGCCATGGGAAATTGGCTTGGAAGATAGACAGTTTATCAATGTGGATTGATTTTTCTCCAAAAGACTGACAAATTGCCCCTTCACAACACAGGTTTTTTAAGCAAAATGAAATGGGACGGCATTCACAGGGGCAGTGTTAATGCTAATATAGGGGGGTGGGCAGGGATGTCGTCTGGGTGTCGCTATAGTTTGCTCACAAATATTCCAAAAGTTTTGACATTTGGTAATTCGTCACAGATATATCCCAGAGACATCACTCCCCCTTCAATAAACCGGTCATTATCTCCCGCACATTTAAATACATGATGGACATGATACAAGATACAAATAACATGATGAAATTATGACAATGTGACATACCTTTCCCAAAGACATGTGATTATAGCTGTTCCTGGGTACCGCTAGTATGTGTAATTCACAACCCTGGTGTGATTTCTGCTCCTCAGTATGGAGTGGGACACAAATTTCCCAAAATATAGTATATGAAGACATTTTCTTTGAAGTTCATATTTCTATATACCTGTATAGGCAGCCTTCAAATGCGCCTTTGTCTGTAAGGATGTCAAGCTGTGAACAGCCCCACAAAGTCTATTCAGGTGTACAAAAAACTAACTTGTATCAGGATATAACTCACGGCAGGGGCCTTTGAAGCTGCTACAGGTGAAACTGCTATCTTCTAAGACTAAGATGTGCAGAGCCACCATATAAACATACAACAGTCCTTCTGACTTTTTACACCATAGTAGCTCAATTTATCAATGGATTCAGTTGATATATCAAATAAACACTGCAGGTATAATTTAGGCCTTATTCCCCACAATTATGTGATAGGTTAACCCTTATAAATAACTGTAAGTTCTCTATGTTCACAACAACTACTAAATGAGTCCATGATTAAAAGAACTTGGGGGTGAATAAAAGCACCTTTTCTTTTGCTCCAGATTTCATGAAGCCATTCAAGCATAATAGCTTTGCACATCCAGTCTTTCTCATTTGCCCAATTTATTATATCTTTTGGGAAGTCACCTTTTGGAATCGTTTTCTGTTTCAATATGAGCATTGAATTAAATTTTTTGCCATTGGAGACACAAGCAAGCATGCATATTTTCATTTCCTGCGGTGCTTATTGAGACTGTTTTCTCCCCTTTTTCGTTAAAAGTCCTGTTCAATAGAAATGTGAGATTCAGAAAATTTGTTCTGATGATGTTGGCAACATAATTTAAGAACTTTCTTGTAACGAGATACAGGGACTGAAGGCCACTTGCTGATATTTGTGCTGCTAAGCTAGGAGGCGCAGTATCTAAACACGCCCCTGGTCACCGCCAGGGACACCCGCAAGGCAGTTTGGAGTTTTCTGCAAGGGACGTGCAGGTCGTGGCCCTCCAAGTTAGCTATCAGCGAAGTGGATGGTGAACAGACGTGGTCGTGCAGGCAGAGGTCAAACTGTTAAAGCAAATGTGGTATCAAAAGAGAAGACAATTCGGAGTCAGCAAGCCAAAGATTAGATACAGCCGGAGCAGTCAGGCCAAAGAAAGATCCAGGACAGAACCAGAGGAAGCAGGTCGGTACACAGGAGGTCAGTCAGAGAGCAGGGAAACAGACAGGAATGCTGGAGCATAGGAAGACCTAGATACTCTGGCGCCTACATAGTGTTAAAAGCAGGTTTAAATAGAGGTGCCAACTTCCTGATTGTGGGAAGTGGGAAGTTCAGAGAATCGTCCCGGTGTCTAGCAATGGAGACGCAAGCGAACTGCACATGCGCACATCAATGCGAGTCACCGGCAAAGGAAGGCGTCCATCCCTGGCACCGATGGTAGGTACGCCTGACATTTCCTTATTTCCATTCCAGTCTGAGGGTAATTTTTAACCTACAGATCTTCTCATCCGAAAGCTTTTCCATCTCATAAAACGGTAGCACCAGTTCAGACCACTTTTGAAATTGTCCAGTCCCATCTGTTGCACCATAGATTTCGCTTCAAACGTATATTTACTGTGAACAAAGACAGTTCTCTTTTCCATTGGTCCTTTACCCACTTCTCAAGATTGTTTTCTAATTGTGGCCAGGCCACTATTCCACTTTGTTTAGCATGTTTAGATCTGAGCATCTTTTCTCTTGTTTCCAGCTTCTCCACACCTAGTTTATCAATGTCCTATTCACGTGCTGCAGCTCTGTTACCGATCTATTCAGCTCTTTTTGCTACCAGTGACTTAAAAATTTTAGTATAAATGTTATGACGTTTAACCGCCATCTTTATGATTTAAATGTCATAAAAACTTGCCCACCCATTAGTACTTCAGGTGCTTTAATTTCTATCGCAACCAAATTTGTCATTATCGATGTCATCCGGCTTTCCCCATTTGCCTGTAACACTTCCTTGTTTATCAGAGTTCCTCCCCTATAAAATAGTAATTGCTGCACCAACAAAACCGCAATTAAGTTTTAGATGCATACATGCCATGGCCCTTCTATATGAAAATACAGTACATTAATTTTAAAATTTTCTGGAGTAATGAACTTCAGAGGGAATTAGCACTCTTTATTTTCTATTTTTAAATTAATGTAACATTTTTACCAGTGCCACTGCCTTTTCTCTTTGCTGAAAGAGAAATAACAGTTAAAAAAACTGCTTGAGAAAACATAGCACAAACATATTTAACTAACAATAGTTTTGGGTCAGGAACTGTTTCACCTGCATGGACCAGTCTCTCTGCCTAAATTATCATTGGCTGAGAGTACTCCATTCCCTGCTCTACAGCTGAGTTTGCTGTAGGACCAAAAATGGAGTACTCTGAGACAATGATAGCTCATGCTGAGAGAGACTCTGTTCCTGTGAGAACTATATATTTTCAGTAGTGGCCTGGTATAGTATACTTTATATTCAGTCATCCAACAAGGAATATATTTATTATTATTTATTAACTATCGGATTAGTGTTTTGTATTGTAGGTACCAGAGAGGAAACGTCTCTTTATACTAGCCTTCACTGTATATTAGCTACCAGGTATTCCTCACTATATACTAGCCCACGGAGAAGGGTCTTCACCGTATTCTAAAAAAAAAAAGGGATCTATGTTGTATAATAACCAGAACGTGGTCTGTTTTTATACTCAATGTCAGAAATGTGTCTGTTTCATATACTAACAGTCACATTACACTGTGTCACTCACCTAGATGGCAGTTGCTGTATTATTGTGCTTTTCACCTGTGATCTAGCATTTCTATGAATTCTAATCAACTCTCTATCCCTCGCTCTATACTAACTGCTCTAACTTCTTCACTGACTATGGACATTCCCCAGCTACATCTTCTGACTCTGTTGTTCGGCCAGTCAGTGGTTGCTGTAGTGTTGCATAAGAGTGTGCACAGGTAAAAGAGGCTGAATAAGGTTGAATTAATTCATAGTGAAATTAGTAGTTAAGTTATAATAATGAGAAATAATAAATAAATTGCTTCATAATACATTTGTGAAATTGCTTTAATTTTTTACTGCAGACTTTCTAACCCAGTTCTGAATATGCTAATGCTGGGCAGAACTGCGCGCTATAAACATATAACTACATCCTTTTGTTTAGCAGGTTCTTCATGTTTTATTTGTAATACTGACCCTGTTGTAACTTGGGAGGAGAGACAGAAGTGTGTGGGTGATAGGTGTATGCAGGGTGGTGTGGGGAAATGACTGTGATAGACAAGGATGCAACTTTATTGTGATGAGATAAGCTCATAACAGCACTCTCAGCAAATTAGTCTGCTAGTGACAAATATTTGTATAAAGGTGCGAGAAAGACAAATATTTACTTGCAGTTCCAAGACCTATTTTCTTCAATAGATTATAGAAGAATAATAGGCATCCTTACACATTTCAGGGGTTGCACGAGGTGGCCCTCTAGCATTCAAAAGGGATGTCATTTACCTTTAATCTCAGTAATAAGTTAAAATAGTACATTTAAATAAAACAAGAGACACCTATTTTTTTTAATACTATTCATTGAAAGCATCAGGAACAGTACACCGAAAGGTTACAATTGTAACTAACAAAAAGTAACAAGACACAATCCAGCCTATAACCAAAAACAAAATCCGAAAACAAAAACTGGTAATGCAATTTTTTCAAAGAAATAAAGGAGGGGAAACCGAGGTGGGCTTGGAGGTCAAAATAAAGGGAAGGGAGGGGGGAGAACCACGCTGGTGAGGTTTAAGAGGGGAATCACTAGTATGCAGATGTGACAGTTTGGATCCAAGCAAAGTAATAACCAACTACTGGATTAGAGGTTAAGCAGAGGTTGACCATGAAAGGAGGTCAAAGAAGGCCAAATCTTGTGGAAATATGCAGAGGAATTCCTCAGAATACTTGTTATGTGATCCATTTAGAAAAATATACCACACTCTCTTGAAGACTGAGATGATAGTAGGGGTATGGGGTTTTTCTATGAAGCTGCTATTTGACATATTGTGGCACTTATGAGTATTTTAAAGGAGTGTTCGAGAACATCAGGAAAAAGCTAGAGGGAACAGGATATACCTGGGGTGATGTGTGACATGCCAAATAATGACATTAGTAACTAGAGATACAACTCTGACCATAATATATATTGTGACAGAAGTATTGGGCAAGTGGTGAATGGTAGAGATATACTGTATGTCCCAGGATTTATGTCTTGTATCCTCTAAAAACCCAGGGAGAATGACTTGTATGGGAAGGATCATCCCATAGGGTATATTCAACTTCAGGAAAAACTGGTAAGGGTCCCTGGGGTTGTAAATGGAGAGAGAAGGATGGGCTTCATTTACAAGTCCCAGTCCGGTCTTCTGTTCTGCCAGTCTGAGAGCAGACTGGTTAATGGTTGCACCTATGAGAGGTGTTTTGAAAACCCATTAGGCACTTTTCTCCGTCTCTTAGACCTGGGGAGGAGGTTGGATGCTTCCTGAGAGACTCTGCAAAAGGTGAGCAATTACCTCCATGTTTTGTATGGGTGTAGGACACAAAGTCTTTAACAGGAGAGAGGGTGTGGCAGAAAGGCAAGGTGTTTATTTTGAGCTTCTGGGCTAGATTTACTAAGCTGCGGGTTTGAAAAAGTGGGGATGTTGCCTATAGCAACCAATCAGATTCTAGCTGTCCTTTTGTAGAAGGTACTAAATAAATGAAAGCTAGAATCTGATTGGTTGCTATAGGCAACATCCCCACTTTTTCAAACCCGCAGCTTAGTAAATCTAGCCCTCTGTGTTTTCTCTGTTTAATTAAACTGCCTAAGGCCAGTTGTACCAAAACCCTGAAATTGTGTGACTTCCCTGTTGCTGTACACTACCATCTACCCCAGGAGATGGCACCTGTTTCCCTATCCCCGTTACAAAATATATATATATATATATATATATATATATAGAGTCAAAGTCATATAATTAGATGAAAGAAAGTATACTGATTAATAATGTTTTACCGTGCGATTGCGATCAGTACGCCACGTGTTACGTGGCATGATGCGACTGCATACACTCGCACTTTCACATTCATTTATTTATATATTTCATATTTATAATGGTTCCATTCGACAGTCGTTTATGAGCAGATGTTATTTGGTTTATAGTTATATATTATAAGGTTATATGTACACTTTAGTGATATTTCCAGTTCCGGTCATAGGAAGTATGTCATGTTTAGTATCATTCTACTCCCCAATTTATTCGCAGACATCCGAAGCAATCGCCAAACAGAACGCACATTGTGTATGGTAGTTATAGATTGTAGGGAATAAATGATTACATTGTTATTGTCTCTGTAGTGTAAATAGACTAGTCTAAACTGGATTCTGGGTGGGAAAATTGGAGTCATCATTATTATTATTATTTATTATTATTAATTTTTATTTATAGGACGCCACAAAGTATCCTTAGTGCCGTACAAGGACAAACAATGGCACAGTACAAGGTGAAACAGCACAGTACAAGTAACAGTAAGCACTATAACTCTGGGGGCTCAGTCACAGCAAGAAAGAGAGGGAGGGGAAAAGTGAGTACAGGCAGGTAACTATGGCCCAAGAGGGTGGGAGAGGATGACAGGTAAAGAGTCACTGAGGGGAGCGGAGAGAAGCGAGAGGAGACAGAAGGCAGAGGGTTGGAGAGGAGGTGAACTGAGTAGCTGGAGAGCGCAGTTAAAAGTGATGGAGAGCATCTGGAGAACAGACCCCCACCCTTGGAATGTTGATCCCCACCCTAGGAGGGGGTTGTTTGAACTGGCCTATGACCTGTATTACACTGGACCCTCCTGAAGCCTGGACCTATAGAAGCAAGCCACATCATCTGTATTGTTTTCTCTGTATCACTGAGTGTATATATACAGCTCCCTGGGACCAGCTAAAACAGTCATCTCTGACCACAATCTTCTGGACTGAAGTACTGTAGCTGGTACCAGCGGAGCGCAGCGGGCGCGGCGTATGTATGTATGTATTTATTTGGTATCGGCTGTATTGTACTTATTTATTGAACTACTAAACTTTTGCTTTTGCTAAATAAACAGCAGGGACCTAAAGAGCCAAATATAGTTTGTGGCCAAATTATACGATTGGCTACAACAGATCAGTCCATTGGTAAAACAACACTATTACCCTACACCCACCGCCCAGGGATGTAGGAAGAGCCCTAGTGCTTTCAGCACAGGGCTAGTTATTCCTAGATGGGGGGGGGATGCTCATTTTTTTCTGCGGACCCCACTCCCTAGGGAATCCAGCCCAGCACTGAACAGCGTGGGGTTGGTATGTCATTATGGCAGGGGAACCCCTACTGCGTTTCCCCCTGCTATAGTGCCACCCACCCCGGTTGGTTTGCCCATTGCTGGTTATAGTATAAGCCTACGTGGGTATGAATGGAGAGAGAAGCAGGGGCTGGCTGGCAGACTTTAGTCGGGGGGGGGGGGGGGGGGCGGCAAGCACAGAGCACTGACCCATAAGTAGAGGTCCATCCTTAATGGGTGGTGATTGGTACAATATATATTTATCAATATAAAAAGAGGCTATTTTAGTGTTGCTTAACCCAGCGATACCTTATTATTATACATGATAAATCTTAAATAATTCAAACAAAAAAATGCAACAAAAAACAAACCACACTTTATATTGCATTTTATTTTATATGTTCCTTCTCCCTATAGCACTTTTGTTTTTTTACATACCTCGCTGATTATAATGTGGTATAAATCATATTATAGCAATAGATTATATAATGTTCTACTACAGTACTGAACACAGGGGCTGATCTATCAAAATGCAAAAAGCACTTTTGCTTTAAAAACCTGGGGGTAAATGTATGAATGTCCGATTTCTGCAAGTCGCCGGAAATCGGCGACTTTGCATTGAAAATTTAAAGGGGCAATGGCTTGTAAATGCAAATATTACCTGCAAAGTCGCCGATTTCCGGCGACTTGCAGAAATCGGACATTCATTCATTTACCCCGTGATGTTTTTGCCAGCAAAAGGGCTTGTTTTTGCATTGGACTATATACTAATAGGGTTATTATTTGTTTTAGGGTTAATCCAAAACAAATAATATGAGCGGTGCTACTGGTAGGAGGAGCAGAGCACTAGTTTTTAATCTGACACCCTGGCCCAGAGCTGGATTAAGCTCCACGGTGTTAAATCAATATAATACCCACGTTTTATAATAAAGCCTCCCTCCAGCCCAAAATTAAAATAATAATATTCACATTTGATAAATATATCTATTTCTCTCCAACTAGCCCTGACATTAAATTAATAGCATACACATTTAATAAATAGACCTATTTCCCACCAACATTAAACAGTATTCCCATTTAATAAACAAACCTATTTCCCTCCCTCCAAACAGCCCCAGCAATAAATGAAATAACATTTACATTTAATATATAGAACAATTTCCCACACAATCCCAGGCATTAAATCATTCATAATCACATTTAATAAATAGACCTCATTTTCCCCAAACAGCGCCACATTCAATTAATAGCTCTCAAACCACCCCAGCATTAAAATAATGGTCCAATCACAACATCTTAACTTCATAGGCCCCACTATTACATTGCCCCACCAATCACAAATAAGATAGCATCCTTAATTAGCCCCCAACCTGCACTCCACCATTAAATTAATATGCTACCTCCCACATTATATTAAGATCCCCCTTCCCTCACACATTATATTATTATACTGGCCCCCACATACACACACAATATATATACTGGCGCAAAAAACACACAATATATATAGTGCCCCCCTCTCTCACTTACACACAATAAATAGTGGCCCCTCACACACAATATATAGTGACCCCATCACACACACACATAATATATAGTGGCCCCCTCCCACACACACACACAATATATAGTGGCCCCCTCACACACACAATATATAGTAACCCCCTCACAATACACTGACATACCACCTCCCCTGCCTCCTGCTGTCCCTGTTCCAGCCGCGGCGCGCACTGTGCGGTGAAGTTCCAAGTCTTCACACATGGGACGGCACCTGTCACGTGGTGCGCATCCCATGTGACAGCAGTAGGAGGCCAAACTGGGAGAGATGGGGAACGGACCGCGGCCAATAGAAAAAAGGTGGCTGATCCTGGAGGAGGGGCCAGCCACCAATAGAGACTAGGTAGGGACCGGTCCAAAATAGTCTTTTTTTGGTCCAGCCCCAGGAGCATTTGTCCCCTTGCCCCCCACCCCAGCCTGCCCCTGGAGAGAAGGGTGGGCTCAATTCATTTGTCCCATTTAACATTTTCCAGAGAGCTAGCAAGTTGTTAGCTAATCAAGAGTTGCATCTGATGAAGTGCTGTTAAAAGACTGGTAGTCAGTTTTTCAGTCTCTCATTACCTGGGGAGGAAGTCAGATGGCTCCTGAGAGATACTGCAATTTATGATCTGTAAGTTCTGTTGTTTTGTATATGTGTGGGACACTAGGTCCCTCACTTTAGAGAGGGAGTTCCTGTGTATTAGTTAGAAGCCAGATGGAAAAGAATTTTATTTATGTTTTGTTGGTTTTCATGCTAGTGAATAAAACTAGATGAGGCTATTTAAACTGAAGCACTGGACTGGTTTAAATTATTTGGCTGAAGTGAGTGAAATACAGGCGTCTAACCCCAGTAGATGGTACCCCTAACCAGATCTTATGAAAATATATATACATAGATACAATTTGGAAAAAAGCTTTAATGTATAAGAGTAGAGGGAGAGAAAGATATAAGATATATATCCCACAACCATACAGAGGCAGCCCTATGCACAGATAAATGTACATACACACATATTCGTGTGTGGACATACATTTTATCACCTGTAAGGGCAGAGTTTATCACAGGACAGTGCGGTTCTTGTGGCACAAAAGTAATGATGCAGTTTAGATAGGTTGATAGGGTTTTGAATAATGGAAGAAAGCAGGGGAGAGCAGAGGAGAACAGGAGAATGCTGAAACTTGGAATGGGAAATTTTAACTTTGGGATATATGAGGAGAAATGATGTTCTCTCCCAGGTTTACAGTCTCGAAGGTTATAGTACACCTTGTGGTATGCAGGCTGTGTATGTACGTGTACGGTATGTATTTTTTAAAATTGCTTAACAACTTTTCCTTTTTTCTACTTCTTGGAGACTCATTTATATTAAGAAATAAGGGGATAACAGAACTGTCCTTATTCCAAGTGTCACATAAATTTTTTGCACTGGTTAATCTGTACATATAAATGGGGTTTTCCATTTAGAATGCCCCAGCATTGTCCATGGTATCCCATAGAAAGAAATGGTAAGTGTCCAATCTCCACCAAATCAAGGTTGTTTTGTGTGTCCAAAACAACCTGAATACACCGGAATACAGCTTTCATCCCCTTGAAGCTCATTAGAACATCTTGTACTACAAAATCTAATTTTTGCATTTGAGTACAGAATCTGACACATTAGCCTGCATTCGCTGTGGATTTTCCCAGTTTCCCCCTTCAGAATATATGGAAGTGTAGTGCATTTCATTTTGCCAAATGCACATACTTGCCTGCCTGGCACTTACAGTACACACCCATTTCACATTAGCAAACTGTCCCTGTGATGATACCAGAACTCCGAGAGTTCTGGTATCTAGGGGTTTGGGATTAGACAAGGAGAGATGGGAAAGATACAACTATTTCTTTATTACAAAAGAAGGATATCAATTGCAGTCAGTAGCCAAACTAAATATGAAAACTGCAAATCAATCCCACAAGTGGATGCCACTGCCTGATATTGGCGCAACTAATCACAGAGGCGCGGAGTGTAATGCAACCCCGGTATTCACCATGGACCCCCGCAAGGAGGTATGGATTTGGCTGCGTGGGGTCTCCCAGTTATTAATCAGGGCAGCTGGAGAGACAGGAATGGTCATACGGTCCGAGTCAAAAGCCAAACGATGGTGCAGTACAAAAGGGCGATCCAGAGGGGAGGTCAGAAGCAAGCCTAGGGTCAGATTCCAGGAAACAACAGAGCCAAATCGCACAGCAGAGAATAGTCAGGAACAAATTTAAAGTCAGGAACCAAGGTACAAACAACAGGAAGAAGCAGGTAACAGGACGTTGGAGCTGGTAAAACCAATACTCTGGCACCAGACTGATGGAGGGAGGTGCCAGATATACCTAATGGTGGCCCCTGATAGGGTGGAGGAGATTTCAGCGTTCAGATGCACCTGAGCGCCGACAGAGGAAAAGAAGCGTCCCATTGCCTAGCAGCTGGACGCGGGACTACTACGCATGCGCGTGCAGAGTGTACCTGGAAGTTCCTCCCTTTGCCTAGAGTCGGCTGAGTAGTCAGGCGCACGTATGGACAGTGCGGGGACGGCGCCTGACAATCACACTCCAAATGACACAAAAAGAGACTACCAGTGATATTGACAAAAGAACGGTGATAAAACCAAACAGTCGACTGGTTGTCAACAAAAAGATTTGATACAATTTTAAGGTTCAATAGTATGGGAGAAACATTGGTGTGCTTATCATGTTGAAATTTGAGCAGATGCACCTGGATGAAGAAAAATATATCTCATTGAAAAAATTGTTCCAGAGCACCTATAAAGAGCAGGTTAGAGGGGCTATGTGATAACCCAACTATTTCAAGTTAATTTAAATATATTGTCCCACATTGCAAAATCAACTTGTTGCATGTGGTTGTAACACAAGTGTGCCTAGCCCACCTTTAGATAGGAACTTCCCAAACCACCCAGGTTCTCCATCAGAAGAAACAAACTTTTCCACCTCACTGAGTCACCACCATCTGTATATGCTACTCCATGCACTCCCCAGAAAAAATGATTGGCTCCACAAAAAAGTATTTGCTCTCATGGACCTGTGTTTGCCACTATAATTATAAGTAACCCTTAGAGAAGAGCATGCTGTCACATAAAAGAAAATACAGCATTTATGCTGCACATCTGCAATTATCCACACTCATGTTTCTAAATTACCTTTAAGATCTGTTTAACCCCCATTTCTGGCATTGACTGTAATGTGTGCATAAATGTAAAAAAAATACAGTTTGAAAGTAATTAATTCATCAACAAGAATTTTATATAAACAACAAATTTTTATTCCTCTCCGGGTATTACTAAAATACTTCAAATGTCTCAAATTCTATCAGCTTTCAAATAAAAAGGACACAGTTAATGTATTTTGTATGTATAGAAAAATAGAAATCTTTCTCAGGTAATGATTTCACAATGATAGGCTATTTTCATTACTTTTTAAAAACTTTTTGTAAGATATTTTTTACTTTTAACAGATGTGCTCCCTCTGGTGTAAATGAATGGTAATGTTCTTGCATGCAAAATAATTTTTTAAAACTGAACTCTTAAATATGATTACCTACTTCTGTGCAAGCGCAGAAGGCACTAGTTCTGAAAATAGTGGTGTCTGCACATGCTCGGAGGTAAAAAAACATGTTATGAGCAAAAAAGGCATTTTGCGTTTAACTTAACATGAGCCCCCAATATGTTAATTCATGCGTCAAACCCTACAATCTTTTAAAAATCAATTTATTTTAAAGTCAGGTTATTTGGGGTGACACAAAATTTAACTGACACAATTTTAATCCTACTCTACGGGAACCTTGTAGGAACAATACTGTGTATGTGAATGATGCAGTCCCACATAGACTACCTGCGGATGCAGCGAGACACCTAGCTACACCACTGGACCACAAGGAGTTGTCTCAAAAATTTTAGTGGGGGCATGACCCGGGGGCTCATGTTCTCCTGCTCAGTCCTCCCACCCGCTGTTTTAAGCTTTTTTGTTTTTCTTTAAAAAGTATATATTTATTTATTTAGTTAATAGGGCATTTTTCATTAATTTCAATTGGCTATGCATTTCTGTGGCCTTTTTACAACCATTGAAATTCACTGTCCATTGAAATGAATAGTAAATTTCATTCATGTTAATGACTTTCAGGCAATCTCCACTGTCTGAAGCCAGTGAGATTATTTCTGGAGATTTCCAAGGTGATTTTGAAAATTGTCCTTTAATAGATTCTTCCTGTTCTACACTTCACAATACAGAAACCAATGATTTTTGTAATATGAGATGTATGAAAATTTATTTTTTTCTTCAGGTTTAAAAAAAATGGAGACTTATGTGGGGATGTGCCTTTAGTTTTTTATGTGAATGGCAAATCACTTGTAAATCACTAAATATAGGAGATTTTGTCAAAATTGACCTTTGATTCCAATCTTAGTTTAAGGAGTGGGGGACTATATGTAATATATAGGGTTTAGTGAAAAGTGTGCAGGCATTTTTGTAGACAGAATGGGGACATGATGTCATTTGAGGGCTTTAGGGGTATGTGTAAGGGTATAACTCCTGGTCACCAAGACACTACATAAGTGTGCACAAGAAAATATTTTCCGGTTGTATTGTCCTTCAATATATGTATAGACTTTTATTATATCCCCTCTAAGGTGCCTTTTTTCTAAAATGTACAATCCAGCTTGTCACATCTTGCATTGTAACTTAACACTGCCTTTCCTGTCATTTAAAAGGTATTGTTCTCCAATGTATTTTCATAAACACAGATTCACAAAACTAGTGATGTGGTCTATAAAGGATTTGTACAGTGGCAAAATTACATGTAGCTTCTTGTGCCTCTATTCTCTTGCTGTATCTGCTACTTGGCTTACTGCTATCAAAGCATTTGATAAATCTTAACTAGAGATGTTTGTGTTTTGATTTTGGTTTTGGCAAAACCGCTTTCATGTGTTCTGGTTTTGGTTTTGGATCTGTATTTTTTTAAAAAATTGCTAAAATATGCTAAAATCACATAATTTGGCTCTTTTCTCATTATTATTAACCTCAATAACACTAATTTACAGTCAGTTCCAGTCAATTTTGACCTACTCACAGGTCACAATATTATTTCATCCACTTTTGGCCAAAGACTGCAGCGAGCTGGCAGGATACTAAGCAACAGAGCAACGGCACAAACACACGGCAGTGCATAACACATCTAGGAAACATTGCCATACAGCAGTGGCAGAAAAGAAAAGTTGTGCAAGATAGAATTATCCTTGGGCCCTTCCACCCATTCTTATGTTGAATTGACATAATATGATTGATGGGCAGCAGATATAATGACATTGACGGTATTATTAGGACAACAATTGAAATGTAGACAGTATTTATTAGATGGACAATGCAAATGTAGATGGTATTATCCCTAACTCTAACCTTGTCCCTCTCCCTAGACCTGTCCCTATCCCTAGACCTGTTCCTAGGCCTGTTCTTAAGGATAGCCCTATAATAATACTGTCTATATTTGAATAGTCTACCTAATCAAACTGTCCACCATGTGAATTGGCGACCTAATAATACTGTCGACACCTGCATTGTCGACTTTTACACAAGCTGAGAACCCAAGGCCTAAATGTCAAACAGTGCAAGATTTAATTGTCATTGGAAATATGTTAAAATGGACATGTACAGTTTAACAAACCAAGCACTACATCGGCAAGGACTGCCACTTTTGTGACTGATGTACTTGGTTTGTTTGGGCCCCAACAAAACAAGCTACCAATGGTCTTAAGGCAGGTAAGCTAACAGTGCTATCAAAGAACTCTACAGTTGCAAAATGTTGTTGTCATCATCCTCACACAATATTAATTCATCCCTGCTGGAATCCACTATTACAGAAGTCAATGTACTTTAATGTAAAGGCCTTCCTCGTGGAATGTGTAGTTTATTTTGATGAACATCATCTTTTCCACATTTTTGGGAAGTAGCCTCATACGCCGATCGATGACAAGGTTCCCGACTGTGCTGAAAATTCTTTCTGAGAACACACTGGAGGGTGATCAGCTTAGGTATTGCAAAGCGAGTTTGTACATGGGCCACCAAATTGCCTTTTTTTTCCCTCCCAGTATGTAAAGGGCCTGTCTGACATTTCTATTTCTATCCTTCATCATTCTTTGGATGGTGATAATAGGAACAAGTGAAGTTACGACAGAGGTGTCACGATTTTGGGCAATTCTTTTAGACCAGACTAGATGTCAAATTGTTCTGCTGACTCATCTGTATCATCCCTCGGTCTCTTGGAAAAGCTACGTTTTTTCCTAGCAGCAGTTCCCTGAGAAACTGAAGGAGGAGATGTCGTTATGTCATGTACCACTTGAGCTGTCAACTTGCTCATCAGGAGCTCATTGCATATCTTGAGATCTGGGTTAGCTGGAAATAAAGAAAAGACATAGCTCTTAAACCTAGGAACAAGCACAGTCGCCAAAATGTACTGACCCAATTTCAAGATCTTGATAACTCTTGGATCCTGGCAAAGCGAATAAAGTACTTGATCTAGAAGTCTGATATACTATGCTTTGTTTCATCACCTCCTTCAAGTTCTCAAGCTGCTTTTCCAAAAGTCTACTTAAGGGAATCACTTGTCTCAAGCTCGCAGTGTCTGAACTCACTTCACAGGTGGCTAATTTGAATGGTTTCAGCACCTTGCACAACACGAAAGTATTCTCCACTGCTCTAGACTAAAGAACATTCCTACTCCTTTCCCTATGTCATGGCTTGTTGAGTAAGCGTGGATGGTTTTTCGCTATTCCTTCATTCTCTGAAGCATATAAAGGGTGGAATTCCACCTTGTTACCACCTCTTCCTTCAGTTGGTGGCAAGGCAAATAAAAATGTTCTTGCATCTGCTGCAATCTCCTACCTACTTTTTGTTACGAACTTACCTGCTCCCCGCCGCTCCGTCCGGATGCCGCACTTCCGGGTTCGGCGGTCACATGACCGCAACCCAGAGGCGGGGATTTTGAAATCCCTCTCAGTATAAAAATCTCACTCTGACACTCGCTGAGTGTCAGAGCAACACTTACCTGTTCCTGGCTCCTGTCCTTCGTGGATTCCTGTGTCTCCAGTCTTCTGTGTCTGCCTGTGTTTAACCCTGCCTGTTTACACTATCCTGGCTCTCCAATCCCTGTGTACCGACCTGGCTTGCTGACTACCCTTCTATTCTTGTGACCCGTGTACCGAACCGGCCTGATTGACTCTGAGTTGCCTCCTGATTCTGCCTACCGCCATTCCTGTGTACCGAACCGGCCTGATTGACTCCGCATCTTCCGCTCCTACCCGCTGCACTACATCTTGGGGCGAACCTGAGGACCGCGACCTGCGACTCCTGGCAGCAAAGCCCACCCCGCCTTGCGGCAGTTCTTGGTGAACACCGGGGAGATCGTTAGACTTCGCACTTCAGGAAAGCCAGCGCTAATCAAGATTAGTGGTGACTACCCAGTATCTGTTACACTTTTGTAGAATGCCGAAAGCGTCCCGAAATTTTTCGGCCCACAGACAGCATCTCCTGCATGTCCCTGTCATTTTTCAAAAAGCTCTGTACCACCAAGTTGATTGCGTAAGCAAAACAGGGCATGTGATGGAATTCCCCCAGTTGTAATGCTCTTACAATATTGGTGGAGTTATCAGAAATCACATATCCTGAGGAGAGTCCAAACGGGATAAGCCATGTTCATGACATCCCTTCGTTTTTCTAACAGATTGTCAACAGGATGCCTCTTAATGAAGCTGGTGATACACAGAGTAGCCTGCCTCTGAAAAATCTGGCGTTGTTTGGTATATGCTGCTGCTGTTCCTGCTGCTGAAGGCGATTCACTAACCCAGTGGGCCGTCACAGTCATATAATCTTTAGTTTGCCTAGTTCCACTTGTCCACATATCTGTGGTTAAGTGTACAGTGGGTAGAATGGCATGTGGTAGCCAAATAATTACATTTTTACGAACATTCTGGTAGAGGTGAGGAATAGCTTTTCTAGTAAAATGGTGTCGTGATGGAATTTGGTTACGGGGACAGGAGACCTCAAGTACCTGTCTAAAACCAGCTGCATTAATAGTGGATATTGGACACAGATCTAATACTAGCACTAGCACAATACTCGCCATGGTGCCTGTGATCCTCTGTGCGACTCGGTGACAGCTGTCATACTTGCTTTCTCTTGCAAAGGATTGCTTAACAGTCAATTGTTGTAAACTACTAGTAGTCTTCTTCTTGGTCTGCTTTTGTGATGAAGATCTACCCCCAGCAGCAGCAGCAGCAGCAGGGGGCCTAAAGCTCAAGAATTCATCTGAGCAATCCTGGATAGTGGAGGAGTCATCTAGCCTTAGCAACTTGGAAACAGGATTAATTCCGATCACTATTGAGGATATTGATGAGGAAGGTGTTGTCGGTGTAGATTGCAGGTGCTGGGATTTAGCAGAGAGAAGGGAGCTAGCTAACGCTGGATGTTTGTTGTTATTATTTTAGCATAAGTTTCTGATTTTCCCAAAAGCTTCCCATGAACTCTCTTCAAATGGCATAACATGGATGAGGTTCCTATATGGTTAAGGTCCCTACCTCTATTAGCTGTGGCTTTACAAATGCTACAAATGACTAGACAACTGTTACCAGGATTTGGGTAAAAATAATTCCACACATAAGAGGTGGATTTTTTTGGTCTTATTCCCAGGCATGACAATGACCATCTTCTTATCACTGGCAAGAACTGCTTCCACTGGTGCAGGGCTTACACAAACAACATCATCATCATCAACATCAACGTCCTCATTAGCGCCGTCGTCAGCTACAGAAATATCCCCCTCCCCCTGTTGCAAATCCTCAGTTTCTATATCACCACCAGCTACACTTGGACTGCTCATCCACACATTTGCAAACTGGTGAAAAAAGTCTTCTTTTTGAGTACAGTATCAGAAAGGTCAGGCTTAGACATAGCACTCGCAGATAGACTCTCCTCAGGGAGTTGTGTCATTTCTGAACATACAGTTTCTTTCACTGCCTTACTGTTTTTTCCAAGTTCGGCTTTTACATATGAAATATTTTTGGCACCACTTTTTGACTCAGAATTACAAGGTCTTGCATCGTCATGACAGAACTTAGAGTAAGATGCCTCACTGACATTTGCAGAACTAGCATCCAGTAAGGCGAAGGCCTGCTTTTTTCCTTGCCACTGCATGTGTAGAATGGCATGTTGGCAATTTTATGTTTTTCTACAGTTAACTTTCCCTTTATTAGTTGCGTTTTTTTCTTTACCAATTTAAAACCTTGTTTTGTAGATTTCAGTTTACCTGACTTAAACCCACTATGCACTTGAGCATAGGCTTTAGTACATGACATAGAGGGACTAGTATCATTGTGACTGGTGCCAACAGCTGCTTGGTGCTCCTGCTCTTCTCTGGACTGATCAGGATCCATATTGATGGCACAGAGCAATGGCGCTGGAGACTAAAGAGTGACAAGAACACTTCCACCCCTCCTGTTTCTGTGTAAGTAATGGCACTGAGCAATGTCAATGGAAACTGGAGAGTGATAAGAACACTGCTACCCCTGTTTCTGTGTGAGTAATGACACTCAGCAATGTCACTGGAGATTGGAGAGTGACAAGAACACTTCTACCCTTTCTGCTTTTGTCTGAGCAATGGCACTCTACAATGTCACAAGAAACTAGAGAGAGACAGGAACACTGCTACCCCTGTTTCTGTGTGAGCAATGGCACTCAGCAATGTCACTGGAGACTTGAGAGTAACAAGAACGCTGCCACCCCCCGTTTAGTGTGAGCAATGGCGCTGAGCAATGGCACTGGAGACTGACAAGAACGCTGCTACCCCTTCTGTGTCTGTCTGAACAATGGCGCTGGATCTCCAGTCGAAGGAGGTACTTATGGAATCCAAAACCTGCGACATTGATGTTTTGCCTCGATTTCAGTTCCGAGGACGCCGGAAAGTCTCGGTACTCAGATTTAGGATGTTCTGGTGGGCTTGGTTTTTGGAAAACCGAACATGAGCATCCCTAGTTTTAACTGTATCAAATCTTTCTTACAATCCAAATAAATCTACTGTACATTGTCAAGTTACAGTTTAAAACTTACTTACTGTCACACACCAAACTCTCTAATACTCTTATTGGAGTGCAGCATGCTCTTTGGTCTCGCTGGATGACGCATAGAGTTTTCCCTCCCCAACGCCGCTGACAATACCTGAAAATGGTGGCCGCCATCTTGGATTTCCTGGCAAGCCCATTCAATTTAATTTCTCTCTAATTCTCTTATTGGACTGCAGCCTATAAGTCCTCCCATGGGCCTGCCACTATATAAGGCAGCTCTGTACTGAAGATTGTACCAGTGTATTATTATCACCATTTATTTATATAGTGTCACCAATTTTGCAGTGCTGCATAGATAATATTTGTCATTCACATCAGTCCCTGTCCCATTGGAGCTTTCAGTCTACATTCCCTAACACACTCAAAATTAACACTAGTCTGTGTGTTACGGAATTTGTCAGTTAACCTACCAGTATGTTTTAACAGTGTGGAAGGAAACCGGAGCACCCGGAGGAAGCCCATGCAAACACGGGGATAACATACAAACTACACACAGAAAAGGTCATGGTTGGGAATCGCACTCATGACCTCAGTGCTGTGAGGCAGAAATGCTAACCACTAAGCCACCATGCTGTTTGAAGTCTATTGACCTTGCTATCCAGCTTCAGTCACCTCCAGTGTGTTCCTAGTTATTACATCCTCCAGTGTGTTTTTCTGCCTCTCAGTGCTGAGGTCATGAGTTCAATTCCCGACCATGGCCTTATCTGTGTGGAGTTTTTATGTTCTCCCCGTGTTTGCGTGGATTTCCTCCGGGTGCTCCGGTTTTCTCCCACACTCCAAAAGCATACTAATAGACTAATTGGCTGATATCAAAAATGACCCTAGTCTCTCTCGCTTTCTCTCTCTCTCTCTCTCTCTCTCTCTCTCTCTCTCTCTCTCTCTATCTGTGTGTGTATGTTAGGGAATATAGACTGTAAGCTCCAATGGGGCAGGGACTGATGTGAATGAGTTCTCTGCATAGCGCTGCAGAATTAGTAGCGCTAAATAAATATATGGTGATAATGATGATGATGTGTGTGGCTATTACATCCTCTAGTGTGTTCTTGGTTATTACATCTTTTCCACCGTGCTTCGGGGTATTTCATAAATGCCAGTGAGTTCCACGACCTGCGGAGGGATAGCAGCTAAGCCCATACCTCCCTGTGGAAGTCCCTGGTGATAACCTACCCTTCATTAGATTCTGTGTCTGCATTACAGGTAGTGTTAAATCGGTCAGACTGATCGAATCCTATAGTTCCTCTGTGATTCCTGACACTTTCTCATAGGAAATTAAGAGATAAGTTAGACATGATCAATACTTTTCAAAACCGTATTGACTCTTTCTTATTATTATTTTCAGTAATATATTTATGGATCTTATGTCTTAGAATTCCTTTAAATATTTTAAACACCATTAATGTCAAACTGTGGCAGGGCTCTATAATTTCCTGGGTTTCATTTTGATCTCTTTGTAAATATTATGACCGTATCTGCCTTTTTTCCAGTCTTATTAGTTTTGATCATATTGTTTTGGAGTCCATAAATAAAAAATCCAGAACTAAATATATTTCCTTCAGCACACATGGGTGGAAAATATATGGGCCTGATACATTATAAAACTTAACATATTTAATTGTAAATATACTTCTTTCTATATTGGATCATTAATGTATAGTGGTGTGTATGGGTTATTGTGGCACAACATATTTCCTAGCATTGTTTTTGACTGTGTAAACACAAATGAAAATGAACGAATATTTTAATAAAAAAAAATAGGCGCAAGGTGTGTCCTCAGCCGTTCCGGAAACACATCACACATATTTTTTTCAAATTGAATCTCCCAGAAAGAGTCAATAGAAATCTATCTGAAATGTATACATCTGATGGTAGAAAATGGTACTGCATGCAAAAAAAGTTCATTGAGACTTTGATGCTTTGGTAAAACTCTGCAATATATTTCCTTAAAGTGGCATGGCATCTTTACATGTCTGTCAGTGTATATATAATATCTGTTTATCAGATAGAATTAATCCCAATTTAAAGCCCCCTCTAGTTGGTTCTCAATGTAAAAACACATGAATATGTGGCCCCATATAGAGACTGTTTTTGTTAAGAGTTAGGTCCACTTTGTTAGTAGGAGTGCCTTGATGTGATGGGTGACTTATCATACATTTGAAAATATGTGTAACTGAGATGCCTGCATTTTATGTACAAATAGAATACAGCAGTTTTACTGGTTCACAGTGGTGTGTTGGGGGCTTTTTTTCTGTGGATGTCTCTTTTCTAGATAACTCTTTCCCTTCTAGCACCTGCTATGAACTTATAATTTGAAAGAGCAACTTCCATTTCTGTATTTTTGCATTTTTAATTTGCATTAGTAATTGAGCTTCAGTACAATCTGTTATGTGTGACTTACAACAAGTCCAACCAGTGTTCTATCATTGTCTTTAGTTTTATCTTAAAAGATAATGGCACTTATACTGGTGCCAGCCTAGTATTCAGCATTGTACATTAAAGGGATCGTTATATAAACTAATAACATGCAATGACAGGATATAGAAGGTAACCACGATCCTGCCCAAGTGAGCTTAAAATCTAAGAAGTGGGGGAAACACTTGTTATATAATGTAGCTGAATAACAGTTGTAGCTGTTGGTGCAAATCCATGTTCATGGATACAGCCACTATGCTAATTCTTGGAACCAAGCAGTTGGTGGATACAGGCACAGTGATAGTTCCTGGCTCTGAGTTGAAAACCATCAGCAGATCACCAGTTCCTGGCAGTTGTTAGCTACAAGTACAGTGATAGTTTCTGACTCTAGGCAGTAGGAGACCACAGGCACCGTATTAGTTCCTGGCTCTGATCAGTTGGTAATTACAGGCACTGTGCTATTTTCTGTCTCCAGGCAGATGGTAATTGCAGATACAGTGCTAATTCTTGGGTCTTTGTTACCATGTATATCTAACCATAAGATCTCTGCATTGTCAGCTTCCACAACAATATCTTCCTGCAAGATTAATGTTATCAAAAATATTATATATAGACAAGCCCTCCCTTTCCTGTGTCTTCTGTCCTTCCTAAACATGCCCTAGCCTTCCATATTCACTACCCATGAGTCTCACACAACAATATTTAAGTTATACCCACTATATCATAAACCCCCTACAATAGTTTATTTCTAGTTCCCCTATTTAATTTCAAAGAGTCCTAATATTTGTTACCATACATTTCATATTTTTGTCACTCACATCTTTTTTTATTTCTTTCATGAAGTATTCAACTGTTTACAACCATAAAATAAATTTTATTCCTCAAGGTAACAATTTAAACATAAGTATATGCTTGTAACATATATTCTAGTACATAACACAACAATGACAAAAATGGCAAATATTCACAACTTTGTTTTTTCTCAGACTGACCCATTATTTTCAAGGTAAATTGGAAGTTCATCCAAAATAGTTCTTGTTTCATACCATATGCTATGTTCAAAGCAAGAATATATTTGTGTTTTTCATGAGTGACCTACATAGTAACATAGTTGATGAGGTTGAAAAAAGACACCAGTCCATCAAGTTCAACCTATTTTGGATCTCCTGCGATCCTGCACTTATATTTGAAATTGATCCAGAGTAAGCAACCGCCAATCTGTTTCAATTGTGAAAATCCCCCCAGACTCAATATTTCAATCCTATTTTTACCCTATATCCACTACTATCCTTCATTTTAGTTAACGGTCGTATCCCTGGATACGCTTTTCCACAAAAAATTTGTCTAACCCTTTCTTAAACATATCTATTGAATCTGCCATCACGACCTTCCCTGGCAATGAATTCCATATCTTGACTGCCCTTACTGTAAAAAAACCCTTCCTCTGCTGGTTGTGAAATTTCTTCTCCTCTAACCTTAGGGGGTGACCACGTGTCCTGTGTATGGTCCTTGGGGTAAAAAGTTCCCATGAATGTTCTCTGTATTGACCCCTAATGTATTTGTACATAGTAATCATATCTCCTCTTAGACGCCTCTGTTCTAAAGTAAACATGCCTAAACTGGCTAACCTTTCCTCATAACTTAATGACTCCATACCCTTTATCAATTTTGTCGCCCTTCTCTGAACCCTTTCTAGTTCCAAATTATCTTTTTTATAGAGTGGTGCCCAGAACTGCACTGCATATTCAAGATGAGGTCTTACCAATGATTTATACAGTGGCAAAATTATACTGCATCTATGCCCTTTTTTATGCATGCCAATACTTTGTTTGCCCTTGCAGCTGCTGCTTGACATTGAGCACTATTGCTAAGTCTACTGTCTACGAGCACTCCCAAATCCTTTTCCATTATAGATTCTCCTAAATTAATTCCATTTAATTTATAGATTGCGTTCTTGTTTTTGATCCCTGAATGCATAACCTTACATTTATCTGTGTTAAACCTCATATTCCATTTAGCCGCCCAATCCTCCAGTTTATTTAAGTCCCTCTGTAGAGAAGCTACATCTTGCTCTGATTTTATTACCTTACAGAGTTTAGTGTCATCTGCAAAAATAGAAACTTTACTCTCTAAACCATCACCAAGGTCATTAATAAATATATTAAAAAGGAGTGGTCCCAGCACGGAACCTTGAGGTACTCCACTTAAGACTTTTGACCAATTAGAAAATGTTCCATTTATCAGCTAAAGGATCAGTAAAACCCAAATGTCAAATAGTTTGACTTAACACAGTCCATCCTGAAAGCATACAATTGTTTTTATTTTTAATTATTGGGGGTTGTTCTTGTATACACCAGACTATGGGCTAGATTTACTAAACTGCCGGTTTGAAAAAGTGGAGATGTTGCCTATAGCAACCAATCAGATTCTAGCTGTCATTCTGTAGAATGCACTAAATAAATGACAGCTAGAATCTGATTGATTGCTATAGGCAACACCCCCACTTTTTCAAACCCGCAGTTTAGTAAATATACCCCTATGACTTTGAATGGTATTGAATGGATAGTCTTTCAGCGACTCGTGTATTGAGTGATTCAGACCCCTCTCATGTGGGGGAGAGAGCCTCTTACTGCTCCTCTGGAAGAACAGGATTTAGCACATTGAACCCATGAGTTTAACAGCTCATGGAATCAGTCAATCTGACATGAACTCATGCAGAGTGGATCTGCTGCTGGAGATCGTGTGGAAGCAGTTAAGAGGAAAATAGAGAAGTGATAAACTATAGGGACAGAACAGGGAAATAAGAAGAGGGCACAGTGGAGAGATGAACAAATAAGATTGGAATAAGAAAGTAGTGAAGCAGTAAGAGGGAGATTGAGAGAAAGATGGTGGTGAGCGGGAGTACATTAAACAGTACATTGGGAAAGTTGAAAATAGAGAGTAATAAAAGAGATAAACAAAGAATAAAAAATGGACAGTTGATAAAGAACTCTGGTTTGTGGACCTGTGGATAGAATTATTATATACAAACTCAGCTGTTTGTAATAATTGTACCCAGTCATCTTGTTCATAGTTGTCAAAACTTCACAGATATTGCTCTAGTGTCTGATTGACATGTTCTGTTTGCGAATTATATAGCAGCCAAAATATATATTTTGCTGAACAGTTCTGAATATTTTGCTCATTTCTACATATACCCGTAGTGAGTGTTTCTTAAATCTGTCTTTAGAGACCACTAACAGTGCATGTTTTACATATTTCCTAGTTGGAGCACAAGTGTGATTATTGACCAAGGGTTGGATGGGCAGGGGGGCATGGAGGCATGTGCCCCCCATGCCTGTCCCATAATGGGCTACCTTGGTTTGGGACACTGGGTTACCTGCAGTCTTGCCCTTTGGGCTGAAAATTGCCAGTCAGCCCCTGTTACTGACTGATGCATTTTAAAAGATTCAGAGGTGGAACTATTTATTTCATTAGGAGGAGGAGACCTGGAAAACATGCACTGGTGGTGGCCCTTGAGGACAGGATTTGAAGCACAATGCAGCCCACGTCAATAGGTTAAATACAGAAAGTCGGATGTGTATCAGAAAAAAATTGCTCTATTTCTTACTACATTTTCTGAAGTATAATTTCTGCCATATCCTTGCATGTTTCTGCATATACATTTGTTAAAGTTACTAATACGTTGCTACTAGTCCTTTTACAGTAGCACATAAGTATTTCGACAAACCAATTTTGGTGCTATAACTACCAGGGTATAAATTGCAAAAGCCACTAGTATATATTTATGAAATATGCTATTGTATAACATAAAACATATTTTGGTCTTAATATTATTATTTTATTAAGTGACAAAGGTATTAAGAGTCATTTACAAATGTGCAAAACATCGGAAACACAGAGGGCCGATGCTGAGTTAGGAGCAAAGCAATAGAAAGGAGTAACTTTGCCACTGGACAAACCATGTTACAATGCAAGGGGTGAAAATTAGTTTATTATTTTTGAAGCAAGGAATTACTGGCTGTTTTTCATGTATAAATAAATATTGATAGCTTTATGGTTTCACTGAAATTTAAAGTTGATCTATGACATGCCCTATCTCAACTATAAATCTTTCTCCACATTTTAAACTTACCTGCCCGCCAATGCAACATGGCTCTGCCAAGGAGCAAATTTGCTTTTAATTTGCTTTGCTCCTAATTCAACATCAGGCCCAGAGTATTGATTTTGCACAAGTGCAACAACTTCACCTATTTCACCTGTCACATATTTAAGTGTAGCGCTCCATTCAGGCATTTGCTCTGAAATGGGAATGTGTCTGCTGGCAAAAATATTGCTTGACGGTCTTGCCCACTATTGCTTTTGGACTACCCCTTAATTCATTTCAACTTTTCAATATTTACAATAGCAACTTGGTTCGGCCTCAGTTATGCCTTAAATAAGTTATGAGTGGTGGGACATCAAGACAATCTTTATTATATGGGTCACATTTTTTTTTTACATTGTTATCTGGGACATTAAAAAAAATATCTTGATTAAATTGTGGCAGATTGGTACAACAGACGTTACAATTTCTACTACCTCATATTTTTATGAGGGCAAAGTAACCCTTATTGTTTTATAATACACTTAAATGACTTTGTTATAATTTGTTTGTGCTCAATTCCCAAATCAAAAAAGTACTTAGGGAGACTGTCTTAAACACTCACGTCAAGTTCATTTTGCAACTGAGTTTGGCTTACAGCTGTTCCCAGTGGAAAAATGCAAGTTCAGGTTACAGTTAATAATACATTATACTAAGGCTGTCAAACAAGTGTATCATTTAATTTTTGTGATGAGTATAATACAAGAGTAAATATAATACAAAGAGTAAGTAAAAATAATACTTAGCTGCCAATAAATGTTTCCAGTAAAAATATGTTTAGTCACTGATGATTCTAGGGCCCCGTCTTTCTAATACGAAAGCTAGAATAAACAAGCTGGAAACAAACAAGAGTACTCGGCAGGGGCTGATTGGGAACTTAAAGTGGCCCTGGAAAAATTATTAAAGTGGCCTCATGTGGGCGGGACCAAAATAACTGTAGGTGGGGCCAACACAAAAGTAGGCGGGATTTAGAACTACTGGAATCTGGTTGTAGTAACATTTAGGAAAACCTAGATGTGATGACTTTACACTTAGTGGGTCGTGGGTCATTTCTAAAGCAATGCAGGGCAAATGCTGCCAGTCCTGTGTCATAAAATTACATGAATCCTTTTACCCAATCCTTTTTACATTATCTGCGACTGGTTTATGCCTCTGTTCTCCAACTCGTTTAGTTGTCTACTAACACGTACTTCCAAAATTCCCTTCATAGAAACATACCTGACTTTGTTTAATAAGTTTAACTATTACGAAAGATGTTGGCACAATCGTATTTGTTTCCCTGACGTCATGAGATGCAAACTACCAGTTAAATCTCTTTCTCTATATAATATATAAATATGTGTACTGTGTCTCAAAAATGCATTAGTAATAAGCCTTATAATAAATGGCTGTCCAGGTGCGATCATCACAAAGGTAAAACAACATCTGCAAGAAAACACTTCATTTGCAACATATGTGTATGAGTCCTAAATGTGCCCAGTGATTGCTTGTGGTTTGAATTTACAGTGTAGGGAGGGTTGACAGACAATGGCATAAGTAAAGGGGAAAGTTATTACAAGTGTTTGCTGGTGATATACTAAGTGCAAAGGAGGCAGGATTAATTATATTGTCAGTGCAATATGGGCTGGCCATATGTTCAACAAAGTGATTTGAGAATGGGACTGTGCAAGGTAGAAGGAGGCAATGGAATCAATGCCAGAACCACTAAACTATCACCAGAGCTGGAATAAGGCTCTGGGGGAGGGGGCACTTAAGTCAGGGCGGTTATTATTTTAGATACATTTTAGACAAATACACAGGCAAAACTGTGTGCACTACTGTTTGATACATGCAACTCTGCCTTCACAAGCAGTACAGTGTGAAGCGGGACATACCTCCCAACTGTCCTTGCTGTCTGACCAAATCCTGACTAAGCAAGACAGTCACCCAAATTCGGGACTGCCCCATCAGATTCAGGACAGTTGGCAGTCTGTCCTGCTCTCTCCTACCTGTTATTGTCACTTACATGACCTGTAGCTGCTGGTTTCTTTAGATCAGTTGCTGCTTGTCTGGATACTGGAAGGCTGGAGCCCCTATTTGGGAAACAATAATGGGTACATGAAAATTAGAAAATGCCAACCAGCCCCAGCATTAAATCAATAGCATTTACATTAAATAATTAGGCCTCCCTCTAGCCCAAACATTAAAATAATAGTACTCACATTTGATAAATAGATCTATTTCCCTCCAACCAGCCCTGACAATAACTTAATAGTATACCTACTTCTCTCCAATCAACCCCAGCAAAAAATTTATAGCATTTACGTTTAATATTACCATTTCCCACAACCATCCCCAGCATTAAATAATTCATATTCACATTTAGTAAATAACTCTCCTACCCAAACTCAGTCCCACATTAAATTAATAGCCCCATATCACATCAGAATTGAATTAAAGGTCCCACCACCCCATCTTAATTTAATAGGCCCCACTATTTAATGAAATAGCCTACAAATAAATTAAATTGCCTCACCATCGCACCACAAATAAAATAGCACACATTAAATAATTAGCCCTCACCTAAATGCCACCATTAAATTAATAGTCTACCTTCCACCGATGTGCTATTAAGACAGCCCCCTCCCTTCCCTCATATAACACATTATAGCAACATAACCCCCTTCACAAATTATAGTAGCCCCTCCCTGTCCTTCACACTCCCTATAGTTTAGTATAGGCAGCCTTCCCTTAGTATAGTATAGGCAGACCCACTTAGTATAGTATAGTCTAGGCAGCCCCCCCTTAGTATAGTATAGTCTAGGCAGCCCCCCCCTTAGTATAGTCTAGGTAGCCCCCCTCAGTATAGTATAGTCTAGGTAGCTCCCCTTTGCATAGTATAGGTAGCCCCCCTTATAGTATAAGCAGCCCCCCTTAGTATAGTACAGATAGCCCCCCTTAGTATAGTATAGGTAGCCTCCCTTAGTATAGTATAGGCAGCCCCACCTTAGTATAGTCTAGGTAGCCCCCCATAGCATAGGTAGCTCCCCCTTAGTATAGTATAGGCAGACCCCTTAGTATAGTATAGACAGATCCCTTAGTATATGTACCCCCCCTCACTTACCTTCAGTTACTCAGGCCAGCTTCTTTTCTCACATCAAGCAGACAGGAAGTGAAGTCAGACTTCCTGTCTGCCGAACAGCAGCCTGGGAGACCACACAGAAACAGACAGCCTAGCGATTGGCTGCCTGTTGCTGCCCACTGAACACCAATGGTTAATATTGCTTCCCCCCCCCCCGCGCAGGCGCCCCTCCCCCCGCACGGCTAAAAAAAAATTATTATTATTTTTTTAACTGTGGCCTCTGGGTGGACTCGTTAGGCCATCGGCCTACCGGGAAACTTCCTGGTAAGGTATATGGCCAATCCACCCCTGGTACTCGGCACCCCTGCAGTAGTCCGAGCTGAAGCAGGTTTATGCTGCAGTTATCTAGCTTTTATTAACCAAAAATCGAGTGTCCCGGTGATCACATACATATAAGGTATAAACATGATTTTTCAGACTTTATATCAGTTTACTACTGATAAGAAGCTTGCACATGTGCAGTAAGCACAGAGACAACACCCTAGCAAGATATGTGATATGTGAAGATGTCTATGGTTTGACCTTCGTTACATAAGCATTGCGAAATAGCTTGGTTATGTAAGCCTTCAAAGTAATACACACATGAAAGCACAAAATAGCCAAATTGTGTTTCAGCAGTGTTAGACCTGCCACAACAGCATAGATTGTGATTTGGTGAAACATGTTAGTGAATACTAGGGGCACAAACAGCTAGAGATGTCAATGATTTGTTTTCAAATGATGGTACATTTATACCCCCTTTTTTTATTATTCCACCAATTACCTCATTTACTTTGTTTTGGTTTCATTTACATGTTAGTGAAAATGACCAAAAATAACTTATAAGCACTAACAATAGGATATCTGGGGAAATTCCCATCTAGTTGTGGTGAAATTCACAATACAGTTTTGCAGTGGAACAGACCATTTTGCAGGTGTGAACTTCTGGCGATACAATCTTCAAGTTCTGCTTGTGCATTGCAGGTGGAGTGCATTGGAGTGCCATTCCACGCTATATTTATAAATAAGCATTTTGCAGAATGTATAGTCTATGGTTAGAGCTGTGATGACGATGGTCAATTGGTTCTTCAATTAGTGTGTTGGTGTAGAACTGGGAACCATTCAGGCCAAATTCTAATGGCAAAACATGTAAAATTTCAGAACCAAATGCAGAATGAGGTGATTATTAAGACAATCAGTTATTAAAATTTCTCTAATAAAGTATGGTCCAAATTATTCTGGTGCAAAGAAAATAAATTTAATATGAAACAAAGTAGAGATAATGTGACCAGTGCAGAATAAATAATATAATACATTACACCAACTAGTTTACTAGTCACCAAACAGGCCTAAAAATCTGTAAATAGAAGGAAATAGTAGTATGCCATGTGTTCGGACTCAAAATATAAATATATTGAAAATGTTAGATTTTTATGGAGCAATAACCAGTAAATGAAATTATTCCAATTACCAGTTGGCTGATATCAAATAAAATAGCTATATAAAACAATACAATATATTAAAAACCACATCTAAACTGCAACAGAGGCATAACACCAGGTGGCACAGCTACAAGGCTGTCTTCCAGTACAATTAGAAATGTTATTGTTCTCAGAATGGCGATAAGTAGCATCAATTGTATAAAGCATATCCAAGTGGAATAAATAACACTCTAACCAGAATTACAATGTCACATTTTCACAGTGTGTCTCCTTAGAAACTGAAAAACTTGCTGAATATCCAGCTGGCTGGCAGTGTATTGTGTACAAGGTAAAGTGTGATATAGTTTCTTCTAAAAGTAACAAGCTCTGTATGTCTGTCAATCTGTGAACGAGAGAAACCTTGTCCACTACACATAAGCTTCCACCATGAGACATAAGAAATGGGCACATTGTGGTCTGGGAATGCTTCTTTTGCCTCTGCCATCTTTGTAAGATTTTAGAGTCATTAGTTTGAGTGGTTCTTATACACTGATACATATGTTTAAGAAACATATGTGTGTCTATGCTAGGAAGTACATAGTGCGGGATTGACTATTTTAGCAGGACATTGACACAAAGTTTGCCTTCAGGTTTATCTGTTTTACCAGAAAGTATCAGTTCTTCAGTGGCCAAGTCACAGTCCAGATAACCCGTATGTTATAAAATAATGGATAGAGTGGGAAGGATAGGCGCTCAGGGGTTAGAAAGCCCGAAATAAGCTGCTGCCTTCAACCCAGAAAGTAAACAAGGGTTGTCCTCCCTTGTTTTCGACTAATGTCTATTTTTTATGGGTATGGGTTATGGCGCTGCTCAATATTTCTACTTTCGATAATACCTCTAGTATTTGGTTGATGTGACTCAGTGAGTATTGCAGTAGTGTGACCGTGTGTAACAGTGATAATCACCGCTACACCTAGAATCTTATCCAATACGGTCTGCTATGTTTGAAGCACAAACTAACTTACAGATCATATCTGTAAGTTAGTTTGTAACTTAACATAAACTTAACCTATTACACTTAGGCTTAAGTGTAATAGGTAGGTGGGATGAGTGGGAATGGGAATGGGAATAGTGAGACACCGGGTATCACCCAGTTTACTCACATTTTGGGAGAATTTGCTCCCCAGACTTTCCCGGATTTGAGAGAGAAAAAGGGCCTTCCTTCGTCCTTACATTTTGCTTACATGAAAATCCGAGGCTTCATACAATCACTCTGTAGATCCTCAAAATTACGCAGCCTTACTCCTTTTGAGAGGAGTTGTGTGAACAGCCCAGGAACTCCAGGACTAATATCTTTGGTCTATCATAATTTCCTGGAACCAAATACTGACACTGCGGAATCATTTGAGGCGGCATGGCTTTGGGATACTGGTAGAGTTATGGATCAGGAGGGATGGTCCCGGCTCAGGGTGAGAATCTCCAAAATCTCCATCAACACCTTAATACGAGAAAACACATTTAAAGTATACACAAGATGGTATCTAGTGCCTTCAAAGCTTCATATAATATATCCTCGCACTTCAGACTTATGTTGGAGAGGTTGTGGGGACGTGGGCTCATTCTACCACATTTGGTGGATGTGTCCTAGTATCTTAAATTTGTGGTCTCAGGTGGCTGACCTAATAACAAGCATCTTAGACATTGAAGTGTTACCCGATCTTAGACATTGAAGTGTTACCCGACCCAATGGTTATGCTGCTATGTTCCCGGGTCAAAGTCCTAAATAAACAGGGAGACAGACTTGTTCAGCACATTTTTGCCACTACTCGCCTGCAGATAGCGAAGGAATGGAAGTCCCTCCATTCACTCAGCCTCCAAAGTGTAGTCTCTCGTGTGTGGTCATGGCCACTATGGAATACATTACCAGCCTTCTCCACGACAAAATTATAAACTTCCATAAGGTTTGGGACTTTTGGTACTCCTTCCATTAAGCAACTATGCCCGCCACTTAAAAGGCTATTTTTCAGAAGTACCTACCAGTTCTTTCCCTTTCCTCCCCCCCCTCCTCTTTTTCTTTTCTTTCTTTCTAAAAAATAAAATATAAAAACAGCATTGACATAGAGTTCCATGGCAGTGGAGTTTTTTAGTATCCATAGCTGGATCAGCCCATTTCCTTTCCATAGGTTAACTTACTGCTTATCCATGCTTAGGAATTTGTGCAATAATATGTCATATGCTTGATTTTCTTTCCATTTTTCAACTGACATGTTTTGGACCTTATGTTCCAATGTTTTTTACTATCTGCTTTGTGGAACTTTTGTTTTTGCACAAATAAAAAGTTTAAAAAAAAAGTAGTGAGAGACAAGTCGCAATTGAAAATGACGTACTAGGATCATGTCGCTGTTACTGGGATCTTGATTTCTTACCGGGCCCTTGTTCTGTCATTCTTAAGGTCAGTCCTCCTTTCTTCAAAGTCGGGGAGGTCATTTTCGTTTTGGTCCCTTCGTGATAGTCACTGTCAGTGTTATCAGCAGCGTTAAAGTGACTACCACCGAGTTAAAATGTCATTATAATATATGTGAAGATACACATTCACCACAATACAAAGGAAAAAACAAAAATAAATACATATATGACAGATTATTTTTATTGATAATTTAATTTATTGTTCATCATATTACACGGTTCTATACAGAGAATATGTAATTATTCACATCGGTTCCTGCCCCATTGGAGCTTACATTCTAAATTCCCTACCCCACGCTGGGTCTTTTATTGACACTTAATCTACCAGTATGTTTCTGGACTGTGGGAGGGAACCCACACAAATATGGGTAAAGAATACAAACTCTCCACAATTAGCTCCCTGATTAAAATTGAACCCATGACCCCAGTGCTGTTAGGCAGCAGTACTAGCCACTGTGCTACAATGCTGCTAATAATGTGTCTCCCAAAGAGATATTGTATTTCAATGTTATCATGATGCCTTTATGTTTGATGTCACTCGGTTAATTAAAATAATTTTACTGTCACTAACACCAACCTCTTTACATTAGTATTACACTCACAAAAGTATAAGGTGATGCTGCCTACGGTTAGTTCAGCTGCCTATTCAATAAATGTACGTTTAAAAATACACATGTATTGTCTTGTGTAAGGGATGTGAGGAAAAATTACAGCATATATCCAAAACACTATGTTGAAATATTTAGCAGTGCTACTGTGAACAACACCAATTCCATGTTGGGTGAAAACAACTTGCTGTACAGTTTTGTGAATAAGTAGGCAATCTGCATCATGGTATATGATCTGTGAAAACCTCTAGAGTCAAGATTTCAAATTAAAAATGTAATTTAACAGCAATTTAGCGCCAATGATATCATTGGAAAAATAAGAGGAAATCCAAGTATTGTTACAAAGTTAAATATTCAACTTATTTTTGTCTCAATGTCATATCAGCTTAGAAGTTGCTCCAAAGCTGATTGCAAAAGCTGCAAACATGTTTTTTTGTAGAGCAAAATGTTGCTACAACATAATGTGCGTCTATTTAAAATGCATTATGATAAAGTAGTTAATAAAAATTCTAGTAATCATGAAACAGACCTTTAACCTTTGAACTAAAACCACACACATGGTTTGCGTAAGAAACAACTAATTTTTTAAATAAATTTTCATAAATGAAATAAAGAATTCAGACACAAGCTTAGTTATTATAAATACATATTATATTTGAATAATAACTGTAATGATAATGTCAGAAATGTATTTAAAGGGGACTCATTTTATGCCATTATTATGCACTTTCTGTCTGCCAAGTCTATACCTACTCAGGGGCAAACTCAGGATTTTTAAGGGGGGGAGGACCCCCCCCAGAAAAAAATAGAGAGAGAGAGAAAGCTGCTGTGCATGCAGCTCCATTTGGGCGATGCTATACTGTACAGCAGCCACGGCGCTGTCATAAAAGCGTCCGCGGCAGTGCTGTATTGTAGTACAATACTGCACCGCTGCGGATGCTTCTGTGACAGCGCCGCGGCTGCTGTACAGCACAAGGCAATGTTTAGTGCCCGTTCATTAGCGGAGGGGTTTCTGGTTTCTGGCGCCTGCTGCTGTACATCCTATTTTATGGGGCTTTCCCCTGACATTACTTAAATGTCCTGGCAAATTGTGGTAATGCATAGAAAAAGTCTGTAACTTCAGCACCTCTTATAGAACTTGTTTTGCTGTTGAATCGTTGTACTGACATCACTGGGACTTCCTCCACAGGGGCTGGTCATATTAGGGTAGGAGAGACACAATTTGCTTGGTAGCAATAGACCACTGCTAATAGTTGACATTCTATACATGTGTAACAGATTCTGGATACTATATTACTAATCTTGATTAGCACTGGCTTACCTGAGGTGCGGAGTTTAACGATCTCCCCGGTGTTCACCAAGAACCGCCGCAAGGCGGGGTGGGCTTCGCTGCCAGGAGTCGCAGGTCGCGATCCCCAGGTTCGCCTCAAGATGTAGTATAGCGGAGTGAAGCGGTGGTAGCGGAGTCAAACAAGCCGGTTCGGTACACAGGAAGGGAGTCAGGCAGAATCAGAAGGCAACTCGGAGTCAACAAGCCAGGTTCGGTACACGGGTCACAAGAATAGGAGAATGGTCAGCAAGCCGGGTCGTTACACAGGGATAGGAGAGCCAGGGAAGTCAAACAGGCAGAGATCAGCACACAGGAAGACACTGGAAACTGGAAGACACTGCAATCCTCGAAGAGCAGGAGCCAGGAACAGGTAAGTGTTGCTCTGACACTCAGCGAGTGTCAGAGTGAGGTTTTTATACTGAAGGGGATTCAAAATCCCCGCCTCTAGGGTTGTGGTCATGTGACCGCCTCCGGGTGCGGTCACATGGTCCTGAATGCGGAAGTGCGGCTGGACGGAGCGGCGGGGATCAGGTAAGTCCGTGACAGTACCCCTTGCCATAAAGGTGGACTCCGAACACCTAATAGGGTTTCAAAGGAAATTTTTTATGGAAGGATTTAAGTAGACGGGGAGCATGTAGATCAATGGCTCTTACCCATGAGCGCTCCTCAGGGCCGTAACCCTTCCAATCTACCAAGAACTGTATGACACCTTGAACTTTACGAGAATCTAGGATAGTTTTAATCTCGTATTCGACTTGATCCAGATCCACAGCAGGAGGAGAAGTTCTGGATGAGGTGGAGAATCTGTTGGTTACCATCGGTTTTAACAAGGAGACATGGAAGACATTGGGTATGCGTAAAGAGGGAGGCAGACTCAATCTAAAGGCTACGGGATTAATAATCTCAGATATAGCGAATGGGCCAATAAACTTGGGAGCAAATTTTTTACTGGGAACCTTTAAACGAATGTTCTGGGTGGATAGCCATACCCTGTCACCAACTGCAAAACTTGGAGTCATTCTTCTCCTTTTATCGTACAATTTTTTGGAACGAGTAGTTGCTTGCTTTAAATTTGTCTTGGTTTGTTCCCAAATATCAGAGAAGTTACGAAACAAAGAGTCCACTGCTGGAACTTCAGAAGATGAGACTTGAGAGAAGGTGGGTAGTCTAGGATGGCAGCCATACAGAACAAAAAAGGGGGAGTTAGAGATGGCCTCATGGAAATGGTTGTTATGGGCGAACTCGGCCCAAGGGAGAAGGTCCACCCAGTTGTCTTGGTTACTAGAGATAAATATTCTTAGAAACTTCTCTAATTCTTGGTTGGTTCTCTCAGTAGCCCCATTGGACTGGGGATGATATGCGGAAGAAAAGTCAAGCTTAATCCCGGATTTATTGCAAAAAGACCGCCAAAATTTTGATATGAATTGTGATCCCCTATCGGAGACAATAGTTGAGGACAGCCGTGGAGGCGAAATATTTCTTTAATAAAAATATCGGCTAAGGAGGAGGAAGAAGGAAGGCCTTTAAGAGCAATAAAGTGAGCTGTTTTAGAGAAGCGATCCGTGACCACAAGCACTACAGTACAGGATTTGGAAGGGGGAAGGTCCGTGATAAAATCCATGGACATCTGTGACCATGGGTAATCAGGAATGGGTAATGGGAGCAAGCATCCATAAGGCTTCTTCCTAGAGGTCTTGTGTTGAGCACATTTGGAACAAGCAGCAACAAATTTCTTTACATCCTCCAGCAAGGAAGGCCACCAGTAGCTTCGGGACAATAAGTCCCAGGTCTTGCGAATGCCGGCATGCCCAGAGAAGAGTGAGTGATGAGCCCAGTGAAGGAGCCGGGTGCGTAGATGTGGCAAGATGAATGTTTTGCCTGGAGGACAACCCTTTTTCAGGTGTGTAGCTGCCAATACTTGACATGGATTTACAATGAATTTATTATCTTCCGAGGATTCCATGTCAGCTGGATCAAAAGAGCGAGATAAGGCGTCTGCCTTCGTATTCTTAGATCCCGAGTGAAAAGTGATGTTGAAATCAAAGCGTGAGAAGAATAAGGACCACCTTGCTTGTCGAGGGTTTAGACAACGAGCAGTGCGTAAGTAAAGCAAATTCTTATGGTCGGTATATATGGTGATAGGAAATTGCGCTCCTTCTAGTAAATGTCTCCATTCGGAGAGAGCCAACTTGATGGCCAGAAGCTCTTTGTCGCCAATCCCATAATTCCTCTCAGCAGGTAAAAAGCGACGGGAGAAGAATCCGCAGGGATGAAGTTTTCCAGAAGGACCTCGCTGTGATAGTACAGCTCCTGTGCCAACAGAAGAGGCATCTACCTCCAAGACAAAAGGACGAGAACAATCTGGCTGTTGAAGAATGGGTGCAGATGAAAAGAGAGACTTTAATAATATAAAGGCTTGGATAGCCTCAGTGGACCAAATACCAGCATCAGCAGATTTGTGGGTCAATGCTGTGATGGGAGCCACGAGAGAGGAGTACCCCTTGATAAATTGACGATAATAGTTGGAGAATCCTAGGAAGCGTTGAGTGGCCTTAAGGCCCGAAGGTTGGGGCCAGTCAAGTATGGCTTTCAATTTTGTGGGATCCATCTGTAGACCGGTGCCCGAAATAATATATCCCAGGAAGGGAATTTGTCTCTGCTCGAAGGTGCATTTCTCCGATTTGCAAAATAACTGATTTTTTCGGATAGGAGAGAGGACCTCCAATACATGAGTACGATGAGATGCTAGATCTTGAGAAAAGATGAGAATGTCGTCCAAGTAGATGACTACAGATTGGTACAAGAGGTCTTGAAACAGCTCATTCATAAAGCTCTGAAATATGGCTGGGGCATTGCATAGCCCGAAAGGCATGACCAGATATTCAAAGTGGCCGTCTCGGGTGTTGAACGCCGTTGTCACTCACCGTACCGTGAGTGCCTCTTCCCGGACATTTAGGAACCGTGGTCGTCCTCCATCCTGAGGGTCTGCACATGCGCAGCCCTTTCCTATACTTCAGTGTATGTCCCTTTAACTCAATTGGCAGATCAGGCAACACTCCCTATATTAAGCACCTGTGGTCAACACCACGTTGCCTGATCTTGGAGTCTCATTCCCTATGAGTCTCTGAAGGTGTTCCTGTATTCCTCGTGTTTTCAGCGCTGCTGATTCCTGTGGTTTCCAAACCACTTCTACCTCTGTGGTTTCCAAACCACTTCTACTACTGTGGTTCCCATACCACTTCTACCATCAACTGTATCATCGTGACTGTTTGCTGATTCCTATCCGCTGCCTCCGTGCACTTCAGTCTTCCAAACCACTTCAACGCTATTATATATCATTGTGACTGTTTGCTGATTCCTATCCGCTGCCTCCGTGCACTACAGTCCTCTAAACCACATCACGCTATTATATTTCATTGTGACTGTTTGCTGGTTCCTACCCGCTGCCTCCGTGCACTCCAGCCTTTACTTCACATCCACTCACCTGTTCCTCATCAAGTCTGTGAGCTGATTCCTATCCGCTGCCTCCGTGCACCACAGCCTCCAGCTTGCAACTCGCCTGTGTTCATCATCGTGACTGTTAGCTGATTTCTATCCGCTGCCTCCGTGCACTACAGCCTCCAGCTTGCAACTCGCCTGTGTTCATCATCGTGACTGTTAGCTGATTCCTATCCGCTGTCTCTGTGCACTACAGCCTCCAGCTTGCTACTCGCCTGTGTTCATCATCGTGACAAGTTAGCTGATTCCTATCCGCTGCCCCTGTGCACTGCAGTCTCTTCTCAGCTCTCCGGTGTTTCCTCGAGACTGCTGCTCTCATTGCCATCCGCTACTCTCCGTGATCAACAGCTCCTGGTCTACTCTGCTCTCCCGTGTTCCAGCGCGACTGACACCTATTGGTTGCTACTGGTTACCTCCGTGTACCGCAGAGTCCTGCTGCTGCTGACCGCGCTATCACCCATCTACTGCTGATCCGCGCTCCACGCCTTCACGTGTCCCGCTGGTCTCTACCCTCCTGTCAGCATTGGATTTATATCTCATCATCTACTCCTCTGCTGGATCATCTCCATTCTCCTGGGTCCTCCACGAGTCCAGTTCCACGTGTTACTGATTCCTGTGGATTCGTGTCCCTGTTGGTCTACTTACCTGGGCGCTGCACCTACTAGACCGCTGCCTCATTTATCCTGGGACTTCTCATCCAGCCGGCCTCTGGCCGCTCAGGTATCGCTGCACTCCTATCTGACTGCCTGCTTCTGAACCACGGTATGCATACTTCTCATTGACTGTGCTGGTGTATTGCATATCTTGCTGGACTGTGTTGGTTCTCCTCTGGAGTCTGCTAGCCGCTGAGTCTATTGCCATCATTGACTGTGTTAACTTGTGCTGGACTACTTCAAGAGACTTTCTATATTTGCAGAGCTGTTCAGTCATTCATATTTATTGTGCATGTTACTGTGGATTGTGTATAAGGTGCCTGTGTATATCCTGTGTTGCAGACTCTCCCCGTGCACCTCCTCACATATATATTCAGTGGTACAACTTGCTAGTAGCAGACCACTGATCCCTGTTTCCAGTATCACCTGTTCCAGTATCCTCTCACAGAGCAGTGGTACAACTTGCTATCGCAGACCACTGACTCCCCGGATACCTCCACTTGGATTCCATTCCTTCACTCAGACAGCGGTACAACTTGCTATCCGCAGACCGCTGACTCTCTCACCTCCTCGTTTCTGTTGGACATTCCTCCTCACTATAGCAGTGGTACAACTTGCTATCGCAGACCACTGACTACCTTCACGTGTCCTTGTCCATACAGTTCCTCGTGTACTACTACCTCCATATTACCAGTGTTGCTAGTCATAGACTTTCCTGAGCATCTCATCATCCACCATCTTCTGTTCCGTGATCACCCAGCTACCAGAGTACCCTATTACCATCTACATTGCTCTGGTAAGCCTACCACCTGGTGATCCCTGGGTAAAGACTCCTAGTGCCCGTGACAGCCGTCTTCCATTCATCCCCCTCCTTAGTGCGTAAAAGGTTATACGCTCCTCTGAGGTCAAGTTTAGAAAAGATGGTGGCACCCTTAATCCGGTCAAATAATTGAGAAATCAGTGGCAGTGGATACCGATTTTTAATGGTAATGGCATTCAGGCCTCTGTAATCAATGCAAGGACGGAGGCCCCCATCTTTCTTTTTTACGAAGAAGAAGCCAGCCCCAGCTGGGGAGGCAGACTTGCGGATGAAGCCCCTGTTTAGATTTTCTTGGATGTACTCCTCCATAGCCTTAGACTCCGGGAGGGAAAGGGGGTAAACACGGCCCCTGGGAATGGGTTAACCAGGTATCAGATCAATGCCACAGTCCCAGATTCTGTGAGGGGGAAGTCTAGTGGCCTCTTGTTGACAAAAAACATCGGAGAAAGTTTGGTATGGTTCAGGCAGGAGAGTCACAGGAAATTCTTGGGAACGTCTGGGACTATTCTGAGGAACCACTCTCTGTAGGCAGCGAGAGAAGCAGGACTGTCCCCAGGACAATATGTGACCAGATTTCCAGTCCAAGGTGGGAGAGTGGACACGAAGCCATGGAAGTCCTAGGATGACTGGGTTGATAGATCTCTGTATTACTAGAAAAGAAATCTTCTCCCGGTGAAGTGCTCCTATCTGAAGCAGAAGAGGAATAGTGCGTACCAGAATGGACCCCTCAGGAATTCTTCCCCCATCAATGGCCATCAGAGAGATGGGTTGTTCCAAAGCTTGTGTGGGAATAGCGAATTGTTTAACTACTGTGGCAGAAATGAAATTTCCTGCGGCTCCGGAATCTAGAAGAGCCGACTGCGGGAAGGTCTTTTGTCCTAACTGAAGGGAAATAGGAATAGACAGGCAATCATTACTATTGGGAACTGACTGACACTGAGAAAAGAGGCCCAACGATACAGCTCCAGAACTCGTTAGGCCCTGTCGTTTCCCGAGCGTTTGGGACAAGAACTCAGAAGATGGCCGCTCTCTCCACAATATAAACACAACTTGTTCCGAAATCTCCTCTCCCTTTCTTCGGCTGATAGGCGGGTCCTCCCAAGTTGCATGGGCTCTTCAGGGGGAAGAACAGGGGTTTGGAAGTTGGGGGCCAAGCGAATCATACTACGCCACGACTGTTCCTTCTCGGAATTACGTTCCTTGAAACACAAATCAACTTTGACACAGAGGGAGATAATGTCGTCCAAAGACGTAGGCAGTTCCTGGGATACCAACTCGTCTTTTATTCAGCCTGAAAGGCCCTGCCAGAATGTAGCTACTAGGGCCTCATCGTTCCAGCGAAGTTCAGAGGCCATAGTTCTGAAGTGGACTGCATACTGCCCCACAGACTGGTTTTCCTGGCGGAGACGTAGTAAGCCGGAAGCGGCATTGGACACCCTTCCTGGCTCATCAAATATTTTCTTGAAGGTGGACAAGAAGAGGTTGAAGTTATGTAGAATGGGGTCGTCCCTCTCCCATAAGGGGGAAGCCCATGCTAAGGCTTGACCGGACAATAACGAAATCACATAGGCCACTTTCGTTTTTTCGGAAGGGAAGTTCCCAGGTAGAAGCTCGAATTGTATGGAGCATTTATTTAAAAATCCTCTGCAATATTTAGGGTCTCCATCGAACTTGGGTGGGTTAGGTAACCGTAGCTGCGAGGAAGAAGCTGCTGCTGCGGCCTGAGGTACAGGGGCCACTGCCGGCCCAGGTGATCCACCAGCCACTAGGGTGTTCTGGACAACATCCAACCGAGTGGATAGACTATTGAGGAATTTTAAAAGTTGCTCTTGGTTAGCTTCTTGCTTATCCATCCTTCCTACTAAATTCTCCAACAGATCTTTAGCTGTGGTATCCATGGTCAGAGCAAACTGTAACAGATTCTGGATACTATATTACTAATCTTGATAAGCACTGGCTTACCTGAGGTGCGGAGTCTAACGATCTCCCCGGTGTTCACCAAGAACCGCCGCAAGGCGGGGTGGGCTTCGCTGCCAGGAGTCGCAGGTCTCGATCCCCAGGTTCGCCTCAAGATGTAGTACAGCGGAGTGAAGCGGTGGTAGCGGAGTCAAACAAGCCGGTTCGGTACACAGGAATGGAGTCAGGCAGAATCAGAAGGCAACTCGGAGTCAACAAGCCAGGTTTGGTACACGGGTCACAAGAATAGGAGAATGGTCAGCAAGCCGGGTCGGTACACAGGGATAGGAGAGCCAGGGAAGTCAAACAGGCAGAGATCAGCGCACAGGAAGACACTGGAAACTGGAAGACACTGCAATCCACGAAGAGCAGGAGCCAGGAACAGGTAAGTGTTGCTCTGACACTCAGCGAGTGTCAGAGTGAGGTTTTTATACTGAAGGGGATTCAAAATCCCCGCCTCTAGGGTTGTGGTCATGTGACCGCCTCCGGGTGCGGTCACATGGTCCTGAATCCGGAAGTGCGTCTGGACGGAGCGGCGGGGATCAGGTAAGTCCGTGACAACATGCTCTTTAAGGTCTACAAGGAAAATAAGGTACAACTATAGATATGATATAGCCCCAGATACTGAGAAAAGTACATAATTAGAGTGCACCATACACTTGGAATGACTAAATAATATCTATTTGTGTAAAGCAGCTTAAACTTTAAAAGTAAATTATTTAAAATATAAAAATACAACGCAAACACATATACAAGCACTGTGCTAGTGCAAACAATTGCAAATATTGCCTAGTCACAGAGCTGTTAATGAATAGTTAACACCAGGGGTGGACTTCTCTTTTAGGTGGGGGGGGGGCGGTTTATCGATTAATTGTGACTCCTACCCCTCTCCAGTCCTGACTCCTCCACTGCTGGTCGAAGTGGGGGTGTATACAGTGGCATGCCATACCGCCAATTCTCCTACTGCCTTCATTGTGAAACTATCAAATTCCATTCGCTTACATTTTTCCATGCCACCAATTCTAAATATCTATGCAATCATTTTTAAATTTCCACTTTGACCACTGGTTGCAATGCAGAGTAAACTACTATAACAGAAGTCAATGTATTAGTTACTTTCTGTGAGGAAACTACTGTCATTGAAATCAAAGGAGCAATTGTAAATGTAGCAAAGAATGTCCATGTGCACTTTTCTTTATTTGTTTCATTTATTGTTTTTCAATGTCAGATTTTTTTGTCAATGTGATAATTATTATTTTATTATTTTTTTTCTGTGATTTGGTCAAAAGTCAGTTTACACAGAACTCTGACATTTTACCAATTTCAAGACTTTTGTTGCTTTTTTAAATTAGTAAAATAAGGGAGGTAGCTCCAGTGAAGTAAAATAGAATTAAAAACATATAGTCTACTTTTTCAATCCTTTTTAAATGAGCCCTCAAGTCTGTGCCATCGCCCTTATATGTTGTAATTGCACTTGTAGTCTAGGTTTACTGGCATTCTAATTAATGTGCTAAAACAAAACAACAGCTCCAAGTTTACTATGATTAAAAGATCATATTTAAGTGGTCATTAAACCCTTCTAGAAGTATTATCTTTGTGGTTTAGATCAATTATGAAGATGTTGAACTTCTCAAATTGATTCATTATGCTCATTTATTAGCCTAGACCTAATAAATCATGATTACCGCAGTTGCCTAGCTACGTTTAGTCAAGGCGTTTTGAAACATGAGTATATCTCTAATATTTTGCTGAGAGATAGACATTTATTTTGAAATCATTTAGTATAAGTCAAATAACCAGGAACAAAAATTTCACAAACTATTTGCGTGATGTTACTTTCGTGTCAAAAAAGACAAAAGTATTATAAGAGTGATACCTTTATTGGCTAACCAAAAATATTATTATTATATTTGCTAGCTTTCAAAGCACAGAGACCCCTTCATCAGGCAACTTTACAAACTATTTGCCAAATATTTTGTCAAATTTGAATGTCAAAACTGTATATGTCACAGAATCCAGTATATGGCTTTATTACATATAACTATAAATGTGTTTTTGCAGTGGCTCACAATTGCAAACACATGTTATAGCATGCATATTCAGCCATCATCATTATCACCCTCCCCAGCTGTCGTGAGTGTCATTTGCTCTCGAAGATGTATTGGATGTTCAAGGTCCAGTTCTGGGTATGCGCAGTGCGATTTTACACAAAATAGGCCACATGTCGGCATTTATGTTCCTCAATTAATCAGGCCCACTCTTTGTACTCATTGAATCCAATTGCTTACATCACCATGCAAATATGTTTTGTGTTACAGAAATAAAATAACCTAATAAAAAACATGGGACTGTTGCCTTTGGTTAAAAAAAAGCATATACAGATGTCACTTGGCATTTCTCAAACTTCTTAAACATCATATTTTTATCAGTTCACATGTGACATGTTTTTGAGTTCCGGCCTTGCAGAGTTTACTTAGATATCTTGGGGTGACTAGAAAAAAATTGTTTCATTATGTAGCTGTCTAGGATCCAATGTTTGCTTTGGCTCATTATGTCTGTTTAATGAGAAAGAAATGCATTGCACAATTGTTTAACAATTTCAAAACAACATCAAAAGTGACAAGTAAAAGTATTATACATGATAAGAGTGTAGTTTATCAGATTATTTTGGCTACAAGAATTAAACTGAAACAACTGCACCACATTTATTAATAAAAACATTCTAATTGGAACCAACACAACCCTATGTCTAAGTCTTTGGAGTTATTTTTTATGGTGTAATATTTAGACATTATTTAAATATTTAATAGACTATTTCTTGTTAAGAACTGTAGAAAGAGGTAACCATCTTTATTCTTCTCAATGAAACATAAAACTCTCTCATCCATAGAGCTAATATTAGACATGTCTGTAAGTAAGCAGTACTAACACATTTAACGTAAAAGAACTATAAAATCACTGCATCATTCAGGTAAAGTTGTGGCACAGTGGTTAGCACTTCTACCTTACAGTGCTGGGGTCATGCATTCAATTCCTGAACAGGACCTTATCTGTGTGGAGTTTGTATGTTCTCTCTGTATTTGCGTGGGTTTCCTCCAGGTTCTCCAGTTTCCTCCCACACTCCAAAATCATACTAGTAGGTTAATTGGCTGCTGACAAAATTAACTCCAGTGTCTGTGTGTTAGGGAAATTAGACTGTAAGCACCATTGGGGCAGGGACTGATGTGAATGACAAGTATTCTCTGTACAGCGCTGCGGAAATTGTGGCGCTATAGAAATAAATGGTAATGATGATGATGGTGTAGCATTAGGGGTCACAGTTGCAAGTGTGACTATAGAATGCAGCGCCTCAATGCACTCTAGCCCAAAGCATGGATTAAATTCAACTATTTAAATCATTGTTGATCAGCTGTCTACTAGCATTGTTGCTCTACACACACTACTGTATTTCATCGCACACACTCATGGCTTCACTATGCTGTGTCGCAAATAAGCAATGTATGCTTCCAGTAATCACTGAGTGACCCCCAGTTCTCCATCCAGTAGGAATGAATGCTTTTCAGTAGTAGGTAGCATCTCTTCTGCTGAGAATTAGCATTTTGAATCCACAGCTGCATGGCTTAAGCTTTTCTATTAGGTTTGTGTTGGTTTTATCTGTATCTGTATCTGTATATGTCTGTCCTATCAGTGAAGAAATAATATTTTGTTTAGCGGCGCAAGATTAGCAAAATAAAATAGAGGGGGTGCATATTTAGGAGTGTTCTTAGCTGTGCGGAGGGGAGCACATCCATTTCCGCTTTGCATAATAACTTTATTTTTGCACTAATTCAGAGCTGGTGGTATTTGGGTCTTGCCCTATACTTTGAATAGGATCTGATTTGTGCCTCCATGTTGTACTTTGGAGAAGAAGTGCATTCTCAGGTGTATTCTGAGCAATGTAATGAAAACATTCAAACAAACATAATTGGCTCCTATAATAAATATGGTTCTTATTTTCTTTCATTCTAGTGATTAATGTAAGCCATTTAAGCTAAAATAGTTATCATGTAGAAAACTACAACAAATTCAGCCGCTGATAAACCTTTATAGAAAATACATTTGATATGATTACAAAACAATATGTGCGTGTACAACGACAAAACAATCTTAAGCAGCTATTCTGGAGAAAATTACTAACATCCCTCATATGGGGCCTGATTCATTAAGGTACCTAAATGGTAATACAAGCCGTATTTTGCGTAAGTTGCAGTGCACATGCCCAGAAATGGACCATATGCCTGTAAAAGCGGCAACGTCCAATTCATCTTCGAGTGCAAAGGACCCTTACTACAACCTACAATTTCCCGTGCAGAACAGGCAGGGACAGGCTGGGCTGGGTGGCAGGGGGGCATCTGCCCCCTGGGACAGTCCCATAGTGGGCTACTTTGGGCTGGGTCACTGGGCCAGCTGCATTTTTTTTTTCTTTAAAATGTTCCTAATAGGCTGCTAAGTCGAGTCTTGCCTCCCGCGCTAAATTTGCCAGCCCTCCCCTGGGAACAGGGAGGGGACTGGGCACATACACGTAGTCAATGTAGAATAAGGGCATGCCGAGCTCGAGCGATGCAGCAGCGTCCAATTCAAGCTTTGGGCATTTCTCAGGTTTGTGTTTCTGTCGTATCAGATGATAGTGATGACAGACGCGTATGGATGCCAGAACATGTGTTTTCAATCAGTAGCAACTGTAAAAATGCATTTTATATACAGTAGATATTCATAACATCCTATTTTAACAAAACAAATAGAAGAAAATGAACTACTTTAATAGAGGCACACCTGGGTCTATTGACCTTGGGATATCTTAAGGAAAATCTTACAAAAAGATCCCTCTCAGTGTGTTGTAAAAAGTAACTTTTATTAGATTTTCTTAAAATTTCTTTAAAATGAATGCTAAATATATAAAATATTGGAGCCAGTTGGGGGATATTCAATATGTAATGTTGATTATCCACTTAATAGGGTTAGTTCTTTGAAAATAGATGTATGGAGTTTACTCATGCTGGTAAGAAATATAAGATTAGAGGGTTCATTATGTAATTCCTGTTATGTTATTTATATGTTAAGATGCAGTTGTAATTTGATCTACATAGGCAGAACAACTAGAGGCTTGAAATGTAGATTCATGGAACACAGTCATAATATTATTAAAAAGAAAGAAAATCATAGTGCTCCTCGTCATTTTAATTTATGTCATGGTGGAAAGGTTCAAGGACTTACTCTGATTGGAATTGAACATATTAATAGCACTGAACGAAGATGTGATAGAAATAGAAGGTTATGCACCTAAGAAGTTTACTGGATACATCAACTTATCGCCTTGAGCTCCTCGGGGTTAAATGATGGATTAGAACTAAACAAAATCATTTCTTAGTATCCGGTTCGTACATTTAAGACTGTCTGCATATGATTATGTATGCATGTATGCAGGCACGGCGCTCCCATTAAGGTTAGGCACTTGCCTAGGGCGCCGGGCTCTGGAGGGCGCCTGGAGGGCGCCACAGAATTCTAAAATACTTTAAAACTGTGCGGTGACCGCTGACCATACCTGTCACGGCCGCCGCACAGCATTCAGATGCACGGGGAGGGGGGGGGAAGAGGCTATTTTGTCACCACCGCCGCCTCTCTGCTCCGTCTCCTCCCCTCCACTTACTAGTGTCAGTGAGTGGAGGGGAGGAGATGGAGCAGAGAGGCGGCGGTGGTGAGACAAGGTAAGGAGAGGAGGGCGGCGATTTTTGCGGGGGGGAGGGGGGGCGCTTTTTTAAAAATGCCTAGGGCGCCGTGGACCCTAGCACCGGCGCTGCATGTATGTGTTTATGGATAGGAGTATGTCTATGGTCCAATATCTTTTTGGGATTCTGCATACATGGTGCATTGATTTACTTGTAGATATTTTGTTCTTTTGGGATATCCGTTTATATCCACATTTACATCGCTCAAATATAATGTATATATATTTATACTATACATATATAAAGGTATTTTATTATGTTGGTTAATAAGAGATATATATTCCACTATCATTGAATTAGATCCAATTAAAGTGCTTTCTCTATTATATTATTTTATCTTTTTCCTTTTTTTTTTTTCTTTTAATCTACACTTAAAATATATGAAATATCTCTGGTTTATCCAGCCGTGTATGAATCATACACAGTAACCTAATGTTTTTAATCAGTGTGAGTTCATGAATTAATAAAATATTTTATTTTTTAATAATCTTTTTAGCTTAAAATTTGTAACATATTGATAAAAACCTGCACTAGATGAAGAATCGGTGAAAGGGACTAATTCTGACACACGTGATGAATACTTAATTAATGAGCAGACTTTCAAAAGGATGCAGTGGGGGATCCGGATACACGTATTATGCACATTGCATCTGAAGAAATTGTGTTAAATGATGAAATGCATCAGACGAGTTATCATCTAATTATTATTACAGCCACAACTGTTTTCATTTCTTCTTTGCCTACAGAAGTTTGTACCTCTGCTGTTTAGCCTGCATTACGTACTGGATTATTTCTCCGGAGAGTGCTACATTCATGATCCACAGTACTGTGAGTGACATTGACATATATTATTACAGATATATCATGCCATAAACTCTCTGGTGCAGACCTCCATAGACACTTGAGAGATCACTTCATACTTACTATGGGATTTTTTGTGCATACTGCCCTGTGGACTTCTGGCGTCTTGTTCTCTCCATGTTTCGATACTAGTGGTAACATATGTGCATCATATTGTCTTTTCCGAAAGCTTCAGAAATTCCATCAGCTCCTGTTCATTACGAGACTGCTGTTTTGTATTTTGCATTTGATTACATTTGCTAATATCTCTTGCCATTCACGGTGGTTCCACTGGATAACCAGGTGTTCATCATCATTGCATACCTCTGAGGGCTTGGGAGCTGGAATTGAGCCTATTTAACTTAAACCACAGATTTTATTTGTATCGGGACACTTATGTAGAGTATATCCCATTTTCAATATATAGTGATTTTGGATGATGTATGTTATCTACTCCGATTTCTATTGATTGATGTGTGGATCTATTTGTGGATATTATCTGCATTCTGAATTTTAGAGCACACTTGAGATCTATCATATTATGTTTATCTATATCTGAGATACTTAGTAGCATTTGCCAGGAGTTAGCATTTCACTGTTATGTGGCAGGTGATATGTTGTTATAAGTTTTTTGATATGTTTTAATAAATATTGTTTTTATATATTCAACTCACACATTATTTGGGGGAATTTTGTTACCAGCTCTGTTATTTGTGTTTCTTTATATTTAGTTCTTTAGTTATGCTTATGATGCTTATGTGTCACTCACCGGACTGTGAGTGCTTCTTCCCGGACATTTAGGAACCGTGGCCGTCCTCCATCCTGAGGGACTGCGCATGCGCAGCCCTTTCCATACCTCCAGTGTATGTTCCTTTAACTAAATTGGCAGATCAGGCAACCTTCCTATATTAAGCACCTGTGGTCAACACCACGTTGCCTGATCTTGGAGTCTCATTCCCCATGAGTCTCTGAAGGTGTTCCTGTGTTTCCTCGTTTATTCAGCCCAGCTGATTCCTGTGGTTTCCAAACCACTTCTACCTCTGTGGTTTCCAAACCACTTCTACTACTGTGGTTCCCATACCACTTCTACCATCTACTGTATCATCGTGACTGTGAGCTGATTCCTATCCGCTGCCTCCGTGCACTACAGTCTTCTAATCACTTCAACTCTACCATGTATCATTGGGACTGTTAGCTGATGCCTATCCGCTGCCTCTGTGCACTACAGGCTTCAACCTGCAACTCGTCTGTGTTTCATCATCGTGACTGTTTAGCTGATTCCTATCCGCTGCCTCCGTGCACTACGGTCTTCAACCTGCAACTCGTCTGTGTTTCATCATCGTGACTGCTGGCTGATTCCTATCCGCTGCCTCCGTGCACTACAGGCTTCAACCTGCAACTCGTCTGTGTTTCATCATCGTGACTGCTGGCTGATTCCTATCCGCTGCCTCCGTGCACTACAGTCTTCAACCTGCAACTCGTCTGTGTTTCATCGTGACTGTTTAGCTGATTCCTATCCGCTGCCTCTGTGCGCTACAGTCTTCAGCCCTTGTCAACTCTCCCGCGTTTCCTTGAGTCTGCTGCCACTATTGCTACCCGCTACTCTCCGTGATCAACTGTTCCAGTTCAACTCTGCTCCGGTGTCCCATCGTTACTGCACCTGCTGGTTGCTATTGGCTACCTCCGTGTTCCCGCAGAGACCCGCTGCTGTTACTTCTCAGCGCTACTCATCCATCTACTGCTGATCCGCTCTCCACGCCTTCCTGTGTTCCCTGCTGGTCTACCTACCTGTGCGCTGCACCTGCTAGACCACCGCTTCACCCATCCAGGGACTTTGGATCCTGCCGGCCTCCTGCCCTTCAGGTATCTCTGCACTCCTGTCTGACTGCCTTCTCCTGAACCACGGTATGCATACTTCCCATTGACTGTGCTGTGTATTGCATACCTTGCTGGACTGTGTTGGTTCTCCTCTGGAGTGTACTATCCGCTGAGTCTATTGCCATCATTGACTGTGTTATCTCATGCTGGATTACTTCAAGAGACTTTCTATATTGGCAGTGTTGTTCAGTCATTTATACATTTATATTGTGCATATTACTGTGGATCAAAGTCAAGGTGCCCGTGTATATATTGTGTTGCAGTCTCTCCCCGTGCACCTCCTCACATATATATTCAGTGGTACAACTTGCTAGTGGCAGACCACTGACTCCTGTTTACAGTTTCACCTGTTCCAGTATCCTCTCACATAGCAGTGGTACAACTTGCTAACGCAGACCACTGACTCCCCGGATACCTCCACTTGGATTCCATTCCTTCACTCAGACAGCGGTACAACTTGCTATCCGCAGACCGCTGACTCTCATCACCTCCTCGTTTCTGTTGGACATTCCTCCTCACTATAGCAGTGGTACAACTTGCTACCGCAGACCACTGACTACCTTCACGTGTCCTTTGTCCATACAGTTCCTCGTGTATTACTACCTCCATATTGCCAGTGCTGCTAGTCATAGACTTTCCTGAGCATCTCATCATCTGCTATTTCCTGTTCCGTGATCACCCTGCTACCAGAGTACCATATTACCACCCATACTGCTCTGGTAAGCCTATCACCTGGTGATCCCTGGGTAAAGACTCCTAGTGCCCGTGACAGTAAGATCAGGCCATGACAGACCCAGATACGGAACCTACCGCTAAAGAGATGCTGCAGCATCTGGTCAGCCGTGTGGAGCAACAGGATGCTCGCCAACAGCTGTTACTTCAATGTTACCAATCTTTAACCTCCCAAGGAACATCTGGACAGACTGTTACAGCTAATATTGAAGCTCCTGTGCTTTCCTCCGTTTCCCCAGTGCCATCCCAGGTGTCTACAGTTCCTACGCTTCACCTGCCTACTCCGTCAAAATATGACGGGGACCCCAAAACTTGTAGAGGTTTCCTTAACCAATGTTCAGTCCATTTTGAACTTCAACCTCAAAATTTTTCTACCCATCGTTCCAGAGTGGCCTATCTTATCTCATTGTTTTCTGGACAAGCCCTGGCTTGGGCCTCCCCTCTGTGGGAGAGAAACGATCCAATTCTACAAGATAGTGCCAAATTCATTTCCACGTTCCGAAGTTTGTTCGATGAACCAGGTCGTGTGACCTCCGCTGCTTCCAGCATTCTTCGTTTGCGACAAGGCTCCCATACAGTAGGACAGTATGTCATTCAATTTAGGATCTTAGCCTCTGAACTTCAGTGGAACTCTGAAGCATTAGTTGCCGCCTTCTGGCAGGGGCTCTCCGATAAAATTAAGGATGCACTGACTACCCAAGAACTTCCTTCGTCACTAGAAGATTTGATCTCTCTTTGCCATCGTGTAGATATGAGATTTCGTGAAAGAGAGTCTGAGAAAACAACGGCTGTCAAAGCACCTCTTCGTTCTAACCCTCAATTTCGTCCAGCTCCATCCTCTGCGATTCCCATGGAGATAGGATGTTCCAAATTATCTTCAGAGGAGAGGAAACGAAGAGTAAAGAATAGACTCTGTATCTATTGTGCTGATTCCACGCATATGCTCAGCTCTTGCCCTAAGAGATCGGGAAATGCCAGGCCCTAACTAGTTCTGGAGAGGTGAAGTTAGGGTCCCTGGAGTCCTCTCCATTGTCTATGAAATCTAAAGTCTGCGCTTTCGATGTTACGATTTCCTTTGCTACCAAATCCTTTGAGTCACAGGCATTGATTGATTCCGGAGCAGCAGGAAATTTCATTTCTAAATCACTAGTGAATCAATGGTCCCTACCAGTGATCACTTTAAAAACACCCATTACTGTGACGGCTATAGATGGATCACGCCTCATCAATGGTCTCATCACTCAGAGTACGTCTCCAGTAACCCTTCAGATTGGTGTACTACACCATGAAGAAATTTCGTTTTTAATTCTTCCAGTTACGACAAGTCCGATTGTCTTAGGCCTTCCATGGCTTCAGTGTCACTCTCCCCAGATTGACTGGCGCACCCCTCAAGTTACGTCTTGGGGGTCTGAATGTCACCATCGTTGTCTCTCTCAAGTTATTCCTCTTAAAGTACAGCAATCTTCCATCTCATCTTCCTCCCCGGGACTCCCTCCTCAGTATGCTTCATTTGCCGATGTGTTTGATAAAGCTCAGTCTGAACGTCTTCCTCCTCATCGTTCTTGGGATTGTCCGATCGACCTTCTACCTGGCAAGACTCCTCCCAGGGGTCGGGTCTATCCTCTCTCGTTACCTGAAACTCAAGCCACATCTGAGTACATACAGGAGAATCTCCAGCGTGGGTTCATTCGACCTTCCACCTCTCCCGCTGGAGCTGGGTTCTTCTTCGTCAAAAAGAAGGATGGATCATTACGCCCTTGTATAGATTTTCGTGGACTCAACGCCATTACTATCAAGAATCGGTATCCCATTCCGCTGATCACTGAGCTATTTGATCGCATCAATGGAGCTCGGATATTTACTAAGTTGGATCTTCGTGGTGCCTACAATTTAATTAGAATCCGTTCCGGTGACGAATGGAAGACCGCGTTTAACACCAGAGATGGGCATTACGAATATTTAGTAATGCCCTTCGGGCTGTGTAATGCCCCCGCGGTTTTCCAGGGTTTCATCAATGAGATCTTTCGGGACTTATTATATGTATGTGTCGTTGTCTACCTGGACGACATATTGATCTTCTCACAGGACCTGCCTTCTCATCACCAACATGTGGCAGAGGTCCTCTCCAGACTACGGAAAAACTCGTTGTTCTGTAAATTGGAAAAATGTTCATTCGAGTTACCCCAGATTCCATTCTTGGGGTATATAGTTTCCGGAGTTGGCCTGAAGATGGATCCAGACAAAGTAAATGCTGTACTACATTGGCCTCAGCCAACTACTCTTCGTGCCATCCAGCGTTTTTTAGGTTTTGCCAATTACTATAGACGCTTCATTCAAGACTTTTCATCCATTGCATCTCCCATTGTGGCCCTAACTCGGAAAGGGGCTAATACTAAGCAATGGTCATCTGAGGCTCTCCAAGCCTTTCAAATCCTCAAAGAGTCCTTCTCGTCTGCTCCCATTCTGCGACAGCCTGATGTGACACTCCCCTTCTTCCTAGAAGTAGATGCCTCTAATGTGGGCTTAGGAGCTATTCTCTCCCAACGCTCGGAGCAACAAAAATTATATCCTTGTGCCTTCTACTCTCGGGGTCTTCTGCCCGCAGAGAAAAATTATACTATCGGGGACAAGGAGTTGCTGGCCATCAAAGCTGCATTAGAGGAATGGAGATACTTGTTGGAAGGAGCTCGCCATCCGGTGACGATCTTCACGGATCATAAGAACTTGTCATATTTGCAATCTGCTCAATGCTTGAACCCTCGTCAAGCAAGATGGTCTCTTTTCTTTTCCCGTTTTGAATTAATTATAACCTTCAAACCAGCCGCTAAGAACAAGAAAGCTGACGCTCTATCTCGAGCTTTTGTGACGTCCTCTGATGTAGAAGAGGTTCCCAACCATGCTATTCTAGACCCCAAATGTATTTCTCTGGCTGCTTCATCCACCAAAATGCTACCATTTGGGAAGACCCTTGTGCCTCCTACTCTGAGGAGGAAAATCCTTTCGTGGTTCCATGCCTCTCGTTTTTCTGGACACGCCGGTGAACACAAGACCTTTGAGATTCTCTCTCGTAGTTACTGGTGGCCTTCAATGAGGAGAGACGTCAAAGAGTTTGTTGCTTCCTGTGATTTATGTTCTCAGTTCAAATCCTCCCGCAGAACTCCAGCAGGGTTGCTGCGACCACTACCCATTCCGTCCAAGCCTTGGACCCATATTAGTATGGATTTCGTTACTGATTTGCCACCAAGTAAGAATCACAATACTATTTGGGTAGTGGTAGACAGATTTTCGAAGATGGCCCATTTCGTCCCTCTGTCCGGTTTACCTTCCTCGTCTACTCTGGCTGAACATTTCATTAAAGAAATCTTCCGCATCCATGGATGTCCGTCTGAGATTGTGTCGGATAGAGGAGTACAATTCGTTTCCAGATTCTGGCGGGCCCTTTGTAAAACCTTGGGCATACGATTAGCACTCTCATCTTCTTACCATCCGCAATCTAACGGACAAACGGAACGAGTCAATCAAGATCTTGAGACCTTTATTAGGATGTTCTCTTCAGCCAACCAAGACAACTGGGTAGAATTGCTCCCTTGGGCTGAATTCGCCCATAACAACATGTACCATGAGTCATCATCCAAAACTCCATTCTTTGTGGTCTACGGTCACCATCCGTCTTTTCCGGAATTTCCTGCCCTCCCGCCCACCCAAGTTCCTGCTGTGGAGACTGCTTGTCAGACCTTCAAAAATATCTGGTCTCAGGTCAAAACCTGTTTAAAGAAGACATCTAACAAATATAAGTCTTTCGCAGATAAGAAGAGGCGGGCTATTCCACCACTAAAAATTGGAGATCGTGTCTGGTTATCTACCAAAAATATTCGTTTGAAGGTTCCATCTATGAAATTCGCCCCTCGTTTTATTGGTCCATATAGGATCATTCAAGTTATCAATCCAGTATGTGTTAAACTTCTTCTTCCTAAGAATCTTCGGATTTCCAATGCCTTCCATGTGTCCTTGCTCAAACCTCTCATCATCAACCGTTTCTCGACTCCTCCCTCAGCACCGCAGCCAGTTCAAGTTCATCAGGAGGAGGATTTCGAGATTACTGAGGTATTGGATGCAAAAATTTCGCGAGGAGTCCTCCGTTTCCTCGTTCATTGGAAGGGCTTTGGTCCTGAAGAGCGTTCATGGATCAAAGCTGAAGATCTTAATGCTCCTGCCCTTCTGCAGAAGTTTTATTCCAAAAATCCGGACAAGCCCGGTTCCAGGCGTTCTGTGCCCACCTTTAAAAGGGGGGGTACTGTCACTCACCGGACTGTGAGTGCTTCTTCCCGGACATTTAGGAACCGTGGCCGTCCTCCATCCTGAGGGACTGCGCATGCGCAGCCCTTTCCATACCTCCAGTGTATGTTCCTTTAACTAAATTGGCAGATCAGGCAACCTCCCTATATTAAGCACCTGTGGTCAACACCACGTTGCCTGATCTTGGAGTCTCATTCCCCATGAGTCTCTGAAGGTGTTCCTGTGTTTCCTCGTTTATTCAGCCCAGCTGATTCCTGTGGTTTCCAAACCACTTCTACCTCTGTGGTTTCCAAACCACTTCTACTACTGTGGTTCCCATACCACTTCTACCATCTACTGTATCATCGTGACTGTGAGCTGATTCCTATCCGCTGCCTCCGTGCACTACAGTCTTCTAATCACTTCAACTCTACCATGTATCATTGGGACTGTTAGCTGATGCCTATCCGCTGCCTCTGTGCACTACAGGCTTCAACCTGCAACTCGTCTGTGTTTCATCATCGTGACTGTTTAGCTGATTCCTATCCGCTGCCTCCGTGCACTACGGTCTTCAACCTGCAACTCGTCTGTGTTTCATCATCGTGACTGCTGGCTGATTCCTATCCGCTGCCTCCGTGCACTACAGGCTTCAACCTGCAACTCGTCTGTGTTTCATCATCGTGACTGCTGGCTGATTCCTATCCGCTGCCTCCGTGCACTACAGTCTTCAACCTGCAACTCGTCTGTGTTTCATCGTGACTGTTTAGCTGATTCCTATCCGCTGCCTCTGTGCGCTACAGTCTTCAGCCCTTGTCAACTCTCCCGCGTTTCCTTGAGTCTGCTGCCACTATTGCTACCCGCTACTCTCCGTGATCAACTGTTCCAGTTCAACTCTGCTCCGGTGTCCCATCGTTACTGCACCTGCTGGTTGCTATTGGCTACCTCCGTGTTCCCGCAGAGACCCGCTGCTGTTACTTCTCAGCGCTACTCATCCATCTACTGCTGATCCGCTCTCCACGCCTTCCTGTGTTCCCTGCTGGTCTACCTACCTGTGCGCTGCACCTGCTAGACCACCGCTTCACCCATCCAGGGACTTTGGATCCTGCCGGCCTCCTGCCCTTCAGGTATCTCTGCACTCCTGTCTGACTGCCTTCTCCTGAATCACGGTATGCATACTTCCCATTGACTGTGCTGTGTATTGCATACCTTGCTGGACTGTGTTGGTTCTCCTCTGGAGTGTACTATCCGCTGAGTCTATTGCCATCATTGACTGTGTTATCTCATGCTGGATTACTTCAAGAGACTTTCTATATTGGCAGTGTTGTTCAGTCATTTATACATTTATATTGTGCATATTACTGTGGATCAAAGTCAAGGTGCCCGTGTATATATTGTGTTGCAGTCTCTCCCCGTGCACCTCCTCACATATATATTCAGTGGTACAACTTGCTAGTGGCAGACCACTGACTCCTGTTTACAGTTTCACCTGTTCCAGTATCCTCTCACATAGCAGTGGTACAACTTGCTAACGCAGACCACTGACTCCCCGGATACCTCCACTTGGATTCCATTCCTTCACTCAGACAGCGGTACAACTTGCTATCCACAGACCGCTGACTCTCATCACCTCCTCGTTTCTGTTGGACATTCCTCCTCACTATAGCAGTGGTACAACTTGCTACCGCAGACCACTGACTACCTTCACGTGTCCTTTGTCCATACAGTTCCTCGTGTATTACTACCTCCATATTGCCAGTGCTGCTAGTCATAGACTTTCCTGAGCATCTCATCATCTGCTATTTCCTGTTCCGTGATCACCCTGCTACCAGAGTACCATATTACCACCCATACTGCTCTGGTAAGCCTATCACCTGGTGATCCCTGGGTAAAGACTCCTAGTGCCCGTGACATTATGTTCCTGTGTTAATAGTATTTCACATATATCATCTATTAGTGCTTCTGCAATGTCCATATGTTCAAACTGTGAGATAACAGAATGGTTATACTACACTTGTGTCAGTGAAGTTACATATAGTATATCACATAATCCAGCTTCTCAAATTCAACTGCTTTGATTGTAGTCCTGTGAGATGGCTGTGATTATATATCTCATAAATACACTGCTACATGTGCAGTCTCTCTAAATACTAAACAACAATGTCTCGCTCTGTAGTTCCCATTCGTTAGAGTTGTAGTGCTGTGATAAAATTAAAACAGCCACTTTAATTAGCAAAGAACGTATACATTGTGTCTTTCTCCAAGCAAAGCACTACTCACCGCAGTCTTCACCTATTGGAGACATGAGACAGACAAGGAAATGTTCAAGCTCGTTCTGCTAATATTACCAGCACTTAAATGACTGTCTTATACAGGAGTACAATATTGTATTCGTTATTAACTAATTCATAAACTTATGAAACTGAAAAGATCCAATAACTAGCTCTCATAAGACGCTATCTAACAGGAATATAAAAATAACTAAGAAACTATTACGTGGATAATCAACATTACCTATTGAATATCCCCTAACTGGCTCCAATGTTTTTATATTTCACATTAACTTCAAAGAATTTTTAAAGAAATCTAATAAAAGTTAATCTTTATAACACATTAAGAGGAATCCTTTTCTGTGCATTCTTTTGTGCATTCTTTTATATTCCGCATATGAATTGGATGTATCCTGCATTGTATAGAGCGGACCTAGACCCGTATTCATCAGCAGACATATCTTTACATCCGCTCTTTATTGAATATGGATGTGCCTATGCACGATTTATGTGCGTGTTTCAAAATCTCCCAATGTGCTTGTTTTGCGTGCCTTAATGAATCAGGCCTATACTGGTCAATCAAAGATACTTAACCGAACATTGATGTAACTAGTCTACTAAATGAAGCGAAAGCTTCCATGATATGCTACTAAAAAAATTAATTCAGAAATGAATTTGTTAACCAGCTAATGTAGAATAAAATATGTTAAAGAATTGGCTTGTCAATTTTAATGATAATAAAGCAATTTGAACATTAATAGCTAAAATGAAAGTTATAAAATATTAACACACAGATACAATGCAAGGCAGAATAACACAATTAGATGTAATTATGAGAAAATAAATGAATGAATGTGTGTAACTAATGCCTGGAGTGTGCAGGTGAAACCAGACAAATACCAGCGTCACTTATAAGGCAGTGAGGAACTCTTATAATGATACACCAGTATAGTAATTATGAGAGAAACGCTCTACACAACTTGAGATGTAGTCCGTGTCCTAACTTAAATAGGATCTGTGACAAACAATTACAAAATTATTATAGGTCTTCCAGAATGCAGTGCTAAAATGTTCCTTTATTAGTAGAATGCTCTACTTCATATAGAGAAGTTGGCCAACTGTAATCCTTTGTCAAGAATTTTGTACTCATGTATGTTACTTTGTGTGTTAAGGAAATTCCAGTGTGCAGTGTGTAATGTTATAACTGTTTGTCTGTTAGGGTTGCCTGACGTGTTTCGTTTATCTCAGCCGACTTTTTCAAAGCTTGAAAAAGTCGGCTGAAATGGACAAAATGCATTGTAAATTCCAGGCAGAGAAGCAGTTGTAACAAACTCATATTTACATGTTGTGAAAATATTATCACATGTAAATTAGCATCCCTCCTGGGCGAGGATCAGCTGGGAGGCATCAACTGCATTCTTTTCCTATCTTGGATTTCCTGTCCTTGAGATAATAAGGAAACTGTCCCACTGACGAAAAATACAAATATTTGGGAATACAAGATTACTGTAAATTGTGTTTAAATTCAATTTTATATAAGGCATTTCTCCCTGTACCTAGAGCTATCCAGTGAGGCTAAACATTAAATGAGACATACCTGTGTTACAAGCTTTTCCGCTGGCATGAAGGGAGGTGTGCCCTCTTTCGAAGCCAGGGGGAAAATTAAATTGGTATGAATATAAGTCCTTGCCCATTAGCCCAGTCAAAGCTAGTCCTGATTGCTTAGCTCAATGCAGTCTAGCCCCTCTACTGATCGCCCTGCTCAAAGAAACCCTGATTGGGTGAGTATTTCAAGTGCTTATTTGAGTTTATGGCAGGGGTGGAGAGTGTTTTTGGCTCCATCTAAAGAGCACTTGATCCTGTATCGTGTGTTCATTCTTGAATTCCTTCTGGGTTTATAGGAATGTGTAACAGTCCTTGTGAACAATAAACAATATGTCACCTGTAATCCTGTAACCTACACATAGGAACGAATCCTCTAATCCCTTCCTGGCTGCCTGTGTTGAACTCAGCTTCTTGAGTCAACGCTCTGCTTGCTACCCTGCAGTCCTGATCCAAAGCAGCAGCCATACACAACACCTAGAAGCAATGGTTTCCAAGGTCTGGTGAAGGAGCCTGTGGTTGCATTGAGTACTCTCTTACAACTAGTGCCTAATTGGCATTATGGACAGGGGTGCTTTGTATCCACCAGCACTAAATCTGTCACAAGCAACAACACCTGAACCAACGTTCGTGATTTCGGATAGCCCTGTTACCAGGGTAGGGCTGGCAAATTTTAGCTTGGGGGGGGGACGGAAAACTCGACTCAGCAGCCTATTAGGAACATTTTAAGGGGAAAAAAAAACGAAGGTGGCTCAGTGACTGAGCCCAAGGTAGCCCACTATGGGAACTGCCCAGGGGGGGCAGATGACCCCCAGTCCAGCCTGACCCTACATGTTACTCCTGATCACACACCAGGGGGTATATTTTCTAAACTGCAGGTTTGAAAAAGTGAAGCCTATAGCAACCAATCAGATTCTAGCTGTCATTTTGTAGAATTGAATGTACTAAATAAATGATAACTAGAATCTCATTGGTTGCTATAGGCAATATCTCCACTTTTTCAAACCCACAGCTTAGCAAATATACCCCTAGATCTTGTTCATCTACTAGTCTTAAGGAAAATAAAATAAAAATTGGGAAGCGCTGATAAAATTAGCCAATTTAATATTATTAACATAAAAGCTTGAAATAAACACAGATGATACACATATGTGGCTACTAGTAGTCTAATACCCCACAACTACAGCAACCCGGATTGCACAATTAAATCAAGGCTCGTCAGCGTCCAGATCAGCATATGATGGCTAATGTGATGATTCAAAATTATGAATAATTCATTATGCGCATAACAGAATAAGTTTCCTTGCATGAACTCCTGTCATCATGAATATAAAACAAAATATAAAAATCCACAAAGTCACGTCCAAATGAGGACCTTCACATCTCCATATAATGGAAATTAGGACACCATATGTATCCAATAGTAATAAGGTAAGATAAGTTCAGTATATGTGTCAGAGAGGTTCTTCTGTTTGATAACCAGCCTCTAGCAAAGCAATCGTTAGGACATGAATGTCCAATGTATAAAATTACCTGGATTGCACATAAACTTAGCTTATTGCTGTCTTCCGTGTCTAGCATCCGCTGCAACAGCCTTTAAGATCCGGAGAGCGTGTGGAGTGGTAAATTTGGAAAGGAGCTGACAGTCTCCTCGCTGTCGATCGGGATTCTGGAAATGAGGTCACCTCTGTAAGGGGCAACTTCAGCAGGTTTCCAAGTGGAAGCTGCAGATAAACTAGCCATATATTCAGAGATTATTTTTTCTATAGCCCTGTATTAGTTTATTATTCATTCTGTGCTGTTATATTGGGCTGCTTGGATTGTATCTGTGTGATTATGTCGAGTGAGATGTATGATAGAGTAGAAAGGAGGCGGAACTATTCTCATGTTCATCCAGTCTGTAAGGGGCAACTTCAGCAGGTTGCCAAGTGGAAACTGCAAATAAACTAGCCATATATTCAGAGATTAGTTTTTCTATAGAGCCTGTATTAGTTTATTATTGGTCTTTAGGAAAACCTGCCCTCTAAGGAGCCTCAGACCTAAGCAACTGATGTATAGTGCTTCCACCCAGTTTTTTCTTATGTAGTTGTGTGTAAGAGCGCCACCTAGATATATATGTCATAAGCGTGCCCACTAATGTGATAACGGGCTATCAGGGGCAATCCCTAAAGACTTAACATATTCCTCATATGTTACAGATCCTCTATTTTTTCAGTAGCTTTTTCTTAGATTAATCTCCTCCAATCAATTGGGATTCTAGACAGCAACAAGGCCAATTTGCTATTCAGTTAAATATTTGGTTTAACCTTCACTATATGATCCTCTTTAACCAACAAACCATTCTATACAACAGTTTATAGTCCTAATCTTTATGCAAAGACAATATAACATTATAGAATTACATGTAGGTGTTATGATTACTAGTGAATTCAGGAAGAGGTAATAGAAGTATAGGAACCAAGTGTCTTTATTTAGGCAAAATATGGGAAGAAGGATTGAGTTTATGGAATATGCAATTTCAGGTAGCAGAATAAACAGGTATACTCCAATACACAAATATGAACAGGTGTGATGAATGGCAGGAATAGTCCACAGAAGCAACAGGTTCCAAGCAATGACAAATACAGTTTAAATGCAGGAACAAGTATATTGAGTTATCCAATTGCCAGGAGGCACGAGGCTCCAGACTAAGGAAGACGGGATCAGAATTCCAGATTGCCAAAGGCACGAGGCAGTCCAGGGAAGCAGACAGACTAGCTGAGTCCAATGACCAGGCAGAGGTCAGGGCAACAAGAGTTCAAGCAGAATCCAGTAGCCAGGCAGTGGTCAGGGTCACAAGCAAACAAGCATAATCCAGTAATCAGGCAGAGGTCAGGGCAAAAGGCAAATAAGCAGGGTCCGGTAATCAGGCAAAGCATCACAACAGGAGATCAGACAAAGCAAAACTGGAAAAGGGATAAACAAGAAACAAGCAGCAGCCAGGTATAAACAATGAACTGCACAGAACACAGATTGACGCAGGTATATGAAGCTGTGAGATAGGAGCTAGTACTAATCAGACAAGGAGATTAACTCCTACAGGCAAGGTATAAAGTTCAGGGACAAAACAGCAGCACCTCTGGTGGAAGAGGTACTGCAGCCACATACAAAATGCAGGTAAAGTCCTGACAGTAGGAACTGATTCATTAAGGAAAGTAAAGCGAAAAAAGGGGTAAGTTTGCTCCTGGACACACAAGGTTACAATGCACGGGGTGTACAATAGTTTATTATTTTGCATGTAAAGGAAATAATGGCTGCTTTTACATATAGCACACAAATACTTGATAGCTTTAATGTTATATTGAAATTTAAAGTTGACCTAGGACATGCCCTACCACAACTATAAATCTGTTCCCACATTTTAAATTTACCTTCTCCTCTAATACAACATGGTTTTTCCAGGGTGCAAATTTTCTACTTTTATTGCTTTACTTTCCTTACTGAATCAGGGCTGTAGTGTCTAAAATTTATTCACACATTACAGCATCTATAAGTAGGAATGTAGGTAGTGCCATAGGGAAGTACGGAATTTAATACATTTAATTTAATTGTAAAATATAGATTATAATTTGTAATTAATGAAAAACAGGCAGGGCCTGAATCATTAGGGCATGTATCTGCTGATTTTGCAAAATCATTATGTGTATGCTCAGAACTGACAGATACGGCCGGTAAAAAGCCCTTTTCTCTGCTATAATGCACAGAAAGGGCACTGAACTACAGCCTACAATAAGTGAGCGGGGCAGGGAAGGGGCACGCGGCCGTAGGCAGTGTACAGTATGGACGTGCCAAACTCGAGCGCATGCAGCCATGCCCGTAGCAAGCTCTACGGCCGTGGAAGTAACCCTGTCTTTCTACCACATCTCCTGCTCCATATCAGGATTCCAAGCATGAACTCCAGAGAGATTGATAATGTAAAAGTAAGTGTCTTTATTAGGCAGAGATTCTCAGGCAGCGAATAGTGCAGTAAATGATTAACGGCAACACAGTTCAAGCAGCAGATACAAACAGCAGGACTGGCAATATAGCTTGAATAACTCAGGAAGTCACAAATGGTAAAACAGTTTGTATAGGCAGTACTGAGTAGCTGGATACCAGTCCTAGCTCCAAGGCTGTAGAAGCAGAGAAGACTGAAGACACTGGATGTACCACGGTGTTAGGATACCTGGCACAATGCACTGCATGAATCAGAAATGGCAGGATACCTGGTTTACTTAGGAGCCACAAGGTACTGGAAGAATCACAGATGGCAGTATACCTGGTTTACTCAGGCACGAAGCACAAAGTACTGAATGTACCACAGTGAACAGGTCTCTAGATTTTGACAGGAGGCACGAGACACTGAATCATTCCATGGGTGTCAGAATAGAGAAAGCTCGAACAAGCCAAAGAGTCAAAGTCAGGAGAGCCATGAAGGCACCAGGGAATGAGCTGGAGCCTAGTCGAGAACGGAGCCCGGTTCTGGGTCAGAAGATAAGCAACATAGCTGAAGAACAAGCAGGGGTCAATACCAGGAAGTCAGACTGGAAAAAGGACACAGGATACTCTGGAGAATCAGCAGCAGCAGGCAAGACAACAATAAACTGCCACAGATTACTGGGAGAAGCAGTCTTATAAAGACAGTGAACAGGTTTGGGTGCTGATTGACGAATAAGGTAATTCCTGCTAGTGAGGTGGTATGCGCAATGGTGAGACAGCAGCACCTCTGGTGGTAGAGAGGTACTGCAGGCCAGCTTTACATAAGTCCAACCATAGCTCTTAGCTCTTAGCAGGAGGCAAGCAGCATCTCTATGGAAGATGCTGAAGTGCAGCCCAAGGCAGATCCTGACACTCCAACTCTGGGGCTGGTCTAAATTAGCTGGCGGGCCGGCCAGCATTAGAGCCAGACAATATGCTGGGGGTCCCCCTTTGAAACAGAATTAACCCTGGTGCTGCCAGCCTACTGCTTGTTTCCATAATATCGGGGGGAAAAAGCTTGAGGTCCTCTTGATTTCACAAAGGCACTAGGAAAACCAGCCGGGGTTGATGGCACTATAGCAGGGGGACACGAGGCAGGGGTCCCCCTGCCATAATGACAACCAACCCCAGGCTGTTCAGCACAGGGCTGGATTCCCTAAGGAGTGGGATCCACAAAGCAAAAATTTGTGTGAGCACCCCTTCTTGGAATACCCAGCCACGCTCTGAAAGCACTAGGGCTCTTCCTACACCCCTGAGGCAGTGGGTGTAGGGTAATAAAGTGTAAAAAAGAAAAGAAAGAGAGAAAAACATTATTTTACTTTTTGGAACTACAAGTCCCAGGCTGTGATTAGCAGTCTGGGCATGCTGGTGCTTGTAGAACTACAGCTTCGGGTGCAGTGTGGGAGTGGGTTGCTGGCCTCTCCTCCAGGACCAGCCACCTTTCTTAATATGGCCGCAATTCAATTTATCAGTCCCTCCATCCTTCCCCTAGTGTAGCCTCCTGCAGTCTCCATTCAGCCAGAGGTCACATGGGATGTGCACCATGTGAAAGGTGCCCATGTGTACAGAGAGGAGTCTCCACAGCAGTTGCAGCAGCAGCTGTAACAAGGTAAGTGTGAAGGAGGGTGGGGGGGCTGCTAAATGTGTAAAGGAGGGAGGGGGGCTGCTAAATGTGTAAAGCAGGAAGGGGGGCTGCTATAATGTGTAAAGGAGGGCGGGGGAGCTGCTATAATGTGTAAAGGAGTAAGGGGGGCTGCTATAATGTGTAATGGAGGACAGGGGAAGTTGCTATAATTTGTAAAGGGGGGCAGGGGGGCTGCTATAATATGTGAATGAGGGTGGGGTAGGGGCTGCTATAATGTGTGAAGTAGGGCAGGGGGGTGCTATAATGTGAGGGAATGGGGTGGTCTTAACATGTTGTATGCTTTAAGAGAAGGGAGGGAGCTGTCTTAATAGTATATGGGTGGTAAGTAGGCTATTAATTTATTTATGGAGTTTAGGTGGAGGCTAATTATTTAATGGGTGCTATTTTATTTGTGGGGTGATGGTGGGGCAATTTAATTTATTGGTGGGACTATTTAATTTAATACTGGGGTCTCTTAAATTAAGATGAGGTGACGGGACCTTTAATTTAATGCTGGGGTGGTTTGGGGCTTTTAATTGAAAGTGAGGCTGAGTTTGGGGAGGAGGTCTATTTATTAAATGTGAATAATAATTCATGTCTGGGATTGTTGTGGAAATGGTTATTGTCGTGAACATCGAGAGCTTACAGTTATTTAAAAGGGATAGATCATAACTGCAGTGTAAATATGTTATATCAAATGAATCCATTGATAAGTTTAGTTAAAGTGTAAGAGTGAAGACAGAGGGCCTGAGTCAGTAAGGATAGTAAGACAAAAAAAAGGAGTAATTGTTTTCCAGGATAAACTATGTTACAATGCAAGGGATGCACATTAGTTTATTATTTTGCACATAAGAAGAATACTGGCTGCCTTTCCATGTAACACACAAATACTTGACAGCGTTATTCTTACACTGAAATTTAAAGTTGATCTAGGACATGCCTTACCACAACTATAAATCTGTCCTCACATTTTAAATTTACCTTCCCCTCCAATACAACATGGTTTTGACTAGGTGCAAAGTTATTCCTTTCTTATGCTTTGCTCTCCTTAATGACTCAGGCCCAGAGAGTCTGATGTAAATGTATTGGATGGCTTTGCACATTCCAGTGTGAGATGATAGGAGTGTCACCTGGGGCAGCTTCAAAGATTTCCCGCGGTGAGAGATAGCCTGGTTGTGACAACTGAATAGACATTTAGGTACCGCTCAGCATGTGGTCTGGCTCAAAGAGGCCATGTGCTGATGTAGGCTATATGTAATATAGACAAAAAGAATTCAGTTTTAAAATATGCCACTTAAAATCAATAAAAGTAGTGATCAACCACATATTCCTCAATAGCATGATGAAGAGCAGCTCATATGTTGTATGAAGAATTCTGCCCCACAGAGAAATGAGTGTAAGCTCTGCGAATACACTGTATTTAGGCGTGCTTGATATCAAAAGATGGACAGTGTCATAAGGGATTTATTAATGATAAAATTGGATCGATGTAACGCTCTACAGAAAAATTAGATCACATTGATCTGGTTAGTAAATCAGGAAACATGCAAATGGTGATTAAAAAAGTGTCCCAGGCCACAACACCCTATTAGCATTAAACATTGCCCATGTGAAGACCATTCCATTTCATTTTGCTTAAAAACCTGTGTTTTGAAGGGACAAACTGTCAGCTTCTTTGGGATCAATCTAATTGAAGGACTGTCCATCTTTTTTGCCTGCCCCAGGCATACATATTATTATATGTAAGTGATGCTCTGTACTTTCATCCCACTTGTTTTTATAACTGTTTGCAATTTTTTACTTGTATGTCAAATCTTTATCTGTTTTTTTTATTCTCTGTAAGCATTGTACTTTTGTATATTAAATCTTAAATTGAATAGTTCTGTCTTTATTGCTCTAAACGAATCCATTGCCTGCGTAGAAGAGACAGATTGCTTGGCTGGATTAACTCTTTAGAAACCAGTGTGTGAAGGGTTAACTGTTTAGCTACCAGAGCACAGAGTGTGCACGATTGGGTGATTAAGTCATAGGTTTGCTATGGGCCTTATATGTAGCTGGTGGCAGTTGCTGAGAGGTGTGAAGCGTGCGTCTGTGTTGGGAAATGGGCCCAGCAAAATCTGTAGCCTTAGAGAGAGGTGAGCGTGAGATTTAGGTTGGAATCCTGTGTGTTCCCTTACAGTAAGTGTCCAAGTCACAAGTGCGCAGAGGGTGGTTTGTGCCAGATAAAGGGGTTCAGGAGCGGTTTCCTGACAAAATAGAGGTGACATATTGTATGACTGTTGGAATATATGATAAGATATCGAATCAGGTAGTAGCTAGAGGGGCTTATCCCTGACAGTTATATTAAAAGTAAATGCTATTCATTTATTCATGGGTCTGTTTGGACAGAGCAAAATATGTTTATTTATTAAATGGGAATAATATTACTTTAATGTTGGGGTTGTTTGGAGGGAAATCGGTCTATTTTAATGTGTATACTATTAATTTAATATCAGGGCTGGTTGGAGGGAAATATATCTATTTATCAAATGTGAGTACTATTATTTTAATGTTGGGGCTGGAGAGAGGCCTAATTATTAAATCTGGCTGCTATTGATTTAATGCTGGGCTAGCTGGAGTTTTCTAAATTTCATGTTCCCATTATTTTTTCCAAATAGGACCTCCAGGATTCCAGGATCCAGACAAGCAGCAGCCGATCTAAAGAAACCAGCAGCCACAGGTGGTGAAAGTGACAAGAATAGATAGGAGCAGTGGTGGGGCAGTCTCGAATTTGGGTGACTGTCTCCCTTAGTCAGTATTTGGTCTGACTACAAGGACAGTTGGGAGGTATGTCCCGCTTCACACTGTACTGCTCATGAAGGCAGAACTGTGTGCAGCTAACAGTAGTGCACACAGTATTGCCTGTGTATTTGTCTAAAATGTATCTAAAATGATAGCCCCACAGAGCCTTATGCCAGCTCTGGTGATACTCTAATGGTTCTTGCATTGATTCAATTACCTGCCTTCTACCTTGATCTGGTCACATTATCAGATCACTTTGTTGAACATATGACCAGCGCCATTTTCACTTACAGTATCATTAATCCTTCCTCCTTTGCACTTACTATATTACCAGCTCTCCCCTTCACTAATGCCATTATCTGCCAACCCTCCCTGCACTGTTATTAATTCACACCTCCCCTATCACTGGGCACCTTTAGGGCTCATACACAATTGTTACAAAATAAGTGTTTTCTCGCATATGCTTGAAGCATTTCACCTTTGTGGTGATCACACTGATTAGTAATTTATTATAAGGATTATTTTTGATGCATTTTTTGAAGCACACAGTACACATTTGTATAGATTAATGAGAGAGATTTGATTGGTCGTTTGCATCTCATGAAGTCAGGAGAAGTTGCAACAGCACAGTGAGTTGCTCATACGCTGCTCTGTTTCGTAATAATTAAACTTATTAAACAAAGAGATATGTTTCTATAAAGGGAATATTGGAGGGATGTGTTAGTAGGCAACGAAACAAGTTTCAGCACAGAGGTATAATCCAGTCGCAGATCATGCAAAAGGATTCATGTATTTTTATAACACAGGACTGGCAGCTTTTCCCCTTCATTGCTTTTGAAATGACTCACTGTATCTTAAGTAATCTCATCTAGGTTTTCCTAAATGTTACTACAACCACATTCCAATAGTTCTAAATCCCGCCTACTATTGTGTTAGCCCCACCTACATTTGATTTGGTCCCACTCACATTAGGCCACCTCAAGAATTTTTTCCAGGGCCACTTTAAGTTTCCAATCCACCCCTGCACAGAACTCTAGTTTAAACCACATTTATTTATTAAAAATAATAAAACTCCATTTACTTACCATCTGATGTCTTTATCTGTAAGGGATCCAATCTTGTAAGCCTTTACTCCAATAAGACTTGAAACCAACCATAAAGCAAATCATAATATACCAAAGGTTCCGTTGCTGTCCAAAAAATAGTAACATTCCAGGATGAATTTGGGTGCACACAAAGCCTAAATACGTGTGTTAAATTCTGAGTGCGGGTTGCGCTCATATTCAGTGCCCTAATGAATCAGGCCTTTAGTCGTGTATAGAAGCAGACATTGAACTCATTAAAATAGGCGGATAACAGAGACTGTTTTAAGTCTCTGTGAGAGACACGCAAAACCCCAAATAACACTGCAAGCCTTCCGCAGAGTCTTGTCTCTGGACCAATAAGAGGAGGCTTGTGAGTCACTGTAAATAGCAGCTGCTTTTAGCTTCCTGTAAGATTTCCCAATGAATTTGCAGTTGTTTTACTGGCGTTTTACAGTCTAATTAAATCATAGCTACCATAATTATTCATGTCTAAAGGAATTTCATTTCTTGCAAGCTACCTGCATTTTGCATAAGCAAACAGACTATGATTTTTTTAATCTTTTAATTACAATGACTCCATCATCATCATCATTATCATCATCAGCTATTTATATAGCGCCACAAATTCCGCATCACTGTATAGAGAACTCACTCACATCAGTCCCTGCCCCATTGGTGCTTACCAGGGCCGGACTGGGACTAAAAATCAGCCCTGGCATTTAAAGTACACAGGCCCACTTCAGTTCTTGCAGGAAAGAAACTTTGCCCCGTCGCTCAGCGGCGGCACCAAAAAAGGCTTGACCACATTGTGTTGTTGGTGTGGCCAACATGGGGCAATGATACATATATTAAAATAAAACATTACATTTATCACGCCAACCCCCCAGGCACATTATGACACCCCCAGCCCACTGTACTTATATATGCTTCTGGTGCTGCTGACATCCATCAGGGTGGGAACTTCCTGTAGAGTAAGCATGGAAGCTCCTTAGTCTCACGAGATTACCAAATCTTGTGAGACTTAGCTCCTTGGCTTTCTCTGCAGTCTGTGTCCTATCCAGAGACTTGGAGCAGCTATCCGCTCCCTCCTGCTAACCAGAGCTAGATTAACGCTTGCGGGGCCTGGGGTATTTAAGACAGGGAGCCCCTATTATGTAACATGGCTATCATTTTAGACAATTACATAGGCAACACTGTGTGCAATACTGTTAGTTGCACGCAGCTCTGCCTTCACAAGTAGTACAGTGTGAAGCGGGACATACCTTCCAACTGTCCTTGTAGTCCTATCAAATCTCACTAACAGAGATAGTCACCAAAATTCGGGACTTCCCCACCAGATTCAGGACAGTTGGCAGACTGTCCTGGTCTGTCTTACCTGTCTTGTCACTATCACCACCTGTGGCTGCTAGATCAGTTGCTGCTTGTCTGGATACTGGAATGTTGGAGGCCCTATTTGGAAAAAAAAATGGGTACATGTAATTTAGAAAACTCCAACCAGCCCTGGTGTTTAATCAATACAACCCATGTTTTATAATTAGACCTCCCTCCAGCCCCAACATTAAAATACTAGTATTCACATTTAATATAAATAGCTGCTGCTGATGATTAATAAACCTATTTCCCTCCAAACAACCCCAGCAATATAGAGCATTTACGTTTAATAAATATACCTATTTCCCGCAACCATCACTGCCATTAAATAATTCATATTCACATTTTTTTCCCAAACAGCCCCACTTTCAATTACGGTAATAGCCCCCAAACCACCCCAGCATTAAATTAAAGGTCCAATCACCCCATCTTAAATTGCTAGGCCCTACTATTAAATTAACCCACATCACCCCACAAATAAAATAGCACAAATTAAATAATTAGCCCCCACCTAAACTCCACCATTAAATTAATAGCCTACCTCCCACTTTATATTAACATTCTCCTCCTTCCCTCATGCCTGAGTACATGCTCACAATTGATATTATGCCACACAGTAGTTCCCCAAAATCATATTATACCACACAGTAGTGCCCCAAGTTGATATTATGCCACAATAGTGCCCCCAGTTGATATTATGCCACAATAGTGCCCCCAGTTGATATTATGCCACAATAGTGCCCCTAGTTGATATTATGCCACAATAGTGCCCCAGTTGATATTATGCCCCAATAGTGTACCCAGTTGATATTATGCCCCAATAGTGTCCCCAGATGATATTATGCCCCAATAGTGTCCCCAGATGATATTATGCCACAATAGTGTCCCCAGTTTATATTATGCCACAATAGTGTCCCCAGTTTATATTATGCCCCAATAGTGTCCCCAGATGATATTATGCCCCAATAGTGCCCCCAGATGATATTATGCCACAATAGTGTCCCAGTTGATATTATGCCACAATAGTGCCACCAGTTGATATTATGCCACAATAGTGCCCCCAGTTGATATTATGCCACAATAGTGCCCCTAGTTGATATTATGCCACAATAGTGCCCCAGTTGATATTATGCCACAATAGTGTCCCATTTGATATAATGCCCCAATATTGCCCCCAGTTGATATTATGCCCCAATAGTGCCCCCAGATGATATTATACCCCAATAGTGCCCCCAGATGATATTATGCCCCAATAGTGCCCCCAGATGATATTATGCCACAATAGTGCCCCCAGATGATATTATGCCACAATAGTGTCCCCAGTTGATATTATGCCACAATAGTTCCCCCAGTTGATATTATGCCACAATAGTGCCCCTAGTTGATATTATGCCACAATAGTGCCCCAGTTGATATTATGCCACAATAGTATCCCATTTGATATAATACCCCAATATTGCCGCCAGTTGATATTATGCCACAATAGTGCCCCAGTTGATATTATGCCACAATAGTGTCCCAGTTTATATTATGCCCCAATAGTGCCCCCAGATGATATTATGCCCCAATAGTGCCCCCAGATGATATTATGCCCCAATAGTGCCCCCAGATGATATTATGCCACAATAGTGCCCCCAGATGATATTATGCCACAATAGTGTCCCCAGTTGATATTATGCCCCAATAGTGTCCCCAGTTGATATTATGCCCCAATAGTGCCCCCAGATGATATTATGCCCCAATAGTGCCCCCAGATGATATTATGCCACAATAGTGCCCCTAGTTGATATTATGCCCCAATAGTGCCCCCAGATGATATTATGCCCCAATAGTGCCCCCAGATGATATTATGCCACAATAGTGCCCCTAGTTGATATTATGCCACAATAGTGCCCCAGTTGATATTATGCCACAATAGTATCCCATTTGATATAATACCCCAATATTGCCCCCAGTTGATATTATGCCACAATAGTGCCCCAGTTGATATTATGCCACAATAGTGTCCCAGTTTATATTATGCCCCAATAGTGCCCCCAGATGATATTATGCCCCAATAGTGCCCCCAGATGATATTATGCCACAATAGTGCCCCCAGATGATATTATGCCACAATAGTGTCCCAGTTGATATTATGCCACAATAGTGTCCCCAGTTGATATTATGCCCCAATAGTGTCCCCAGTTGATATTATGCCCTAATAGTGCCCCCAGATGATATTATGCCCCAATAGTGCCCCCAGATGATATTATGCCCCAATAGTGTCCCAGTTGATATTATGCAGTAGTGGCCCAAATCATACAAATCATATCCCCTGTTTTCTGTGTGGCACCTTTTCTCTTCTCCTCCGTTTTTGGAGTGGCACCTTCTGTCCCCCCCGTTTTGTGTACTTACCTTCTCCTCTGGTTCTGTCTTCTGCCCGCTCTTCGTCAGCTGCCTGAGTGCTGTTTTAGGAATCCACTATATATCTATCACTCTTAATGGATCCCTGACAAATAGCCCATCATTGTAATTAAATCAGAATTGTATATAACCTGCTTCTTTCTACTTCATCTCAGTTCATGTGGACAAGGATCTTGGAAGAGAAGCGTATGATCAGGGGGCCAAAAAAATGGAATATAATATTCCCCTGCTGGAGTTGCATCAATAGCGTTTGCCATTTGTCACCAGCACCATCTAGGCACAAAGCCGGAAGCTGCCAAGAGTGTTATTAAACATTTTAATTTCATTGTCATCCCTTAAGATTGCATATCCTATATGATTTGTCAGATCACAGTTCTCTGTGCATCCTCCACAGCTACAGTTCTCTGTGCATCCTCCACGAGGCAGAGCTGGAGCAATCGCTATTTAATGAAATGCTCGGGCACATCGTTAAGTGGCTTAACACAGCTTTGCTGCAACAAGGCGATCCATTCCCACGATCGTCGTGTCAATTACAGAGACTTATATTATAACCGTACGACCAGGCAACGTTGATTTGAAAGCTGTTCAGCAATTAGCAAAGCAAATATCGGGATTACAAATAAGAATTAGTATGTGTATAATAAACAATTGTGGCATGTGACCAGGAAGTGTCGGTGCACTGACCGTCCAGTGCACGGTCAGTGCACTGACTGCTCGAACCGGCCCATCTGACCATCGGCCCTTCTGGCATTTGCCAGAAGTGCCAGATGGCCAGTCCGGCCCTGGTGCTTACAGTCTAAATTCCCTAATATATATATATATATATATAGAGAGAGAGAGAGATACAGTGTAGGGTCAATTTGATAGCAGCCAATCAGCCTACTAGTATGTTTTTCGAGTGTGGGAGGAAACCGGAGAAACCCACGCAATTATTAACTCCATGTGCTGCATTGAAATAAACAGACGGTCTGTACAGGTTTCTTGTCACACTGTCATCTGTAAAAATAGTATTATTAGTCTAGCTTTACAGTGAACTTGAATTTGGGTGTGTTCTTTCATGTTTCCTCTGCTATTGGGGAAGTGCATGTGTGTGTAATGTCACAGACACAGATGTGATCACTGAGTGCCTCTTCCTACAGTGGAACACTATTTTATATCTATTTTTTATGTTTAGAGTGCCTTACCGGTTTACAAAGATCCAGGTCTTCTAAAACACACAATTATCCCTCATCATCTGCAGTCCTCTTGCCTCTTGATTCAAGTTAGTCTCAAACACTTTGGAACGTTTATTGCAGTCCTAGATATATAGCAGATGCATAGGAGAAAATGACATGAGCCAGAATCTCTAGTGTATCTTGAGAGAACACTCAAAAGTCCTTATTAGCTAAGGCACTGACATGATCACGATGGGGAGATGTTTAGTAATTGCCCTGAGATATTTGTAAAACATTTTTAATAAATGTGGTCAGTTAAATATTTGTGATATTTTTTAATGCAATGTAGTAATTAACATATAATACTAAAATATGCATATTAATGATCGTGGGCATGAATTAGCAGGTGTTTTGCATGCTTTCTATCCAAATATATGGAAAACTATTCTGAATTGGGGCTATTTGCTGAAAAAAGCCAGACAATTACGTATAAAGTATAGGATAATATCAGGCCCGGCGCTCCCATTAGGCAAGGTTAGGCACTTGCCTAGGGCGCCGGGCTCTGGAGGGCGCCTGAAAATTACTTTAAAACTGTGCGGCGACCGCTGACCATACCTGTCACGGCCGCCGCACAGCATTCAGATGCACGGGGGAGGGGGGAAGAGGCTATTGCTCACCACCGCCGCCTCTCTGCTCCGTCTCCTCCCCTCCACTCACTAGTGTCAGTGAGTGGAGGGGAGGAGACGGAGCAGAGAGGCGGCGGTGGTGAGGTAAGGAAAGACGGGGGGAGGAGGGAGGAGGGCGCTGATTGTTGCGGGGGGGGAGGGAGCTGGGGGGCTGGGGCGCCAATTTTGTAAAAATGCCTAGGGCGCCATGGAGGCTAGCACCGGCCCTGGATAATATGCTCATGCTGATGTGAGCTCTGATTACACTTGGAAGACCGGGTAGCACTTTGGGCCTAATCTATTGCGTGTGACTCCTGCAGCAGCCAGGGGGATTGAGTGACACAGATGCGCCAAATTCCGCCTGCCTTACTATGCTGAGAGATCTCATTTTACCTCATATGATGGTGTGAATCCTCAGCCCTCAGAAAGAGACATTGCAGCCTAGCATTGCAGCATACCAGAGGCGGCTGATTGATAGGGTAGGTCACTCCTTTATTTTCTCTTCCAATTATAAAGGTTGCATTGGGTAAAATATACTGACCTATTAACATAGTAATAAACACAGACCATAACATTACCAATTATATATATCCAACCTCCAAAATCGGCCTATATAACAAAATATATTAAAGATGCAGGAAGAGAAATTCTGCTTGCCACACATTTCATGACAAGTAGTGATTAAAGCAAGTGATTGAAAGGGTCTTGTGGATGAGTTTAAATTTTTATAAGAGATAAATAACCTGAAAGGGTATCTCTACCTTTCTCCATAGACAGCATATCTACCTTCCAAAAGTGCTCAAAACTGAGCAGAGGGCTGTTGATCATAGAGGGCATAGTCAATACTGTTCTGGAACTATATATACTATATGGACAAAAGTATTTGGCCACACCTATTAGGGGTGTTTCAATCAGACCCTTTGCCAGAGGTGTATAAAATCAAGCACCTATCATTGTAGTCTTCATTTACAAACTTTTGAGATACAAAATGGGTCGTTCTGAAAAGCTCAGGGACTTCAAGCGTAGTACTGTGATATTTGCAATAAGATGGTTCGTGAAATTTCATCCCTGCTGGATATTCCGCGGACAACTGTAAGTGACATTATTAGAAAGTGGAAGTGTATAGAAACAAAAGCAACTCAGCCACAAAGCAGAAGACCACGTAAAATCACAGAGCGGGGTCAACGATTGCTAAGGCGCATTGTGCACGAAAGTCACCAATGTACTGAGGATTCCATAGCTGAAGAGTTCCGAACTTCCACTGGCATTAATGTAAGCACAAAAACTGTGTGGGTTTCCATGTCCGAGCAGCTGCATGGAAGCCTCAGATCACCAAGACCAATGCCAAGTGTCGGGTGTAGTGGTGTAAAGCACACCAACACTGGACTGTGGAGCAGTGAAACGTGTTCTTTGGAGTGACGAATCAGGCTTCTCTGTTTGGTAGTCAGACTGGCGAGTCTGGGTTTGGCAGATGCCGGGAGAACATTACCTGCCTGACTGCATTATGTCAACTGTGAATTTTAGTGGTGGAGGGATAATGGTATGGGGCTGCTTTTCAGGGTTTGGGCTATGCCCCTTATCTCCAGTGAAGGGCAATCTTAATGCTTCAGCATACCAAGTCATTTTGGACAATTCTATGTTTCCAACTTTGTGGCAAGTTTGCTGAGGGCCTTTTTTTATTCCAACATGACTGTTCCCCAGTGCACAAAGCAAGGACTACAAAGACATGTTTTGATGAGTTTGGTGTGTTTTACTGCCCGATCATCTTGCGGAGGCACATTATGCTAGGCTCTGATGGGACATCACTAGGAATTCAGTAATCCCCCCTGAGTCTGTGAAAGTCTATACTTGAGAAGCTGCAAAAGAGTATAAGGACCATATATCTGCTCCAGTAAAAGAGGGCCCCTCCGAATAACTTTCACACAATGGGAGCAAATCTAGTCCTAATTATACCTCAGCTGCTGGTAAGCTTCAGAAATTTGCTTGCTCTTCACATGCAGCTTATTGCGGTGCGTCACAACCAAATACATAGCAACCTGCAGAAGCTGTACAACTGCCAGAGCAGGTCTGAAGCCTACATTGCAATAAGTCAAAGCACAAAAGAGTAATGGAAAAGATAGGAGAAGTCCAATCAGATTTGCTAATGATGTGTCATGACTTGCAAAAAATTAAGGAGCGAGTGTGAGAAAAAACCACATACCCAAACTTGTAGATACAACTGCTCCAATGAAATGGGAATACCACTAACCTGACCTTTCAAATGAATATGTTCAAACAAAAATGATATGATAGTGAAGGAACATTCACGTGCAGTAATATAAGGATTGTGGCCTTACCAAAAAAAGTCAGAGAGATTCCCTTGATAAAATGGTTGATCTGAGTGCTATGCCAAAAGGCATTCACGGCACAGTTTGCAGTGGAAGAGCACATCATGTCCTGATGAAGAAACCGCCATCTGGAGCCCCTCCATGTACAGTCACAGCCAATTTTATATCTTACAAAGATAGAGATGAGATCCTCAGATTGGCTAGACCACAGGGGCTGCTTGAATATGAATACCTGTGTATAGCTGTATTTCCAGATTTCTCACTGTATGGCACTGAAAAGTCTAGCTCAGTTTATATATGGAAAGTGATGCCTTCATGATCTTTACCTCTCTTTTGCCATCATTTTTAGTTCTGGCTCTGCTTTGGACTCCAACTACTCTTTGGAACATTGTTTGCCCTGTTCTTTGCTCTGGACTTTGATTACTGTACCTCTCCCAGCCAGGACCACTGGATTGTCTTTTTGACTAAGCCTGGAAGGATGCCATGCAGATGTACACCAGACCAGTAAGTACTAAAATTGTATTGTGATCTGTGTCGCAAATAAATCTTACTCTAGAGTTGGTTCTGAGATAAGCCCCTACTGCTGTGTGCCTAAGACCTAGAGGCAACCAAGTACAGAAAATAACATTTCAATATATGGGAAAGGTGAATGTTAAATATGAAGATCACAACTAGCTTTGTTCTAAGTGTTTATTCCAGGAATTTTGACAGTTGGCATCATACCCGGAATGTAAAGGGGTTGAATGATAAGTTGAATGATAAGTACACTACAGTTTAAGAAACTTAATTCAAATGTGGAATGTTTGGCTGAGACACATTAGTTGGGTGGAAAGACCCTCACTCTTAAAAACCCTGGGTTGTGAGTTCCTACCATGATGTGCATTCATGAAGTTCTAGATGGGTATCAGTTCTTATATGGAAAAAATTGTAATGGAAAGAATACAAACAGTCCCAAGGGTTATTAATCCAAAATATTTATTTTGGAGGTACATATACTGCCCATCCCCAGCATATAACAGTAAAGTATTTTAAAAATGCAGTGAGTGTCACAGATCGGAGTCCGGTTGTTATTTTTAAATCTCGCTTTCCGGCATGATCCCTCTACTCCCTTCACTACAGGCGCAGAACCTTATTCCACAATCCTACTCTGTGCAGCTTTGAACCTTTGATCATGAGTCTCTGACCTGTGACCTGCTAAACTTTTCAGCTCAGTTATTTAAACCTGCTCTGTGCACAGGCCTAGACAGTTGGCATGACTGCCCAAACTCAGAGATGCATTTAAAGCTTATGTGAATGGTTTCTCTTAACAGGGTGGCAGCATTAAACTTTTTAAATTGAAAGTTTAAAATTGTCCAATAAAACTTTGCTATTATGCATCACTGACGAATATCTGAGACAATGGGTGAGGGGAACCTCAAGACAGGATTCTTGGTTGAGCAGGCAGGATAAGGTCATACTCAAATGCGGGGCTCTACTGGTAGGGAAATGTAAGGTCACACAAGCTTTATGTGTTTGAAACTCAGCACACATTATAGTGGGAGGTGTTAGAGTTGATCCTGAGTCTCCATTATTGTGAAATTAATGGAGTTGGTATCTATGGGAAATGTGGGTCGGCAATGTAGCTCAGATATGGGGTTTTAAGGATAGTACCAATATACTCGTCAGGCAACCTTAAGTTTTTTTAATAAACTTATGAGGAATTGACAACTTGCACATAATCTGGGGGCATACTTCAGGAACACAGTTTGGACACTTCATTTGATAGAAGCTGTCACAAATGCCCAGCCTGTCTCAGATACAGCAATCTGAAACAGCTGGCCGTGACTGGAGTTACCTTAGTCACTTATTAATGAATACACCTTTTCTTCCACCAGGAAGGATTTATTAATTATTCCTTATGCTCACAAAAACCACTTATTAATATTACCCACTTAAATCACATACACATGTAGCATGAGCCTCACTTGGCTTCGTAAGTACACAAAGAATCACAGAGAATATGCTAGATTAAATGTATTTAATCCCAAAAATGTTTCCAAGGCTTAATTACAAAACAGTTAATAACAAGACATACAAAATAAGTTGCACAAATAAGTTTCAGAAATAAAATAGGAAATAAAACTAGAGTCACTAACTTACTAGTTTAAGACTTGGTGTGAGAGGAATACACTTGAGAAAGATGACACATTCTAACCTGGACAGGTCAGGCAACAGATTTTAACTTCTCACACTGCTCTCACCCCCATCTTTGGAAATTAGTCTAATCTGTCAGGACAGATTGATTTCCAGAATGACACAGGAATTTTGTAGTGAGCTATTTATCACTGAGATATATTTCTGGCATCTCATAAGGCAGGATTTCTAACCTCTACTCTGTTTGACTGGGAGGACTATTTACACAACTCTGGAGCGTCTCAAAGATGTTATCTGTCTAGCCTGTTACTTTCAAAAGACTCTTGACACTTGCATAGGTCACTGGTGTCAGTCAGCAAAACACACTTTACATTACATTACAAGGTTACATACAATATACACATTGTAATACATGAATATTCAGGGGAAAAGTAACAATCAGTGATTAGGTGCAATACATAATCGCCACAGAAGCCTCTTTAAAGAAGTTGCTCCAGACAATGGGGTCAAGGAAATTTATATACCACATATATTCTTATCTACTTGTGAAATTTAAGACAGAGAGCCTTGTAGAAATACTGGCTAAATGGTAGGAAACTTGGGAATTCTCTTCAGTGAAGATTGGGTAACCATGTTGACAAGTTCCAGTAAAGAAACATCCTCTGTAAAATTCCAACAGATTTATGTTCTTTACTCCCAAACAATGTATTATTATTATTTATTTATAAAGCATCAGTATATTGCATAGCAATGTGCATTGAGGAGATCATAATACAAATAAATAACACTCAATAACAGACAACAGAAGATAAAAATGTCATGTTATTATATATATTACATGTTGTAGTAGTAGAACTGGTGTCTTTTCTATTGATATATTCTTGGATATGTTTATTTAGACTAAACATAAAAGATCTTGTGAACAAAATAGCCCAGTAATATATAGTGAATCTATTAATGTTGGTGAATGTAAGCTTAGCACCAGTATGGAAGGCTCCATAAGGCTTCAAGTTTCAGGACTGTCTAACACTGCTCAACAATTCAGTTGGGAATGAGGAGGTTCACCTTACTTTTTTGTTTTTTTGCACACATGCTGTTTAATCTTCAATATTTTTATTGAAATACGTATCAAACAATGGGTATGCAGAAAAGAAGATAGGGGATAAGGGAGGGTTACATAAAAGGAACTCTCTTTTTAAACTTTTTTTCTGCCAACAATCCTTCAACATTTTTCTGCTAGATCATTATTTCTTAACCTTTTCATCACCCCTGTATGATGGCGCTTACTTCCAGTGTGTTTATTACCCCACTTATCTGAGTAAATTTATACCAAATCACTACTTATGCATTTACATGTTTTAAAAATACCTCTTTTGATTAGTTTTATAAATGTTTCTTTCCTTAGTAATAAATTGAATGTTATCTTGAGCTGTATTTAACAGGCTAAAGTACCACTTTAATACGTCTCAGGTCCTGAATGGGATACACATACTACAGGTTCAGACCCTAGGCCCTAGATTATAAGTTTAGGAAAAATATAGTTTATTTGATTTTCCAAAGGGATTCTATGTAAGATGTCTCAAATCGCTTTTCCACTAAAACACTGCTTTCCTATATTATTCCAAAAATCCTTGTGCAGGATATGTGGAGATTGTAAGACTTCCACGGTATCTTAGCAACTTGAGCATGAGCAAAAAATGGCCTCATCAATTTCCTCTTAAAGCTCTTGCCTTATACAGATATAATCTTGTTTGCTTTTATTTGGCTTTACTTTATTACAAAGGAGGTTATGATGTATCACAGGCAACACTATTTTCCACAAACTGCATCACAATTTAATATATAGGATTAATGCTCTTTTAGGATTTTAATAACTGCTAAAATGGATGCATGTCTGTGCCTCTAAGAAGAAAAAGAGATATTTCCATTTACTACCAAGTTGTGTGATGCAAACTGCAGAGGCAAGATTGCATTGTCTGATGTTCCAGTATCAGGTAAACTGCAGTTCATTGCTACATTAAAGTATTGCTGAAATATTAAAGCATTAGCTTATAGTGCCTTATGCAGTTTATTATTATACATTTTTGTACACTTCTTTCTAAGTGGCTTTCCAAAACAGAAGACAACCATTATCATTATAAGGGACATGACTGTTTCCAAAGAGTAAGAGGTTTCATAAGTGTTTTACATTGTAAGGTTCTTACCTGTGGAGGTTTGGTGAATATTATTACTAACTGTATTTCTGTGATATTTCACTCATAGAAACAATGTCCTTTTTAAGGTTTATGGTTACACACTATTTTTAGACCCAATTCACAGATCCACAGGATCTGCTCACTGGACACTGTAGAAGTGATGAGTGAACTTGTCATCACCCTTATAGCACCAATTCTTGGTCATCCATACGTGAGCGCTGAATTTTCACAATGCTTCCATGACCATACAGGATACCGTATATACTCGAGTATAAGTCGACCCGAATATAAGCCGAGGCAATTAATTTTAGCACAAAAAACTGGGAAAACTTATTGACTCGAGTATAAGCCTAGGGTGGGAAATGCAGCAGCTACTGGTAAATTTCAAAAATAAAAAGAGTGCTGGATATCGCTAACACTGGGCTCCCAATAATACAAAAGTGAGGTTGTAAATTAATATATCAAAATTTATTGTTATAAAACATCAATAAAATTATATAAGTACATAATATATACCCATATCCTAATAAATTGTGCACAAATGGTGAAACTAAATCCTTTGCACTTGGTATCAAGCCTAATAGGTGAACACATATATAAATAACATTCACTAAAAACAACTCAGATCATTAATATAGAAATCAATGAGCCAGTCTGTGGATACTAAATACATGTGCCAGTTCCGTTTTCACAGTTATGCAAAGGAATCTTCAGACACTTATTAATAGGTGACAAAAAATGAAAATATTGGACTTTAGAAAACTGATGCAAATAATTGCAGTGGACAAGTCAGGGTACTCACATGTGTCTCTGACCAGCGGGGCTAGATGGAAATGTCCCGGTCTTTAGCTTTGACTGACAGGCTCCTTTTCATTTAACTTTATTGTTCCATGTGCAATGAACATGCATAAATGGGGCTACAATAAAATGGTGGCTGACAGTGACCCACAGAGGCTGCAGACGCCCGCAGATGAGCGGGGAAGACTGGAGAACGGAAACCAGGTAAGTGGGACTCGAGTATGAGCCGAGGGGAGCTTTTTTCAGCACAAAAAATGTGCTGAAAAACTCGACTTATACACGAGTATATACGGTAAATCAGCAATTATGATATGGAAAGCTGAGAACTAGAAGAGGATTCATAAACTGGTAAGCTGTTGGAATATGGGGGAAGGGAATGTGGGCAATGGGTGGCTGGCACTTGGAGAGATATGTCTAGAAACAAGTGAATGACAAATGGCTGGTATCTGTGCAATAGGTGGCTGGCGGTTGAGGGAATCTGTAATATATGCCTGGCAATGCGTGGTAATTGTGCAACATATTGCAAGTAATTTAGGGTGTCTGTGCAGTATATGTTAGGCAATTGGGTGGTGTCTATGCAATATATAGCTGCCAATTGGCAAGCATCTAGTAAGGGAGTATTTCTCAGCAACATGTGGCGTGCAATTGGGGACTTCTATGCAATATATATCTAGTAATGGTTGGTTATCTATGAGTAATATATGTCTAGTAGTGTGGGGTTTCTGTATAATATATCTGGTGATGATTGTCATTTGGATAAGAAAATGGCAGTCATTTTCTGTGGGGGAGAAAGGCACTCATTCAAATGGACATTTAAAAACAAAACAAAACACAGGTGCAATCTAAATAAAGCCACATCCACTGGTGTTTCCAGGTGGAATGATTATGACAATCACCCCCCACCTAACAGGGACATGCTGTCTTCGGTTGCACACTGTGTGCAGATCCGTGACGGCAGAGACAGGCAGAATAGAATCCTGCCCGACTGCTCTCATCGTGTTTTAAACACATTCAGAGCAGCCGGTCAAGATACTCTGTCTGACTGTCTCTGTCGAATGGACCTACACAATGTGTGTGGACGCAGGCAGCCTTACCTATCACAAAGGGGCCCCCCTCAAACAAAATTCTTGATCCGCCCCTGGCAACGTCCACTATTTTGCTTAACAACATCCACCTAAAATGTCACACACCTCTTGGCCAGTAATTTTCCCATGACTAATCACTGTCCAAATTTTTGTGAACACTGCATGTAAGTGAGTATAAGTATGTGCAAGAAATGAGAACCCTTAATGTTTGGTTGTGAGCTAACATGTTTTGACCAAAATATGGACCAAATAAGTGTAGATCTTAACATACAGTTGACTTGACAAGGCATTTAACATATATGTTATTATATTTTATAATTTAAACTGTATATGGCTAAAATTCAGAAGGTGTACAATTGTAAATAGCAAGTATTAAATAAAACTTGAAGGGGCCTAGTTTGTACGCCGAGCCATATGGTTGTGTAGGAAAAGAGCTCCAACCCAATTCTCATTTAAAACTTCACAAATATCCTGAAATGGGAAAGAATGGGTGGATCTCAGCCTCAGGTAAGATGAAGCATTTGTCAAAATTAATCTGTTTCCTTCTCTCTTGGGAAAATTTACAGCAAACCCAAGATAGTGCCATAAACCAAGACTGACATGCAGGGAGATACTGAAACTATGGATTCTAATTAGAGATGTTCACTGAACCCCGTGTTTTGGTTTTGGTTTTGGAACTGAATTAACTTTGTGTTTTGGTTTTGTCAAAACCACCCTTGTGTGTTTTGTTTTTGGTTTTGGATCCCTATTTTTTTCCTAAAATCTCTATTTTTTTCTAAAAATCACATAATTTGGCTCTTTTTTTTGTTCCTACATTATTATTATTATTACAAGTTAACCCGTGCATGATACTCATGCATTCATGTCAAATCAAGCTACTTAAGGTGTTAAAAAGGTTCTTGTCATCTTCATCGCCACACACACACACGCCGCTAGGCTTTTATATATTAGATTAATGCTAAGTATTTAGTAGGTCAGTGTAGTATATAACTCCGCCCAGCAGGTGGCACTGCAGCTTGAGCACTCTGTCACCCAGTAGTTTTTTCCACACACACACACACACACACACTAACACACGCCGCTAGGCTTTTATATATTAGATTATTATTATTATTATTATTATTAATAACTTCAATAACACTAATTTCCAGTCAACTTTTGTCAAGTGACAAGAGCACTGCTACCCCTCCTGTTTCTGTATAAGAAATGGCACTGAGCAATGGCACTAGAGACTGGAGAGTGACAAGAACACTGCTACCCATGTTTCTCTGTGAGCAATGGCACTGAGCAATGTCACTGGAGAATGGAGAGTGACAAGAACACTAAACTTCAAATAAGAAACAGAGAGCAGATGCAAATTGAAAATTTAAATAACTGGTGCTAAATATGACTTTGCTAATTTATATATGCCTAATTCATCTCAACTCTAGTCAATGCTTTTAAAGTCTTAAATGCCTTTCAAGAGGGTATTCCCATTATTGGAGAAGACAATAACCTGGCCCATGACTGATTCAGAAGGTACTGAGATACCCTTCAGTCGGCTCTGAATAGACTAAAACTTGTGATAAAAGACCTTTACCTTACTTTGTCAGAGACTAATCCAACAGTCTAAATGAGACTAAACATTTGTCTATCTATCCCAACTAATCATTATTCTGTCTCGATTATTTATTACTAGTGCACCATTACCATTAGAGCATACATTCTAAATTCCTTAACAGGCACACACAGAAATGTTTTGAGGATTTTAATATTATTCTTTTTAAAATGTATAACTCTGTTCAGTCCATCACGAAAGGATATATATCGCAATACATAGCCATAGCCAAAACAGATAATTTCCTGCTGATTTTGTGGTAACCTGCGGTTTTAGTAATTTAAAAAAGTGCAAATATATGGATATACAGTGCAGCTGCTGTTTTGTGATGTCACATTCCTATTCATGTCTTAATACATGTGCTTTTACAGATTTGACCCCTGGACAGAGACACAGAAGGTAAGCAGGGTTGTTGGCAGTCTCCAGTGCAGTTGGGCAGTGTCATAGCTAAAACAGAAAAAGCAGGGATGGCAGTGTTCTTCAAAGTATCCAGTGACATTTTATAGAGTTAGAGCTCACACAGAAACAGGAGAGGTGGCAGTTTTCAGTGCTGAAAGACAAATGATAGGACTGTCAGTGTTCTTCAAAATCTCCAGTGACATTCTACAGAGATGTAGCTCACCCAGAAATAGGAGAGGAGGCAGTATTTAATGCTGAAACAGAAATTCCAATAGTAGGGCTGGCAGTGTTTTTAAAAGTCTACCGTGACATTTTACTGTGCCATAGCTCATTTAGAAATAGGAGAGGTGGCAGTGTTTAGTGCTGAAACAGAAATTCAAATAATAGGGCTGGCAGTGTTATTAAAAGTCTACTGTGCCATAGCTCACCCAGAAATAAGAGAGGTGGCAGTGTTTTTGTCACTCTCCAGTCTCCAGTCACATTGTTCTTGTCACTCTCCAGTCTTCAGAAATATTGTTCTTGTCAATCTCCAGTCTTCAGTCACATTGTTCTTGTCAATCTCCAGTACCAGTCATGATGATACTAATCCCTCTACATCAAGTGCTAAAGCCTAGGTTCAAGTGCATAGTGATATTAAGTCAGGGAAACAAAAATGTAAACAAAAGCTTGTACCTTGTGTGGCAAGAGCCTGCTACTGCAGAAGCACACGCATACAACTTCTTCCTTTTTATGGTTCTTTATTGTCAGGATGGTAATAATGTTTTGACACCGTAGACTTGCACAGCAATTATGGAGACCCTCAACGCTTACTATACATAGTCCAGCTCTCTGTCCAGATCATCCAGCTAGCTCAGCGTTGATCTCCCTGAACAATGAAACAAGCAGGGTTTTATACCTGACACTCCTCCCACAGGCCTTGCTTGATGGACAGGTGACACACCCACCTTCTCTTTAAAAGGAAACGCCCATCCCTGGCTCTGTTTAGACTATCAGACCCACCCTGTCTGTTTGCTGAGAGGAAGCAGCTTTTAAATCATGTAAGTAAACCAATTTTAAACTACACATATGTTTTTACCTGGTTTAATCTCCACCTAGGTACATAACTGTGCCAATGTTTTACTCTACTTCCCTGCTTTCTCTGCATATTGCCAGCTAAATGCCTCCTTTTTGTTACATATCCCTCCCCCTAGCGTCTCCAAGTAGGGGGAGGCGGACTTCCCGAGGAGCGCATATTTTCGTGACAACGCATCTGAATTTTTGTGTAGAATGCCAGGCCTATGTTCTACTGAGAACTTGAAAGGTTGTAGTGCCAAGAACCAGCGGGTTACCTTGGCATTTACTTCCCAGTTGTTCTGCATCCATCTTAATGGTGCATGGTCTGTTATTAGGGTGAACTCTCTGCCTAGGAGATAATAGCGCAGAGCTTCTGTAGCCCATTTTATGGCTAGATATTTTTTTTCCACAGTGGCATATTTTTGTTCCCTTGGAAGCAACTTACGACTTAGGTACAGGACAGGATTTTCTACTCCATTCTTCTCCTGTGACAAGACTGCACCTAAGCCAACACCAGAAGCATCAGTTTGGAGGAAGAACCTCGGGGTAAAATCTGGTGCTTGTAGAACTGGAGAGGAACAAAGAGCTAACCGAAGATCAGACCAGGCGGTTTCTGCAGAGTCAGACCAGGTTAATATATCTGGACAACTTTTTTTTAACATGTCCGTAAGTGGAGCAGCTCTAGTGGCGAAGTGGCTTACAAACCGCCTGTAGTAACCTACTAAGCCTAAAAAGGTTCTTAACTGTGACTTTTTCTCTGGTCTTGTCCAATTTTTGACTGCCTTCACTTTGTCTAGCTGGGGTTTTACATGCCCTCGACCAACAACGTACCCCAAATATTTGGCTTCTCTCATGGCTATGGCACATTTCTCTGGGTTAGCTGTTAACCCTGCGGACCGTAATGAAGCTAAGACCGCCTCAACTTTGGCTAAATGTGATCCCCAGTCTGGGGTATAAATCACTATATCGTCCAAGTAATCAGCTGCATAAGCTGTGTGAGGTCATAGCAATTTATTCATAGCCCTTTGGAAGGTGGCAGGTGCCCCATGCAACCCAAAGGGTAGGACTTTATATTGATAGAGACCATCAGGGGTGGAAAATGCAGTCTTTGGCTTGGCCGTGGAAGTCAGGGGAACTTGCCAATAACCCTTTGTTAGATTAAGGGTTGTTAAATAATTGCTACCAGCAAGATTTTCCACTAGTTCATCCACACGTGGCATCGGATAGGCATCAAACTGCGACATACTGTTTAGGCGCCTAAAGTCATTGCAGAACCTAATTGTCCCATTGGGTTTCGGGACAAGCACAATGGGACTATTCCATTCACTAGTGGACTCTTCAATTACATCTAACTGGAGCATCTTCTCGACCTCCTTTTCTCACGTCCACCCGTCTGACTTCTGGAATACGATATGGCTTCTGCTTGACAATGACTCCTGGCGCAGTGACAATGTCATGTTCAATTAAGGTAGTGCGCCCAGGAAGGGAAGAGAAGACATCCCTGTTCCGGCGAATCATTTCTTCATAGAAAAAAGGAAATCCATCTCGCTCTAAGGTTAGGACTTCCTCATCATTTGTACCTAAAAGTTATTTATAATTATATAGGAAATACAAAATGAGAGGGCGCTCTCACAACCGAGGTTACTATCAAGAGAAAAATGGTGAAAAGAATCACCTGAGAGAGATTGTTAACTGAGGCACTCCAGTCCCTTGAAAAATATTTAAAAACAAATTTTATTGAATTTTTTTTTTTATAAAATTAGATATACCAGATAACATCACAGTCGGAGAATATTAAAATAAAGAGGTGATGAAAAATAAAGATAAGTGATAGAAATGGTTAAAAATACCCTTCCGGGAAGCCGGTGGTCACAAAATTGTGACACTTGTAATTAACTGGGAATAATACCCATAATTATGGACATAGTATCAATGAGATTCAATATAACACGGTTTATTGGGATTCAATTATATTCCCTATATTCATCGATACATAGTGTGTCACATATAGCCAGCAAGTGTGTCCACTCTGAATTGTATAACCGTAGTGTAAGAATGCACTTGTAGGGGTTATAATTGTCAAAACCACTCAGGTATAGTGGTCTGACATAGACATACAAAGGAACTTAAGTAAATGTATATATAGTTCCAAAAAATCAGGATTGGTACTCTAACCCAGCACCCTCTCATGCAATGTGTGAAAGAGAGGGGTTAGCTAAGTCATAACCACAGAGGATTTCCTTCTAACACATATCTGCTGTATTAGGAATTGAGTCAGTTCTGCCTATAATCATACTGATAGTAAAGGTCTGACTAGCGATATTAAGGAACCTCAAATCTCCTCCTGTTTGTCAGACAATATTGCCCTGGTGTTAAAACCCTAAACAAAGCGCACTGCTAAGTTCAAAATTAATTATAACATTAGATAGAGTGTGACACGATCGCGGCTAACTCCGCTGACCGGCTTCACACTTCCGGGTGTGTGACGTCACGCGTCACACGTGACCCAACGTACGTTTCGCCGTGATCGGCTTAGTCATGGGAAATTACCCATCTGAGATAGGGCTATCTCTTTATACTGTAGGCGTCCAATGGTATTGGATGGTTGTTGATTGATAGCTTTTCAAGCCAATTGTGTGTTAGATCACAAGGATCCCATTATACTAAAGACATATACATCCGTTTCTTCAAAGAAAAATAGTAGCTGACTTAAGGGTAAAAAGATTATTAATAGGATTATGTATAAATACATTAGAAAACCACTTTTGTTGAATGATTAAAAGATTATGAGGTATGGATAAGGATATAATGTGGATACCACGTGAAAGGAAAATACATTATGAAATAATACTAAAGTGAAATATGAATAATAAAGGGACTGTGTTTATAATGACAAATAAAGTGAAAAGTAAACATAAATATAAAATCAAACCCTAAGACTCTGAAAAGAGAGATAGATATGTGCAAAATGAATCCCCAGAATATAAGGTAAGTAATTCAAATAAGTGATTAAAATCTAGTGGGTATTAATTCTCTATTCTGATATCCATTCTTCATTTATTATTTCTTGTTTATTTATTTCTCTTTAATTCATTAACCATTTTATTATTTATTACTTATAATTTTGTTCTCTATTTACCATTCATTATCTTTTGATTCATTTTCATTTTATTGGTTGTTTATTATACATTTTGTTCTTTGAATTATTATTTATTATTTATTATTTATTATTTTTATGAATGTTTTTTTATTTTTTTATAATTATTATTTCATTTTTAACCTTTTTATTTTTTAGTTGTTTATTTGTGTATTTGATTATATATCATTTTATTATTTGTTTGTTATTTTCAATTTTTGTTTTTTATTTTGTTATTTTTTGTTTTTTTATTATTTTTTGTTCTTTATTGGATGTTTATTATTTATTTTTATTTTTATATTACTTGTGCATATATTCTTATAATATTATGTGTATATTCTTATATATATATTACGATTTCTAATCTTTATTGATTTCAAATATTATTAAAATGAAATAAAAAATTGTAAATTATAATACATGTGATGTATGTTAGTATTATTATGTTAGCTTATTCAAAATGAATAAACTAAATTTTATTAAAAATTATAAAGTGAGTGCCTTCTATTTCTTTGTTATTTATTTTTATTTATTTTGTATTTTTTATAATTTTTATATTTTTATATAGTTTTAATCTTTTATTTTTTATGATTTATAGTTACTTACTGTGACCTAAATAATTATAAATATACACCCAATATTAAATAATACACCTAAGAACATGTTATAGGGTTGACTAGATAAATACAAACGTGATCTATGATATAACATGAATCTTATATGGGTATAAATAGAATAGAATGATGAAAATAACAATAATAAATCCACAAAAAACAATTTGGATAAAATAAAGATATACATAATCCTATTTACCCATCCTTTCTAATGTGTAGTGAAGAAAAATATCCCTAGTATATTGTGATCATGCAACAGTATATAGATACACATATGTATATCCCTATTGCAAATCTATGGACTCGTATTTGTACAAAAGTATAGAGAATGGTTCTCATTCCTTTCAAGGAAAATATTCTTTTCTCTTTGAGATCTCCAGAGAATGTTTCTACAGAAAGCAAGAATAATTGATATTTTCATTGAGTCCATACGGCATAATGGAGTGAAATAAAAATATCCACCTGCTTTCTCTTTTCAGCAGTTCCTTCATAATGTCTCCTCCTCTTATCCCTATTGATACGTTTTCTATGCCAAATGCACGTAGATGTTCAGTTTTCCTTCATGTACTTGTAAAAAATGGCGTGCTACCGTGGTGAGTGGTTTGAAACGTTGTTGGTCCAGGTGAGCATGTCTGATATTCCCTACATGCTCTAAGATCCGTTGTTTTAATGGTTGGCTGGTCATTCCTACATATGCCATATCACAGGGACATTTTAGTACGTATGTGACTTCTTTCGTGTTACAGTTAATAAAACTGTTGATATTATGTTGATGTCCATATCTATCATATACTTGTGTGGTTTTGGCCATTATTGAGCATGCTTTACATGACCCACACTTATATGATCCTTTTATATTCGCTATTCTTTTTTTGGAAACAAAATGACCTTGTACAAGTTTATCTCTTAAGTTGGGTGCTCGCCTCCAACTAAAATTGGCCTTCTCACCCAATGATTTGTCCAGTAATTCATCCGACATCAAAATCGGCCAATGCCGTTGTATAATCATCTGAATTTGCTTCCACTGTTGGCAAAAGTCTCCAACAAAACTAATTTTATTATCAGGCTTGATCTTATTCCTAGGATATATAAGATCCGTCCGATCTATAGTTCTTACAGAAGAAATGGCCTTTTTAATGGATCTCCTACTGTACCCCCGTTGTGACAATCTGGCACTTAGTTCTTCTACACGTTTGTCATAATCCTCATGGTTGGAGCAATTTCTTTTTAACCTAAGGAATTCTCCTTTAGGAACATTATTCACCACGGGTGGAAAATGTGAGCTATCCCTGTGTAATACACTATTGGTCGCTGTCTTCTTCCTATATAGGTCAGTCTCCATCTGGCCATTAGTTGTTTTCCTAATAGTGATATCAAGAAAATTAATTTGATCTTTATTCATTTCATATGTAAGTCTCAAATTGTTATCATTGCTGTTGAGAATGTTGATGAATTGACCAAATGATTCTTCATCTCCCTGCCACAGAATCAGTATATCATCTATATACCGCATCCATGTTATGATGTTATTCGTATATTGGGCTAGGTCCTCATTAAAGACTGTATCTCTCTCCCATAGCCCCAAATATAAATTAGCAAAGGTAGGGGCACAAGCTGCCCCCATCGCTGTGCCCCGTACCTGCAAATAGAAGCGGTTTTCGAAGACGAAAAAGTTCTTCTTTAATATAAATTTTAGGAGGTCCACAATGAACATCCCAAATTTGGGATTGTTATTTGATTGCAGGAAAAATTCTACTGCTTTAATACCAATTTCGTGTTTAATGCTAGTGTATAATGATTCCACGTCACACGTTATTAACCATGTATTCTCCTCTAGAGTAATTCCATCTAGTAGTTTAAGTATATCGGTGGTATCCCTAACATATGAGGGTAAAGATGTTACATGCTCTCTCAAATGGGTGTCCACAAAAATGCTAGCTTGTTCTGTAAGTCCGCCTATCCCTGATAATATCGGTCTACCTGGCGGAATTCTAGCATTTTTGTGGATCTTTGGTAGTAAATAAATAGTGGGTGTTTTAGGATGGTCCACTTGTAGGAAGATATATTCTGATCTAGTAATAATTCCTTCATTGAATGCCTTTTGAATTAACCTATCATATGAGGATTTAAATTCCTCCATCGGATTCTGAAATAGGGGTTTGTAGCAACTGGCATCCTTAAGTTGTTTGTACATTTCAGTTTTGTACATTGATGTGGGCCAGATTACTACATTACCCCCCTTATCTGAAGGTTTGATAATCACTTCTTCCCATGTTTGTATATCCTTGAGGGCATCTCTCTCCTCTTTTGTTAAATTATCAATTCTATTGTGGCAGGGTTTGAGTTTCAATTGGTCCAATTCCTTGGATACCATATTTTCGAAAACTTTAATCTGTGGACATGAGACATCCTTAGGAAAGAACACAGATTTTTTACGACAAATAGTTCTCCCATTATTCTTCTCAGTATTACTTGATCTCTGTTCTAATACAAGTTCTTCCAACATATTCAGAGCTGGTATATCTGTTTCATCCAGTCTTATATCAGGTACACTTTGACTATCTGCACTGGTATCCTGTATCAAAGGTGGGATTGAGGTACCTTCACAAGGTCTCAATGAGTTTTGTCCTTCTATAGTAATATCAGATGTTAAAGAGGTTATTGTGTTAGTTTCAAAAAACTTGGTAAGTTTCAACTTTCTGGTAAAAAGATTCAAATCCCTTTCCCAGGAAAAGCGATCAAATTCAACAGTAGGGGAGAAAGAAAGACCTTTCCGTAATAATTTATTTTGTGACATAGTTAGAGTTCGATTAGACAGATTAATAATCTGCAAATTATGATCCTCATCTATTTGCCCTTCCGTTGTCTCCTGTGCATGGGAAGTGTCTCTTTCCAGGTTCCTGGATGTTTGTCGCGCAAACCTCCTGTTGCTTCTCCTGACTCGTTTGTGTTCGTGCCTCCCTCCCCTTGGGGTCTTGGGGTTTCCCCTAAAAAAGGAAATGGGGTAGATTTATAGGATTTAGAAAAACCCTTTCCCCTATAGTGAGATCTACTGTCACTCTCATTCCAGAGGACTCCATTTCAGAAGATTCATAACTTCTGATTCTATTTTGCATGTTCTTCTGGTATGTAGTCCTTTTCCATCTAAAAATATTACCAGTTGCATAGTCTTTTTTATCATTTAAGTATTTAGATTTTTTTCTCTCTATAATGTTTTTTTCAAAGATTTCCAAATCTTTTTTATGTTTCTCATACATTTTCAAAAAGGAATCTGAGGTTTCATATTCTTTGAGTTTCAAACTTAAACTCCCTATAACCTTAGAGTAGGAATCTAGAACAATCAAATCATGTTTAAGTGTAATTTGCATGAGTTCCATAGAACATCTCAAAAGAACTTTCTCCCACTCTTGTTGTAATTCTGATGTCGCTAAGTCATATGTAGGGTGTAATTTTGGTCTCAAACCTCTAGGGGTAATAGACTGTTTCAAATAATTTTGTGTGGTGGTCATGTTCCACCAAGTTCTTGATTGTTTTTGAAGAAGAGTTTTTAATTTGTTGAGATCTTCTAGCCATGTATTGCTAGTGTCAGCCATATCAAAATCTCCCTCCTCTGGAAAGATAGATTGTAGGTTATCCTTCCATTTCTCAGATCTAGAGTTGAGATCAGCTTGTAAATTAAAAGTAGCCATTATGAGAGAAATAAAGTGTTTCTTGTTTACTAAGAGGGGAAGACCAATAAATAGAGAAAGAATAAATAATTAGCCCTATCCAAAAAGATGGGTTTTATTATCAAAAAAATACTGTATCCCAAAATTATTTAATAAATATAGTGCTTGTATTAGCAACAATAATTTATAGAGATGAAACCTGGTACATATTCCTATATTTCATATGGTTATATATGTCTATATCTCTACCTGAGCTGAGAATGAAGAGTCTGAGATAGTCCTCAGAATATATGTATCATAGAAAAAAGCAAATCCATCTCGCTCTAAGGTTAGGACTTCCTCATCATTTGTACCTAAAAGATATTTATAATTATATAGGAAATACAAAATGAGGGGGTGCTCTCACAACTGAGGTTACTATCAAGAGAAAAATGGTGAAAAGAATCACCTGAGAGAGATTGTTAACTGAGGCACTCCAGTCCCTTGAAAAATATTTAAAAACAAATTTTATTGAAAAATTTTATAAAATTAGATATACCAGATAACATCACAGTCGGCGAATATTAAAATAAAGAGGTGATGAAAAATAAAGATAAGTGATAGAAATGGTTAAAAATACCCTTCCGGGAAGCCGGTGGTCACAAAATTGTGACACTTGTAATTAACTGGGAATAATACCCATAATTATGGACATAGTATCAATGAGATTCAATATAACACGGTTTATTGGGATTCAATTATATTCCCTATATTCATCGATACATAGTGTGTCACATATAGCCAGCAAGTGTGTCCACTCTGAATTGTATAACCGTAGTGTAAGAATGCACTTGTAGGGGTTATAATTGTCAAAACCACTCAGGTATAGTGGTCTGACATAGACATACAAAGGAACTTAAGTAAATGTATATATAGTTCCAAAAAATCAGGATTGGTACTCTAACCCAGCACCCTTTCATGCAATGTGTGAAAGAGAGGGGTTAGCTAAGTCATAACCACAGAGGATTTCCTTCTAACACATATCTGCTGTATTAGGAATTGAGTCAGTTCTGCCTATAATCATACTTAGTAAAGGTCTGACTAGCGATATTAAGGAACCTCAAATCTCTTCCTGTTTGTCAGACAATATTGCCCTGGTGTTAAAACCCTAAACAAAGCGCACTGCTAAGTTCAAAAGATTGGGCTGAGAGACTTGCGCCATATCTGACTGGGGAAGCTCAGCGAGCTTATATGGATCTAGATGAGGACCGAGCATCTGATTATTTCTGTCTAAAGTCTGAGATATTGGCTCGCATTGGAGTTTCCGGGCCGGGCCGAGCCCAGCGCTATCACCAATGGTGCTATGATAAAGAAAAACCGGTCAGAGCGCAAGTGGCTGAGCTTTCTAAAATTTTAAAGAAATGGCTGCAGCCTGAGGAGAATTCGCCTGCTCGGATTATTGAAGTTCTGGCGATAGATCACTGAATCCGGGGACTGAACCGCGATTTGCTAAGGTGGGTGCTGCAATCAGACCCACAAACTTATGAAGAGCTTGACACAGTGGTAGAAAGGTTTTGTGCGCTACAGAAAATGACTAAAGAACCTGCATTTGTGCCAAAGCCGCTGCCACGCCAAAAGCCAGGTTTGACAATCCTTTCCACAGGGCCCAATGGTAAAACTGTTACGGACAGAGGGCCAAGTACAAAGCTGTCTAATCTGAAGTGTTTCAAATGTGGTGAGCCAGGCCACTTTAAGGCAGAGTGTCCTAAACTACAGGAAGCCATGGACTGTTCCGTGGCACATATTGGGCCTGCTTTTCCAAGCTGTTTTACCATGAGTCCCACACTTTAGGAAGTCCTTGTTTGTTCCGGGTGACTGTGCTAATCAACCAAAAACCTGTTCTGGCCTTGGTTGACTCGGGGAGTGAACTCTCATTGGTTTCCAGCTCTGCTTTACCCGAAACCATAACTTCTCGGTTTCCCAAAGTGAAAGTTCTTTGCGTACATGGCACAACAGAGGAGTATGAGAGAACAATACTACCAGTCACACTCAAAGACAAAACTGTTATGGTGGTAGCTGCCATAGCACCTAAACTCCCATATCCACTCATTTTGGGGCGAGACTTCCCACTGTTTAATGAGGTCCTCAGTGAGTGGATCCGGCTTGACATGCCGGCAACTGATGCAACAGTCGGAAGAACGGTCTTAAAGGAACCGCCTAAGAATCCACAACATCTGGACATCGATCTTTGGGAACCGCCAAACTGGAATGCCATCCTGGGAGTCACAGCAGGAGTTCCACAAAAGCATCCACCTGCAGGGAAACATGGACAGTCCAAACTAGCATTGGTCGGTGATGTCGCAGATGAGCCCACCCCGCCTGTCAGTGAAGATACGGACTGGTCCGCAATACCAATTTTGTTTCCTCTGCAAGACATTGCACGGGACCAACTTAATGATGCCACTTTGGAACATGCCTTTAAAAGTGTGACTGAGGTAAATGGGGTAGCGAAAGCCGCCCAGCCTGCAGAAGGTATACCATATTTTATTGTCAAAAATAATTTCCTGTAAAGAGTTGCTCTTGTACAGGAGGAAAAAGTAGAACAATTAATGGTTCCTCAGGTACATGTACCCCTATTGTTAAAAACAGCGCACACACATGTCTGTGGGGGACACCTAGGGGAGGATAAAACACGGGAACGAGTTCTGCTTAGGTTTTACTGGCCTGGGGTACACATTACAGTGAAAAAGTATTGCCGGTCCTGTCCCATTTGTCAGACAACCTGTCCCAAACCCATGTACAGGGCACCTCTCATTCCAATACCAATAGTACAAGTTCCTTTTGAACGGATAGCCGTGGACCTTGTGGGGCCACTGAAGAAATCCTCATGTGGGCACCAATATATACTAGTGGTGCTTGACTATGCCACCAGGTATCCAGAGGCAATTCCCCTACGAAACATAAAGTCCAGCACCATAGCTAAATAACTTGTATTGATGTTTACACGCTTGGGAATACCCAAAGAAATTCTCACAGATCAGGGTACTCCATTCAAGTCTAAACTGATGAAGGACATGTGCCAGTTGCTAGGGGTTACGGCGCTTCATTCCTCCGTGTACCATCCACAAACAGATGGCTTGGTGGAACGCTTTAACCGCACATTAAAGCACATGCTCAGGAAAGCTGTGGCTCAAGAGAAAATAGATTGGGACACTCTTATTCCCTATTTGATGTTTGCCATCCGTGAGGTACCTCAAGCTTCAACAGGGTTTAGTGCCTTTGAGTTATTGTTTGGGAGACAGCCCGGGGGTATCTTGGATATGTTAAAAGAAGGGTCGGAGCAGCAAGGTCCCAGGGAGCCAAATCTGGTACAATTTGTGTCCCAAATGTATGAGAGGCTAGGAAAGATAGGGCCCATTGTGCAGCAACATGTAAAAAGAGGCTCAGGAACAACAGTAGAAAAATTATGACAATAGTGCTGTTGTTCGATCTTTCAAGCCTGGGGACAAGGTCCTAGTCCTGGTTCCTACTCAGGAAAGCAAACTTTTCGCCCATTGGCAGGGGCCATATGAAGTTCTAGAGGCTGTCAGTTCTGTCATTTACAGAGTCCGCCAGTTAGGTAGGAGAAGGGAGGAGCAAATATATCATGTTATCCTCCTTAAACCTTGGCATGATGAGGAAACCTCTCCTCGGATAGTGAGTACTGCCATTGAAAAGTCTGAAGTGCCCATAGAGCCAGCATTGTCTGTTAAGCAGAGACAACAGACTGAAGAAATGATTCGCCGGAACAGGGATGTCTACTCTTCCCTCCCTGGGCGCACTACCTTAATTGAACACGACATTGTCACTGCGCCAGGAGTCATTGTCAAGCAGAAGACATATCGTATTCCAGAAGCCAGGTGGACGTGAGAAAAGAGGTCGAGAAGATGCTCCAGTTAGATGTAATTGAAGAGTCCACTAGTGAATGGAATAGTCCCATTGTGCTTGTCCCGAAACCCAATGGGACAATTAGGTTCTGCAATGACTTTAGGCGCCTAAACAGTATGTCGCAGTTTGATGCCTACCCGATGCCACGTGTGGATGAACTAGTGGAAAATCTTGCTGGTAGCAACTATTTGACAATCCTTGATCTAACAAAGGGTTATTGGCAAGTTCCCCTGACTTCCACGGCCAAGCCAAAGACTGCATTTTCCACCCCTGATGGTCTCTATCAATATAAAGTCCTACCCTTTGGGTTGCATGGGGCACCTGCCACCTTCCAAAGGGCCATGAATAAATTGCTACGACCTCACACAGCTTATGCAGCCGCTTACTTGGACGATATAGTGATTTATACCCCAGACTGGGGATCACATTTAGCCAAAGTTGAGGCGGTCTTAGCTTCATTAAGGTCAGCAGGGTTAACAGCTAACCCAGAGAAACATGCCATAGCCATGAGAGAAGCCAAATATTTGGGGTACGTTGTTGGTCGAGGGCGTGTCAAACCCCAGCTAGACAAAGTGGAGGCAGTCAAAAATTGGGCAAGACCAGAAAAAAGTCGCAGTTAAGAACCTTTTTAGGCTTAGTAGGTTACTACAGGCGGTTTGTAAGCCACTTTGCCACTAGAGCTGCTCCACTTACGGACATGTTAAAAAAAAGTTGTCCAGATATATTAACCTGGTATGACTCTGCAGAAACCGCCTGGTCTGATCTTCGGTTAGCTATTTGTTCCTCTCCAGTTCTACAAGCACCGGATTTTACCCCGAGGTTCTTCCTCCAATCTGATGCTTCTGGTGGAGGCTTAGGTGCAGTCTTGTCACAGGAGAAGAATGGAGTAGGAAATCCTGTCCTGTACCTAAGTCGTAAGTTGCTTCTAAGGGAACAAAAATATGCCACTGTGGAGAAAAAATGTCTCGCCATAAAATGGGCTACAGAAGCTCTGCGCTTTTATCTGCTAGGCAGAGAGTTCACCTTAATAACAGATCATGCACCATTGAGATGGATGCAGAACCACCGGGAGGTAAATGCCAAGGCAACCCGCTGGTTCTTGGCACTGCAACCTTTCAAGTTCTCAGTAGAACCTAGACCTGGGATTCTGCACAAGAATGCAGATGCATTGTCATGAAAATATGCGCTCCTCGCGAAGTCCGCGTCCCCCTACTTGGAGACGCTAGGGGGAGGAATATATAACAAAGGGAGGCATTTATCTGACAAGATGCAGAGAAAGCATACAAGCAGAATAAAACATTTGCGCAGTTATGCACCTAGATTGAGATTAAACCAGGTAAAAACTTATGTGTAGTTTAAAGTTTGGTTAACTTATATGATTTGAAAGCTCCTTCCTCTCAGCAAACAGACAGGGTGTGTCTGTTAGTGCAAACAGAGCCAGTGATGGGAGTTTTCTTTTAAAGAGAAGGTGGGTGTGTCACCTGCCCATCAAGCTAAGGCTGGGGGAGGAGTATCATGCATAAAAGCTTGTTTGTGTCATTTGTGCACTGAGACCAGGGCCGGACTGGCCATCTGGCACTTATGGCAAATGCCAGAAGGGCCGATGGCCAGATGGGCCGGTTGCCAGCTGGCCAGCCCCATTGCTCAGCGCACAGACTGTCATGCCGGAATTCGGCATGACAGTCTGCGCGCTGAGCGATGGGGTCGGCCCTACACTTACTTCCTGATTGCCGCGCGTCCTCTCCTCCTCCCCTCCGCTCCTATGAATGGTTCTGCCGATGACTGTCACATGGGACGTGCACCATGTGATAGGTGCCGTCCCATGTGATAGAAGAAACTACAGAGCGCGCCGCAGAGCGCACAAGGTAAGGGGGGGGGGTAGTTTGTGTGACAGGGGATCTATGGTAGGTTTTGAGTGTGTGTACAGGGGATCTATGGTAGGTTTTGTGTGTGTGACAGGAGATCTATGGTAGGTTTTGTGTGTGTGTACAGGGGATCTATGGTTGGTTTTGTGTGTGTGTACAGGGGATCTATGGTAGGTTTTGTGTGTGTGACAGGGGATCTATGGTAGGTTTTGAGTGTGTGTACAGGGGATCTATGGTAAGTTTTGTGTGAGTGACAGGGGACCTATGGTAGGTTTTGTGTGTGTACAGGGGATCTATGGTAGGTTTTGTGTGTGTGACAGGGGATCTATGGTAGGTTTTGTGTGTGTACAGGGTATCTATGGTAGGTTTTGAGTGTGTGTACAGGAGATCTATGGTAGGTTTTGAGTGTGTGACAGGGAATCTATGGTAGGTTTTGTGTGTGACAGGGGATCTATGGTAGGTTTTGTGTGTGTGACAGTCAGGGCTAGTTGGAGGGAAATTGATGTATTTATCAAATGTGAATACTAGTGTTTTAATGTTGGGGCAGGAGTGAGGCCTAATTTTAAAACGTGGATGCTATATTGATTTAACACTGGGGCTAAATTTCATGTACCCATTTTTTTCCAAATAGGGCATCCAACATTCCAGGATCCAGACAAGCAGCAACTGATCTAAAGACACCAGCAGCCACAAGTGGTGACAATGACAAGACAGGTAGGAGAGACCAGGACAGTCTGCCAACTGTTCTGAATTTGGTGGGTGACTGTCCCGCTTAGTCAGGATTTGGTCTGACTACAAGAACAGTTGGGAGATATGTCCTGCTTCACACTGTACTGCTTGCTAAGGCAGAACTGCGTGCACCTAACAGTAGTGCACACAGTATTGCCTGTGTATTTGTCAAAAATGTGTCTAATAGCCAAATTACATCATAGGAGCCCCCCTGACTTAAGTGCCCGGGCCCCCCGAGCCTTAATCCAGCTCTGGTCAGCAGGAGGAATCTGTGCTCCCAGGCCAGGGCAGGACACAGACTGCAGAGCAAGCCGAGGAGCTCTAGCTTGCAGGAGATTTATTAATCTCGTGAGACTAAGAGTTTCCCTGCTCACTTAACAGGAATGTCAGCAGCATTAGAAGCATTGATAAGTACAGTGGGCTAGGGGTGTCATAATGTGTCTGGGGGGGTGATGTAATGTGGATGGGGAGGGCATGATAAATGTAATGTTTTATTAAAATGTATGTATCAACGCACCACTTTGACCACGCCCCCAACATAATGTAGCCACGCCCTTGGCGGCGCACCAAATGCGCTGCGGCCCGTGTTTTTTTTTCCTGCTCATCAACAGAGGTGGGCCCGTGTGCTTTAAATGCCAGGGCTGATTTTTAGTCCCAGTTCGGCCCTGACTGAGACCAACGCTGGGGAAGCTGGCTGGTCTTGAGAGAGATTGTCTATGTCTAGCTAGCGTTTAGGGTCTCCATATCTGCTGTGAATGTCATACAGTGTCAAATATATTTTAACCATTCTGACAATAAAGCTGGATTAAAAGAAGAAGTTGTTAGCGTGTGCTTCAGCAGTAGCGGGCTCTTGCCACAATATATATATATATATATATATATATATATATATATATCTTATATATATATATATATATATATATATATATATATATATACACTGTTTGGCAGGGGTTATGCATTTAGTGGGTTTGTGTGCAGTAATGCTGCTTGGGTCACCGCTCCCCTTCCCCCCCTCATATGTGACAAGGGGGGAATGGTGGGGGTACATATATGACATGCAGAGGATGGGGTGTGCATACTCTCTCTTTGTCACATATTCTGGCAACCATTCTCCCCTTTTATGTGTCCTCAAACCACAACGCTGAATTTCCTACTCGCTACAGTGTCAAATGACTCTGCTCTTCATAGCTTCTTTCATCTCTACTGCTCCATATGGGAAGCAACTCTGTGCAGAGTGCCTGTTACTCCCACTAATGATGTCACTGGTGCTCTGTACAGACCACACACATCATGGAGCAGCAGTATTATCTGTGGAGTGCAGTGCAGTACTCTGACCCCTCCTCCACCGAACACCACAGCAGGGTAACAGCTGCTGGCAGGAGTGGTTTGTGAGAGCGGTGTAAAGTAGGACATGACTGTGCAGCTCTATACTACCTGTTCCTGCAGTTTTGACTATCTGCTGTTGATGGTGTTTTAAGCTCTGTTGCTGATTGGCAGGGACCTAAAATGTTGGGACACTGTTGGGAAAATGGTTAGTAATATTTACCTTCTGGAAAGTACCAAGTGATTATTCTGGTCCAGTAATGGGCAAATTGAAACACTTTTCAGGGGGCAAGGTGCAGCCCTCTAAACATCATAAGGGCCTCATATTACCCTTAATCTATGTAATCAGTTAAAACAATACATTTTATCAAACAAGCAGACAGCTATCTGTAATAACATAGCACACATTTTAAACAAGTGTTACAAGGCTTGTTAGGCCATCACTGCCTCCTTTCCCTAACTTTATAATGATGACTGCTGCTTTAAAAAAATAGAAAAATTAAATCATTAAAAAAAATGTGAAATGAAACAAAGCATTTTTTATAAGAAGTTGGGCTTGCGTCCAACTCTAAATCAGGGTATTTAGGAGAATATGTCAGTAATCTGTTGACAGTTATCATCTACCTCAGGCAAGAGTGGAAGGTTTTGTTTTTATTGGTTTACCTGCATATTTTGTTTTCCAACACCGTATCCATGCTCATTTATACACTCATTCACCATTCACCCGAACTTAAAATAATTTAGGAAACTAAAAATAAATTACACTCACATTTATGGCTGCAGCCTGAAAACTGTTTTGTTTCTGTGGAAACAAGAAGTGGCTACTTATTTAAAATAAACATATCTGTTTAATGTTGGATGTTTTTTTCAGACCACAAACATATACATATACACTTTACTGCTTTATTAATGAGGTTAAGGGAATGTTTGAACAACAAATATTCTATTTTGATGTTTTCCAAAAAAGACTATGCATGTTTTGTTACCGTGGAAACAATATCAGCAGAATATTTGCTTACACCATGGTTACATTTAAATAAAAGAAAGACTCATGTGCCTCTTTGACAATGTCCAACTTGGTGTTTCTGCATACTTTCCACCTCAGGAAAGGATCTTACCTTTATTCACCTATTTTTAAAAGTGCTTCATACTGCACTTTACAAACATCAATCAAGATTAAAACTGTTTATCATTTTTTTTATTCAGCGACCAAAGTCAGTTTGTCCAATATCCATTGGATTGATACGATGTTGGCATGCTTTTCCCCACAGATATATTTATCAAAATTAACCAGATGCAAGTAATTATTTTCTTATTTTGAGATGAGCCATTACTTTGCATATATCCATTACTTTCTAATGGTAATTATTTTAGAAACATAGAAACATAGAATTTGATGGCAGATTGACAGCTTGGCCCATCTAGTCTGCCCATTTTAACCTATGGTAACCTAAAACCCTAGTTGATCCTTTATTCTTTGTAACAAAATCCATATGTCTATCCCAAGCATGATTAAATTACTCTACTGTATTAGCCTCTACCACCTCTGATGGGAGATTATTCCACTTAACCACTACCCTTTCTGTGAAGTAATTTTTCCTCATGTTTCCTCTGAACCTACTTCCCTCCAGTTTCAGTGCATGTCATGGTGTTCTCTTCCTTTGAAGAATGTTTTCCTCCTTCACCTTGTTCAAACCCTTGATATATTTGTAAGTTTCCGTCACGTCCCCCCTTTCCCTGCTCTGCTCCAAACTATTCACATTTACTATCTTTTTATTTTTCTGGGTAAGGTTTGTGTTGTAGGCCATGCACCATTTTAGTTGCCTTTCTTTTTACAGTCTCTAATGTATTTATACTTTCAATGGAACCTACAGATGCAGCATATTTTATTTACAAAAACAGCACAATTAAGTCATAATATGTTGTGATTGCACCTTTCACCCAGGGGAGGATGTAGATTTATTTTTAGGGTAGGGGAGTCGATTTATTCCCCACCTTCCTCCTCTAGCAGGGATGTTCTGTCTGCTGTCGCACACTATGTGCGGTCTGTGTCTGCAGAGACAAGCAGGCAAGGTATGCTGTCAGGCCACAATCAGAGTCTTATTGTTTCAGCAGACATAGACCGCGCATAGTGTGCGGCTGCAGACAGAACATTCCTGCTATCAGGGGCGATTGCGAATGGATCCGCCAGTGCTTTCACCTTTAACCACGCTTTTATTTTATTGCTCAGTTCCGTATTGCTTAAGTGAACAGAGTATATATACTGATCAATCACTTTAGTATATACTGGAAAAGTTTACAACACGATTGTGTTATGCCAGACAGAGGAAAAATACATAATTGAAATGGAAACTTTATTTTCAGATAAGTGCTGCATACAATGAAAGAAGTCCTAGCGTCTCCTTATAAGCAAGTCTCAGTTTGCAGGGCTAAAGTATTTTAGTATCTAGTATCAGGGCCGGATTAACCCGAGGTCTAACTGGGGGCCCTTCAAAGTCCTCAGCAGCATTATTGATCGGTCCGGGGGCGGGGGCGCCCCCAGCCCGATCAATGCTGCTGAGCACTGTCAGTGCAGTCCTCCATCCCCGGCGCTCAGTAATCTCCTTACTGAGGAGATCTCGCGAGAGTTCACTCTCGCGAGATCTCCTCAGTAAGGAGTTTACAGCGCGCCGGGGACGGAAGACTGCACTGACAGGTAAGCGCTTGGGGGGGCCTCACGGGGGACAGGGGGCGGCGGGTGGCTCACATTGGGGGCCTCACGGGGGAATGGAGGCGCCCTTAGCCCAGGGGCCTTTATTCCCTTAATCCGGTCCTGTCTAGTATTCATTTACTAATAAGCCTTTTATATAATTATATTGTAAGTGTTGTTGGGCATTTAATTGAACTTTAAATTTGTATGCCTTCATGTTTATATGCTATTGTTACTGTAGAAATTAGTGTAAAGTTCACTAAAAGTAGAAACAAACCTGTAGCAATCAGGTAATGTGAATATGTTTCTGATAAACAAAAGTCCAACAACATCTAGCAAAACTGAAAACTTGGCTACACACTACTGTGTTTTCAGTCGATTATCGGTCAAATCAGACAATTAAGGACCCGTTGGCCCTATATCACAGTAGTTCCAAAGCAAATAATATTGTTTAATGAGATTTTTAAACTGAACTAAACATCTTCTTCTATGATGGAACAATGTTGTTCCAATTCTATAGTGTGGATGCACTCTGTATAATTGTCCCCCGGGCCGGACATAAAACATTATTTCGGGCTGAAGAAACTGACAGCGCATGGGATTGAGCCAGGTAAGTGCCGGGGGAGGGGGGGTATTATATTAATATTGTGTATGTCAGTGTCAGTGTGCTAAATTAATGTCTGTGTGAGTGTCAGTGTGCTAAATTAATGTCTGTGTGAGAGGGGGGCCAGTATATGAATGTATTGTGTGTCTTTGTGGGGGCCAGTATATGAATGTATTGTGTGTTTGTGGGGGCCAGTATATGAATGTATTGTGTGTGTTTGTGGGGGCCAGTATATGAATGTATTGTGTGTGTTTGTGGGGGCTTGTATATGAATGTATTGTGTATGTTTGTGGGAGCCAGTATATGAATGTATTGTGTGTGTAGGGTGGTGGGCAGTATATGAATGTATTTGTGCGAGTGTGGGGGCCAGTATATGAATGTATTTGTGCGTGTGTGGGGAGGCGGGCAGTGTATGAATGTATCTGTGTTTGTGTGTGTGTGTGTGTGTGTGTAGGGGGGCAGTATATGAATGTATTGTGTGTGTAGGGGGGCAGTATATGAATGTATGGGAGGGGCCAGTATATGAATGTATTTGTGTGAGTGTGGGGGCCAGTATATGAATGTATTTGTGTGTGTGTGGGGGGCAGTGTATGAATGTATTGTGTGTGGGAATGACCAGTCTAGGAATGTAGTGTGTGTGAGGGTGGGGGTCTTAATATAATGTGGGAGGTAGGCTATCAATTTAATCGAGGAGTGCAGGTGAGGGCTAAGTATTGGGTGCTATTTTATTTGTGGGGTGATGGTGGGACAATTTAATTTAATAGTGGGTCCTATGAATTTAAGATGGAGTAATTGCACCTTTAAGTTAATGCTGGGTTGGTGAGCTATTAATTGATTGTGGGGCTGTTTGGGGAGAATGAGGTCTATTTATTAAATGTGATTATGAATTATTTAATGCCTGGGATTATTGTGGGAAATGATTATATTTGTTGGACGTAAATGCTATTTAAAATAATGCTGGGGCTGTTTGAGGGGAGGAAAATAGGTTTATATATTAAATGTGTTTGCTATCTAATGTCTGGGTTGGTCGGAGGCAAAGAGATCTATTTAGCAAATATGAATATTATTATTTTAAATTGTTGTGGCTGGAGGGAGGCCTAATTATAAAATGTAGGTGCTATTGATTTAACACTGGGACTTGTTGGAGTTTTTTTCTAAATTTTATGTACCCATTTTTTTTTCCAAATAGGGATTCCAATATTCCAGGATCCAGACAAACAGCAAATGAGTTAAAGTAACCAGCAGCCACAAGGGGTGACAGTGACAAGAACAGGTAGGAGAGAGCAGTACAGTCTGCCAACTGTCCTGAATCTGGTGAGACAGTTCCGAACTTGGGTCACTGTTTCCCTTAGGACAGTTGGGAGGTATGTCCCGCTTCACCGTGTACTGCTCGTGAAGGCAGAACTGTGTGCACCTAACAGTAGTGCACACAGTATTGCCTGTGTATTTGTCTAAAATGATAACCATGCTACATCATAGGGGGTTACCCTGTCTAAAGTGCCCAGGTCCCCTAGCGCCTTAATCCAGCTCTGGGCCTGGGCATGGATTAGGCAACACTACAATAGCCTCTTTTTATATAGATAAATATATATTGCACCAAAAACCACCCTTTAAGGATGGGCCGCTGCTGTGTGCTTGCCCGCCGGGCTGAAATCAGCCAGCCCTCCCCTGGCGCTTCTGATTGACGCTTCCACATCGCAGAAGTGTGTTGCTGTGTGTGTAGAGGTGGTATAATCACCTATTAAAATCCCTTTAAATAAAATAAAAATTTCTGGTAGGCCTTATGTATTTTGTAAATTAATCAAGTGAGTGCAACATGGTGGCACAAAACAGGTTCCATTAAAGTATAAGAAGAAACACCCCCAGCTCTGAGCTTGGGCAAAATTAATTTTCCTTGTTTTTGCATTACATGCAAAATAAGCTTATATGTATCTTTACAACTCAGCCAGTGCAAACTTCTTCTTATCCACAATGCTACCATCTTGCTTCAAAAATATAAGCTCCACGGATGTAAATTTTAGACTCACTCACACAAAACAAAACACAAAGATAATGCAAAAATGGTTTTGTACTGAACCGCAGAAGTTTTGTAAATGACCTCATGTGTCTTCCTACTGAAGTTGAAATAGTAAATTCAAGTATTATAAAATTTTAAAGTGAAAAACAAAATATATATAATTTGAAACTTTTATATATATAATTTAAAATTGTGACAAAATTGGAAATAAATGTAACAATACATTCATAGAGTCACCCTTGGGTGTTTTGTACAGACACAGAAACTACAGAATGGAACAAACTTAGCTTCAGGCTTGACACAAAGAAAAGAGAGATACGTAATGACAGGTGGCAGACAGAAATCTGTTAGTAAGTTGTGTAGTCTGGTAGACATCAACAGTTAACCTATTGTCTTTGTGAAGCATGTATCTGAATTTAAAGCAGGAGGCTTATAGTCACTGAATTAAAGATTACTGTGATCTGGTTAAGTTAACATCCTATGGAGATACTGTTTTATGTAAAGCTGGCATGTATTTCTCCATGGGATCACAGATAATAATGTAAATGTTACAACAGGTTCTGGAACTAATCTCATATTTCTAGGGCTTCTAAAGAGCCCAACTTGACAAAAACAAGTCTCTGGAGATAATTATTTAAATTAGTAAACATGAAAGCACACATCCTGATATGAACAAGAAGCATACTGGTCCAGCTAGGAAAATTAAAGCTTCTGCTTCCTGGTATGAGAGTGTATCTTTTATCATTCATCTTGATACTATACAAAGGAAGCATATGGATTGGTGACATAAATATTATAGGTAAAACTGTTTCTATACAAAATATATGAAATATTTCTAGGACTCTCAGTTCAAAGTTCAGAGAATAACAGGATAAAGTCTGATATGGGAGCCTCAATATTCATATTTCGATGCAGTGTGTCGCACTTGTAGCTCAGTGGATTCAAGTGCTAAAGGTAAGGATTGTAGAACAAAACCATAGTGCATTTAGTGAATAAGTGATTTTTAAGGTCCATAACAAGAAACAGAGGGCCCAATTCATTAAGGCATGCAAAATGAACGTAACTATGCATGCTTTATTAAACACACATAATTGGGGCATACAGACTCCCGTATTCAACTACAACGGATCTGGAGAAATGTCTCTTAGTGAACACAGCTCTAGGTACGCTTTGCTTTGACAGACACAATACAAAATTGCGCCCATGGGCCTTATGCTCGAATGTGAGAAATAAGTGTGCAAGTGCAGGCCTGTGTAAAAAGGTGCCTGAAAACTTACCTTACTCTGGCAGCTATCATCGGCAGCAGGGGGGGAGACTGAGACAGAACATACTTGTGTACAGTGCTCTGGGAATCTCTGCCTACCTAACATCGGTTTCACTTATTTGACATTCACCTTTGACATCATGGTCAAAAATCATACTATGCAGTCCTATAAGCACTCAATAAAAGTAAAAAAAATAAACCTAAACATCACTTTCATGCGTAGTTCACCAGGGACCAACTAATGTGGCTGGATGCATGTTTTTTAGTTTATAAGATCGCTCAGCTTAAAACTGCAGTACTGTCTATTCACATAGTGGAAGTAAAACAATAAAAACATATGTTTGCTGTGGTCTACTGCATTTTAACACCTTGCTGGCAAATATAAATTACAAAGTGATGCCGTTAATAGCGTAAATTCTGGGACATCTAATATCTCAGGGATCTGTGTTGTACTATTACTTCTAGTTAGCAAGGTGAGGTATGTCTTTTTGCACATGGCAAAGAGTGGACTAAATTATGGAGTCATAGCATAGCTATCATCAGAAAAACATCTAATATAGTGTAGTATAGTGACGTAATAGTGTACATATAGATAAAATTACACACTTAATAAAGAAAATCTTGAAACTTTAATGCTAATTCCGGTCCCTAGATCACTTTTGCTTTTGGCATGATGCCACTGCCGAGGGGGTGAAGAAGCCTGTCAGCTATGTCAAGGTTAAGTATAAACCTTTACTTGCTTCTCACAGTCTTGCAAGACTTATCTGCCGATTCCTGTTTAGAGTAGTGTCAGCAGAGAATTATCTGGTGTGAGGCTGAAAGGGTGAAACCTGACAGTATAGTGTCACAGCCATAATGGCAGAAGTAAGGATTAAGCCACCTCATGTCAAACTGAATATCAAATTGTGCCGATTTGACCACACAGTGGATCTACATTTTAAGGACATGGTGTCACTTAATTTGTTTTTTAAGCTTGACATCAAAAAAGGGGGCATAGCGTGGCCCCATTTGGGTAGTTGGGCAAGTGTCTTTGGGCAATAAGGGAGATGGGGCTGCAAACTGGTGGGCTGTGCTCAAGCAATAGGCCCCTAATCCAATCTTTTGCCTGATAACCCGCTAATTTACTCATAATTATATCTATCCACTGCAGACCACTTCTGAGGTTACATCTTCATTTAAACACACAGCAAGTCTCTTAACCAAAGTGTATTAATAATTAATATGCATAACAAGCCTCATACACCCATTATGTTGCAATAAATAAATAACTACACGGTGTAGTTATTTATTTAGTCTACACCTGCCAAAGTTCCCTGTACTCTAGTTTCTCACCCAAAGCTCTTTTTATATAATTGATGTCAAACCTCCAAGTTTAATTTGGGGAAGGCCTGGTACCTAATACAGCTCTTATTCTAAGCTTTCTTGATTATAGAAATACTTTATAGATCACTGGTGAGAAGTGTGTAAAGCTCTGGAAGCCCCGTCTCCTAAAATATGTAGACAATGCTTAAAGGGAATGGTACAGTTTACTTAAATTAAAATCTCAAAAGTGACTATGCTGCTATTCTACCTCAATGATACATCGGAAATGGGTGGTCTCAGTCAGGCACGGATGAAACCCCTTCCTGGGAATTGGAGCAGGTATTTGAATCCTACAATCCGACGACACATCACAAGACCCAGTCCGGGTTGGCACTCTAAATTACACTAATCATTGGGGTCCAGTTGTGGAATACCTTGGGACAGATCCTTGTAAAGACTAGGGGCCTGATTTTGAGCTAGGAGCAAAGCAAAGAAAAGGAGCAACTTTGCACCTGGACAAACCATGTTACAATGCAAGAGGTACAAATTGACTAATTTTATTACTACAAATTTGCTACTTTTGTTTTTGCTTTGCTTCTAATCCAAAATTGGTCCCTAGGTAACTAGTTCCTTTTTGTTTTTAGTTTTGAAATTTGAAAACATTTTTTTTGCAAACAGTACTAGTATTCCATACATTCAAATTGAAGCCACATGCAAAAATACATAACATAGGGAACATAATTGTATAGGCTTGTGATCGCAATTTCAATCACGTAAATCTGTAAGGTAAATAAAATATATGGAGAAATAAACCAAAGCCAAATAAAATATACATTAAAGAGTAATTAAAACAAAAATGAATAAAGAGATTTTACTCACCAAAGTTTCTTGTAAAGAATCAAATCAGTATTTTAAAAAATCTGGAACACAGGTTTGTGTTTGGCATGATCTAGTGCTTCCAAATGCTTTCCCAATTTTAAATAAAACCTGTTGTTATATCTGATAAGGCTGCTCTTCTGTCAAAATGATTGATTTCAAATTAGAGATGTTCACTGATCCCTGTGTTCTGGTCTTGGTTTTGGATCTGGATTAACTTCGTGTTTTGGTTTTGGTTTTGGCAAAACCACCCTTGCGTGTTTTGGCTTTGGCGCCCTATTTTATGCTAAAATCCCCTAAGTTTCCTTTTTAACCCCCTACATTATTATTAGCCTCAATAACACTAATTTCAATTCATTTGCAGTCAATTTTGACCACCTCACAGGTCACAATATTATTTTCATATACTTTCAAACAAAGACTGCAGCGACCTGGCTGGATGCTAAGCGACAGAGCAATGACACAAACACACGGTAGTTCATAGCACATCTAGGAAACATTGCCACAGAGCAGTGGCAGAAAAGAAAAGTGGTGCAAGATGGAATTGTCCTTGGGCCCTCCCACCCACTCTTATGTAAGATATTGAAAAGGACATGTACAGTTTAACAAAGCAAGCACTCCAGTGCCACTTTTGTGGCTGAATTGCTTGGTTTGTTTGGGCCCCCACAAAACAAGCTAACAATGGGCTTAAGGTACCTAAGCAAACAGTGCTGTAAATAAACTCTACTGTGGCAAGTCATGCAACAGTGGAAGCAGTTCTTGCCAGTGATAAGAAGAAGTCAATTGTCATGCCTGGGCATAAGGCCAAAAAATCCACCACTTATGTGTGGAATTATTTTTACACAAATCCTGACAACAGTTGTCTAGCCATTTGTAGCATTGTAAAGCCACAGTCAGTAGAGGAAGGGACCTTAACCATCTAGGAACCTCATCCATGTTATGCCATTTGAAGCAAATTCATGGAAAGCTTTTGTTAAAGTCAGAAACTTAAGCTAAAATATAACAACAAGCAGTCCAGCATCAGCTACCTCTCTTCTCTCAGCTAGATTCCAGCACCTGCAATCTACACCCCCAACACCTTCATCATCAATATCCTCACTATTGATCGGAGTTAGTCCTGCATCCAAGTTTCTAAGGCAAGATGACTCCTCCCCTATCCAGGACTCCTCAGAAGAATCCTTGAGCATTAGGCCCACTGCTGCTGCTCCTGCTGCTGGGGGTGGATCTTCAACCCAGAAGCAGACCATGAAGAAGACTACTAGTAGTTTACAACAATTGACTGTTAAACAATCCTCTGCAAGAGGAAGCAAGTATGAAAGCTGTCACCCAATTGCAAAGCAGATCACAGACACCATAGCAACTATATTAGTATTAGATCTGCGTCCAATATAAACTATTAATGCAGCTGGTTTTAGACAGTTACATGAGGTCTTGTGTCCCCGTTATCAAATTCCATCACGACACCATTTTACTAGAAAAACTATTCCTCACCTCTACCAAAAGGTTCATAGAAATGTAATTATTGGGCTACAAAATGCCATTCTACCAACTGTACACTTAACCACAGATATATGGACAAGAAGAACTGATATGATTGTGACAGCCCACTGGGTTGGTGATTCGCCTTTACCAGCAGGGACAGCAGCAGCATGTACCCAAGTACGTCACATTTTCAGAGACAGGCTACTCTGTGTATCATCTGCTTCACTAAGAGGCATAATAATATTATCGTAACTTTGAAAGTGTCACTCACCGGACCGTGAGTGCCTCTTCCCGGACATTTAGGAACCGTGGCCGTCCACCATCCTGAGGGTCTGCGCATGCGCAGCCCTTTTCTATACTTCAGTGTATACCCCTTTAACTTAATTGGCAGATCAGGCAACCTCCCTATATTAAGCACCTGTGGTCACTACCACGTTGCCTGATCTTGGAGTCTCATTCCTCATGAGTCTCTGAAGGTGTTCCTGTATTACTTGTGTATTCAGTGCTGCTGATTCCTGTGGTTTCCAAAACCACTTCTACTACTGTGGTTCCATACCACTTCTACCATCAACTTTATCATCATGACTGTTTGCTGATTCCTATCCGCTGCCTCCGTGCACTACAGCCTTCTACACCACTTCAACGTTATTTTATTTCAATATGACTGTTTGCTCATTGCTATCCGCTGCCTCCGTGCACTCCAGCTTTTACCTCACTCACCTGCTTCTCATCAAGTCTGTTTGCTGATTTCTATCCGCTGCCTCTGTGCACTACAGTCTCCTGCTTGCAACTCGCCTGTGTTCAACATCGTGACTGCCAGCTGACTACTATCCGCTGCCTCTGTGCACTACAGTCTCCTGCTTGCAACTCGCCTGTGTTCAACATCGTGACTGCCAGCTGATTACTATCCGCTGCCTCCGTGCACTACATTCTCATCTCATCTTTGCTGTGGCTTCCTCGAGACTGCCGCTTTTCATTACCATCTGCTACACTTCGTGATCTACAGCTCCTGCCCTGCGCTGCACTCCTGTTTCCCATCGCTGTTGGTTCCTGTGGTTGCTACTGGTTACCTCCGTGTGCCGCTGAGTCCTGCCGCTGTGGTCAGCGCTATCGTCCATCTCCTGCTGATCCACTCTCCACGCCTTCACGTGTTCCACTGGCCTCTACCCTCCTGTCAGCATTGGATTTGTATCTCTTCTACTACCCTCTGCTGGATCATCTCCATTCTCCTGGGTTTCCTATGAGTCCAGTTCCACGTGTTGCTGACTCCTGTGGATTCGTGTCCCTGTCGGTCTACTCACCTGTGCGCTGCACCTGCTAGACCGCTGCTTCACCTATCCAGGGACTTCCTATCCAGTCGGCCTCCAGCCGCTCAGGTACCGCTGCAATCCCATCTGACTGCTACTGCTGAACCACGGTATGCATACTTCTCATTGACTGTGCTGTGTATTGCATATCTTGCTGGACTGTGTTTGGTTCTCTCTGGAGTCTGCGATCCGCTGAGTCTATTGCCATCATTGACTGTGTTATCATTGTGCTGGACTACTTCAAGAGACTTTCTAGATTGCAGACCTGATCAGTCATTTATATATATGTATATCCATATTGTGCATATTACTGTGGATCGTGTATAAGGTGCCTGTGTATATCCTGTGTTGCAGTCTTCCCCCGTGCACCTCCTCACATATATATTCAGTGGTACAACTTGCTGATGTCAGACCACTGACTCCTGTTTACAGTTTCACCTGTTCCAGTATCCTCTCACATAGCAGTGGTACAACTTGCTAACGCAGACCACTGACTCCCCGGATACCTCCATTTGGATTCCATTCCTTCACTCAGACAGCGGTACAACTTGCTATCCGCAGACCGCTGACTCTCATCACCTCCTCGTTTCTGTTGGACATTCCTCCTCACTATAGCAGTGGTACAACTTGCTACCGCAGACCACTGACTACCTTCACGTGTCCTTTGTCCATACAGTTCCTCGTGTATTACTACCTCCATATTGCCAGTGCTGCTAGTCATAGACTTTCCTGAGCATCTCATCATCTGCTATTTCCTGTTCCGTGATCACCCTGCTACCAGAGTACCATATTACCACCTATACTGTTCTGGTAAGCCTATCATCTGGTGATCCCTGGGTAAAGACTCCTAGTGCCCGTGACAGTAAGATCAGGCCATGACAGACCCAGATACGGAACCTACTGCTAAAGAGATGCTGCAGCATCTGGTCAGCCGTGTGGAGCAACAGGATGCTCGCCAACAGCTGTTACTTCAATGTTACCAATCATTAACCTCCCAAGGAACATCTGGACAGACTGTTACAGCTAATATTGAAGCTCCTGTGCTTTCCTCCGTTTCCCCATTGCCATCCCAGGTGTCTACAGCTCCTACGCTTCACCTGCCTACTCCGTCAAAATATGACGGGGACCCCAAAACTTGTAGAGGTTTCCTTAACCAATGTTCAGTCCATTTTGAACTCCAACCTCAAAATTTTTCTACCCATCGTTCCAGAGTGGCCTATCTTATCTCATTGTTTTCGGGTCAAGCCCTGGCTTGGGCCTCCCCCCTGTGGGAAAGAAACGATCCAATTCTACAAGATAGTGCCAAATTCATTTCCACATTCCGAAGTGTGTTCGATGAACCAGGTCGTGTGACCTCCGCTGCTTCCAGCATCCTCCGTCTGCGACAAGGATCTCATACTGTAGGCCAGTACGTCATTCAATTTAGGATCTTAGCCTCTGAACTTCAGTGGAACACTGAAGCCCTAGTTGCCGCCTTCTGGCAGGGGCTTTCCGATAAAATTAAAGATGCACTGACTACCCAAGAGCTTCCTTCGTCACTTGAAGATTTGATCTCTCTTTGCCATCGTGTTGATATGAGATTTCGTGAAAGAGAGGCTGAGAAAACGACTTCTGCTAAAGCACCTTTTCGCTCTAACCCTCAATTTCGTCCAGTGTCACCCGCTGTGATTCCCATGGAGATTGGACGTTCCAAGTTATCTTCTGAGGAGAGGAAACGAAGAGTCAAGAATAGACTCTGTATCTATTGTGCTGATTCCACTCATGTCCTCAGCTCCTGCCCTAAGAGATCGGGAAATGCCAGGCCCTAACTAGTTCTGGAGAGGTGAAGTTAGGGTCCCTGGAGTCCTCTCCATCGTCTATGAAATCTAAAGTCTGCGCTTTTGATGTGACTATTTCCTTTGCTACCAAGACCTTTGAGTCACAGGCATTGATTGATTCCGGAGCAGCAGGAAATTTTATTTCCAAATCGTTAGTTAATCAATGGTCTCTACCAATGATTACCTTAAAAACTCCCATTACTGTGACGGCTATCGATGGATCACGTCTCATCAACGGTCTCATCACCCAGAGTACGTCTCCAGTAACCCTTCAGATTGGTGCTCTGCATCATGAAGAGATATCGTTTTTAATTCTTCCTGTTACGACAAGTCCGATTGTCCTAGGCCTTCCATGGCTTCAGTGTCACTCTCCCCAGATTGACTGGCGCACCCCTCAAGTCACGTCTTGGGGGCCTGAATGTCACCATCATTGCCTTTCCCAAGTCATTCCTCTCAAGGTACAGCAAGCTTCCATTTCAGCTATTTCACCGGGACTCCCTCCTCAATATGCTTCATTTACCGATGTTTTTGATAAAGCTCAGTCTGAACGCCTTCCTCCTCATCGTTCTTGGGATTGTCCGATTGATCTTCTTCCTGGCAAGACTCCTCCCAGAGGCCGGGTCTATCCACTCTCGTTACCTGAAACTCAAGCTACATCTGAATATATACGGGAGAACCTCCAGCGTGGGTTCATTCGACCTTCCACCTCGCCCGCTGGAGCTGGGTTCTTCTTTGTCAAAAAGAAGGATGGATCATTACGCCCTTGTATAGATTTTCGTGGACTCAATGCCATTACTATCAAGAACCGGTATCCCATTCCGTTGATCACTGAGCTATTTGACCGCATTAAGGGAGCCCGTATTTTTACTAAGTTGGATCTTCGTGGTGCTTACAATTTAATCAGAATCCGTTCCGGTGACGAATGGAAGACGGCGTTTAACACCAGAGACGGGCATTACGAATATCTGGTAATGCCTTTCGGGCTATGTAATGCCCCCGCTGTTTTTCAGGGCTTCATCAATGAGATTTTTCGGGACTTATTATATGTATGTGTCGTCGTCTACCTGGACGACATATTGATTTTTTCACAGGACCTGCCTTCTCACCACCAACATGTGGCAGAAGTCCTCTCCAGGCTACGGAAAAATTCATTGTTCTGTAAATTAGAAAAATGTTCATTCGAATTACCCCAGATTCCATTCTTGGGGTATATTGTTTCCGGAGTTGGTCTGAAGATGGATCCTGACAAAGTAAATGCTGTACTACATTGGCCCCAGCCAACTACTCTTCGTGCCATCCAGCGTTTTTTAGGTTTTGCCAATTACTATAGACGCTTCATTCAAGACTTTTCTTCCATTGCATCTCCTATTGTGGCCCTGACTCGTAAAGGGGCTAATCCTAAGCAATGGTCTACTGAGGCTATTCAAGCCTTTCAAACATTAAAAGAGTCCTTCTCTTCGGCTCCAATCCTTCGTCAGCCTGATGTGACACTCCCTTTTTTCCTAGAAGTAGATGCCTCTAATGTGGGCTTAGGAGCTATTCTCTCCCAACGCTCGGAACAGCAAAAATTCCACCCTTGTGCCTTCTATTCTCGGGGTCTCCTACCCGCAGAGAAGAATTATACCATCGGAGACAAGGAATTACTGGCTATCAAAGCCGCATTAGAGGAATGGAGATACTTGTTGGAGGGAGCTCGCCATCCGGTGACGATCTTCACGGATCATAAGAACTTGTCATATCTCCAGTCTGCCCAATGCTTGAACCCTCGTCAAGCAAGATGGTCTCTTTTCTTTTCCCGTTTTGAATTAATAATTACCTTCAAACCAGCTGCCAAGAACAAAAAAGCTGATGCCTTATCTAGAGCCTTTGCTACGTCCTCTGATATAGAAGAGGTTTCCAACCATACCATTCTAGACCCCAAATGTATCTCACTGGCTGCTTCATCCACCAAAACGCTACCATTTGGGAAGACCCTCGTGCCTCCTACTCTAAGGAGGAAAATCCTTTCGTGGTTCCATGCCTCTCGTTTTTCTGGACACGCCGGTGAACACAAGACTTTTGAGATCCTCTCTCGAAGTTACTGGTGGCCTTCAATGAGGAGAGACGTCAAAGAGTTCATTGCTTCCTGTGAATTATGTTCGCAATTCAAATCCTCCCGCAGAACCCCAGCAGGGTTGCTGCGACCACTACCCATTCCGTCCAAACCATGGACCCATATTAGTATGGATTTCGTTACTGACTTACCACCTAGTAAGAACCATAACACTATTTGGGTCGTAGTGGACAGATTTTCGAAGATGGCTCATTTCATCCCTCTGTCTGGTTTGCCTTCCTCGTCTATCCTGGCTGAACATTTCATTAAAGAGATCTTCCGTATCCATGGATGTCCATCTGAGATTGTGTCTGATAGAGGAGTACAATTCGTGTCCAGATTCTGGCGAGCCCTTTGTAAAACCTTGGGCATACGATTAGCACTCTCATCTTCTTACCATCCACAATCCAATGGACAAACCGAACGTGTCAATCAAGATCTTGAGACTTTTATAAGGATATTTTCATCAGCCAATCAAGACAACTGGGTAGAGTTACTCCCTTGGGCTGAGTTCGCCCATAACAACATGTACCATGAGTCATCATCCAAAACTCCATTCTTTGTGGTCTACGGTCACCATCCGTCTTTTCCGGAATTTCCTGCCCTCCCGCCCACCCAAGTTCCTGCGGTGGAGACTGTTTGTCAGACCTTTAAAAATATCTGGTCTCAGGTTAGAACCTGTTTGAAGAAGACATCTGTCAAATATAAATCTTTCGCTGATAAGAAGAGGCGGGCTATTCCACCACTAAAAATTGGAGATCGTGTCTGGTTATCCACAAAAAATATTCGTTTGAAGGTTCCATCCATGAAATTCGCCCCTCGTTTTATTGGTCCATATAGGATCATTCAAGTTATCAATCCAGTATGTGTGAAACTCCTTCTTCCTAAGAGTCTTCGGATTTCTAATGCCTTCCATGTATCTTTGCTCAAACCTCTTATTATCAACCGTTTTTCAACTCCTCCCTCAGCTCCGCAGCCAGTTCAAGTCCATCAGGAGGAGGATTTTGAGATTACCGAGGTACTAGATGCAAAAATTTCGCGAGGAGTCCTCCACTTCCTCGTTCATTGGAAGGGCTTTGGTCCTGAGGAGCGCTCTTGGATCAAAGCTGAAGATCTTAATGCTCCTGCCCTTTTGAAGAAGTTTTACTCCAAAAATCCGGACAAGCCCGGTTCCAGGCGTTCTGTGCCCACCTTTAAAAGGGGGGGTACTGTCACTCACCGGACCGTGAGTGCCTCTTCCCGGACATTTAGGAACCGTGGCCGTCCACCATCCTGAGGGTCTGCGCATGCGCAGCCCTTTTCTATACTTCAGTGTATACCCCTTTAACTTAATTGGCAGATCAGGCAACCTCCCTATATTAAGCACCTGTGGTCACTACCACGTTGCCTGATCTTGGAGTCTCATTCCTCATGAGTCTCTGAAGGTGTTCCTGTATTACTTGTGTATTCAGTGCTGCTGATTCCTGTGGTTTCCAAAACCACTTCTACTACTGTGGTTCCATACCACTTCTACCATCAACTTTATCATCATGACTGTTTGCTGATTCCTATCCGCTGCCTCCGTGCACTACAGCCTTCTACACCACTTCAACGTTATTTTATTTCAATATGACTGTTTGCTCATTGCTATCCGCTGCCTCCGTGCACTCCAGCTTTTACCTCACTCACCTGCTTCTCATCAAGTCTGTTTGCTGATTTCTATCCGCTGCCTCTGTGCACTACAGTCTCCTGCTTGCAACTCGCCTGTGTTCAACATCGTGACTGCCAGCTGACTACTATCCGCTGCCTCTGTGCACTACAGTCTCCTGCTTGCAACTCGCCTGTGTTCAACATCGTGACTGCCAGCTGATTACTATCCGCTGCCTCCGTGCACTACATTCTCATCTCATCTTTGCTGTGGCTTCCTCGAGACTGCCGCTTTTCATTACCATCTGCTACACTTCGTGATCTACAGCTCCTGCCCTGCGCTGCACTCCTGTTTCCCATCGCTGTTGGTTCCTGTGGTTGCTACTGGTTACCTCCGTGTGCCGCTGAGTCCTGCCGCTGTGGTCAGCGCTATCGTCCATCTCCTGCTGATCCACTCTCCACGCCTTCACGTGTTCCACTGGCCTCTACCCTCCTGTCAGCATTGGATTTGTATCTCTTCTACTACCCTCTGCTGGATCATCTCCATTCTCCTGGGTTTCCTATGAGTCCAGTTCCACGTGTTGCTGACTCCTGTGGATTCGTGTCCCTGTCGGTCTACTCACCTGTGCGCTGCACCTGCTAGACCGCTGCTTCACCTATCCAGGGACTTCCTATCCAGTCGGCCTCCAGCCGCTCAGGTACCGCTGCAATCCCATCTGACTGCTACTGCTGAACCACGGTATGCATACTTCTCATTGACTGTGCTGTGTATTGCATATCTTGCTGGACTGTGTTTGGTTCTCTCTGGAGTCTGCGATCCGCTGAGTCTATTGCCATCATTGACTGTGTTATCATTGTGCTGGACTACTTCAAGAGACTTTCTAGATTGCAGACCTGATCAGTCATTTATATATATGTATATCCATATTGTGCATATTACTGTGGATCGTGTATAAGGTGCCTGTGTATATCCTGTGTTGCAGTCTTCCCCCGTGCACCTCCTCACATATATATTCAGTGGTACAACTTGCTGATGTCAGACCACTGACTCCTGTTTACAGTTTCACCTGTTCCAGTATCCTCTCACATAGCAGTGGTACAACTTGCTAACGCAGACCACTGACTCCCCGGATACCTCCATTTGGATTCCATTCCTTCACTCAGACAGCGGTACAACTTGCTATCCGCAGACCGCTGACTCTCATCACCTCCTCGTTTCTGTTGGACATTCCTCCTCACTATAGCAGTGGTACAACTTGCTACCGCAGACCACTGACTACCTTCACGTGTCCTTTGTCCATACAGTTCCTCGTGTATTACTACCTCCATATTGCCAGTGCTGCTAGTCATAGACTTTCCTGAGCATCTCATCATCTGCTATTTCCTGTTCCGTGATCACCCTGCTACCAGAGTACCATATTACCACCTATACTGCTCTGGTAAGCCTATCATCTGGTGATCCCTGGGTAAAGACTCCTAGTGCCCGTGACAGAAAGGCACCACAGTGCTCCACAGTGCCTTACAGTAGGGAAGACAAGGACATACATAAAGCAGGACATATGTAAAACAAGAACAGACAAAGCAGACAAAATGAATGGAGATATGAGAACATAGGGTATGGCGGACCCTGCTCATTAGAGAGCTTACATTCTAAAGGGAAGAGGGCACATCTGAAACAAGAGGAGCGAGTGTGGCTCAGAGTGGAGATTCGGATAGTTGTGAGGGTGAATTAGTGTTATCGAGAATAAGGTCACCTCTAAAAAAGAGATGGATTTTCAAAGAGCATCTAAAAATTTGAAGGCTGTGGGAAAGTCTGACTGAGCGTGCTAGGGAATTCCATAAGTGGGGAGCAGCACGGGAGAAGTCTTAAAGCCAGGAGTGAGAAGTGGTTATCAGAGATGAGACAAGGAGCAGGTCAGAGGTAATATCGCTGACAACATGTTTGAAAAGCTTAGGGATGTCATTGCAACATGGCTTATCCTGCTTGGACTCTCCAGAGGATATGTGATTTCTGATAATGCCACCAATATTGTTAGAGCATTACAGCGGGGGGAATTCCATCACATTCCCTGTTTTGCTCAAACAACCCACTTTGTGGTACAGAACTTTTTAAAAAACGACAATGACATGCAGGAGATGCTGTCTGTGTCTCGAAATATTTAGAGTAATTTTCAGGATTTTACAACAGCATGTAGGAGAATGCAGCAGCTGCAAGAAGAATAGAATTTTGGGGGAAAAACATCATTGTGATGTCGTCGGATCTCGGATCTTGCAAGTTTTGAATTCCTTTTTAAGATCCAACATAGCGAGGGGTGGGAGGGAGGACGGACCCACATTTGTCTTTTCTGTCACTGCTGTGTGCCAATGTGTTCTAGATGCGCTAGAATCTGCTGTGTGTTTGTCACTGCTCTGTCGATTAGCATCCAGCCAGGTCGCTGCAGTCTTTGTCCGAAAGTGTATGAAAATAATATTGTGACTTGTGAAGTGGTCTAAATTGACTGCAAATTACTTGAAATTAGTGTGATCGAGGTTGATAATAACAAAAAAATAGCAAAATTATGTCATTTTAGCATATTTTAGGATTTTTTCTAAAAAACACACAAGGGTGGTTTTGCCAAAACCAAAACCAAAAGTAGAAGCTAATCCAGATCCAAAACCAAAACCAGTTTACGGGGGTCAGTGAGCATCTCTAGTTTCTAGTTATCAATGTTAGAAAATTTTAAAAAAGCTGTAAGATCCTGCCAGTTTAAAATATGTATTTAGGAACTTGAGGACCTTTTTGCAATTTTTTAAAACATTTCCTACAGCTCCATAACTAATGAACCAAGTAGTTAGCATTTCCATCTGCCATTTACATTTCAAAGAGATCTTTTCTCTGAGCCTAAGAAATATGCAATTTATTCCATGATGTGAGGTGTATTACCTGTAACAAGGAAACTGATAATACTTTCATTGTTCTTTCAAAATGAGATAAGAAAAAGTATTAGGGTCAATGGTGTATGTAAAATCCTTCTCTAGGTTTCAAAGCATCAATATGTGTTAGACCTTCATATAAAAAGCTGATTTAAAATGTGTACGATTTAACTAAATGAAATATTTTCTCTATTATATCAGAAATAAAAGCTCTGGTCTATCTCTGATTAAGGAATTTGCATAATGTCTGACTTGGAGATATATGTAAAATTGAGAATTAGAAATGGAATATGTCTCTTTCATCTGATCAAAACTACATTGCATTACACCCCAGGTCAAAAATGTCTCTAACAGGTGAGATGCCTTTAGATTGCTATAAGTAGCATGTTATTTAAACCTGGAGAAATACTGCACTATATTGAACAGTCCTGGTCAACCTGTGGCTCTCCAGGTGTTGTGAAACTACAAACCCCAGCAAGCAAGCCAATAGTAGGGAGGGTATGCTTAAGGCTTGCAGTTTCACAACACCTGGAGAGCCACAGGTTGACCAAGGCTGTACAATATAGTAATGAAACAGCAAATATTTAATTTTATTAGGAACTAGTTAAAAAACAAAATTTAAGTTAGTATTTCTGTCAGTAAAACCAGTATCAGTGATAGGCAGTAGTTTATGTTAATTTTATATACAGGAAATAACCCTATTTTATGAAAAATCTCTGAAATAGATTTCTCTGGTTTGGAAAGAAACAGTAACATACCATGAGCAAATAAGACTATTTTACATTGTGGACTACATATTTCAATACCCCAAAGTCTCCCAGGACCGCATAAAACCATTGCCAATGGTCCTAACAAAGTGGTTAGATTAAGCGATTTTATCTTGTCCCATAGCAGACTTGAAAGAAGGCTGGAAAAAAAACAATAGCATCTTTTCGATCATGGGATTAGAATAAATCATAACTAGATACAGCACAAATGTAGAAAGTCAAATTTCTGGGCTTCAAAAAGATGGTTGCATGATATAAGATAAAATACCTTCTCATCGTCTAGGGTCCGGAAAAAAATTGGAGGCTGTTACTCGGGAATTATTCAGGTATATAACAGCCAATACTTTTCCAATATTCAGAACTAAATTCCTTACCCAAATAAATGCGGTTTCATCTTTATTGGAGACTTTGTTTCCGGGGAAACAACTGCATGAAATGTCAGCTTGTTTTATAGTAAACTACTTTAGTTTTTGGGATGAACTGCTTCTTTAAATTTTTAAAAACTTCATTTAATTATTTTTGTGGTGTTAAGTAACCTGCATTGTGGAATGTATTAAGTCTGTTAAGATAAGACATCATTTCTCCTCCTCTGGCCTTGGCTGCCTGCAAAAAAACAATAGGAGAAACCAAATGTTGTCGATTATTTATCAAAAAATTTTGCCCGGTGTTTTTCGAAAAAGAAAAGAAAAGGAACTTGCCAAATACAGCAGATGCTCCACTGTTTAAAGTCACCACAGTATTAGTCTAATTTATTTCAAACCATAGCGTCTCTTGGTATGTCTACCAGGAACGGCCATAATATTGAAATTACATTTCTATAAGCAAGACCCTAATGCATAGCCATGATAGCAGGAATTGATTTTTTTTATCCTTTATTGAACATAAAGTTTGCAAAGAAGATATCTATACTGATACTGATACTGATTCATAGTGGAATGCAAGCATTAACCATTGAAGAAGTTGCAAATGATTCTCCAACCTCTAATTACAACCATTTTGCAGTGCAGAAACTGTATGTGGCTGGTAGAATTTTGGGGCATTTTCGGCATTCAGCAACCTCATGTAGAACATTACAACAGCTGCAAAAAAAAATATGATCTCTCATGCCACCAACTAAAGCAAGAGGTAGAAACAAGTTGGAATTCCATATTATATAGGCTTCAGTGACTGGAGGAACAGCTACAAGCCATAAAGACCTACGCAAGAAGTCATTAGATAGGGAGTGGGGGGACATGTTTCCTTACTCATCATCATCATCATCATTTATTTATATAGCGCCACTAATTCCGCAGCGCTGTACAGAGAACTTTCTCACATCAGTCCCTGCCCCAATGGGGCTTACAATCTAAATTCCCTAACACACACACACAGACTAGGGTCAATTTGTTAGCAGCCAATTAACCTACCATTATGTTTTTAGAGTGTGGGAGGAAACCAGAGCACCCGGAGGAACCCACACAAACACGGGGAGAACATGCAAACTCTTACTCCAGCACATTGGAGAATTCTTTCAGTTTTATACAAGCTACTCAACCATTTGAAATAGTAACAAATGAAGTGAGTCCAGATAGTGCCAACCTGAGTCAAGCCATAACTCTAATCAAACTACTGGAAAGGCAGCTAGAGAAGCTGAAGGAGGTGATGAAGGTAAGCAATTCTGCATGTGTGATGGTCTTGTAGATCAAGTAATTTAATTGCTTCACCAGGAACCAAAGGGTTTGCAGCATCTTAAAAATGTATCACTTCATTTTGGCACCCATGCTTAATCGTAAGTTTAATTCATATGTAATGTCCTTCCAACTGACACAAATCTTCACAGATGAAAACAGTTCCTTCCGAGCAAGCTGTTGGCACAATTCGCACATGACAATCCCCCTGCTTCAGCTTCTGCTATAAATGCTACTGCCACAAAAAATTTACCTCTTCTAAGTGTCACACTGATGATGAGTCAACACATAGCAGAATGTGAAAAATTATTTTGACCTGATCAGGGTTAAAAGGATACCTAAGTATATTGACACGTCTACCATACCTCACTCTGATAGACCTTGTATTAGTAGAATGGAGGATATAATGATAATGTACATATTATCATCTCAGAAGTCCCTTTGAATTCTAGGAGGCAAACAAAGGCAATTTGAAGCCCCTTGTACAAACTAGCTATGGTGTACTTAAGCTGCCCACCTCCAGTGTTTACTCAGAAAGTGCTGGAAAAAGCCAGAAACATTTTGAGCAATCGTTGCAATAGGCTACTTTTCAAAAAATTTCAAAAACTAGTGTTCATCAAAATTAACTACAAATTGTATGAGGAATACCATTGTTGCCACCCATTGATTAATGCAATTTAGTAAATTATTAAAATCCACATCAATTCTACAGTTCAACAAGCAACAACTAAAATGTTCTCTTTTGTGGTGGCCCAAACAAATCGAGCACTTCAGCCAGAAAAGTGACAGTGCCTGTATCTGAAGTGCTTGACTTGTTAAATTATGGTATGTTAAACTCCTTTTTAACATAAGGGTGGGAGGCAATTCCTTCTTGCACTGTTTTACATTATATTCTTTGTCCACCTAGGTCTATCGTTTTGTCTAAAATGTCTGTTGATGCCACATCTATCAGTCTCATGAGATTTTATTACTGTCTCTACCATTAACCTTTGTGTATCTTCTTTTCTAAAATGACCATCCTCTGAGTAAGCTCTCTGCATGTATGTATTAAAGGTGTCCTTTTCTTTATTAAATTGCCATCCCATCTGCCACTGCTGTACCACTATGTTTCATAGGGATTGTATAATCTTTTTAAATTGCCATGTGTTTGTGTACGGACATTGCCACAACTCACTGCTGAGCTGTGTCCCGGCTGTCTCCATGACGACCGGTACATCACTTCCGGTATTCGTCCCGACTCCAAGAAAGTCCAGGGACAAATCCATTTCCTAGTGCATTGGAAGGACGGTGGCCCAGAAGAAAGCTCATGGGTCCCTCGGAAGCGTCTGCATGCTGACAAACTCCTCAAAGAATTCTTTAAATAGTTCCCTGGAAAACCTGGATGCTGGGATTCCTTGACCCCTCCTCAAGGGGGGGTACTGTTACCAGCCACGTTGGTGCCCAGCCGCCGCGACTCACTGCTCAGCTGCGTCCCGGACATCTCCATGACAACTGGTACGTCACTTCCGGTATTCGCCCAGGCCGTTGCTAAGGCAACGGTCAGGACGCTGTCCTCATTGACGCCACGTCTCAGCATTAGTTGCAGCCGGGCGCATGCGCATCTATCTATTTAAATTATTATTCGCCTGGGGCATATTACCTCCTGCTGGGCTCCCCTGCTCCCATTGGCCTTAGCCTCCCTGCCGGCTATAGCGCTCAGTATCATGTCTGCTTGCCTGCTTCTGTTTATTGTATAAACCTTTAGATTGATTACTGTGTTTGACCTTCTGCCTAGAACCTGGACCTTGATTGTTTGCTCGTTGCCCTGACCTTTGCCTTGTTCCCCGGACCTCCTTGGATCACTGCCAGCCCTGACCATTTGCCTCTACCTGACAACGTTTCCTGCTTCAGACCCTAAGACCTTTGGCTTGCCCCTCACTCCGCTTGTACCATCTCCCGCTATATAGGGCGGCAGTATGTTCATACGCTTGTATAACATTGAGTGTAAGTCTTGGGGGCATCTGGGTACCTCTGAGCATATTCAGCTCTACGGGAAAGGCGGCTGCTATAGGTGAAGACCTCTACTACTGGTTCTACAAGATCATGATAATACTGTCAGCCGTACCAGTTTTTTCTGCAGCTCCATCACTATTTTTAGCCAGCCTTTGGCCAATATGTTAAAAATATTGACAGTTGTGAGGATGGTCATTAGAAACTAGGCTGTAAATGACTGTAGATGAATGGTAATGATATAAATACTAATGTAGGAACAAAAACAGATGTGAAACCAAAACACATTTGAACAGAACCAAAACATGAAGGCCTGTGCACTTCTCTAGTTTAAACATTTTTGTTGTTCCTTCAAGGGTGTAACCAGTGTACATGCTCCTTGACAATTGGATCTTGATCAACTAACATTATTTTATAGATTCCAAATGAATGAGGGTGTTGACTGGAGGTGAGGGAATGGGGGTTGATGAATGGAGATCTGGAAATGTCTAACTTGTATTAAATATCTTATTGCCAAAAACTAACTAAAGTACTTCTATGGGGAGCAATGACACATTAATAGCAAATCTCTATGTGTATGGTAGCATGCTATCTATATGCATATATATATATGACCTCTGAGGGTTATGTTTCAATAAAACATAGATAGGATGGCACAATCCAATATGTTTTGGGACATCATGCAACTGTTCTTGTGTCCGTTGCTTCTGGTTTAATTTAAGGTGGCGAACCAAAAATGTGCAGTCCTTTGACTCATCTTTTCATTTTCGAAATTCTGCACATGGAGTTGCTATGGGTCACAGAGCACAATGTGCAACAGTAGTCACATAACTGACTGAGCATTGTTCAACAAGATATGACCAAAGAGTTGCAATCGTGAAGTACTCACAATGCCAACGTCTTAAGCCTGTGGGTGGAAGAGGGAGGAGACCTATCAGTTAACTGGCCACATAAATGTATTATTTAGATGTTTTTTTACATGATTTTTCAATATATGTAAAGCCATGTGAATGGGTGTGAAACTAAAACTATTGTTTCTAATGTTTCCATACCCATTGGCATTATTCTTGCACCATTTTCTATTGCATTGCAGTGACATTTGAGTGCTATTTATCCCATTTGCATGTATTTCCACATGTAAGCACAGCAGAACAACCTACAAAACTTAGTGAAATGCAAGTGAAAGTGCATAACAAGTGCTAATAGTATTAGTATTTAATATGCATTTTTAGTAGAGTTCATAATCACACCAATAGGTATGTATCATGCCAATAGGTATGTGCCCTAAGTGCTTTCAGGCTTCTAGGTGAACTTTCATTCTGTATGACAGCCACATATTTTTGTGGAAGCCTATTAAACTCATATCTAAAATGCTTCAATATCAAATAGAAGTCTTTCAAATCACTGTCCTATCAGCTCAACTCTTTGGTTTTGTCTAAACGATGTTAAAGGTTTTGGTGACTAGTCAGCATTGTAAATAAAGACAACTGTAATGTTCAACCTATTTTAAAACTCATGACATTCGCAAATGATTTAGATGAGCAGCTTAACATATATTATGATGTGAGTAAGACTAAAGTCCAACATGTATAGTAGGCCTAGATAAAACACTATTGGGCAGCCAAATTGGGCAAGATCTATCTGTTTGGCCCCTCTAGCCAAGTGGAGAGACTCTCCCCAGGATGACTGCACACATCATCATCATCATCATCATCATCAACAACAACATATTCTGTAGAACTTTACAATTGGGGACAAACACAGTAAACTAATAAACAAACTGGGGAAAACAGACAAAGAGGGGAGAAGGCCCTGCTCGCAAACTTACAATCCATGGGACATAGGCTAATAGCAGTAATTTTTTACCACAGTTATCAATATGCTTGATGGACCTAACCAAAATAACCTGCAGACAGCAAGCAACTGATTCACACAAGATGTCAAACGAACCAATTCAGTGAACAAAGAGCTCCCTTACTCTATATATATGCCAGCTCTGAATAATATAGCCAAAAGAAGGAAAAATCAGGCACTACAAAATACACTAAACTAACCTGGAATTGACTGCAGTTGTATATGGGGAAGTAATAACCCACACAAGAGATAAGCAAGAAGACAAAAGTTTGGCGGTCCACGATTACGCACCATAACGGCCGGCAACAGTAATACGCGGTACCACAATAAGGTGGATTTTCCTTCATACCCCATAGGGCTGCGAAGGAAATACCACAGTGTTGCGGTACCATATTACTTTTAGTAAGGCTCAGAAGGCGTGTAATCGAAGACCACCAAACTAATTGAAAATGTAGTTTCTAGTCTTAATACCAATACTATTAAAAATACATACTTTCTTTCAATTCTACAATAATGAATGCAAGTGTAAACATACTGTTTATTTAATTAAATCTATTAGTCTAAAGCATATAACGGCAAACAGCCCTCTTTCAGAAGACGTACTTTAAGGTTCCTCATTCCTCGCTTCAGGGCAAAACTTTTGCTCAAACCTTCTTCTCTTATCTGTGTGAAACGGGGAGTAACAGTCATATTTATCCACTGTAAAAGTCCACTCTCCCCTATCTCCAATACAGTTGAACCAGACAGAAGATAGTGGTGATAGTTTGCTCATACTGACACATTATTATCACTCTAGCTTCAGTGTATGTCCCAATCCTGGAGAACAGTGCTTTTATCCTTTCAGATTCTTTCAAAAATTGCTAATGATGAGGTGATCCCAGGAAGCGATTTTAATGTAGTACTGGACCGAAAACTGTAAAATTCAGCATCTTACCCATTGATTACTTATTCTTCATCATAAGCTTTAAAGTTACTCTACCTTACTAAATCCTGCAACCTTTTTGATACCTGGTGCATGAATCCTGCTTCTGCCATAGACTATTCCAATTTCTTATTATTCCAGAATTAATTTTGTCTTTGTGGACCTTTTTGAATTGCTCCTCTGCATATTGGTCTGACTATGTAGCAGCCTCTAATGAGGTAAGTTTAGCTGGTGTCTGGACAAAACGCTATTTTTACTTCAACCCATAGTTCAGGAACTTAAACAATCCATTATCAATTTTTATATCAACATTAAGATGCTATTCTCATGGTATGGGAAGCATAGAAGGTCATCATTAAAGGTAGAATATTTGCAGACAGCCATCAAATTGCAGCTTCATGAAAAGACCCAATGGGTTTCATTATCACTCCCATGTGCTTGACACCCAAATGCACTTATGCTCTTTGGATCTCTCAACATCTGTATTGACCTGAGTTACTTTCTGACATTTGTCAGATGTCCTCTCACCAACTCAAACTCAATCTTTAAATAAACTGAGCAAACAACCTTTCCACCAGTCAGCAGAAGCTACCTACCTGCCATCTCTATTTCTGTTGGCAACACTACAATGCTCCCTCCTGTTTAGATGTCATCCTTGACTCAGAACTGTCTTTTGTTCCCTGCATCTAATCTGTCTCCAAATCTTTTTCCATACACCTAAGAAACAACTCCTGAATATGCAAATGTCTCACACAAAACACTGCAAAAATGTTAATTCATGACTTCATAATCTTCCACATGGATTATTGCAATTAACCTCATGTATCAAACATCTATATTCCTATATATTGTAAGCTTGTGAGCTGAGCCCTCTTACTTCATTTTTGTTGGTTAATACCCAGTCTTGTTTAATTACTTTGTTTGATCCCAATTATAAAGCAACTCTGAGTATGATGTGCTATTTAAATAAATCATATTAATAAATAAATAGTAGTGATAGCAAGAACAGGGCGGACAGAAAGCCTTAACCTACATCATGACCTTTTCTACTCAACATAAAATGCTTTTTCTTTGTACTGCAGTAACCTGGATAGAATCAATTACTAGAGATTTAAAAACATGCTTCTAATCAATTAATTAGTCACGCAAGCTGGGGTACTTGCAATTAGTGTGAAGTTCAGGAACACAGCAGTTTATACTGGGTGGAATGTTGGGGGGTCTGATTTGAGTCTTCTTAAATTCCAAGGCTTTCATTGACTGACTGGGTTCTGACAGCAGTATATTCATCTGTGTTATTGTGCATTTGTAACACGTGATACAAACTAGTTGTCAGTCTTGCCCTCTATATGTAATAAGGTGTAAGGTATTAAGGTGAATAAATGTATTTTATTTATTACAAAGTGCAGCCTTTTCTTGAATTGCATTCTAATTTCTAATTCCCAAGATATGCTTACATATGAAAACTAAGGCTGACATACACATCTGGCAGCACTCCAGGATTAAATATAATGGAGGACTTTCTCCTGAAATTTAATTGTTGCTGACTGCAGAGTAAAGTAATGTGGCAAGCAGTGCAGAGATAATCTTAAATAAACATTATTGATGAAGCCGTTGATTGAGAAAATCCATTGCCATACATTATTCATTTATGGAATATATGATTTGTCTGTCCCTAATCTGCTTTCTAAATAAACAAGAATATATTTAATCAATCTAATTTGTTAAGAGAATATTTAATTGAGCAGAATGATTTTGGATTAATGTCTTTTTAAATATAATTTTAGGGATGTGATTCTGTAAGATTTATTTAATATGACAGAAACACACAAGACACCCATTTATTACATACCTGTAATTGTAAGCATAGTTGTAATCACATGTAAGGAATTCACTTAATTGTTGACTTTATAATGGATAATGACATTTGTGGCTGGATCACTTATAGATAACTTATGGTATAAATTTATTTTAATTGGTAGTGCAGTGCACCAATGTATATCATGGCAAATCTACTGATTTTTGTATTGGAAATGTATTAATTTATGAAGCTGTATGCCATTTCGAAGGAAATTTCTTTTTCTAACTTCTGAAGTCAGGCAATCCCATGCTAATTAAATATTTTGATCTGTATCTTTTTAGTCGGAATGTACAGCAGGGAATCAATCAGTACCTTTCTATTCTGTGTATTTTTGTTTTTTTAGGAAATACAGATTTATGTGATTTTTTTTAAATCCAAGATTAGAAAATATATTGCATCCTGATGCTGAAAATCTGATGTAATATCTCAGACTTTGTATTGTCAGTTAGGAAGGAGGCTGGTTTACCCCCATGCCAACATTTGTGTGTGACCATGTTATATATTATTCCATCTGTAACTTCTGGATGATCATTAGTGAGCTAATAAACAGCACTGCTTTAGTGTCCTGTTACCTGCTGTAATTCTTGTGACCTACAGACTAGACCAACTTAATCCGTTATCCGGCTGTTCTGCGGTTGGGACCCAGCATCTAATAACAATGCTCTGGCCAGTATGATAGGCCAGGGAGAAAAATCCACAGCAACCCTGACCTGAAGCAAGAGGTCAGGAGAACCAGCCCAGGTGCTCAGCAAGGAGGTCCACTAACACTGAGAGTTATTCAGGAGGAAGTGGTTTGCCGTTGAAGGTGCCTAGTGGGGGCAGCAGAGACCCTCCTAATATGTTTAGAGGGGAGCAGTTGGGATAAATAAAGGGGATGGTAAGAAGGCAAGCCAAGCTGATCCCCAGCAACACAACAAGGTGGCATAGGAGGTCCATACTGTCACAATATTATTTTATATGCTTTTTTAATTTACCCGGTGATGAAGTGTATACACATTCATACCCACCAAAGTTGGTCTCTCTGGCAGCGGACCAGGACATGGCCACACCCCCCAAGGGCATGCCAAGCGCTTTTGAAGCTCTAGGATGCCAAACTCTCTCCTCTCCTAATCTCCAAATCCCTTCACTGTCATTCACACCAGTGCCCACGGTATCCATTCACCTCTGCTCTGGTATGCAGTAGTAAACAGAATCTCCCCCAACTTTCTCACTGATATGGACATAGTTGTCCTGATTGGGATTGCAGGATAGAGCCCTCAAATAAAAACTCTCCTGCCTAAATTGGGATGGTTGGAAGGTATGCACATGTCATCAGAAAAGGGTGAACTTCATCTGCCAACAATGCAAAGCTCGCACAGTCAACCAGTCACAGCTATGTCTTATAGAATCTTGTTAGGCTGCGCATACACACTACACTCAGTGTCTGTGCTATGTCTAGTGTAAGCTACACTTAGCAATTTGGGAAATTAAATTGGACTTAATGTTGACCACAAAATGAAAACGCAAAAAGAATTAATGCAACTCAAACTTAGTTTGCTAATGACATTGATAAGTGCCTTGTGTATGCAGCCTAAGGAGCTATATAGAGAAAAATACTTTATGATGGTGTTTCCTTTGTTTTAGTAGTTACCTGTAGGTCCTTTAAATCCACAAAATTCAGGCATACATAGTTAAAATGATCATGTGCAACTTTTACAATGCAGAAAATTGTAAAATAATAATTTTAAACAATAATAAGAATAATATTGAAATATATATTTGCAAATAAAGTTTGTTTTGTGTCTGCATATTAATAGTACTAAATAAATAAATAATATACATCAAATGGATTCAAGCTTAGGCGTATGTATTTTTATTTCTAGTATTCTAGTTAATGTATATTCCAGTACCAGGTTAACCAGGTTTTCTCGGCACAATGCAATCACAAAGGAATTCAAATATGACTTGTGTTTATAGCTACATATTGTTAAAAATAATACATGACAAGCTATTACCTTGAGATGTGGATGATTTATTTATTATTGCAGTTTCTTCAATGTGTAAAACATTTTTAAACATAATTGGTATTCCATTCATGCAGCATATGTTACTTATTTGGTAAGAATGATTTTCAGTCCAGAATATCAATTTATACAGCCAAAAAGTGTCTAGAAAGCTAAAAGGCAAGTCAAGCCACTATTTGATGTTTCTATGTATTGAAGGCTGTGTCCTACTGAACTGAATAATATATGTGAAATATTTAAAGGGTTTACTAAATTAACTAAATATGTATATGCACTCTCTTTGTGTCAATTTGCCATGTTCAGAAAGAAGAGCTGCTCTACCTGAGTCAGTAGAGTGTAAGTGACATGCCTTGCGACTTGCTCTACAGAACAGTTCTGTGTGGAATGGTGAATTCATAAATAGGATAATGACAGAGATCAGGGCCGCAATGAGGGTGGTGTGGGCGGTGCCATCGCCCAGGGCGCAAGGCCAAGGGGGCGCAGCAGCCGCCCGCTATCTGCCTCCATATCTTCACCCCTTAAGTTCCGCTTAAGGGCTGAATAGAGTGAGAGAGAGACTAACTTACAAGAGCTCGGTGCTTCTGCCTGCAGTGGAATGAATGTGCGTTCCACTGACAGGAAGTGCGGCATTTGGAACGCAAGTTTGTATTCCAAATGCCGAACTTCCTGTCTGCGTTCCTCTGTGGGCAGAAGCACCAAGCTCTTGTAAGTTAGTGTCTCTCTCTCTCTCTCTCAGCAATGTTTCTTTGACTGACAAATATAACACAGGAGAATTTTTCTCACAATATATTACAGTCATTTAAACCTACACATACTGCAGTGTTTGACTTACATTGTGCCATTATACGAATTAAGATAGACAATTTACTATCACAATTCTAATTAAGTATATGTGAACCCCCCCTTAAATTCATTACCAGTACACTTTATGTAAAATATATATATATATATATATATATTAATTCTTTCAGTAAAGTACTAGCCACACCCACACATTAGGTTGGTCACACCCACTTGTCAAATGCCACTCCCACTTACATGGGGGCGCCGGTGCCCTGTCTCGCCCAGGGTACCAAAATGTCTAGTTACGGCACTGACAGAGATATCACAGTGTCTTATGTGACATGCTCTTTTTGTAATGTAAGCAATAGAGGGAAAATTTGTAACAATAACAAAAGCTATTTGACATGTCCCAGATATACATTTTAACAAAGCTGCAGTGAAATGTCAGTGTAACACTGAATAATGTATTTTACCTCAATGCTTCATAATATATATACAGGTGTGGAATTTAGTTGTACTTAAGCAATATTAATAATATTAAAATGAATTCAAGAGCAAATGTGACCTTTGGTATGCATTCTTGAATAGTTTCTCAAACTGAATCAGCTTGTGATCTAGAAAAGATACTATAGAGTATAAAAAGAGAGTTACAAAAAATTATGGCAGCATTGAAGTTACAGAGAACATATTAACAACATTGAGTCCATTAGCAAGATGACCAATGTTTTCACAAAAGCACCCTGTTAAATGTATACTTTAATGGTACTAGTAATTTGATGTCCAGGGATATATATTTGGTGCAGGCATACGTAATAGGATTCTCCATTGGAGGTAATCAATGTTAGGGAATTTATAAGGGTTTTATATAATGAGGACTTTTTGGATGATCCATACTGATTTTCAAATGTCTTGTTATTTGTCATTTTTACTGTCACGACAGAAGAAAAGTACATACGATTTAACTCAACGCATGATTAAATAGATTTATCATCTATATTACAAGTATATGTAGCAAACCTTAAATTGACATTTAAAAAATCTCATGCCAAATTAATTGAAATGAATGACATTTGATGTGTTAAATATTAATTTAACATTAGCTATGTCTGTAGAAACTAGAGATGGGCGGGCACGATTCCCTGAGAACCGAACCCACCCGAACTTTGCCTATCCTAGTACCGGGGCGAGCAGGCTCGGTACTCTCCCGCCCGCTCGGATTCCAAATCGAGGCTGAACGTCGGATCTCGGGGCTCGGTTTTCGCGATATTTGAAATCCATAAATACCCGCCTCCACAGCAATCCATCGCCATTTGACAGAGGGACAGATCAGGGTGTAGTCACAGGCTGATTAGGGCAGGGACAGAGAATATACCTTATTCTTCATCCAATTCTGATAACAATTGTGATAACAATTCTGATAACAATTTATAGAAAAGAGAGGAGGATAGAGGAGTCTTTTTTTTCAATATTTGGCACTACAAGTGCTTTGGGGTGTCCCCCATACTTTTGCATTAATATTTCTGGCTGTCAAAAGTCCTGTTTGTCAGCAGTCTCAAAAAATAATATTTAGCACTCCCAAGTGCTTTTGGGGTGTCCCCCATTCTTTTGCATTAATATTTCTGGCTGTCAAAAGTCCTATTTGTCAGCAGACTAAAAAAATAATATTTAGCACTCCCAAGTGCTTTTGGGGTGTCCCCCATTCTTTTGCATTAATATTTCTGGCTGTCAAAAGTTCTGTTTGTCAGCAGTCTCAAAAAATAATATTTAGCACTCCCAAGTGCTTTTGGGGTGTCCCCCATTCTTTTGCTATAATATTTCTGGCTGTCAAACTACACAGGCTTTTGAAATCAGTCAAAAAAACACACACCAAAAAAACATTTACCGCGTTGAAGCGAAAAAGAAGTGTAACTGAGGAAAAGTTAACTGCCGATAAAAAAAAAAAATTGCCAACATGCCATTCTACACACGCAGTGGCAAAGAGAGAATGAGGCCTTCGCCTTTCTCTATTAGTGGCAGATCCAAAAATGTTACCGAGCCTACAAGTGGTGCACAACTACTGTTACGCGTTAAAGCCGAGCTGCAAGATAACAGTAAGGTATTAGAGGATAATGTTTGCTCAGAATCAGAAATGACACCAATCCCTGTGGAGAGTCCATCCAACAGTGGGATGTCTAATCGTGAGCATTCTGTTAGTGTACCCATAAAGAGGGGCCCTTTCATCAGTTCTGCTGATGTGGGCCTGAACAGCCCGAGTGTAGCCGGTGATACACCAAGTGATGATGACACTTTGTATTTAGAAGAGGATGTGGGAGAGATTTGGGTATCCGACGAGGGCGCTGATGATGATGTGGTTGATTGTGTAAGTCCTGCACCAGAGGCAGCAGTGTGGCACCAGTGATAGCAGTTCTGGCACGTGAGGTTCTGGCACCAATTTGCACTTTCCAAACACAAGCAGGGATGACGCAGGTGGCAGACCACAACAGTTTGACATCTGGGCTGGTTTGAAGGATTTGTCAAAATGTGTGACCTTGACCATAACTCCAACCAATCCTACTATTAACATGCAAAGGATGGTGGAGGGCCTATCAGGGATTAAACTGTATTTTTCCTAATTTGCACTAATAAGGAGTGCTCAATTGCTAAGAGTTATTGATGAAGAGGAAGACAAGCAGGCTTGTCTGTAGAATTTGCAGCCAAATTGTGCTGCGATATATAGGTAACACCCAAAAAGAAGAGCTCCATTGCTCCATTGCAATTGCTGAAATAGAAATAATAGGGCTGACAGTCTTGGTCTAAATCTGCAGTTACATTTTATTGTACCATAACTGACTCCGAAACAGGAGAGGTGGAGGGGTTTAGTGATAATCTTCCTCAAACAATACTAATTCATCCCACCATCATAGAAGTCTGTGTAGTATGATGTAATTGCCGATAATGGCCTTCCAAATGGAATTACTAGTTGATTTCAGGGCAATTCTTTTACAGCAGAGCAAATATCAAAATGTTGTGCGGACTCATCTGCATCACCGATGGGTGTCTTGGGAAGCCATTTTTTTTACAACAAGCAGTTGCCAGAGAAACTGAAGGAGAAGACGTCCAAACATGATGTTGATAAGTCTTGGATCCTTGCGAAGAAAATTAAGTATTTAATCTCCAATTAAAATATAGTTAGCACATTTACTGTTTTATTTCACACTATAATTTTCTGTAGCACCTTTTCAAAATGTATTATTAAGGCATTAACTTGACTCAAGCTAACCGTGTCTGCACTTTCTTCACATATAACTACTTTGCTGGACTAAACTATATTCTCCTCAAATGCTAGTCTTCTTGCAGCTGCTGCATTCTCCTACATGCTGTTGCAGAAAACAGAAATTGACCCTAATTTTTTCTGGACACAAACAGCATCTCATGCATGTCATTTTTAAAAAGTTCTGTAACACCAAGTTGATAGTGTGTGCAAAACAGGAAATGTGATGGAATTCAACCCCGCTGTAATGCTTGACCAATATTGGGGTCGTAATCAGAAATGACATATCCTCAGGAGAGTCCAAGCAGGGTTAGCCATCTTTCAATGACATCCCTTAGTTTCTGGAACAGATTGTCAGCTGTATGCCTCTTACTGAAGCCGCTGATACACAGAGTAGCCTAATTCTCAAAAATGTGACGTACCTGGGTACATGCTGCTGCTGTCCATGCTGGGGAAGGTGAATGACCAACCCAGTGGGCTTTCACAGTCATATAATCTTTAGTTTGCCCAGTTCCGCTTCTCCACATATCTGTGGTTAAGTGTACAGTGGGTAGAATGCCATTTTGTCACACAATAATTAATTTTTTAGGAACTTTCCGGTACAGGAGAGAATTAGCTTTTCTAGTAAAATGGTATAGTGATTACATTTGCTAACAGGGACAGAACACCTCAATTAAATGTCTTAAACCAGCTGTATTAATAGTGGACATTGGACGCAGATCTAATACTAGCATAGTACCCAGGGCGTCTGTGATCCGCTTTGCGACTGGGTGACAGGTTTCATTCTTGCTTCCTCTTGCAAAGGATTGCTCCACTGGCAATTGTTGGTTCAGGTGATATTGATTATGAAGGTGTTGGGGGGGAAGATTGCAGGTGCTGGGATGTAGATGAGAGAAGGGAGGTAGATTATGCTGGACTGCTTTTTGTTATTTTTTTTAACCTAAGTTTCTGATTTTCCCAACAGTTTTCCAAGAACTCGCTGAAAAATTAGGAAACATCGATGAGGATACCAGATGGTTAAGGTCCCTACATCTACTGAGTGTGGCTTTAAAAACGCTACAAATGGATAGACAACTCTTGCCAGGATTTGTGTAAAAATAATTCCACACTTAAGAGGTGGATTTTTGGTCTTATGCCCAGGCATGACAATGGCCTTTTTATTATCACTGGCAAGAACTGCAGCAATTTTTCTTTTCAAGTGTATGAAAATCCTATTGTGACATAGGAGGTGGTCAAAATTGAATAATAAATGACTGGAAATTAGTGTTAGTGAGGTTAATAATAATGTAGCTACAAAATAATACCTAAATTATGTTATTTTAGCACAAATAAATGTAATTTTTTTAACAAATTGCAAAACAAAACCAAACAAAACCAAAACCAAAACCAAAACACGCAAGGGCGGTTTTGCAAAACCAAAACCAAAACACGAAGGTAATTCAGATCCAAAAACAAAAACAAAAAACAAAACACGGGGGTCAGTGAGCATCTCTAGTAGAAACATCTAATTTGTGCCACAAAATACTAGATAACATTTAATGGAAAAAAAATCTAAACGTATACCCATTGGTGTGCCTAGCTTTCCTGCTGTCTTTCTACCTCCTATAAGTAAGTTAGCTTGGCACATGGGTGCCTCATTTCAGATTAAGGGGTAAATTTATCAAGCTGCAGGTTTGAAAAAGTGGAGATGTTCACTTTAGCAACCAATCAAATTCTAGCTGTCATTTTGTAGAATGTACTAAATAAATATTAACTAGAATCTGATTGGTTGCTATATGCAACATCTTAACTTTTTCAAAACCGCAGGTTTATAAATGTATCCCTAAGTGTGAAAAGTTATACTTATCTGTACGTTGGCTTGAGTGAGTGGAATCCCACGGAGGGTAACCAGTGTTCCAGCTAGTGGTGGTTCCCTCACACTTACACTTTTACCCAACTTACCTTTGGATCGGTTCATACAAAGCCATCTAGTTCTACGTACCCTGACCCCACCACCACCAAAACTACACTCCACGGACAACCGCCAAGACACTACACCACAGCAACCCACTACAGCCTCCGCTCCACTGCTACGTACAGATTAGTATGACTTTTTTCTAGTTCTACTAGGTGGAGGAACGTGTGTCTAACGTGCACCCACACCAACACCCACACCAGCCAAGCGCATTAGTGCACTCAAGTTTGAAAAGCTCAAGTCCCAGAGTTTGTAAACTGTGCTTCAGTGATCTCCCCATAGGTCAACTGGTGTTCCCGTTTCCCTCATACTTAAAGCATAGCCCAGATGAAGTGAGTGTTCTTACGATCCTAACAAAGGGACATGCGGTCTGGGTGTATAATATTGGTGGGAACCTTGATATAAAAGTGGAAGAAATGAAGCGGAAAGGAAGTTTGGCAAAAAAAATGTTTTCCAAAGGGATAAGGGTATAAGTCTGACCACTTTGGGCTTGATTCACGAATGTCCATTTGTGGATCGTAACTTTTGTGAAATAGCTCTGCGAATGCTCACATATGGACCTTACACCAATGAGCGAAATTGCATGCAATTCATGTCTGAATGCAAATGATACTTATGACAGCCTTCGACTTGCAGGCGGAACAGGGGTGGGAAGGGGCGGATTAAAGTGGCCATGTAAAGTAATGGCGTGCCGAGGGCTTTCCGATGCACCTGCTGCCGATTCAAATCCTGGGTTTCTCACTCATGGGCATGTTTTCAGCCGTATCATTTGCACCAACTACAGGGCAGGTGTATGTGCCGACTGATAGTAATGACGGCATAGCCTTGTTTTAAAAATTACATGTGTATATGCAAGTAAAATAGACTATAAAAAGGCATTGTATGTACAATATAAATTAAAAGCATCTTTAACTGACATGTTTAATGTTGCAACAAAAAAGGTTATTAATGATGATACTGTTAATATTTGTTAATTCGTTTTAAAATATAATATAATATTTTTTGTATATGTTCTAATGTGACCTTATATTGGCAATACGCTTGTAAGCCTACTACAGTCTGTTCTGTCTGTCTACATAAGGCAAGAAACATTTAGGCAGAGCGTACTTACACCAAGATGCAAATTGAAACCCATCTTGAGATCCACTTCAATTTGAACACAGTCGGAACTAAGCTCATGTTCCATGCTCTGTTTTAAAACACAACTTATGTGCAACTTGCATTTGGACTTCTTGGGTTTCATTTTCTAGTGCAAAGGCATTGATTTATCCCTGAACTTCAATCTATTTGTGCAATTTATCCAGTTTATTATCTTTCTTTTCTGGTAGTAACTTTGGTGGTGACTCCTCAACCCCCTAGGACATCTCAGGGTTGGCATCCCTACTCTTTGCAGTGGTTGCTAACTGGAAGCACATTTACTGACAGTTAACAACAATTAGTCAAATATATGTATGTATGAAAAAATAAAGATTAATAAAAGTATGACAACCTCTAAATGTGTTGTTTAAGTAATTGTATCGTTTCAAATAAGCATTGCCCAAGCGATTGTATTGTGTTTCTAACGCACAAAGTGATTTATTTTAGCAGATGTAAAAAGTTAACAATTCAATACATGATTGTAATATAATACAGTAGAGTACAGCCAATACCAAAAGATACATACATACCACTGTGCTTTGCATGAGCTTCGCTGCGCTTCCACGGGTCCCAGTGAACAGCATATCTGCTTAGAATACAGTGGTCAGAACATGACTGAAGACTGGGAGCGCAGCTATGATCATATATACACTTTCAGTGTTACAGAGAACAATGCAAATGATGTGGCTTGCTTCTATAGGTCCAGACAAAGGGTGGGTCCAGGGTAAACAGGTCATAGGCTAGTTCAGACTAAGGAATCCAAAGGTGGGGGTCGTCTCTCCAGGGGATGTGCTCCAGTTACAATTATTCCATTAGCATATCATAGCCAGCATCATACAAAGGTTTATTCCCTAACATCAATAACTAGAGTATGCAATATGCGATCTCTTCGGCGATGGAACCGGACAGCTGCTGATGAATAGTGGTTTAATATGATACTAGACATGACACCTTTCCTATAACCTGAACCTTTAATATCACTGAAGTGTACATTTAATCATATTGTATAAACTAATAATAAACCTAATACTATCTGCTCATAAATTACAGTGTAACGGAACCAATATGAATATGAATTATATAAATAACTAAATGTTGTAATGCGAGTGTGTACGTGCGTATTTTACCGTGCGATCGCACCACGCGCTGTGTTAGGTGGCGTATGGATCTGTGTTATGTGGCATACGGATCGCAATCGCACGGCAAACAATATTAACCAATATACTTTCGTTCATCTAATTATACAACTTCGACAGTGTTAACTTTCACTAGCATTCAACACACAAATGGTTTTGTGCCTGAATAGAATTATTGGCCCCATATTGTTTGTCTCTGGATCCATTCACTGGGAACTCTTATTGTCAGTAAAGAATATTGTCAAGAGTTAGTAACTGCTTCTGGCAATGTACCGCTTCAAGTACTGATGGCTACTGAGGGGATCCTGAAAGCCAGTACAGACAGAGGAGGACTGCACAGACAGGTTGATAGTGTCATCATCCATGTGACGATTATGTAGTATATCTAATGACTGATTGTTATTTTCTGTTGAATTCATGTATTAAAATGTGAATATTTTATGTAACCTTGTAATGTAATCTCAATGTGTGCTTTGCTAGATGACATGAGTTTGAACTTATGCAAGTGTCATTATTCTGTTAAAAATAGACAGACCAGGGAGAAATAGGATCTGAGGAGTTTGAAGCCCCAAAGTTGTAAACCATCTAGCCAAGCAGAACGAGCAAGGTGGGAAATCAGGTCTTGTGACATCTCAGAGCTCCGAACATCCCTAGCTCACTTCGAAAGCCCTGTGACATTTGGGAGAGTAATCTGTCATTATTAACAGCTAAACTCAAAGGGTGGGAGGTGACAACTATGAGAAAAAAGGTTTAAAATCTTCTGACTTTGACAATAACGTGTGCATTTTCATGAGGGGTCTAACAAGATTTAAATGTTTCATATTTCTCAATTGTGTTCCCTCACACACCGAGTCTTAACTAGTAAGTAGTACTCTGGTTTTATTTCCTATTTTATTTTCTGAAACCTATTTGGGCAAATTTATTGTATGTCTTGTTATTAACTTTTTTTGTAATTAAGCCTTGCAAACATTTTTCAGATTAAACAAATTTAATTTGTTTAATTTAAGTGACTCTTTGTGAATTTACAAAGCCCAGGGAGGCACATGCTTCACGTGCATGTAACCTAAGTGTGAAACATTATTAAGTGTTTTTTAGTGAACAAAATGACGCCACAATAAATCCTTTGTGGTGGCAGAAAAGGTGTGGTAATTGCTAAGTGACTAAAGTGACGCCAATCACGGTCAGCTGTTCAGAATGCTGTTTCTGGGACAGGCTGGGCTTTCGTGACAAACTGGTTGGCAGTGGTGGGATTGATAATATTTGTCTTTTTAGCACAAGAATTTAAGTGAATTAGTGGTGTGTGATTCTAGAGAGAGTCAGCGTCCTAATTGACTGGAGATTATGCTCAAGGCTTACTAAATTATAAAAGACATACTGCGCAAAATAGTTTCTGCACCCCCCCATCTTGTTTTCTTTCTATTTTTTATTTGGTGGAAGTGTGAGGTCCAGGATGGCCCCTGACTATAAGCAGATGAAAAAGTATGAGTTTTTGGCTTTGTGTGTCAAAAGAGGAATTGCTGTCATCCCAGGCAGGAACCGAGGGCAACTGATTCAAGCGCTTGTGAAGGCTGATCAGAAACAAAGAGCGAGAGGAGACAGTGGTGAAAACCTTTAAGCTTCAGGAGAACAGTCAACACTGGACATTAACACAAATACCTCTGTTCAATCAAGTGAGGAGTCTACCTTGGACAGTTACCTTCACACTGCTCTCAAACAGATGAAGGATGCAGACTCAGCAACATCACTGCGGTTGATCCAGCAACTCCTAGAGGTTACAGAACGGCAAGCAAACCAGGGGCTGTGGGATGCCCTGCAGACAGGGAGGCTGCTGAACACTGCGCTGCTGCAGACAGGGAGGCTGCCGCTGCAGAGCATCAAGCCCAAGGAGAACACCAGCTGTAACTAGCCAGGCTCAACAGTCAGCCGGCTGAGCGAGGTCCGGATAGGAAAAAACCCAGCACGACCAATTTCCCATGTTGGAAAAGGACAGCGACCTTGATGTGTTCCTGATGGGATTTGTAGGGACTTGCCGACAGATTAAGCTGGATCCCAGTGAGAGCTATTTAACCGCTGGACTGAGAGTGAAAGCTTTGGAAGTGTAAGCAGACCTTACCCCGGAACTTGGACAGCGATTATGTCGCAATTAAGAAAGCCTTGTTACTTCGTTTCAACATAACTCCTGAGGTTTACCAGCGGAAATTCCGGGACTCAAGGTGTAGTCCCTTTGATACCTATGCCGGACTGTTAGCGCAATTATAATCCATGATGCATCAATGGATTGAGGGATTGCAGGACTATAATAAGCTAAAAGATCTTATTCTCCAAGAAAAGTTTCTCACACTGTGCCCAGCTGAGGTGAGGGAATGGGTTGTGGATTGTGACCCTAAGACAGCGCAAGCAGCTGCTAGCCTGGCCGACAATTGCACAGTTACCAGTGCTCTTGTAACGAAGAATAGTTGGGGAGCGCCAAGGCAAACTACGTGGAAAGAGAGGCAACCTGGAAGATCACCCCTGAGTTTCCCGTCAACCAAACCAGCTGTTGCTGCACCTTTTGTTTCGGCAACTGGCCACAGGTGTTTTACATGTGATGAAGTTGGGCACATCAGTGTCAATTGCCCCCAATAGAAGAAAACAACTCCTTCTTCTGTATTGGGCCCGTGAGGAAAGCCAGTGCCGGCTGTCTTGTATGCAAGAGGACCCCAAGAACGCCCCAGAGACAATCTTCAAGTGGTTAAGGTAGGACACCAAGTCGCACTTGGGTGGTTAGACTCTGGCGCAGACCTGACTCTTGTACATCCAGCTCTATTGAGCCCAGAAAACATTATTCCTGGGAAGACTATTGCTGTGCGAGGATTAGGGGGGGCTACATTCTGCAGTACCCCTAGCCAGGATGTACCTAGATTGGGGATCTGGCAGAGTAATACAAGACATTGAGGTACTAAATAATCTGCCTGCCTTGTACTGTTGGGAACTGATTTGGAAAGGATGCACGCTGCTTATATAAATGAAAGTGATGTCATTTTTGATGCACTGGTGCAAACTAACTATATTCTTCCTCAGGTGAAACCTGCTGATGAGCATAACATAAGTGCAAAAATATGTAATGAAATTTCATGTGCTGCTGAAAATAATCATGCAGATTTGCAGGTACCTGTGATGCAAAGGGAGGGATTATGTGCCAATGTGTTTGATGATAATGCTCTTGTTGGAGAGACTAACACTTTAAATCCCTTAGGTTGTGAATTTGATCAGGGCAAAATGTGTGAGATTGTGCCTAAATGTGAAACCATGTCTGCTAATGTTTTAGGAAGTCAGATCGAATTACATGTGCCCAGGTCTGAAGGTGACCCAAAGTGTGAAAATGTATCAAATGTTTTAGCAGTAGTGACCCGTAGAGCAGCACAGAGGAGCTGTGCATTAACGCTTGAAAGTGTGGAGGTAAGTTCAGTAGAAGTTAATCCCCCTCCACCCCACTGTAGAAGCTGCAAATTCAGGCAGTGATTTGAATGAACGACCTCATACTGTGTGCAACACTGACAAGCTTGGAAGTGACACTTTTAAAAAAGAATGAAACACTGATCCCAGTTTATCGACAGTAAGGCGGAGAGTCAGTCAGTCCTGTCTTGAAAGCAAGGAAGACAGAATTTGTTGGGAAAATGGCCTTTGTACCGAGAGAAAAATGTCACTCTGTGTGATGAACCTGAAATGCTCTATTATCATTCCACATCCTGTAATGTGATAGAGATATGGGAAAGTGAGAAGCAGATAGGTGCCAGTGTTAACTCTTCCAATTATGTGGATTTATGCAAAGATCCAGATGTAACTAGGGATAATTTGGAAACCCACAATAATAGTGAGATATGTAATGTGTGAATGTCACACATAGTAACATAGTAACATAGTTGATGAGGTTGAAAAAAGACCCCAGTCCATCAAGTTCAACCTATTTTGGATCTCCTGCGATCCTGCACTTATATTTGAAATTAATCCAGAGTAAGCAACCGCCAATCTGTTTCAATTTTGAAAATACCCCCAGACTCAATATTGCAATCCAATTTTTACCCTATATCCACTACTATCCTTTATTTTAAATTAACGGTCGTATCCCTGGATACACCTTTCCGCTAAAAATTTGTCTAACCCTTTCTTAAACATATCTATTTAATCTGCCATTACAACCTTCCCTGGCAATGAATTCCATATCTTGACTGCCCTTACTGTAAAGAACCCCTTCCTTTGCTAGTTGTGAAATTTCCTCTCCTCTAACCTTAGGGGATGACCACGTGTCCTGTGTATGGTCCTTGGGGTAAAAAGTTCCCATGAAAGCTCTCTGTATTGACCCCTAATGTATTTGTACATAGTAATCATATCTCCCCTTAGACGCCTCTTTTCTAAAGTAAACATGCCTAAACTGGCAAATTATTCCTCATAACTTAATGACTCCATACCCTTTATCAATTTTGTCGCCCTTCTCTGAACCCTTTCTAGTTCCAAATTATCTTTTTTATAGAGTGGTGCCCAGAACTGTACTGCATATTCAAGATGAGGTCTTACCAACGATTTATACAGTGGCAAATTACACTGTCTTCCCTTGCATCTATGCCCCTTTTTATGCATGCCAATACTTTGTTTGCCCTTGCAGCTGCTGCTTGACATTGAGCACTATTGCTAAGTCTACTGTCTACGAGCACTCCCAAATCCTTTTCCATTATAGATTCTCCTAAATTAATTCCATTTAATTTATAGATTGCGTTCTTGTTTTTGATCCCTGAATGCATAACCTTACATTTATCTGTGTTAAACCTCATATTCCATTTAGCCGCCCAATCCTCCAGTTTATTTAAGTCCCTCTGTAGAGAAGCTACATCTTGCTCTGATTTTATTACCTTACAGAGTTTAGTGTCATCTGCAAAAATAGAAACTTTACTCTCTAAACCATCACTAAGGTCATTAATAAATATATTAAAAAGGAGTGGTCCCAGCACGGAACCTTGAGGTACTCCACTTAAGACTTTTGACCAATTAGAAAATGTTCCATTTATCACAACTCTCTGTTCCCTATTCTCTAACCAGTTTTCGATCCAAGTACAAATTTTGATTCCTAGACCCAGTTGCCTTATTTTGTAAACCAACCTCTTGTGTGGCACTGTATCAAAGGCCTTTGCAAAATCTAAGTAGACCACATCTACTGTCCTGCCCTGGTCTAAGTTCCCACTAACTTCCTCGTAGAAACTAATTAGATTAGTTTGACATGACCTATCCCTCACAAATCCATGTTGATTCCCACTAATAATTTTATTGCGTACCAAGTAATCCTGAATACTGTCCCTTAAAATACCTTCCAGTAGTTTCCCCACTATTGACGTCAGGCTTACAGGTCTATAATTCTCTGGTTGTGATCTCGTCCCCTTTTAAAACAATGGCACCACATCTGCTATTCACCAATCCCTTGGTACTGTGCCTGATGAGATTGAATCTCTGAAAATTAAGAACATCGGTCTAGCTATTTCCGAGTTTAACTCCATAAGGACCCTTGGGTGTATGCCATCTGGACCTGGAGCTTTATTTATCTTAATATTCTTCAGTCGCCTTTGGACTTCTTCCTCTGACAACCAAGTATTAATTAATGGCATGGTTTCATTTCCATTTTTATGTATTACTCCTGCCATTTGTTCCTCTCTGGTAAATACTGAAGAAAAGAACGTGTTTAATACCTCTGCTTTTTCCTTAGTATCATTTATCAATTCACCCATCTCACTTCTTAGGGGTCCTATATTATCTTTTTTAATCCTTTTGCCATTTATATACTTAAAAAACTTTTTGGGGTTTGTCTTACTTTCTTACATGGTACTGTGGTAGAATCTAAATCTGTTTCCCACTGACGTCTTCTCATGAGGTAGGGACAGTTGACAATGTTCTTGTAACTGTGTTAGAATCTGCTGAGAGTAGCCCTGTTTGTACCCAGGTGCCAGGATATGATAAGAAAAATGTAGGTTCCATTGTACATGAGGATGGGTCAAGAAAAATATAGGTCTTGCTACACCTGAAATGTGTAAACTGTCTGAAGTATCAGTGTTCACATGCCAGGAAGCAGTGCAGGCCAAGTCCTCAGAATTAACCCCTGAAGGGGAGGGAAGGTGGATGCCAGAAGGTAACACTGACCCTGAACTAGTCTTTCTGACCCTCCTTCCTCCAGCTTCTGCACTGATAGAGGTGTTTGATGACAATATGGTAAATTGTGTTGTTTTGTAATCTAACAATTCTTTAAAGACCCCCTGTCCTGACGTAAGGGAAGCTTGTGTATTAGCTGTGTGTAGCCTGCATGAGAGCGATCAGGAATCTGACCCCTTGGTGGATTGAGCAGCCATTGCTAAAGAGGAAGATTCCTTAGCAGACGCCCACTGCGGTGACGAGCTGTCTGACTCTCAGCTAGAGCAGCTAGCTGTCATGCTATGGCCCTATCAGTCCCATTTTACAGGGAAACCTGAACACACTTGGCCACACATCATGTAAACACAGGCAACCAGACACCCTCAGACAGCCAGCATATCGCACTTCCCTAGAAATGCTAGAAGCAATGAAAATGGAAATAGATGAAATGTTGCAGCTAGGTATAATTCAAAAGTCTCACAGTTTTTGGGCTGCCCCAGTGGTACTGGTCCCAAAGAAATGTGGGGACTGCCGGTTCTGTGTAGACTATAGGAGGTTGAATGACGCCACAGTGTTTGATGCTTATCCTATGCCTAGGATAGATGAACTACTAGATCAGCTGGCCCAGGCATGCTATATCACTATCATGGATCTCAGTAGAGGGTACTGACAGATCCCATTGTCACCTGAGGCACGTGAACGCTCCGTATTTATCACCCCATTTGGGCTGTTTGAGTTTTTGGTCATGCCTTTTGGAATGAAAAAAGGCCCCTGCGTCCTTCCAACCCCTGGTCAATGACCTGCTAAAGGGCCAGGAGGGACATGCAGTTGCCTACCTGGATGAAATTGCGGTGTTCAGCCAGACCTGGGAGGAGCACCTGATCCATCTGAATAGTGTGTTAAGCTAAATTACTGAGGCAGGTCTGACTATCAAGCCAGAGAAATGCCAGCTTGGCATGCGTGATTGCCTTGTTATTTACTTTTTTTTTTTTAATTAAGCCTTGGAAACATTTTTCAAATTAAATAAATTTAATTTAGTGTATTCTCTGTAACTCTTTGTAAACGTACGAAGTCCAGGGAGGCTCGTGCTACATGTGTATGTGATTTAGGTGTGAAACATTAATAAGTGGCATTGGTGAACGTAAGGATACCAGAATAAATCCTTTGTGGTGGCAGAAAAAGTGTGTTCATTGCTAAGTTACTAAGGTGACGCCAGTCACAGCCAGCCGTTCAAATTGCTGTATCTGGGACAGGCTGAGCATTCGTGACAATCCACATTTACCAAGATGCCCGATAATTGTCCTAATGATTTCAATTGGTTTATTATTAGGCACTGGGTTTGTTCTGGGTCCTCACATGCTGCAATATTAGGTCAGTTACTTGATAACCCTGACGTTATTGTAGTGTGAGTAGCCAGCTTTAGTACTTGCCCTAACATTCCACTCAAATGCACCTAATGCAAGAATAAAGCAAATGTTTATTGTTATAAATGATACAACTGAACCTTGTAATGTAGCCCATTAGTGAAATTACATTACATGTTTTTCAGGATCCAACATTGTTGCTCATCAGCTCTTACTTTTGGCTAGTAGATTGGAGAAATATAACATGTCATTCTAAGAGAAGCATATTAATGCTCCTGTGCATGTGTTTACCATTATCTTTTATATACTACCCTTATATTTTGCAGCACTACATGATAATCGCCACAAATTAAAGATGCAATGATTACAAATAAAGTGTTAATTTTTAATCTTACAATTATTTATACACACTTTAGCCATTTAGAATTTGATCCTTTTGGGTGAAAAGTATCACTTTTTTAAATCTAATTGTATTTGCTGATCGATGTGGCCATCTAAGCTTGATTGATTTAGACTGATTGTTCTACACACACATGTTGGTTCTTTAATGACTATGTTAAAATTATGTTATGATTAAATGAACCAATTGGAATGTGTGTGGCCAGTTCAAGATCAGCCTACTTAAAATATTAAATAATCTTACTTGAAATTGTTGAAAAGGTATTTTAATTATGTGAGGTAATGAACTGCAGATTATTGGCACAGTATAGGAAATGAAATATGACATGATTGCAAGGTGGTAATTAGAGGTGAGCCAAAAGCTCAAAATTCAATTTAAAATCAATTTGGCTGATTAGGCCATAGCATTTGTAATTTCATGGCTTTATTTGTTGATTTGCTGGTTAAAATGTTATTTCCAGCAGTCCATTTTTAGGAAGGTTACTCCGCTTTCAGGATCTTGTTGTATCTGCTGTGAATGACAATTAGTGACGGCATGAGAGCAATGTTTGTAAATTTTGTTGTTATATTTTCATATTTTCTGTTGTAAACTTCACAGATCTTGTTTATTAGTTAGTTTATAAAAACTTTACAAACTTCATTTGAACCACCTATTGAGGCATTTATTACGCTGGAAACAGATACTTAAGACTTGCTAAAAAGATATTTCCACCCAATAGATCCAGAGGAAGGCAAATGAGACACACAATATTTTATTAATGTTCTATATTGTCTGCCATTACCAGTCTGACTGTTATTTAAATAAAGAGCTCTTTACAGTTAGATATTATGTTTTCTGAAGGAGTTTGATACTAAACAGTATAACATTCAAATATGATAATTTTACCCAACTTTTACATTATTTATGCATATGGTGATGGTATGGTGAACAGATAAATTATCTTAATTAGTATTACCTATATTTCAATGAATTATCCAGCTTTTTGCAGTATTCATTTGACTGGTAAAAAACTAAAGCCTTTAAGGCTTAGTGATGGTGAACAGGTAATTTAGAGTTGCAATTTGTATGAACAACATAGCAATAAATTGAACCACTTTTGCTGTATTTGTCTGATTGAAAGAAAGGCGTTTGAAAGACTGCGATAAATCTCTCAATAAAAACCTGCCATCATTTGTAGTATGTCATCATCATCTATTTATATAGCACCACTAATTCCGCAGCTGTATAGAGAACACACTCACATCAGTCCCTGCCCCATTGGAGCTTACAGTCTAAATTCCCTAACATAGACACACACACACACACACACCAAGAGAGAGAATAAGGTCAATTTAATAGCAGCCAATTAACCTACCAGTATGTTTTTTATTGGAGTGTGGGAGAAAACTGGAGCACCCGGAGGAAACCCACGCAAACATGGGGAGAACATACAAACTCCACACAGATAAGGCCATGGGTCGGGAATCAAACTTATGACCCCAGTGCTGTGGGCCAGAAGTGATAACCACTAAGTCACCGTGCTGCCCATATGTAAATTGCACCTACAAAGCAACTACACTCCATATATCTTTAAAAGTATAACATGCAAAAACTGTAAGAACTGTACAAAATAAAACAAAAATCAGTGTAGTGAATCAAGATAAATAGTTAGACTTGGACAAAGAGAGAGGTTTCTACAATCAGAAATAATGTATATCAAAATGGTTAAATGCTATCTTTTTAAGGGCATGATCATGTAATGGCAGCTCTTGCTTGGTAATTGTTTTTTTATTGACTGTGATTGGTCTGATTCTATAGATTTTATAAATAAATTTTACATTTTAAAGCAGATCAATTCTAAGTCACAATTCTATAAATTCTATAAACCATGACTAATACAAATGGAATAGAGGGACGCATAAGAGCAAGAGACATTGTTTGAGCCACAACTGAGAAACCCCCCCCCCCCAAAAGGAACAAGTGAATGTAATGAATGATAATTAAATTGACAAATAAACCATATGATGGAACTGGTGAAGTAAACAAGAGAATTCTGACTTAGAGCCAACAAGAAAAAGGTGGCAGTAACAAGAAGGAGTGGACCACAATGGGGCTGAAATTCTACAAGGCTGTTGGTGTAGGCTGATTATTGAGGCAGAGTAATGAAGAAAAAAGCTAAAGGTTATACATACAGACAAGACATGACCGGCTAATGCAGAAGACTGAAAGCTACAGATGCAGGGCATAAAAAAGTAGACTGGGGCTGAAGACAATAATCTAAGGCTGGGTGCACACTATAGATAATTTGTCCTGATGCAATATCGTTAACGATTTCACCGACTGAATCAGCATGTAGATGTATGTGTACACACTATACACGTTTTACAAGATTTACCGTCAGATCTGTGCTTATCTGTCATAACCATCGGATGAAACGATTGTGACTCTGTAAACTCTATAGTCATCTGCCTACACTGTTGGTCGTGAGTGTATATACACTTCCGAATTTGCCCAACATCATTCCATTGTTTATAGAGGTTTTGAGATGTTATAAAATCAAATCAAACGATACAATGTGCTTTGGTACGATAAAACATGATAGTGGGAGCCAGAGCCGTAACTTAGAATTCTAGTGCCCTGGGCAAGAAAGACAAATGCCGCCCCCTAGCCCTCAATTTTAACCAAATTAACCTAAAATATTCCGAAATTGCGCCCCCCTTCAGCGTTGCGCCCTGGGCGTTCGCCCCTGTCGCACAGCCCTAGTTACGGCCCTGGTGGGAGCGCACACTAATGCAATATTGGATCTAATGGTCGTTTATCGTGTAATTGAAACAATAATCGGTTCAAAAAACCTGTAGTATGTACCCAGCCTTAGACAGATAATAATTCTGAACAGCTTAACAACGAAATGAGGGACAAAAGCCACAGATAAATACTTAGTTTAAATCCCAGGAAATACAAAATGATTTATAGTTTATAATTTGTAATAGTTTGACTATCATGAGTAAACAACAGAGAATAATCAAATATAATCTCAGAACAATTAATTTGTGATATGGTAGTAATATATTTACACAAACGGAGATGAGGTGCAAACACAAAGGGGTATATTTACTAAACTGTGTGTTTGAAAATGTGGAGATGTTGTCTATAGCAACCAATCAGATTATAGCTATAATTTATTTAGTACATGCTACAAAATGATAGCTAGAATATGATTGGTTGCTATAGGCAACATCTCCACTCTTTTAAACCCGCAGTTCAGTAAACATACCCCAAAGAGTTTAGTTTATACACACTTTCTTGAATGGATGTGATCATCAGTACAATAATTCCCTTTGGAAGCAATCTATCAGTGCACCATTACATTTTTTAGAACCACTATCTATACTTAAACCTAACTAGTAGTAATTGGTAACATTTTTTATTGACCAATACTTGATTCAAATATAAGTGTATACCAACTGTATATTTCCCTATATGTATCAATGAGCTCTATGTTCACTCAAGCTGTGTTCACCATGGCACCCCATGCTACTGAATGGTAAATGGGAATGTGTTTTCATATACTGAAATGGGTAAAACTTTAAGAAGATAGCTGAGTTACATGAATGACATCAGCATAATAATAATGCTGAAAACCAAAACTGTTGATAATAAAACTTTAAAGTATAAGTAAAGACTAAAATGGTGCACATTACTGTTAGAGCAAACAAATAGGAAGTTAAATCTGTAAACTAATTTGTTGAAGAGGTAGGATGAGATGTAGTATAGTTTAGTGTTCTGTATTCCAAGAGTTGTTTGAAAAACTCAGGGTTTCCATCAGATATTTTCCTATCTAATGTATCTGAGCCCCCTGGTGAGCTTAAAGAAAGCAGTACTACATTTAGTACTGTTATGTAACTGAGCTGTCCCTTCATTAGATAAGCTGGGTTACAGAGACATCATGACGGATCCGACATATTTCCAGAGTGGAGTAAATATTTTTGTCCTTTCTATACCTCTTATCTTAAAGAGAAAGTAATTGATTTGCAGAACTGAGGACGAAACAACAGCAGTCGGCATATAAGAAGAGTTTATTTTAATTTTATATATGCAGCAAAACAAATGGACAAATTGTATTCTTCTGCACTAAATATTTTCATTTATTAAAATCAGTCAGAGCTGCAATGCTTCCTCCATATTTGAGATCAAATTAAATATCAGCTATACACCCCAAGAGAACAGAGAATCTGGAGCCAAGTGATAAAAGTAGAATACCTGCCTGGCTTAATGGGGCTGTACCATGCATACACCTTCATCACTACTGAAATGTAAACACACATCTGAATGTTTTGTCTGTAAATCCTGATCTCCACCGTTATCAAAGGGCAGAATCTCATGGTCAAACATTGACAGCCTGGGGAGGAGAGTGGTGTCAGCAACTGCAGTAAAAATGGGGCAGGGTTTCAAAGTATGTAAATCATAAAGAGGACTTAATGGACAGGAGACAAGGAACTGCACCAACTGCTCACATCCTTTTCTGGCTATTTGAACAGCTAGAATGGTTTGGGTGAGACTGCACTGGCAGCTCTCACATTTGCAACAGAAAGTGCACCATATGCACCAGAAATCTATTTACTCAACTATAACTTCCCCTTATACAAAATCCTATTTGGAATGAATATTTATTTATCACTGGATTTTGGCAAAAATTTTATGAAGAAGTGGAACACCTGGGGACTTCCACTTCTGAGCAATCGCTGCCCTGGTGGAAATAAGTATGTGCACAGTAACATGGTGTTGGATTTGTGGTAGATAATGAAGTAATAGAGCCAGAGCAGGGCACACCGGAGCCCTCATCTTTGTAACCTCATATATCAGATCAAACAACGCCTCCCACACTGGACGCAACCTTGCACATGACCAAAAGATGTGCATAAAGGAGCCAATTTCACCATAATCTCGCCAGCAATATTTGGACACATCATGCCAGATCCTATTGAGTGGGATCTCTAGATCATCCTCCCACCTGACCTGAATCGGCAAGGTACAAGATTCCCCAGGAACCATCAAAATCTGGTACCAAGAGGAGATACCGTCCGTGTGAGCGGAAGTTGAGAAGAACAATCATATAGGTGGGGGTGACAGGTTTTAATGATAGCGGATGGGGAGAATATGATTCAACTCCAAAAACTAAAGCTGCCACACAGTTGATGATTTTGTTGGTCAAATTTATAAACAACCAGATCTATCCAGTCTGACCATCCATGTGTGGGTCCAAATTGGAAACATCAGGTCACTTAGTGATTAGGCCAATTAATTTGATCTAAATGTGTGGGGCAATTGCTATTTATTGTACATATTATATACTGCATATAGTAAGCCCTCAATAACACCATCCATTCATGCATTTCAAATATCATCTCAAAATGCTCTCCCTCTAGTCCTCTTAGATCTACCTCTGACATGCGCCTATCCTCTTCTCTAGTAAGCAGTTCTCATTGTATCTACAAGACTTCTCCGGTGCCACCACCCACTTATGGAATTCCCTATCACACCCGATCAGACTGTCCCACTGCCTACAATTCTTAAACACTTTCTGAAAACCAGTCTCTTTGTCAGAGCTTAACCTACTCCTACCTGTAACTACTACTACTACTATATACTACCCAACCTAATGCATCCTCACATCTGTCCCATTAACCAAGGGGCCTATTTATCAAGCACTTATCCACTTTTAAATCCCCCAAAATGTCAGTATACGTTAAAATACCATTTATCATTAGTGCATCGCAGCAGATATCATAGATATCTGCTGCTTTGCATATGTTCTTGTTTTACAGAGCAGTTCCCATAACAGTGTATTGTTATGTAGTGCTCATTAACGTAATTCATCATTGTCTGATTATGAAAATTTAACACTTGTTTTTGATGCTGAAGCTGGTGTACATTTTCATACTTGAAAAGTTTCTCGGCTGTCAGCTCTCTTCCAAAGAGCAGAGATAGACAGCGCATGTGTGGAAGGATCATGTGATCCCTCCCTATCACAGGCTCAGAACTGCACGGCTCTCCTGTCCTAACTATACTAGGCTGCTCTGTGCGCATGGCCGAGCTTTCCGGTTGGCGCATGCGCCCAGGGATTCAAAGGAGGAACGAAGAAGGCACGAAGGCAGACACAATCGGATTACGAAGCAACAGTGGTAAGTTTTTTTCCACAGGAACAGCAGTTTATCGGAACTGCTGTTCCTGTGTAGGTTTTTTGATAAATATCAAAATCGTTATCAATGTGATAAGGATTGAAAACTATTTTTCATTTTTTGCAGTGCTTCTTAAATATGCCCCTAAGCCACACTGGCTGCTCTTGTTTCAGTTGTGCCCTCTTCCAATTAGAATGTAAGTGATCTCATAAGCAGAGTGCTCCCTTCACTATGTTTTCATGTATACATTTATTTCGTCTACATTGTATATTCCTGCTTTACGCATGTTCTATGTCCCCACTGTCCAGCATTATGGAGCACTGTGGCACAAATCATCGATGGATTGATCTATCTATCTATCTATCTATCTATCTATCTATCTATCTATCTATATTAAAGAGAAAATGCTTTTGTTGTTTATATACAGATTTTAGTTTAAGTCATGTTTAAAGACACTTAATTTGGAAAATGTGAAGCCTTCTACAAAAAAAATTTGGTCCAGGTTCAGTTTGAGGATGTCAAGTAATTCCTTATTATTGTCCTGTTAACATGTTGACTTAGCTGTGACAAGGATAAGCATAACAATGAACAGGCTCAATGAATGTCCATTCTAAGACCAATTTAATTAAACCAGTGATCTTTACTTAAATGTTATTCATGAATGACTGTAAGCAGAGCAATGTTTACTGTTCCCGTTGACAATCTCTTATCTTGGTATATGTCTATTCTTTCTAGTGCTAAATAATGTGTTCTAGATTCCTTAAATGTCGGTGGTTTGAGCCCTAGTACAAACTTTAATTTCCCATTGTACTGCTTGCCAATAGGAATTCTATACAAGTGTCTGTGTATCTTCTTAACAAAAGGGGAAGAAATCAGTGGCAAAACACGACATAGAGAAAACATCTTGTATCTGGATGATGGTAAGCGCATTTATAAGTGCACAGATACCCATGTAATTAAAATACTCATACACACATAAGCAGGGCTGGTGTAAGAACTGCGCTCCAAGCCTCGGGCATTGAGCCCACATGCTCGCTGCTTCTTACCTAGCAGGTGGGAATTGGGGAGGCATCCTCTGCTCCTCACACTACAAATGTGTCACTTGCTGTGATATCATAGCCAGGTCCCACATTCCCAGCTTATCATTGACTTCCAGGAGCAGCTACCAGCAGTTTCATAGGTAAGAAGCATGTTAGGGTGTCTCGGGGGCATTAAAAACACTGGATTAGGGACATTACAGATCCTCAAGTCCTGCTTCATGTTCGAACTGAATGTGAAAGCAACTTGTGTTTAATAAAAATCGGACGTAACTTGCATGCATGTACGACCATATTCAAGTACAAGTGGATCTCAAGAAACATTTCCACTTGAATATGGATCTAAGTACGCTCTGGCTATATAGTATTTGCTATATGCAGACATACAGAACAGACTGTAGGATACACACATGCATATGCAATATAAAGTCCCCTCAGAACACATGCACCCAAATAATTTTCTATAAATAATTTAATAAAAATGTTTTTTTAAGTGTTTTATATGAAACACATAAATCAGGATAAAATGCTTTTTTTTTTATAGTTTATCTTACTTGCAACACATATTCTGGCATACATGTCAGTCATTACTATCACTCAACATTTACATCAGCCCTGTAGCTGGTGCAAATGATACGGCAAAAAAATAGGTAGCTAAGAGATACCCAGAGCTTGAATTGGACAAATGTGAGTGAACTCGACCTCAGCACGCCATTACTGTGCGTTTTCCAAGTGAGTCCGCTCCTTCCCACCCTCGTTCAGCCCTTCAAGACATTGGAAGTTGGAAGTGTCATTTGCACGGATGCAAATTGGGTTCACTGGTGTAACATCTGTTTCTAAACAAGCATAGAGCAATTGCACACAAGATATGGCACGCAACGGGACTTATGTTCAAAGATGAGTCAGGTCCTCAGTGGTTTAGGCACCCTCTAATCATTGGTTCTTATACCTGCTTAGTGGTAGCGCTGGCCCTGCACATAAGTGACATATAGATGTAGTAATGACACTTCCAATCTACACTCACTCCCAAGACTAATTTAAACCTAAATGATATAAGCAGTACTTTGTATGTATGTTCCTTCTCAGTAAAAAAACACACATATAAACATTTTTAAAAAAATATCAAAGAAATGAGCAGACTCAATAAGATGGCTTAATCTGTTCTTTTCTACCTTCAAATATCATGTTTCTAAGTTTAATTTAGGTTACATTTCCTGAACTGTTCATTTGACTGTGCAGATAATATTGGAAGTGTATGCATCAATGATGAACCAGGCACTGCTAAGAGGCTGATCCTTTAGGAGATTGTACAACTCTTTCCATATACTCAGCATGAGTTTATGCAGTGGAAATTAAAGTCGATAGGAGGTGAAGTGGGAGGGAGCTTTAAATAAATAAATTAATAAAAAAAAATCAGGGGCAACCAAAGTAATGTCAGGTCAGAGCCACTGCCAGCCACAAGCCCTAGGTATGGAAAATGTGGCCATGTATATGCATATATGCATTAATATTATATTATATATATATATATATATATATATATATATATATATAAAATTATGTATGGCGCTTGTTAGGCGCATCCAACAAGAGAATAGATTTCCCAAAGTGGAGTCTGTTTAATGTATTGAATGTCCGTTTGCCCGAAGTGTCTATTTGTATAATAAATAATAATAATTTACCCGAAGTTTCGGGTTTTGACTAGGGATGAGCGCGCTCGGATTTCTGAAATCCGAGCCCACCCGAACGTTGCGGATCCGAGTCGGATCCGAGACAGATCCGGGTATTGGCGCCAAATTCAAAAGTGAAACTGAGGCTCTGACTCATAATCCCGTTGTCGGATCTCGCGATACTCGGATCCTATAAATTCCCCGCTAGTCGCCGCCATCTTCACTCGGGCATTGATCAGGGTAGAGGGAGGGTGTGTTAGGTGGTCCTCTGTGCTGTTTAGTTCTGTGCTGTTTAGTTCTGTGCTGTTTAGTTCTGTGCTGTTTAGTTCTGTGCTGTTTAGTTCTGTGCTGTTTAGTTCTGTGCTGTTTAGTGCTGTTTAGTGCTGTGCTGTGCTGTGCTGTGCTGTGCTGTGCTGTGCTGTGTTCTGCAGTATCAGTCCAGTGGTGCTGTGTGCTGTGCTCTGTCCTTCTGAGGTCAGTGGTGCTGCTGGGTCCTGTGCTGTGTCCTGTTCAGTCCAGTGGTGCTGTGTCCTGTGCTCTGTGCTTCTAAGGGCATAGTTATTTCCCCAATATTCCCCTGTGTTTAAAAAAATAAAAAAAAATTTTTTTTATAAAATACCAAAAACTACTTTAATATTTTTTAATTACCACAAAATTTTCACAACCAATCCTGCAGTATAAGCCCATTGGTACTGCAATATTACCAAGTTCACACATTCAGCAGTAAAAGTCCAGTGGTACTGCAATATTACAAAGTTTACACATTCTGCAGTATCAGTCCAGTGGTGCTGTGTCCTGTGCTCTGTCCTGCTGAGTTCCGTAGTGCTGCTGGGTCCTGTGCCGTGTCCTGTTCAGTCCAGTGGTGCTGTGTCCTGTGCTCTGTGCTTCTAAGGGCATAGTTATTTCCCCATTATTCCCAAGTTTGTAAAAAATAAAAAAAAAGTAAAAAAAAATAAAAAATTAAAAAAAAAAAAAAATATATAATAATTATAACCAAATTTGAAAAACCAATCCAGCATTATAAGTCCATTGGTACTGCAATATTACCAAGTTCACACATTCAGCAGTAAAAGTCCAGTGGTACTGCAATATTACAAAGTTTACACATTCTGCAGTATCAGTCCAGTGGTGCTGTGTCCTGTGCTCTGTCCTGCTGAGTTCCGTAGTGCTGCTGGGTCCTGTGCCGTGTCCTGTTCAGTCCAGTGGTGCTGTGTCATGTTCTCTGTGCTTCTAAGGGCATAGTTATTTCCCCATTATTCCCAAGTTTGTAAAAAATAAAAAAAAAGTAAAAAAAAATAAAAAATTAAAAAAAAAAAAATATATATAATAATTATAACCAAATTTGCAAAACCAATCCAGCATTATAAGTCCATTGGTACTGCAATATTACCAAGTTCACACATTCTGCAGTATCTTGTGCTACATATAATGGAGAGCAAAAATTTGGAGGATAAAGTAGGGAAAGATCAAGACCCACTTCCTCCTAATGCTGAAGCTGCTGCCACTAGTCATGACATAGACGATGAAATGCCATCAACGTCGTCTGGCAAGCACGATGCCCAATCTCCTAGTACAGGGCATGTAAAATCCAAAAAGCCCAAGTTCTCAAAAAACAGCAAAAAAAGAAACTTAAAATCATCTGAGGAGAAACGTAAAGTTGGCAATATGCCAATTACGACAAGTAGTGGCAAGGAACGGCTTAGGCCCTGTCCCGTGTTCATGACTAGTGGTCCAACTTCACCCAAGGATCAAAGCCCTCCTCCCCCCCCCTACAAAAAATTTAAGAGAGTTATGCTGTCAGCAACAACAACAAAACAGCAAAGAACTCTGCCTTCTAAACAGATGACATCACAAATCCCCAAGGCGAGTCCAAGGGTGTTGTTGGTTGTGAACCCTGACCTTCCCATCACTGTACGGGAAGAGGTGACTCCATCCAGCATTTGCAGCACGCCCTCTGCATATGCTGGAAGGATCACCCACAGTCCAGTTACAGATTTGGCTAATGAAGGTGTGAATGTTGTGCACTGGGAGGAGGATATTGATGTAGCTGGCGCTGAGGAGGATGTTGATGATTATGATGCAGACAGATACCAAATTGCATTTCTCAATTTCTATTTATATTCTAGATTATATAACGGCTGAAAAGTTTTCTGTTTTACTCCTAGTGGAGAGGGGATCTGATGCAGACAGATACCAAACTGCCTTTGTCCATTTCTTTGTATATTTGAATTGCTAGTTCTACAGTCTATGCAGGCTGCTTTATTTATATTCAACTACAAGTGTAGGGCGGGGGGGGGGGGGCATAGATAGCCACCAAAGTAACGTGGTCCATTTAATTTCACTTTCTAGCTCCACAGTCTGTGCAGCCTGCTTTTTTTTATCTTCAAAGTATTTATATTTACAAGCCTTGCAATCTAAATTAACTAGAGGTAGTGACGTGGTAGAACTCCAAAAGGCAGTTTGGAAGCCCCTGTACAAACTGGCTCTATTTTTTAACTGAGTTGTCCCCCCTCCAGTGTGTACTCGGAAAGAGTTTTTAGTGCAGCGGGGAACCTGGTCAGTGAGCGGCGAAGGAGGTTGCTTCCTCACAACGTTGAAAAAATGATGTTTATAAAAATGAATAATCAATTCCTCAATGAAGTACAGCACTGCCCTCCAGATACTACAGAGGGACCTGTGGTTGTGGAGTCCAGCGGGGACGAATTGATAATGTGTGATGAGGAGGAAGTACACACTGTAGGGGGAGAGGAATCAGAGGTTGAGGATGAGGACGACATCTTGCCTCAGTAGAGCCTGTTTAGTCTGTACAGGGAGAGATGAATAGCTTTTTTGGTGTGGGGGCCCAAACAAACCAATCATTTCAGTCAAAGTTGTTTGGTAGGCCCTGTCGCTGAAATGATTGGTTTGTTAAAGTGTGCATGTCCTATTTCAACAGCAGACCTCTCAACTGCAGCTCATCCCTCCTCTGCGGGGATAATGTCTCCTGTGCTCTGACACGTCACTCTGTGTACTCTCAGCCTCAGGATCTGACACTACAGCTACCATGCCTCTTGTAGCAGCCCTCACTCCAGGGCCTCTTCCATGTGCAGTGTCCCCCTCTCTCTTGGGTTCACTATAGTGGCATGGAGTTCTCCCCCTCATCCAGGGCACACATTCCTTGCCCTGGCTCAGTCACCACGCTCAGACTTCCAGGCAATGCTGGGGGAGCCTGGGAGCTTCCACCCCAGGTCCCCAGCTACAACTCTCCTCTCCTGTGTCTTCTCTCTCTTTCTGACACTTGAAAGATCGTGCCTTTAAATGAAAAAGTCAGTCTTGATTGCACGACTATGTGCAAGTGCAACAGGGACATTTTTTTGGGTTTACAAAGTCAAACAATAACACTACGACCCTGTCTGTCTGGGGTCTGTCAATGACGAATTGTCTGGAGCATGTTTTGAGGAGGTATTGTGGCCCCGGTATCAAATTGGGTACCGGGGCCACCCCACTATGCAGTCCAGATACTTGTTTGGTGGAATTCCGACACGTGGAGGGTTTTTTAATTATATTGTGGCCTCGGTACCAAATTGTGTACCGGGGCCACCACACTACGCAGTCAAGATACTTGTTTGGTGGAATTCAGACCAGTTGAGGGTTTTATTATTATATTGTGTGGACCACTCTATCTATACCACACTACAACTCTATACCACTCTATTTCCTACTTTAATTCTATTTAATTCTATTTCCTACTTTAATTCTATTACTAATTAATTAACATAAAGAGGAACAAAAAAAACCAATTTTACCAAAAGTATAATATGACTTAGACTTACAAACACTACACTTGAAAGATCGTGCCTTTAAATGAAAAAGTAAGTCTTCATTGCACGACTATGTGCAACAGGGACAGTTTTTTTCTTTACAAAGTCAACTAATAACACTTGGACCCTGTCTGTCTTTAACATACTTAATGGGATCTCAATGACGAATTGTCTGTAGCATGTTTGGAGGAGGTATTGTGGCCCCGGTATCAAGTTGGGTACCGGGGCCACCCCACTACGCAGTCCAGATACTTGTTTGGTGGAATTCTGACACATGGAGGGTGTATTTATTTTATTGTGGCCCCGGTATCAAGTTGGGTACCGGGGCCACCCCACTACGCAGTCCAGATACTTGTTTGGTGGAATTCTGACACGTGGAGGGTGTATTTATTTTATTGTGGCCCCGGTATCAAGTTGGGTACCGGGGCCACCCCACTACGCAGTCCAGATACTTGTTTGGTGGAATTCTGACACGTGGAGGGTGTATTTATTTTATTGTGGCCCCGGTATCAAGTTGGGTACCGGGGCCACCCCACTACGCAGTCCAGATACTTGTTTGGTGGAATTCTGACACGTGGAGGGTGTATTTATTTTATTGTGGCCCCGGTATCAAGTTGGGTACCGGGGCCACCCCACTACGCAGTCCAGATACTTGTTTGGTGGAATTCTGACACGTGGAGGGTGTATTTATTTTATTGTGGCCCCGGGACCAAATTGTGTACCGGGGCCACCACACTACGCAGTCAAGATAGATAGATGCGTATCATAGATAAAGTACATTCAGTGGTGTGGGGCAAATTGAAAAATATTCAAAATGCACTGACATTATCAAAAACAAGAGGTTGTCACACGCTAAAACTCCAACATGTATATGATGGAGAGGATGGAGGAGCAGCCGTATGTGTAGTGTAATGCAGACCTGTTGAAGGTTTTTTATATATTTTATTGTGGTGCCCAGTGCCCACTCCTCTACGCAGTCCAGGTACATTTATTGGTGCGAATCAAACAAGTTGATGGTTTTCTTATTATATATATTGTGGTGACCCACTCCTCTACGCAGTCCAGGTACATTTATTGGTGCGAATCAAACAAGTTGATGGTTTTCTTATTATATATATTGTGGTGACCCACTCCTCTACGCAGTCCAGGTACATTTATTGGTGCGATTCATAAAAGTTCAGGGTTTTTAAGATATTGTGGTGACCCACTCCTCTACGCAGTCCAGGTACATTTATTGGTGCGATTCATAAAAGTTCAGGGTTTTTAATATATTGTGGTGACCCACTCCTCTACGCAGTCCAGGTACATTTATTGGTGCGAATCAAACAAGTTGATGGTTTTCTTATTATATATATTGTGGTGACCCACTCCTCTACGCAGTCCAGGTACATTTATTGGTGCGATTCATAAAAGTTCAGGGTTTTTAAGATATTGTGGTGACCCACTCCTCTACGCAGTCCAGGTACATTTATTGGTGCGAATCAAACAAGTTGATGGTTTTCTTATTATATATATTGTGGTGACCCACTCCTCTACGCAGTCCAGGTACATTTATTGGTGCGATTCATAAAAGTTCAGGGTTTTTAATATATTGTGGTGACCCACTCCTCTACGCAGTCCAGGTACATTTATTGGTGCGAATCAAACCAGTTGATGGTTTTCTTATTATATATATTGTGGTGACCCACTCCTCTACGCAGTCCAGGTACATTTATTGGTGCGATTCATAAAAGTTCAGGGTTTTTAATATATTGTGGTGACCCACTCCTCTACGCAGTCCAGGTACAATTATTGGTGCGAATCATAAAAGTTCAGGGTTTTTAATATATATTGTGGTGACCCACTCCTCTACGCAGTCCAGAAAGATACCTTGTTGCAACGTTTTGGACTAATAACTATATTGTGAGGTGTTCAGAATACACTGTAAATTAGTGGAAATGCTTGTTATTGAATGTTATTGAGGTTAATAATAGCCTAGGAGTGAAAATAAGCCCAAAAACTTGATTTTTAAACTTTTTATGTTTTTTTCAAAAAAAATCCGAATCCAATACCTTAAATCCGAACCCAGACATTTCGTCAAGTGTTTTGCGAGACAAATCCGAACCTCAAAAATAACGAAAATCCGGATCCAAAACACAAAACACGAGACCTCAAAAGTCGCCGGTGCACATCCCTAGTTTTGACACATGTGCAGTAGGTAATCAAACACGTGGACGCACGTCTAATGGCGGCGGACTCCATAAATACTCTCTAAGTTGTTATGGACATAATCTCCTGATAAAATCTTTTAAATAAAATGAAACGCGTTGAGGATTATTGCACGATATCTTTGTATCGTGACTTGGCTGAATAGATTGGTGGTACACTAGCTGAATTACAGATAAGCCACTGATTTTGTTATTGTCAAGCCTCATCCATATGCTGCGGTCATGTTGGATATAATTCATGCTGTATATCATTGGATTTTAATGTGAGTGTGATTGAGCTCAGTTCATTAAAGTTTTTAAGAATATACTACACTATATGTGGTTTATTATACTTTGCCTACAAGTCTAGAATGATCCTGGTGAAGAGTAACTACAAGTGACGCAGATAAGCCTGTTTATATTTTTATTTGGTACGCATATTCACATATGGAGTGTGCAGTGTGGTGGAGGGACCCACATAACATTAAGTGATTACACTATATGCGATTTTCCTTTCTTGTTTCCCTGTTCCATGAGATGATCCATATATCCAAGAGGGTGATTGGAACGTTATAACACTATAAGGTGTTGATGTTATATCGGTATATTGGTGTATATATATATATATATATATTCATGCATACAACCTTTTAAATATATTCTGTATGCACATTCTATTTGAAGATACAAGTCATGTTTAATTAATTGTCTTGTCAAATCTAATTTTATCTATAATATACGCAGAAGCAAAGTAATGCAAAGTAAAGTATCTCCCGCCAAACAAATCTTTACATTATTGAGTTCTGTAGAGATAAGTTTATGCTTTGTCTATGGGAAACTAGGTATGTCAAATGCTTTTAAGCCAATCAAGCATTACGGACAGCCACAAGAGTAACAGGACAATATCCTTTGTCACCTCTGGACTTTCTCTGTTCTACTATCTCTCTGCTGTTTATCAGTACTGTCAGTTAATGCATCTTCCTATCATGTGCCATTAAATTCAGTGTCAATGTTGTGAGGACTATCTTTTATTTATATGTCAATGTTTTTTTTTCCTCCTCACCTTTATCTCATTATAACTATATGATTTCTTCGCTATTTTCCCTGGTAGTTTATATACATTTATACATATTTGCATGGTTTCTCAGACTAATGCCTTTAAATGTCTGACCTAAGAACACTTTTATGTCGTTAATTTACCAAGTACCCTTGGTGTAAGTATAACACATAACAATGTACTCTTAATTGTGTAAACACTTAAGCTGGGTACACACTACAGAAATTTCGACCAACTTTTTATGCCGAGTGATTTTACATGTGATCGATGGTCCGATCGCTCAGTCCATGGACTGCATACACACTAGCCTTGTTTAGGACGAGAAAGGGAAGAGCGGACGTCCCTTTAGCGACTTTTTACAGCCATGTTGTCGTGAGCAATGATTTTAATTTTGTACACACTGCAGCGACATTTGCGGGGAAATGTACGAGATACCGGAGACATTAGCATAAAGGGGCGGACTCTGCACTATAGTTAACTCCCAAAACAGCTTAAAAACAGAAGGCTACACTGTCCCTTCATTCATTCCCATTTGTAAACGTACAATGGCTACAAAACAAGAACAAGCAGCTGCACTTCTCATGCTTACTGTGGCAAGAAGACTGCTGGTACGGAACCGAAGAGAAAGAAGGAGAAAGAATAGATCTTGTTGGAGCAAAGAGTGGTTCAAGAGGAGAGACACGTTCTGCCATATGCCCCTGCTACAGGAGATACGGGACAACAACTCCGATGATTTCAAGAATTTTCTTCGTATGAATGATTCTACTTTTCAGGAACTGCTCCAACTTGTAACCCCTCTCATCCAGAGCCGGATTTACACCTCATGAGGCCCTAGGCTAGATATCGGTTTGGGGCCCCCCCCCTTCACATACACAGTGGCCCCTCACACACACACAGTGGCCACTCACACACACACACACAGTGGCCCCTCACACACACATAATACACGCACGCAGTGGCCCCTCACACACGCATAATACACGCAGGCAGTGGGGACACACACACACATAATACACGGACGCAGTGGGGACACACACACATAATACACGGACGCAGTGGGGACACACACACATAATACACGGACGCAGTGGGGACACACACACATAATAGACGGACGCAGTGGGGACACACACACATAATACACGGACGCAGTGGGGACACACACACATAATACACGGACGCAGTGGGGACACACACACATAATACACGGACGCAGTGGGGACACACACACATAATAAACGGACGCAGTGGGGACACACACGCACAATACCAGGACGCAGTGGGGACACACACACACTTAATATACTACCCCACCCCTCCCCCAACTTACCTTTTTCCTTGTAGGAGCTGTGCAGTATTCATCCCCTTCACACATGGGACGGCACTTGTGATGTAGTGCATGTCCCATGTGACACACAGCAGGCCACACAGAGGGGGGAGGGAGGAGACCAGCCACCACACTAGCCCCATGTGGCCCCTCCCCCGACTCGCGGCACCCGACCCCCCCTCCCCCGATTCGCGGCAACCCCCATCCCCCCCGCACGAGTCGCGGGAGGGACCAAAAAAATATATATATATATTTTTTTAAATTGCTCCTGTCCCCCCCAGCTGTGCCCCCCGAGAGCCGCTAGGCCCTAGGCAGGTGCCTAGGTTGCCTAGCGGTAAATCCGGCCCTGCTCTCATCCAGCGGGAGAACACCCATTTAAGGAGACCCATACCGCCAGAGTAAAGACTGGTGGCAACCCTACGTTTTTTGGCAACAGGGAGAACACTGGCAGATCTAAAATACAGCACGGCTATTTCACCTCAAGCTTTTGGCATGATAATTCCTGACACCTGTGATGCTATCATTGAAGTTCTCAGTGACCAGTATATGAAGGTTTGTGAAAAGCAACAGTATTTATTGTAAAAATATCGTTTTACATATTAACATATTTAACGTTGTAAAAATACATTTAACTTGGAATGTGCAAATCATAAATTGTTAGGACCAGCGCAACAGTTTATAAATGTTGGTAGTGCAAAATTTCGCTTGTGTCCACACCAGGTGTGTCCCCAACGTAATGTGGCATCCTTACTGATGGTAATGGCGTGGATGTCATACAAGGTTGAGACATGCTGCTTTGTCCACCCATGGTCTGAAATGTGTATGCTTGTTGGTGTCTATGGTTAGTTGAGGAAAGACATGTGTCCGGCCACAAATCTTCAGTGGAAGCCCTACACATGACGTCGCACCGCAGCCGCTCCATTTCAGTTTGTATGCGCTTGCTACTACTTCTCATTTTGCTAGCTAATGTTGATGCGAGTAACTCAAATGTGTCCTGTTCCTTTCTTGGTGTTAGCAGACTGTTAGCGCAATCAAGCATCCTTTCTGCCAGTGTATCACTTTCTGCTATTTTATGTATTCTGCGTCTCTTTCTCTTCTGATTTATTTTTGCTGGTGTATCACCTTGGGTCGCATCTTGCCTGTCTGCAGTTAGCTGGCTTTCACGTGGAGTGGGATAAATTGTTGTAGCATCCGGGTCTTCAACTTCCAGCAGGAGCCCATCAGACAGTAGTGCAGGCTGAAAAAGAGCAAACCAATGAGGGGATGTAATTGCATGCATGTTCAAATGTAAACTATGTACACATCTTTATGTTTCAGTTCCCATCGAGCGAAGCAGACTGGAAAGGGATAGCGGAAGACTTTGAGAGACTGTGGAATTTCCCAAATTGCGGTGGTGCTATTGATGGCAAACATGTCCGAATCATGCCACCATCAAACAGTGGATCTTTCTACTACAACTGCAAAGGGTTTTTCAGCATTATTTTAATGGCCATCGTGGATGCGAACTATGAATTCCTATTTGTGGACATTGGGAAAAATGGAAGAGTCTCAGATGGTGGTGCATTGGAGCATACTGCCTTCCATAACAAACTAAAAAACAATGCCCTAAACCTTCCATTGCGGAGCAGCACAACATATGGATTAAACTTTGTGTTTGTGGCAGATGACGCCTTTGCATTGCATGGGAATGTATTAAAACCGTACCCGCAAAGAAATATGACCCATGAAAGGCATATATTTAATTACAGTCTGTCACGTGCTCGGCGTGTTGTTGAAAATGCCTTTGGGATTCTAAGCAACAGGTTCAGAGTATTTCAGTCGACAATCAACCTGCGTTTGGACAAAATAGACAAAGTTGTGATGGCCTGTTGTGTTCTGCATAACTTTCTGCGGCGTAAAAGCAATAGTGGCCATACCACTCAGGTCAATGTGGAAAGTAATGGTGTGGACATGGAGGTAGTGGGCTTAACACCATTAGAGTGTGGCCACTCTAAAAACAGTTGTTCAGTGGCAAAATTAAATCGGGAGGCCTACCTTTCGTATTTCAACGGAGATGGTGCCGTGCCATGGCAAAATGATTGTATATGAATATTTATAAACATGTTATGCATTGTTATTGTGTTGTTGATTGTTTGAACATAAATAAATCTGTTATATTACAACATCATAATGTACTGTACTTACTGTGCCGCTTGCAGGTATATCATATGCTTGCTCTACCTCTGGGGATGAACTGCTGTCTGTAGGCATGCTGCTAGTGGACGTCCGTGGTGTTTCTTGGTCCTTCACAAAGTGTAACATATCAAAGTACCATAGCTTTGGCACATACACGTTTTCAGCTGCAGCTCCAGATTTTTTGGATGCTTCAACTTTATTTAATTATTTTTTATACACAGTCCTAAGGTTCTGGATCTTGCTTTTTGCCCATTCAACAGTTGCTCCAGGGTGATATGGCAGACATGCTTTTACAAGCTCTTGCATCGCCATGTTTTGCATCATTCTGTTAGAATACTCCTTGGATTTGGCTTTCCACAAACATGGGTGAACCCTGTAGGTCTCAATAAAATCCTTCATTAGGTCAGCATTTCTTTCATATGTCATTATGATTATCTGTTAGGGTATAACAAAAAGAAACATAAGTCCCATCCGTGCTGTAAATTTCAACAATGCAAGTACACATGTATGTATCAATCAGAAATAACTTACCGTATATGTGAACGAATGTACAGCTCCGAAGAATCGTAAAATCCCTTTGTATGTAATGATCATGAACGAGTTACAGTTATAGAAAACAAACACTGATACACGAGGTTATTATACACGAATAGTCTTCACCCATATTGCTCCATTCTCTAAACAAACGCCCATGTCAGAGTGTATAAAATTATAGAGGAGCCTGTCTGGCGCCGAGGAACGTGAGAAGATGGAGAATAAAGAGAAGGTGTTAGTGGGGGTAGAAGCAATGGAGACGGAGCAATACACATCTATACAAAACACAAGTCTGTGATGTGCGGATTCCGCACCACGTGGTACTGGGATTGACATAAAAAATTTACATACACACACTCACCAGGTCGAGGAAGTATCGGAGGATTGTCGTGGAACTGTCGGAAGTCTATACACACTACACAGCGGAAACGAGATTGGAACGAAAATATTAAACGGTACGACCAACCGAATGAGGCGAGAATCGTCCATTTGGGCAGACTTTCGACCATCGTATAACTGTACACACTGACCAGACTTTTGAACGAGCGGTTGTATGTCGGCTGTTTGAGCCGATTATTGGACGAAAACAGTTTAGTGTGTACCCAGCTTTACAGAGCTCTGACTTTTACAAAGTATTTTGGACAATACATTTACATATAGTTCAGTAACAAGTGTTAAAGGGCAACCAGCATGTCAATGCATTGCTCTGTTCATAAATGAGGATTTAACCTGGTGTTACCAAGATGTTAGCTCAATAATACATTACATTGCTTCTGTTGGCTGATTGATAAGCTTATACAGCACATTGTAAAATTACATTTATACATAAGATTAATTTGCCGCTATATGGATGAGATCTACTGTACCTAGCTCTGTAATAAATACATACATAAGTAAAAATTGGCAGTATACCTACCTCCTCAAACCCTTAACCAGCACCAGCACTAGACAGCCTGGCTATGTTACACTTAAACAGGAGAGCAATAAACATGGGGTCCACCTGCTACAGTAGAAACCAGCACTAGGCTCAGGGGCAGAACATTGCATCTCTAGGCCACATAGTAATATCTGATGGAGGACCTGGCAATGCTGCACCAGTCTCCTGAGCACCAGCTCTGACCTGACTGGGACTTCACTGCTCATGTGCTAAAGTGCAGGTGCTCACAAGAGGCCTCAACTCTGCTCTTCTGATGTCTTAAGACTTGCTTCCTCTGCAAAACCCATTCAAGTATATACATAAAACATTAAACAATAATAATAATAATAATAATAATAATAATAATAATAATAATAATAATATATATACAATAAAACATTAAACAAATATCAGAGTAAGTTAATAGGTGCAATGAAATGCCAACACATAGTTATAAATTGGCCAAAAGCTGCTCTCTTTTAAAACTATAGAGATCATTAATAAATTATACAAATAAAAAACGCTTTTTAGATACAGTGGGAATGCAATGTGCATGTAAGTTGAGTTTGAAAAAAGAGCACTGAACTTGTGTGTTCTTCTGGATGGTTTCAAATCCAAGTGTATCCCAAGATACATTTGAGTCTGGGTGTAACTACGCTCTGCTTACACAGTGCTTGAAATAAGTAGACACACAGAGCAGAGTGTAGTATAAGTGAAGGCGTATGAACAATAAAAGGTCACATTAGAATGCCTAAAAAGTATTTGAACATGAAATAAAACCTGTTATCAGTACAAGGTGGTCCATAAATGTGGAAACACCTTTTAAAATGTAAATGAGTAAGGAAATATTAATCTAGTGTCTACATGTATGATCTGGGTGTAGGGGACAACTTTTTAGGGTATGTGGCCAGTGTCGGCCACCTTGAAGTTGGCCATCCTGGATGCAACGCTAATTTTTGAAATGTAAAAGGGTGTTTCCACGTTTATGAACCACCCTGTATAATTATTTATATATACATTTTTTACCTTAATTACATTAATAAAGATGCTTGTAATTTATACTGTATATAAAATGAGTCTATCTTATTTGCATATAGATGTCCTGTGCTAACTAGTGGCATGCATACATGCAGGCCCGGCGCTCCCATTAGGCAACCTTAGGCAGTTGCCTAGGGCGCCGGGACCTGCAGGGCGCCGCTGACTAGATTTTTTAATCTAGTCAGCGGTTCAGCGGCACGAGAGAGATGCACAGCAGCGGCGGCGGGGCGGCCGCCGCTGTTTTTTAATGTCCGCATGATCACTGACGTCAGTCAGGGATCATGTGATAGTCTGTCCGGCGCCTCTGAGGTATCACACTGTCTGTCACTGACAGACAGTGTGAATAAAGTTATTCCCCCCTCCTCTCCCCTCTCAGCATGCATCGCGAGGAGCAGCTAGAGGAAGAAAAGGTAAGTGAAATCTAATTTTTTTTTTATTTAGTGTGTTCGGGGGGCGCGGGCGGGGGCGGCTTGCCTAGGGCGCCGAGAACCCTTGCACCGCCCCTGCATACATGTCATTTTTAAATCAAAGACAATTCTGTGCCAGTCATCAGTATCAGCAGCAATTTACACCAGCCCTATAATGGGTGGAAATGATGCGGCTAAAAACAAGCCCACTTAAGAGTTAAATCGAAAACTTCTGCCTCAGAACGCCCTTACTGAACATGGCCTACATTAAGATACCAATTCTCTCTCCTGTTCCACCTCTCAAGTTATAGAAAGTAGTAAGTGCCATTTGCCTTCAGACATGAATTGCATGCAAGTGCCTTCATTGGCATAAAGTCTGTTTGTGGGCATGCTCGGCTATTTCACACAAGATACGCTACTCAAATGGACATATGTCCAAACATGAATCAGGCCCAGTATCTTTGGATGAGAAGCTGTTTCAATCCATGGGTAACTAATTATTATTCTTAGGTATAGAGAAATAAAATGTTCTTCTGATGATTTAATATTTTATACTTACATGTTACTTTTTTTCTGTTAGAGACAAAGCTCATTTCAGTTTACTAGCAATTATGTAAAATACAATGTAGTGGCATGACATTAATTGCAACCAAATACCTGGGAGAGCAGAGGTAGGTCAAGTGTGTCTAAATAATTTTTGAGAGTGTAGCTAAGATTATGGAGGTAATAGCATTCCAGAATGTGAGTGCAGTATACCAAAAAGATTTTAAGAAGACTTCCATGTATCTATATAGTTTTATTGCCTCTGGAGATTGAAAGGACCATTTGGTGGTTTGAGTAACAAATTGTTGCTCAAGTAACTGGGACATTCAACCACTAACCACAATTTTTTTTATGGTATTTTATAGCGTTACATGACCTCATGAAGACAGGTGTGCTTCCAGTGAGATCCCATCTGGCCTTACCCAGTACAAAAATCCTTGGGAGACCTAGTGAAGTAAATTTGATAGATCACATTCCCTGTGCCCACACATACCTGGCTGATACAATGGCACCAAGAAAGAAATTAACTGACATACTAGAGAAGTTGTAGAAGTTTTAGCAGGCAGAGGAATGGCTGATGACACATCTCACTTTTGGGGGCATATTCAATTACCTTCCGGGATCTCGGCTAAGCGCGTCCTCCACCTTCCCGATACCGCTACACCGCAGATTTTTCTTCGCTCCCCATAGGGTTGCAAAGATAAATCAGTGATGTTGCGGTACCGTAATTGCCCTTTATGTGCACAGCCGCTCGTAGCCGCGATCTCGGAAGGTAATAGAATATGCCCCTTTGGAGTGAGTTCAGTCTTTTCTCTTGCACGTAAACCAGGAGCCGTCAGTACTGTGACTCTCCATATATTATTTGCATGTATATTCAAGGGAAATGTTCTGCTTGCTCTTTGGCTAAATAAAAGAGCTACTTAATGCATAGCAACAACTCTGTTCTTGGTAAATTGTGTGTGTGTGTGTCGTGCTCGGGGTGATAGGGGTAGCGCCGTTTCATATAACCTATATGAGCCTGGTGATGTTTTGCAACTCGCACACTTATAAAGAAGCTGGAGATCATTTTATACATTCCTTTCCATTCATCTTTATTTATAAGACAGGACAGATGGCATAAAAAAATGACACTAAAAAAATTGTACATAGAAGTAGAAAATTGTACATAGAAAGAGACAAGAAGATACAGCAATGAGACAGAATGTAGAGTGGACCCTGCTCATGACAGCCTACAATCTACAATGTCCTTTTAGCTTAAAATCTAAAAGGAAATTGAAAGGGCACTCAAGGATGTCTGCCACCTGAGTCCTGTATCAAATGTTTAGGAAATTTCCTTATTCTGCATTGGTATTCTGTTCACGGAGTATGCTCAGTACTTCAAACATGTACTTAACTGTTAGACCTATGTATACATTCAAAATAGATTTGAGTATGTTTTATATTTTATATTGCTGTGCTAGATTATGTTGTTTCCCCATGTCCCACTTGCAGTATGCTGGTCGGAAATTTACAGTTACTCCTTTTCCTAGGTTTCCTTTATTTTTTCTACATCTTTCTTAGTGAAGTTTCAACATTTCTACATGCCTTCTAGAGTATATTGCATTATAAGCAGGCATAGAGGTCAGCTCAGAGAAATTATTCAATGTTTTCAGGACTGCTCTGTCCCTCCCTTAATACACAGGCGCTGCAGGTACTTACAAACCTGTCAGCGCCGGCTGAGCCGGGGGATTGGATGGCATTGCAGCTGCCTGACCCACCGGCTCTTTACTGTGTTAGAAATTAGCTAATTAATAATGTTTAGGGTACCCCCAATTGCACAGCATACAGCACTAGGCCAACCAGCCGGGGTGGGTGACACTATAGCAGGGGAAAAAGAGACAGGGATCCCCCTGCCATAATGACAAATCAACCCCAGGCCGTTCAGCACTGGGCTGGATTCTCTAGGGAGTGGGGTCCACAAAAAAATTGTATGCCCCCCCCCTAGGAAACACTAGCCCAGTGTTGAAGGCACTAGGGCTCTTCCTACACCAGTGGCAGTGGGTGTAGGGTAATAAAATGTGTGAAAAAGCAAAAAACACCATTTTAGTTTGTAGAACTACAAGTCCCAGCTACCCTAGGTTGTACTTAGCAGTCTGGGCATGCTGGTGATTGCAGAACTACAAGCTACAAGCACCAACATACCCATGGCAACTAGGGCATGCTGACACTTGGAGAACCACAAGTGCCTCCATGCCCTGAGACCTAGGGCTTGCTGAGCCATGTAGTGCCACAAACTAAAATGTAAATAAACCACAACACCCTCATTATTACCACATTACTTTAATAAAACTAAAAAAACACTGAAATAAAATACAACTCTGTATAACCACATCTCTTTATTAAAAATAAGAAAAACAACCAAATACCATCAGATCCAATCTTCTAAGCTTTCCATCCAATAGTGCTTGCACTCATACCCAAAACAAACCATAACATTCCCAAAGGTAGCTGTCCAAAAAAATTATAATTTCAGGTCCAGGAGTAGTTCAAAAATAATAAAGCCCAAAATAAATTATATTAGTCCATAGTCCATGAAAAATATCTTCTCTTCTTCAGTCACAAAGACTCCATTTTGTATCCAAATATGGTTCGAAAATTCTTCTGTTCTTCAGGGCAAAGGACCCCAAAATAAATCCACTGGAACAGGCTTGGCAAAACAAGAAACCAATAACAAACAATGGGACTTAGTTCTTCTATAGAAGAACACTCCACACTGATTGAGAAATAAACAGAGACAAGGGGCTAGATTTACTAAGCTGCGGGTTTGAAAAAGTGGGGATGTTGCCTATAGGAACCAATCAGATTCTAGCTGTCATTTTGAAGAAGGTACTAAATAATTGAAAGATAGAATCTGATTGGTTGCTATAGGCAACATCCCCACTTTTTCAAACCCGCAGCTTAGTAAATCTAGCCCAAGGTCCATTTCTAGTGTAAGGGGATTTCCCATGCTGTCATGGGAAACCCCCTACAGTTGTAAATGTAGTGCTTCTACTATGTGCAGACATTCCCCCAAGAGTGAGAGGTGGGCAATTGGTGAGAAAATACAGAAATAAGTCCAAGTGTAAGATTTTTTTTTGCTATGACCTACATTGCATAAGTGGCAATCTAGTTGACCTACTAATACTTCTACTGCCACATGTTGCTCATAACAGATGTATTGTGCAGAAACAGCACTACCTTCTAACAGGTGTGAAACTTTATTTAGGGTACAGAGATATTCAAGTCAACTTTGCTATATGGAGAAGTGAATTTGTTTTTTTTCTCCAAACACCATCATCATCATCATCAGCAGCTATTTATATACGATGCTAATTATCCAATGACAGTGACTGACTTCTATACATGTTTTGGTCTGTCATCATTTGTGATGATTGGACTTAAATTTCCACAGACTGGTTGTTAGTATCCCTTTATCATATTCCTACATTTTTCTTCCTCTACCATAGAGGAGTGTCTTATTAAGAAGTGGGAATACAAACATTGTAATTGTATGTATTAGATGTGATTGTTCAATGAGCTCTTTATATAAATTCAAACCTCAACACTGAAAGTAGAGTTTACTTGACCAAAACTGTCAGTTCCTAGCTATTCTCTATCAAGCACTTAAATATTAAATTAATCTTGGAACAAGGTTCTATGCTTTTATAATGTCTGTTCAGTTTCCTACCTTTCAAAAAGTTTACCTTCTGTTAGTGATGTCATACATTGTGGTGAAAAACACAGACATTGCAAGTATTGAAACCAAGCAAAAAATGTAAGGCGCTGCAGGACCCTTATTTATCTAACTCAATGCTGCAGCTCTCTAAATACAGGATCAGGATCTGTCATAAAGGTAAGTACAGAATAAACCAAAAACAAAGAATAGAGGATGCAATGCATAGAGTAAATTTATAAAGGTAAACAATTTTTTTCACTCATATGTAAGTACCGCATAAAAACACCTGAGCAATATAGAACATACAGTATGACAAAATAGTCCCAATATTGTCCTCAGTTGGTCCCTTTAAATGTGGTATTCAGTAGTTATATAGGAATCCAGAGTATTGGTATATTGATATATTGCATGCAACATTTAAAAAATTATAAACAAAAAATAAATAAAAATATGGTACCATATAAAAGACCAGGAGAAGCAAACAATAACCATAGGAAAGAAATATTCATAGTGGAGCACTTGAGGTAGAGAATAATATGATCGGCCCTTATTAGGGCTCTAAAGATATGTACAAAAAATGTCCACTGTATAGGTGTCCAGTATAAAAGCACCATTGGGTGCAAATAGCACCACTTGATATTGAATTATGACAAGTACTTATCTTCTCATATGAGCAAGTAGATACCGGAACTATCAGTGATCAGCCTCAGTATAATAGTCCACACATGTAACAGGTTTCCCTGTTGAACGAATGCAAATCCTCCTAGTATATCCAAAAACCCCAGGGTTCCTGTAAAGACCAACACTCGATGAATGTAATCTACTGATGCGTTTCTCAGCAATGAGCCGTTTCTCCAGTATTGGGACTATTTTTAGATATTGTGTCATACTGTATGTTCTATATTTGCTCAGGTGTTTTTATTAGGTACTTACATATGAGTGAAATAAATTGTTTACCTTTATAAATTTACTCTATGCATTGCAAGGATTGGTTGTGCATCTTAAGTCTTGTGTCTGGGTGATTTCTTTAAAAATTTTTTTTTATTGATTTATAGTTGTTTATATAATAAACAGAAATGTCTTGTTTTGTTTGCCTGCTAGGAGCTCTACAAATGGGGTGTGGGGCTGGCAACTTGGTTTCTTCAGAACCTACCAACACCTCTACAGGCCTAACAGTAGCATGGAATTTCTTAATTTCTCTCTACCTGCCTAAATGATGCACATGAACATATACTGTATATGGTGGCTGGTAATAACAGCTGCACACTTACAACAAGTTAGTTCCTGCTCCTCCAGTTACTGCCACTCAGTGTTCTACGAGAATGATGTGTGCTGACTTTAAAAGTGATAAGTGCTTTCACATTCATTGACAGGTGGCTGATAGGAAAAATCGGGACATGATGATGTCATCACTGGGGGTTACCCCGCTTGTGGAGAGCCCAATTTAGGTGCAAAAGAGGTCAAGATCAGATCTCCCCTGCTTCTAACACTAATAGTAGTAGCTAACTTGGATCTAACAGTGGATGACATGGTATTATGAGTCTAGGCGCCTGATGTCTTCTCCTCTGATTCCTGGATAGATGCCTGCCATCAGTAATACTGGAGATGGTTTCTTGTGGCTCATGCTGTATTGCATTGCATGACCTAACACCATGACAAAGCACTGACTAACTTAAGACCTGGTAGCATGTATGACTGAGTCATATAGCAATCATACATGCTTAATTACCATAGTGTGGTTATGAGGTTTACACATGTGTGAGATGCTGCAGCTGTATTGAAAAAAAAGGATTTAGATGGCTAACAATATATTGGTGATAAGAAGAGGCGCAATGAGGTTGCAGGTATGTGGAATTTGCAGGTCATTTAGGTTGTATTTTCTGCTGGTCATTTAGCATTGAGGCTACTTCTCAGGTTATATAACTTGTGATCTTTTGCCCTGTATAATCTGCTAGTCATTTGGGATTTTTAATCCATTGGTCAGAGCCTATATATCCAAGTGCCATTTGAGCTCTATAATATCATCATTATCATCACCATTTAGCATGGAGGCTACTTGTCATTTGGGCTATATAACTGCTGACCATTTGCCCTGTATAATCTGCTAGTCATTTGGGATTTATAATCTGTTGATCATATGCTATATATCCAAATGCCATTTGGGGGTAAATGTATTATGCTCTGATTTTTTCAACTCGCCGGAAATCGGCGACTTTGCAGTTAAAATTTAAAGCGGCGATGGCTTGAAAAGGCAAGTTTGCCTTTACAAGCCATCAATGCTTTAAATTTTAGCTGCAAAGTCGCCGATTTCCGGCGAGTTGAAAAAAATCGGAGCATAATACATTTACCCCTTGAGCTCTGTATTATGTTGCTATATGAGTAACCTATTTTTATTGACAAGAAATCCCTCTCCCATTACCAATGCACATAAGGGTAATGGGAGAGGTCTAAAGCCAAAAGTCAAGGAAACAGCCAACACCTGGGGCATATTTACTCAACTGCTTTTTCAAACCTGCAGTTTAGTAAATATACAGGTATCACTTATGACAGATAAGGGCAGTACCAAATTGTGTGCGTGATTTGGTGCTATTGTGTCTACTTTTGAGTCCAGTTCACACTTCCTCAGTCCTCTAATATGTATGTATAGACTGACAATTTGTCCAAATATTTTGCGTACTCATTGCATCTTATCTCTGCATTGCATCCGACAAGTAGTGCAAAGGTGCAACATTAGGTGAAAGCATCGATTTCTACCCTAATTAATTTGAAATGTTCTCAATTTTACCAATAAACTACTTGTATGAACCTTATCAATGTATAAAATTGCAAGAAATAACGCACAATAGTGCTGTCTCTACTTGTAGAGTTTACAATATTAAGTACATTGGTTTGTTTAAGCTGTACCATGGGCAAGTCACATCTGTGCTTCGTAGAGTGAAAGTAGTGACTTATTATCAGAAACCTGTTATCAGGGCTCTTGTGCTGTTATATGTAATAGGTGTCAGTGGCGTTGGTGGTAGATTTTAGACTTTTTAAACCAATTGGTTGGTTTTATTTTAGAACTTATTGTAACAGATGATACATACAAATATACAGTTGCTCACAACTGATACTGATTGTAACATACAGACAGTATGACAAACTTAATATATGCAGATGGTAAGCTTATATTGTGGGCAATGTCAGAGAACAGTTTGCCAATATATATATATATATATATATATATATATATATATATATATATATATATATATATTTGTGCCTCCTGTCTCTTTATATATCTATATATAAGTGACTTTACAGAAAAAGGATGCAGCTCTAGTTATCACTTATTTTCAGTTCAATGGTCACTGGAAGAGCCAGAGAGCCCAGCTTCCTGTCTGGGCATGCTCAGTAGTGCAATGCGGACGGTTGGGGGCTGCCCCACTTCCTGCCTTCACTAGATCACAGGGGACACCACTACCAAGATGGGAGATGGAGTGTAGTGCTCCATATTAACATGATTAATGTCACCTCTGTGGCCATGTGCAAGAACTGTCATCCTCATTTCTCACAGGTCCAGTTACAAATATAAAGATTTCTTCTTCACATGGGTTTTTTATCTTAATTCCCAGCAACTCTTGCAGTCCCAGGGCTGATAAGATATGTAGTCTATTCTCAGCAAGATATCCAGAAATGTATTTTCAGGTCCCATGGCACAGCCCAAAGATCTGTCTGTCTAATAACTCCCTGTATGAATAGAATACATTGATCAACCTGAAGTTACATAAATTATTGTTAGGCTATTATTAGAAGTAACGCAGATTTCAGGGATAAATATTACACAACTGTATCAGACAAAACACTTGTGTATCATATTGCAATTGTTTTGTTCTGCCAAGTATCATAGGCATCAGCCAACAGAGAGTCAATTGTTTAAGCATAACCAATGTTTTTTTTTATTTTTGTTGCTGAAAACAAGTTGTATGGTAATTAAGTATCAGTGTTATGATTTCCCACAAACATGTCAGCAAGTAAATTGTTCATAGGAATAGCAGAGGTTTTTTAGTTGTAACTTTCTTCTTTACGTGATACATATCACACATTGAAACATATTACTTATTGCCATGCAAAGGGCAATAATTATTATTATTATCCATTATTTATATAGGAGACCACCAATTCAGTAGCACTGTACAGAGAATATTGGTCATTCTCTTTCGACCCTGGAGTATACAGTCTAAAGGGCTAGATTTACTAAGCTGCGGGTTTAAAAAAGTGGGGATGTTGCCTATAGCAACCAATCAGATTCTAGCTTTCATTTTGTAGAATGTACTAAATAAATGAAAGCTAGAATCTGATTGGTTGCTATAGGCAACATCCCCACTTTTTCAAACCCGCAGCTTAGTAAATCTAGCCCTAAGTTCCCTAACACACACAGACACAAACACACACGCACACACACACTAGTGTTAATTTTGTTAGCACTCAATTAACATACCCATATTGAAGATGCATAACTAATGTGAAAGAATGTAGAGGACCACCACCATGGTTAGGGACTCCTCCATACTTTGTTGTAAACTTTTTGCAGGATATACTTAAAACAGAAAAAAGAGAGATTATTATATATTATTTACAGAAAAAAATTATATGTTTTATAAGGTCAGTAAATGCTGAAATATATTTTAGCATCACCTTCATGGACTTGAATTTGTTGGCCAAGAAATAGTGACATTCAAATGTTTTACTCATCTCTAATTAATACCATAGACAAGAGGTTTGAGCTAATATTCACACCAAAAATACAAGTTGTTGAAGTCACAACTCTGTCTTAAATGATAAGAAAATATAATGGCTGCATTAATTCCTGGTGTCATGCTATGAAATGAGCCCAGATGTAATAAAAGTTATAATAAGAGTAAAGGCGCACATTGCAGGTAGAATAAAATGTGACTGCTTTAGATAAATTAAAAGACTTCCACGGACACCCGCTAAAACAGAAAAATCTTCATAAATGTGCACTCTCCGGGCCTGAGTCATTAAGGAAATTAAGGCAAATACAGGAGTAAATTTTCCCATTGTTACAATGCAAGGGGCGCAAATTTGTTAATTATTTTGCACCTAAGTTAAATACTGGCTGTTTTCCATGTAGCAGACAAATACTTCATCGTTTTATGTTTGCGCTGAAACTTAAAGTTGATCTAGGACACGTCCTACCCCAACTATAAATCTGTCTCCACATTTAAAATTTACCTCCCTCTCCTATGCAACATGGTTTTGGCCAGGTGCAAAGTTACTTCTTTTTAAGCTTTCCTCTCCTTAATGACTCGGGCCCTCCCTTCAAATTCATAAGGATACTTCCACCCAGCAGGACAGAATCTCTCTTTTGCATTTGTGCACAGAAGTAGCTAATCCACATTCCCTACAGAACATCCTGATTTGCCAATCTGGCCAGCTTCTCCCATCATTGGGAATAAATATGTTCTCCTATTACAATCAATGCCAGTTTATCACACTAACATGCACATGCCAGTAAAATAAGCACAAATGGACACTATTAGGAAAAAAGTCACAAAGGAAGAGGAAACCTCTTTTTCATTATGCCTCATCATTTTTATGTTCATAAATTTTCCCCCTGAAGTTAATTTACAAAGTACAGTCCGTTGCATAAATGCATTCATCAGAGTATTGAGCTTGTGAAAAGCTTTGTGACCCTTTGCACAAGAAAGGAATGCCAGCAAGTTTGCCCAGTCATTTCCAGTATTATTGATCTTTAAAGCAGCACAGCAGTCCTGTCATATGGGTTTTGTGAGATTTCTACGTACAAGTGGCATAACATGGATAAAACAAGTTAAGGTTATTGTACATTTTCAAAATACCAGCAATTTTCTTTGCATTAAGAGTCAAAATTGCATCAAAGATGAAATTGCGACAAAATAGAAAATTGTAGACTTATGCCTACAAATACGAATGTGCTACAGTTTTGCAAATGACCACTGGTATTTTTTTACAAATTGTAAAAGGAAAATAAATTCTACTAATTTTTAATAGACATTATGTTATGCAAACAGTATCAGCATTGTCATCTTTTTCATAGAGTTTAATCACAATAAATTGCCAACTGACAACAGATAGAAGCAAGCCTGGATTGTGGCATTCTGATGACAATCATAATTTTAGGGTCTGTGCTTCACTTACAGTAATTGATTGTAAATTACAAGCTGCTTCATCAATCCTTTTAAGAGATTATCACAAAGCACTCCAAGCTGATGGTTTTGGGGCAATCATACACAACGTGCCAGTCTGCCTGCCCTGTAGCAAATTGGCATAGAACAGATAAATTGGCTCTGTATCATACCATGAAACAATCAGCACATTGATATTTGTTCTTTTATTTCCCTTAAATTCTATATACTTTTAAAGTGTAGTATATCAATTTTGGCAAGCAACTATTTTTAAAGCCACACACGGTTTGGATCCATTGTACCCTACAGTATAATTTTCTTTAATATCCCAGCGCATTCTGGAATGTAAGTTCAGATTTCTGGTCTTGGAGCAGGCTGAATAATGGACTCTCTCCACAAACCCTAAAGGAGGAAAGAAACCGTTTAGTATCTGTTTACTGTGTCATTTGTTGCATATAAGATCTCAAATTAGATAGCACTGCCCCCCTTTCTGTAATATAAAATAAGGTTTTAGTCCATTGAGCCATCACATCAGATATCTAGTGAATAGAGTAACCATTCAATTTGTGGACATATTAGAGATAACAAGGCATGCACTGACCTCAATTGACTTCTCCTTTCAGCTGTGACATAAGTAAATTCTTCACCTTTGTTTCTTGTGTTTAAAAGGAATGCAGTTTATACATCTCACAACACTTTTAATATTTAAATATTTTTACACGGCATCTATAGAAACACTTTTTTTTGTATTATTTTGCATAGTGCAGATAGCATAACTTTTGCAAACTATAGCAATCACTCAGATATTTCCTTTAGTTGTAATTTAATAAATGTCAACGTACTGTAGTGAGCACAACCATTAAAAATGAGTTACTGTTTATATCCACTAACTGTGATTATCAATACGGTATAAAAAAAATCCAAGTTAAAAGTAGCTTGGGGCACTAAAATACTTTTGATTAAATAGCTGAACCCTAGATTTGATGAACTCACCTCTCACTGCCATCATTGACTCAGGCCAAACAAGGGTAATACAAACAGCGAACATGACAGGCTGGTAGAGTTACCTTAGGCCAACCAGGTGATTCAGATTGATGATATACAGCAGTGTTAAACTGACATGAATATGAATATGAAAGAAAACAGCAATGAAAACCAATGTATTTCAGCAAATTGATTAGGCAAGGGATAAACAATAAATCATTAAAATGCTAAAAAAATTAAAAAAAAATCTAAATCTATTGATAAAAGATTTACAGAAATGATAATTAATACATAGGGATATACATGAAGAAAGGATGCATACACTAAAAATAAATCTAATGATATATTGATTCAAATACATTATTCAATTTTTAAATAAATAATTGAAATAGCTCAAACAGTGTTTGTGGTTGTCCTCGGTGTAAGAGTAATCAGCTATATAAGTTCTCATTAATCCATTTTTATTCAATTTTATATTTGACACATTAATTTACAGACTGCTATCTTCCATCACTCATTTTCTCATCCCTACGCAATCTACACCACTAACAATCTTACATCTACTCTGCTCCCTCATACACCATCTGCCCCTGCCTCCTGTTTAACACTACCCCAACCATCTTGATTCAGTACCTTCAAGCAGTTCTCCACAGCTACTGACAGATAAGTATAACTTTTTTCTAGGTTCACTAAAAGAACCCCATAATTGGAGAGCATGCACATTTTCTCACACTAAAGCCAAATGCTTTAGAGAGAGTACCTCATTCAAAAGATTCTGAAAAGAAACAGGAGCCCAATACCGATATGTACTTTACTAAGACCCAGAGTGGAAAAGTATTAGTCAGACCCAAGGCAATTGAGAAGCTCATTCACACAAAGAATATTATAGGCATCAAATACTCAAGTGGCTCTGTCTGCCTTTGGGACAAGGACAATTGGTCTACACCACTCACATATAGACTATTCCTTGATCTAAAGACTCATTTTTGGTCTTGGAAGAGGGATGACTTTTGAATTACATGGGAAGCTGATACATCATTTCCCATAATCTGGAGGCCTAGATCAGAGTCACACACAACTGAATGGAAAAATAGAGCCTCTTGTTCCTTAAAAGATGGACATGGTAAATTAGCTTTCCTTTTCTAGTTTTGGGCTGAGCGATTTCAGAATTTACTTTTTGGTCTTTGTATAAGACCTTGAAGGGACATTGCCCATTCACCAACAATTTGCTTTCCTGCAGGGTCAATAACAGCAGTAACTTGTCACCTCAAGCAAACATATACTACACAACTGTTCCTGGGCTCCTTGTGAATTTCTCAAATTCTCTCAAGTCTGCTGACCAATTCAATCTAAGTGGTTATTGTGCATATTCAACACATTTTACAGAGCATCATCTTCTCTGAAAGGTTGTTATTCCCATTTTGCCTGGGCTACATTAAGACTATCCTAGAACTTCCTGCCATGTAGAAGTTGAAATTGCACAAATCTAGTTGAAGCCTGGAGAGCTTCCAGAAACTGCAAACAGGAGGGAGAGGAGAAGTTCACTCCAGTCCTTTTCTATTTGGACATTTCTTTTAAGCATAGCCTTCAAGGTATGGTTGAATTGCAAAACTAAGTACTGTGGAATGTTAAACCAAAGTCCAAACATAGCTAAGTTTGGGGACCCTCAGGACGCCTTGCATGAGTTGGCATATGACACCTGTACCCATATTTGTAAGGACCAATTCAGTTAGAACAAGCTATATTTGTATATATTTGTAACTGCTGGAGCTCCTTCTGGAATTTATGAAATGTTGAATGAAGGTCTACATGTTTGTGTCCTCTCAACCAGGATGTGACTCATTCCCTTTTCTCACACCAAAGTGGATTGGGTGCTGTAGAGACAGTATTGAAGGGCAAAGGAAATTACAAGCATATGACCTTTATTGTCATAAATGTACGAGTGACACATCCACAGGTGCAAATCAATAATGAAGACAGCGACAGGTGCAAAGCAATCAATAACACATTAAGCAAATACATTAGATGATGATAGGAGTCTTGATGTTCAGGGATAGTTAACAGCACAAGGCCTGACAGTTGTGTTGCAGAGACAGAGTTTCAACACAGACACCCTTTTCTTCTTGAGATCAAATTATACTTATTATTATTATTGTAGATCTGTAAGGTGCCACAGCGTTGTACAGTAGGGGAAATATGACATACATAAAACAATGACATACAAGTAAGACAAAATAAATCGGTGGTAATCGTCCTAACGGTGACGATAACCCCTACAGGCTTCACACCTACACCAAAATTCCAATTGCAGGAAAAAACTAATTCAATGTAAACAGAGTTACCTGAAAACTGAAGATACAGCTTTCCGACGACAGCGCATGCACACAGGCAGTCATTCCGATGAGGCAGCTGTCCGGCACTTCACTTTCACGACAGTGTGCAATACATTAATGTTAATTTAAAGCGGCAATGTCTGGAACCTGCAGGCTAAGGGTTTAAACACTTAGAATGTTGGGGATGGAAGCCTGATTGCAGAGAGTCAAGAATGTAGTGAGAGAACAGAAAGTGAGACAGATGTTTCAAGTAGTTAGGAGGCAAAGGAGAGGAAATAAATAGAACGGTATTTGCAGAGAGAGGCTGGATTGAGAGACGATTTCTTTTGATTTGATGAGAGGAGCGCATGTTTAGAGGAGGATAGAAATGTGCCAGTGGAGAGAGACAGGTTGAAAATGTTAGAGGTGAGAATGCAGTTGAGGAGAGGAAGCGGAGAAGTTGAGAGGGAATAGAGTAGAGGGGACAGGTTGTAGGGTGAGCTGATGAAATGAGTGTAGAGACTTTGGGGTATATTTACTAAGCTGCGGTTTTGAAAAAGTGCAGATGCTGCCTACAGCAACCAATCAGATTCTAGCTGTCATTTTGTAGAATGCACTAAATAAATAAAAACTAGAATCTAATTGAGTGCTACAGACAACATCACCACTTTTTTAAACCAGCAGTTTATTAAATATACCCCTTTGTCTTCTGGAGAGAATGAATTAAGGGTGGATTGATGAGTATAGGTGAAGGTAGGTGGATAGAGTGGGTGGAGTGGGTAGAATTTGGCATGAGGAAATATCTTGTCAAATGGTGTCGATTTTTTTCCTTGAAGTAGTTGGGTTCATGCCTAATGTGGGCCAACAGAAGCTTCTCTGGCATTCACCTAGTGTCCTAGTGGTTAGCACTTCTGCCTCGCAGCACTGGGGTCATGAGTTCGATTCCTGACCATGGCCTTATCTGTGTGGAGTTTGTATGTTCTCCCTGTGTTTGCGTGGGTTTCCGCCGGGTGCTCCGGTTTCCTCTTACACTCCAAAAACATACTGGTAGGTTAATTGGCTGCTATCAAAATTAACCCTAGTCTCTCCCTCTCTGTCTGTATGTCTGTCTATGTCTATGTCTATGTGTGAGTATGTGTCTATATTAGGGAATTTAGACTGTAAGCTCCAATGGGGCAGGGACTGATGTGAGTGAGTTCTCTGTTCAGCGCTGCGGAATTAGTGGCGCTATATAAATAAATGATGATGATGATGATTCCCCTTCCGGAGCTGCCCAATCCCCTGCTTCTTACTTTGTGTAGACTGGGGGAAGTTGGCATCTTCTGCTCCTTTGTCAGACTGGAAGTGTGGTGCTGGGCTGTGATATCAATTCTAGGTTTTCACTGATATGGAGGAGCAGCAGGTTCACAAGTAAGATGCTGTGCTAGGTTTGCTAGTGGTAGCTGCTAATAGTGGACATGATGCCACCCAGTTCTGAGAGGAAATGGTGGGTTCATGAGAACTTATATTTTTCCTCACATGTGACAATTCTCTACGCCATCACACAACTGTTTGTGAAGTTTTCTCCTATAATAATACTTTGCACAAATCCATTCATCAAACCCTATTTTTCAGCCGATATTGAATTTTATCCACAAACATTCCCTATGGCCTTGATAGGATTATGATACCTGTTGCTGACAGGGTGAAGGTATTAAAGTTGACCCAAGATCAATTGGAACAAAACCTCATTAAATCCGTAAGATGCCCGCAAAAAATGTGAAGAAGACATTGACAACAAAGTGGGTGTTATGATGTGTGAATCAGGTGCGCTTTTTGCAAGTCGCCGATATTCGAGAATGGAGTGAGAGGACAGAAAGTGAGACAGGTGTTGCCTTTAAAACTTGACTTAAAACTAGTAGAGAAATATTGATTTTCAAGATATCTAGCAGCTCCTGTTGAAATAAGAACAAGGATTGTTTGTTGCTGAAATGTAGGATTTCCAAAGTTGAGAACCTTAAGATGACTTTCACCCATCCCCCCCAGAATTCTAAAGACTTTAATTGGAAATATTATTAATGTGATTTAAATATACGTGGATGAAGTCCTGTGAGAAGGGAGTGATGTCAAGATTTAAGGATCCCGAGCTAGGCTTGTGAGGCATCAGGACTAGTAATGCTTATGTTCAACCTGACCCACAGTACAGCAATAATTTGATAAAGACATTCTGCCAGGAAATAGATATATGCTTTCTAAGCAAATTAAGGGGCATCTCAATATCAGCATTTCACAAGCTCCAAGTAAGGTTGCTACTCTACCTTCTTCCATGGAAGAGTTAATTTGGAAGATCTACCAGGTTGTCAGGCAGGTGGAAAAACTCTATCAAGAGCATACCTTAACGATGCTTTAGGAATGTCCTACAATGTCCTACAAGGTCCAGTTTAGAACATGTCCTGTAAGAAGTCCTGTTAAAGAGGGTCAGGCTGTGTCACCAGATCCTGGATCCTGTATCTCATGAATCTTTAGAATCTGTAATCTCTGTTTAGCCTGAGGTAGCTGTTCCAGTCTGTCCTGTTTGCACTCTGTCCAGCACTCCTATCGGCTAGATCCAATGGTGGTATCAAGCATATGTCTAGTACCTCAATTCTGCAATAGAACAATACAGCTGTCTCTACTAGTCTTTTCATTAGAGATATACCACTTGAAGAACCTCCTCCTTGTGCCAGATTATTGTTCAGCCAGAACTATATTGAGCTAATTTTATAGCTGAATTTCAAGTGCAATTTTGCTGTATGTCAGACTTCTTGCTTTCAATTTGACTTTGTTTGAATTCTACCTGCCCTGACTACCTGCATAATCTAGGCTCATTTTCTGCTTCTACCCTTGCAGGCCTACCAGTCTCTGTAAGCCTGCTCTTCTGCAATTATTATTATTATTATTATTATTATTATTATTATTATTATTATCCTTCAATTGGATTTCTTTATAGATCCTCCTTCCAGACATTCACAAAAACTTACATCAATGTTGTTACATAAAGAAATAAACTTGTTAGAAAAGGTTGGGAGATCTCTACCAAGTTCATCCTTTATTCAGTCAGATAGACCTTACCAAAGAAAAAAGTGCCTCATTACTCCAGCCACTCTCAAGGGCTGAAATGCGGAATTGAACAGCATATTGACTGGTGATCCTACTAACTTTTCTAAAGCACAGGAGAAAATCTGAGGTCAAGGTTCATCAAAAAGGTTTCAAAATGTGGCAATAAAAAAAAACACTGATTTCTTTTTTCCTGGAGAGGTGACAGCAAAGCTAGAGCATACTTGCCTACTTTAGTAGGCAATGTCCAGGAGATGGGCGTAACTAATGGGCGGAAGGGGATGGGGCGCCTCGATTCGCGTCATTTTGGCCCCGCGATTCTCTGTGAATCGTGTCATTTTAACACGGGAATTTGCTGGATACGGGAGAAATGCCAGCTCTCGTGGGAGTTCGGGAGACCGACCTGAATTTCGGAAGAGTTGGCAATTATGAGCTAGAGCTTATCCAGAGACCTACAAAATGATGTATACAACTTTACCATTGTCAAAGTTTGTGGGTTGCAATAAAAACTGTATGCAGGCTTGGAGGTCTCCTCTGCACTGAGCTGGAGAAGGTATACAGAGCAAGATCAAAAACACTTTCTGTGGGCAAATTAGTAGCTGACAGGACAAAAGCTTGAGCACTAAGGAACATGTGAATTGTATATAACTTTGATGCCAGATTATACAGGAACTGATGAATGTGATCTTTCTTCCTGATTTGCTTCTCTATCTCTTCGAGAGAGACAATGACCTGTGTAAACTGTAAGTGCCAGCAGCCGTAGTACTACTACTTATACATCTGTAAACTGTTCCTTTCTGACAATGAATACATTTATGAGATACTTTCCAAAACAATCAAAAGTAGTACCACAATATAAATGCATATAATAATAAAATTTGTAGTGGATAGCCACACAAAGCATCAGATTGCAGGCAAATATAAAGGAAACAGTTTAAATAAGACACTCTATATTTACCTTAGTACACAGACTCCATAATGCTTGGAAAATATATAGATAGATAAATAGCTAAGTACAATGACAAGGAAGAGAGATACAATACAAAATGGAATCTTTTAGTAGTTACAAAATATACATATATATATATATTGTGTCATGCCATGGCAGAACTTGAGAAAATGATATTATTTACAGTTGCTATATACCACTCTGCAAGTTATTATTTTCTGTTATCAGACACAGAACTGCTAACTATAGTGTGCTCAAAGCCAAGTCATGACAGCAAATCTGGTGTGTCAAAAATACAATCCCCCATAATGACAACCAAAGCCAGATTTCTATTTCTGTAATTTATTCACAGATCTAGTGTTTCTCAGAGCAACTCGCCATTTGTTACATGCACCCTTTTAACCTCACTTTTTATATCATTCATCACCAATTACCTTACAGTAAAAAAATCAAAACAATTTCTTAAATATTAAATATTGCCAGAATGCTGCAAATCTATCAATTATAAAATGTCAAGTACATTGCGCTCCCAAATATTTTTAAACAACTACACCAGTTTGGTTCTCTTTCTAAATTTAAAATCTTCTCTAATAAAACAGAGACTCTAGACCTCTTCCTCTCCTCTCTACCAAAAAATTGTTAGAGTTTAATTTTCAATTTTAATAGCAATTGAGCAACTCCCCTATCATCTCTGCAACAAAATCTAATCTAGCCTTCAGAGACAAAGTACTTATTTCATGGATTGGCCGAGTTAATTTGGTTACCATGAATATGCACCCAATTGTTTCAGCATTGACAATTATTGTCCCTCCCAGGACCTTCATGAGATTCCAGAAGCTGCTTACCTCCGTCATCTGGTTACACAAAAAACCTGGGTGAATATTGAGTTTGCCTACTTTACTGCATCATCTATGTCTGCTATCTTATGGTTCCCTCACTCCAGGTGGCCCAATTTGGACTCGTTGAAGTAAGCTATACAACTTAGCCTCCTCTCTACCACTACATTGGGTGGAATCAAATGTTGGGTTACTCAATCATCTTCCTAAAAGAGGAATGTGTCCCACTTTCTCCAATCACCAGGAATCTAATAAGCTCCCTACCTCTACTTTTCCTAAAAGAGGAATGTGTCCCACTTTCTCCAATCACCAGGAATCTAATAAGCTACCTCTACTTTTCACCAATATTTACACTACACCCAGAAGAGGGTATCCACTAGATCTCTATCCCTTATTACAAAATCTTTAAGTAAATCCTTTTCAAAGGGCCTAATCCCATCCCTTTACAGTTCTTCCTTAACAATGGCCACATCTTTGACCCCCTCTCAGAAAAGGAACTGGGAGAGGGATCTGCATGATGAACTAGACAGAGATGATTGGTTGGATATTTGGTTGGGAGATGACAAATCTATCAATGTATATAAGAAAGAAAGCGCATGTAAGTTGCTGTATCAGTAGTATCTCGTCTGAACCGAGTCACACAGTATTTACCCAAGCTCCTCCCCTCATTGCTGGAGGTGCTGGTCAGAGTCTAGTTCCTTTTTACACATATGGTGGACCTGCTTGGTCTTTCAGAGATTCTGGTCAGATGTCCACTCCCATGTAAACTCACTCTGACATCCCTTTCCACCCCAAATACTTTGTACTGCCTCTTCCACTCCCAAATGCACCAAAGCATTTTAATAAACTTTCTAGAGATGTCTTCAGTGCCACTACCTGTCTCATTGCTGGCTTTTGGAAGAGTCTAACCCCTCCTAACCTGTCCGCCCTCAGGAGAAAGATCTGGTTCCTGTATGAAATGGAATTGATGACCGTATCCTACGGAACTCATCAGTATAATTTCATAAAACTTGGGGTCCATGGACTCAACTGAATAATATTTGCTCGTCTTTGCTATTTTACCTTCCTGATTAAATCTGGATACCACCCAGGGGCGGGCTGGGCCGGGGGGCAGGGGCTCTGTCGCACCACTGTTAGGGCCGGCCGGCCGCCCCCGGATGCTCTATTGCCTGATTATTAACGGCGGCCGCATCGTATGACACGCGATGCGGCCACGTCAGCGCACGGGCGGTCGCGTCACATGACACGCGATGCGAGTGTCATGTGATGCGGCCGCCTGTGCGCCCCCCGGGCTGAAATCTGCCAGCCCGCGCCTGACACCACCCCAGGACTTAATATCGCTAGATTTTACTCCATTGCTTGAGAGGCTCCTCCACCCTCTTCTCCTCACCCTCGCCCCACCCTTACCTTAACTGATCTTTCTTTCTCTCATCTATTACCCCTTCTTCTTTCCTCCAATGTTTGTAGCATCCTCCGCATGTAATGTGCAGTTGTTATTTATACTATTTTTATTATTTGTTTGCATTTTCCGATAATAAAATGTGTTTAAGAAAAAAATGTCAATAATAATAATAAGCATGCATAGTGCATTAACTTTCTGCAATTTATCTTTTTAGCTTGTTATTTTATAGTAGTCAGATGCTGAATTGTGATGCCCTATACCTGACTCATCTGGGCAAAAATTTTTATGGCACATAGGTAAGCCAAAGCTGCTGCAATGGAGACCCCCTTGCCTTTCAACACTGATATAGTGTAGGCTGCATCAACAGTTGCTGAAATGGCAGCATGTCAGCATCATGTTAGATCCAAGTTACACTCAATCTGCAAAAACTGACAAACAGGGAAGATATAAGACAGGCTTTCTGATTAATGAAGCAGAAAAAGAAAAAAAGGTAGATATAAAAAAAGAAAGTTAAACAAATATAAAAAGATAAATAAAGTCAACATTGGTTTCTAGGCCCTATCATTCCCTCATTACCTTACACAACATATACATACTTGATATCCTTCTTCTTAGCAGAACTAACAATGCATTTTAGGGAAATGGTCTAGTATTGTACTAATTGGCTATAGGTATCTATGGGAACAGTGCTTTCTTGTTGTTTCATTTTCGTTTTTCATGAGTTTTCCTGTTTGTCCCTGTATAAAATACTTAAAAGAAAAAATATTTATTTCTCTATGCTACCAAAAAAGCCTTACTTATGTAAAAAAAAAGCCTTTACTTATACTTATGTATTATGGTACTCAGTTTAAAAATAGCAAATTTGATTGTTCTTGGAGTTGTTATGAGCAGGTCCTTATCTTCAATCAACTGCATATTTTTGGCAGAGTATTAATTCAATGGTCTGGAGCACATGACAGCATCTGTCGATACAATTACTGTTATTGGGTAAACACCATTAAAGGCCATTTTCAGGGTGAATTGAGGTTGGTCTATTTAATTAACAGCAAGGTCTGCCAAGTTTGGTCATAACTTGGCCAAATCAGGAACACTTGTCATTTGGCAATTGGATTGAGTGACCAGGGGGTAAATGTATCAAGCTGCGAGTTTGAAAAGTGGAGATGTTGCCTATAGCAACCAATCAGATTTTAGTTATCAATTTGTAGAATGCACTAAATAAATGATATCTAGAATCTGATTGGTTGCTATAGGCAGCATCTCTTCTTTTGAAACCCGCCGGAAACTCTCAGCTTAATACATTTACCCCCAGATCTCTGTATGTCACCTGTCAGGGTTGTCCTCCTCGACAGTTACCAGAGTAGTGATTGAGAGTGGTCAGAATGATCCGGGTCAGAAACCAATCTAGAACAGGCGGTACCGAAGGGAGATCCACAGAGAAGTCAGACAGGCCGAAGTCACAAGGACGGGACTAGTAGCGGAATCCAGAAGAATGGTCGACAAGCCGAGGTCACAACAGAGGCAAACAGGCACAATCCAAAAGAGGTCAGGAAAGCCGGGTCAGAACCAAAACAGGGGCAGGAACATACAAT